>NW_027362771.1:487066384-487711027 GCF_046119375.1 Phyllobates terribilis
ACGCACTGCAAAACTCATTAATTATGTCTGTTAAATCTGATGAAACTGGTGTAATTATCATGAGAGTCAATGTCAAATGGCCGTCTAATTCTCAACTTTAAAATAGCATTTGATGATTTAGACTCATAACAAATCATTTTCAAATTAGGCAGGGAAACTTTCATATTGCATTATACAGCCCTACGGGGCATCACGGTGGCTCAGTGGTTAGCACTGCAGCGCTGGGGTACTGGGTTCAAATCCCACCAAGAACAACATCTGCAAGGAGTTTCTATGTTCTCCCCATGTTTGGGTGGGTTTCTTTCCTCTGGGTTCTCCAGTTTCCTCCCACACTCCAAAGACATACTGATAGGGAATCTAGATTGTGAGCGCCAATGGGGACAGTGCCCATAACGCCTGTAAAGCGCTGTGGAATTAATGGCGCTATATAAATTAGTAAAATAAAGAAATAAAACATATAGCATTATACAGCCTTTCTTGAAGGGAATCTGTCACCCCCTGGGATATTTTAAACCTATTACTATGGGCATGCAAGTGACAGAATTGTTAAAATAGTCTTACAGATCAACTTCCCCCACATTTTTATTGTACAGTTGTAAAATAATACTCTTCCTGTATTATTTTTTCCTACTGAGGACTTCGCAAAGTATCAATATCACGATATTCTTATAAAAAAATGTATCTATTTATTCTTGGATTGTCCATTAAAAAGAATCAGATTGCAGCAGGTACATACAATAATTAGTTATAAAGTAATTGTCCATTTGTCCATAATTAGCTTAATTGTTGAGATTCACCCATCTTTCCTTGGATCCTGGCTGGTAAATCATGTCTTTGTCCAGCACGTGTCCAGGCCTACATGTCATCTGCTTCTCAGCATGAAGATTCTTCTTGTGGGGTGGGAAGAGCAAGAGAGCCCCCCTTTCTGTACCATGGGCTTTTATAGCCAGTCGTATGGCACACCTGTTCTACATATGGTAGTGAACCAAAAATACACACACAAATAGCGCATGTCAACTAGACACAATGGCTGAGGCAATCCTTGTATAGAACTCAAAATTAAGGGTAAAATGAATATCCATTATTAATTAACATTCCAAATGAATTTCCATAATTAACCATTTAACATTTCCACCTTTTTTGAGGATGACAGAGTTCAACTGAAAATCCTCAAAAGAAGATAGGTTCATCATTAGGATAACAATCATTGTTTCTTTCCTTCTTCCTTGGCAATATCATCAAATTTCCATAATAATAATAATAGTAATAATAGTATCAATATCTGATTATTGTTATATAATGATGTGAATTCATGTTATGGTAAGCCGTGACTAATATTCATTTAATATGTATAATTATACTTCCCTATATCTAAATTGAAGTAATCGCGGGTCCAATCGTCATCATCTGATGTCATCGGGTCTTCGTCTCGTCTTCTTCTTGGTTCTTTTATAACACAGTCTTTAGATGAAAACTCCTTTGAAATAAATGACAGCGTGTAGATATTTGTACAGTCCATAATTGTGTTCATTATTGTTCAGTCCATAAACTGTACTCTTTATTAGAAAGATCATGTGTATCAACTGATAAGAAAACAAAGTCCATAGATGAAATGTAGCTTTAATATCTGTGCAGTGTCACCTGGACTTACGTTGGATCGTCTTTGGAATCTTCCATATGTCCGCACTGGTCTTGTGTCACTTTTGGAACAGATGTGACGTCTTTGGTCAGTAAAGCAAGGGTTAACTAGACACTTCCCTGCTTTATATAGCACCATAACCAGTACTCAGTCCTTTATATTCAGGACACATATGCCAGGTATTACCTGTTCACCAGCTTTCATTGAAGCGTTGCAGGTGATCAGAAACCACTGGAACGTGATGAAACTTGAACACAACCCAGTACATATAGGATCATCGTCCTCTGCCGTCCTGGTGATCAGTGGTGTGAATTGTATCTGACACAGTCTATTATCACTCAGCATTCACACCTGTTACCTTCTGAGACGTCCGGATATCGGTTGCTTCTTCTTGTAACTTTTGAGAGTCTCTTTGATTTATAAATATGAAAAGTCTTTATTAAGATAGAATTCATAATTGCTCTGTCTTGATTGAAGTCTTCATTCCCTAATCTGATACCAAATCTGGCACTTTCCTAACCTATAATATCACAGCGTACCATAGCAATCAAGAATATCCATCTAATTATTATCAAAACATTAAAATAAATTATGTTTGGAATAATAAACAATAATAGATAATAATTCATTATTAATCAAGTTCTCCATATGATAGAACATTTTTATGTCATAGGGGTAATTACCTTTTCCAACCCATAGGTGTCAGTGTGTTTTGAAACAACAAGTGTTTATATCTTTATTAAACCAATAATACCAAAGAATGTATACTCCTGAACTAAAATGAATAAATATATGAATGTATGAAGGAATGAATGAATGAATGAATGAATTGTTGTGTTTACTCAGAAAATGTAAACATTTTTCTTATATTAATTCATATCATCATTATATTTGATGAAGCAATATTCTTGTACTTGACATTACCCCATTAAATATTAATGTGTTTTCTCAATTGAAATATTGAACTGAATTAAAATCAAAATTGAAAATTAAAAATGAAAAATGGAAAAATAAGAAAATAAGTAAGAATAAAATTTTAAAAATGCAAAATAAAATTAAGAGTAAAAATAAGAATAAAAATAAAAATAAGGCCTTTAAATTTTAATGACAAATGCAGAGTAATTATATTCTCCATAAAAAATACCCTTACATCTCCATTATCTGGATGATTTCATATTTGTCATAACCTTGTATCACCAAAAAAATTATTAAACTATGCAACTTTGCATGTAATACCCTTTTTAATTATACCATTGTACCTTATTAATATTTTACCTTTATTAAAATGTGTGGAAAATAAGTATTGATCAAAAGTGATTATGTAATCAGGATCAAAAACACATTTTCCCCTTTAATACCAAAAAATATTATTTTATAAAATTTATGTATATATCAGAACCAAATTAAAAATAATTATTCTTCTAGAAATATTGTGCATAAATTTCATATCGATGAGTAGCATAGATTTGACTAAAGAGAGGTGTGTACCTATTTAGGTAACCATTAAAAATAATATCATAGTTATTCAAGGATATTATCATGTGGAAAATTATTCTAAATATAAATTTGCTTTGTAAACCATTTTGATGTGTGGTTGCCCTTATCCACTATTAGTTAAATCAAGAAATAATAATTATTAAAGAAATATAGAAGTATATATATATGTAGATAATACCTAATTATGTATTATAATTTTTCTCAGAATTAAATATATTTTTGTACCTTCACATAAAGAAACATTTTTTTTTTCCAAACATACAAACGTACGAGGCCTCTGTCACATCAATCACACTTAGCAGCTGCTGATTTACTCATCTGTCACATTCACAGATCTGTTCAACTCAAACATTCCACATATGAAGTTATAGATATATATATATATTTAACCCAAAATTGTTGTATCCCAATTTATTAATGCGCATTGCCATATCAATTAAATATCTTAATATTCTTTGAATATTCCCCAAGTACATATTATATAATATGAGAGTAAGTCACTTGAATTTCAGACACTTGAAAAAACTTTTGTCTTGCAAAAATAGAAATGTCCTTAGGTTCCTTTTTTTTTTTTTTTACTCACTGGCTGCCAGGTTTTAAGTTACATCAGCTGGAAATAGAATGAATGGGATCTATACTATTAGCTCAAAGTTCAAAGGCCGCAGCTGTCACACGTCATGCTGGAAAGCTACTTTAATTTGCACGAACACTTCATGCACAGAAAATATTAGCAACACAAAAGAATTAATAAGTATTACATATATATTATAGTCCAACTAGATATATTGTTATTATTTTAAAATGTTATACACATAAAATCATGCAATTTTTCCACTTCCTGTGTGAATAAAGAAATAAATCCATTTTAGAGTTCTTTGATCAAATCCTGCTTTGGAATGAAACCTCTAAGGAAATATAAGAAGATAAAATTAAATATCAAATTCATACAGAAACAGAATTATTTAAATATCTTATACATATATTGGTTGGTTCTAATGTAATTCAAAATATTGCTACTTAAATTTATATATGAAGTTCTAATTTATTAATTAATATATATATATATTTTATAAATATATATATAAATACAATTATACACAATCTCTACTTAGACAAGTGTATATATATATATGAACTATTAGAAATTATGTAACTACAATTTTACTGTATAAGATTATAAATAAATATTGAGACATTATAACACTTCTATGCTACATTATAATTACAGTTTTTCCTTAGCCACTCCCTAAACCAAATCTTCTGTCTCTCTCAAATATCTCCAGGAACGCCCTATTTAGGAAAGACATTTTTCTATCCTTCAAAACCTCAGAGAACTGCCTGTCCTTCTGTCCACATTCCATGATGTCACTCTCAGCTGGTCATCTCACCTGTCTCTGTCCATCAGTTTCAGCCATTTTCCTTTCTAGTGAAAAGTCACAGCTTTGCATTTTTAACTCTTTGTGTGGAGATATGGAGTTTTGAATTATCTGATATGGCTTATAACAGATATGAAATCTCCTGCGTATTTGATAGAGTTCACTATGGGGATGACTCAGTCTAGGAGAGTTTGATATTGGCTTTTGGTAAGATTTTACCTTTTCTGGTTTTATAAATTTAACTTGATTTATTTTCTTTTCACGATTCTCATGTTTTCTAACAAAATCCAGCATCTGCGCACATTCAAATAATGAATTTTTTTGTGATGCCATAACTTGGGAAACTGAATTTATGAATTTGAATTTTTGTACAAAAGTTGTTATCATACGTTGTACTTTTCCATTTTTGATGAGAGCTTTGTACAACCGTTCAAATATGGACATGAATGTATATGTACATTCCTTCCTACCAATCCTTAGTTTCTGCAGATCTTCTATGTTGGGAAAATCCTTTGTGACACAATAAATCAAATATTTTAACCTGTCCGAATCATTTTCCCATCCATTAGGAGAGTCATTTTCACAGGGCATTAAATGTAAACTTCTGGACAATGTCACAGGAATCCATATTTTAAATAATTGATTCCTCTCCTCATTGGATAAATCAAACTTATCAGAGAAGCTCTCAAATGTCTCTGAATTTCTACAGGCATGGATTTTGACATCATATTTTGGCATGATTTTGTATAATTTCAGCAAATTTTTCCTCATTTTAATTTGTAGTTGAGCCTGGGTAATTCCTGAATTCTCTGATATTTTTAGTGACTCTTGTACGTCCGTTCCTCCTACGTCACTCACGTCTCCTCCCACATCACCTAATATATCAGTTTCCCGTATGTCAGTCATGTCTCCTCCCATGTCAGGTTTCTGTATGTCGGTCTCTTGGTCAGACCCAAGGTCACCTTCAGTTACAGACACGTGTCTTACCTCTTGTTCATTTTCCACATTACAGTCAGAATCAGTATCACCATCTGACACTTCTTCTACACAATTTTTCTGCTTAGAAATCTCTAACACAAGACTATGAAAAAAATCTACCAAATGTAGAATATTTCTCAATTTCTGTTTGTCTCTATTTACCAATTTAGAAGTTAACTGTAAATTCTGCAATTCACATTCTTTGTATAAACTGAGCCACAGAACATCTACGTCATTTCCTACATTAACTTTGAAATTAATATTACTTTGTTTAGCAAAAGAAGAAATTATATCCATATTTTGCTTACCTTAAGATTCCTTGGCTTCTCTTTATCAGCACGTCCTGTCTTCAGTTCGTCTGATTCTTTCCCTGTGTGATTCTGTTCCTTGTTAGTACCTCTGCTTCCTGTCTTTCCTCAGTCTGTAGATTCTTTCTGCTTCTCGTGACAAATTAGTAAATTTACTGACATGTGAACAACAGCTGTTCAGCTCGTCAGGACTTCCCCCCTTGTTCACGGAAGAAATTCACTTACTTAATTTAAAAAAAGAAAAAACAGGACAGGCTGGCTCACCATTGTAAAATAATACTCTTCCTGTATTATTTTTTCCTACTGAGGACTTCGCAAAGTATCAATATCACGATATTCTTATAAAAAAATGTATCTATTTATTCTTGGATTGTC
Source organism: Phyllobates terribilis (assembly GCF_046119375.1). Taxonomy (NCBI): domain Eukaryota; kingdom Metazoa; phylum Chordata; class Amphibia; order Anura; family Dendrobatidae; genus Phyllobates; species Phyllobates terribilis. The sequence goes on from NW_027362771.1 coordinate 487,072,558, forward strand.
CATTAAAAAGAATCAGATTGCAGCAGGTACATACAATAATTAGTTATAAAGTAATTGTCCATTTGTCCATAATTAGCTTAATTGTTGAGATTCACCCATCTTTCCTTGGATCCTGGCTGGTAAATCATGTCTTTGTCCAGCACGTGTCCAGGCCTACATGTCATCTGCTTCTCAGCATGAAGATTCTTCTTGTGGGGTGGGAAGAGCAAGAGAGCCCCCCTTTCTGTACCATGGGCTTTTATAGCCAGTCGTATGGCACACCTGTTCTACATATGGTAGTGAACCAAAAATACACACAAATAGCGCATGTCAACTAGACACAATGGCTGAGGCAATCCTTGTATAGAACTCAAAATTAAGGATAAAATGAATATCCATTATTAATTAACATTCCAAATGAATTTCCATAATTAACCATTTAACAACAGTACACAGTCTGGTTTGCGGACCTGTGTATAGGTACCTTGTACAGCTGTGGGGGTGCTGACATCACCATGTACGGTGGTCAAGAAAAGGATATCCCACCAGCATGTTGTCGTTACTGTGGGCTCTGCTCTCACCTTTTCTGAGCAGCTGCCCAATTAGTGACTTAGGGAGTTCTCTCTGAATTTTGCGGACAGTACCAAATACTGCAGTAGGTCTGGCAGAGAGGAATATGAAGAGAGGGATGCTGGTATAAAACTTATCTATGTAGGGGTGATAACTTTGATCCAGCAGTGGGTGAACCAAATCCCACACAATTCTCCTACCCACTCCCAGGACAGGGGGCATTCAGAGGATTGAATCCAGGTGTCCTTCCCTTCATAAACCCTAAACCTGTGGGTGAAACCTGAGGTACTCTCACACAGCTTGTAGAGTTTAACTCCGTACCTGGCCCTCTTACTGGGTAGGTATTGCTGGAATTTGAGCCTCCCCTACATTTCAGATGTCACTTTGGGGAATGTAAACTTCAGCAAACTTATTGCTGAAGTGATCAATGACCGGCTGAACTTCGAAAAGTCGGTCAAAGTTGGGGTCATCTCGGGGTGGACGCTGTGCATAATCATTGTAATGCAAAAATTTGTGGATGGACTCAAAGCGTTTACAAGTCATAGCCATGTGAAACATCAACACTCCAATATTGCCGAAGTTCTGGTTTCTACACAATCCTCATATGAAGAACAATCATTTCTACTGCATTTATGGTAGTCTAGTTAGTAAATAATGAAGTGGGGTTTTGGGCCAAAAATTTTGGGCATATAAATTTGTCTGGGGCACCATGAGCTTTACAAAATCCTCAGAGAAAAAGACTTTGAAAAAGTTGATTTCTGTGAGGACGGTAGTGTCAAATTCAATTCCTAATTGTGCCACAAAATCAGGAATCTGTATTTCGTAATCTTCGGCGGTGAAGTTCATAGGGGGTCACTAACGGTGGGCGGTGGCTCATTTGCGGTCATGGGGAGTTTGCATGGCAGTTCGGTATCACTTGAGGAATAGGAGGGGGAAAAATAAAGGAAGGTGGCATCCTCTCCCTCATTATGAGGAATGGTATGAGGAACGGTTAGAGGATTTAGGAATGTTTAGCTTGCAAAAGAGAAGACTGAGAGGAGACTTAATAGCTGTTTTCAAATATCTCAAGGCCTATCACACTGTAGAGGGCTCAGCTGCATTCTCATTTGCACAAAGAAAGGCTACAAGCAATGGGATGAAACTGAATGGGAGACGGTACAGATTAGATATTAGAAATAACTTTGCAACAGTGAGGGTGATTAACGAGTAGAACAGGCTCCCATGAGAGGTGGTGAGTTTTCCTTCAGTGGAAGCCTGTACGTTGTAGGAGTCACGCTCGGATGTGGCGCAAAATGGGGGAAAAAATGAACAGGGAAAAAAAAAAGTCCTGGCCAAAAGCAAGCACAGATGATGATCAGTGATGTGCATCACTGATCAGTGGCTCACTGGCTGCAGGACACACGCATGGAGGTGATACAAGGGGGGGAGGAGAGAAAATGAACAGGAAAAAAAGTCCTAGCCAAAAGCGAGCATGGACTCTGATCAGTGATGTGTGTCACTGATCAGCACTCAGCGAATGTAGGACGCACAAAGAAACTGCCAAAAAAAGAACTATCAACTACTGATCGGCGATCAAATACTGATCAAAGCTCGGCGGCAGATGTGGGAGTGGGGAAGGGGTTAGAGAGAGGGGATAAAGATGGTGAGGGGGATTTGGGTGGGTTAGAAAAAACAGGGGACAGGTACAGGTCAGAAACGGATCAGGATCATCTTCTTTCTTCTAGCAGTAGTAGCAGCAGAGGACATGTCACAGATTTTAAATAGTCTGCGGTACCAGAAGGCCCAGCAGACCAGCAACAGAATGACACAGTGACTGCTCTGCAATGCCTACAAGCTGTAATGAGGCTGAGCGGTCACTGTGAGATTAGACCGGGTCTCTGCTCACTGATTGGTACAATCATCCGATCGCTCCAATCTGTGCTGTGGCTGCTGACGCTGAGGTCTCCTAGCACCATGCTATGATCAGTGCTGTTAAAGCACCGATCGTAGCTGGACTTTAATGTTTCAGGCATTTTCATGGCCTGAAACTCTAAAATAGCTGTGATTGGCTGTTCAGAATTGAAAAGTCAATCACAGTGACTGTAGTTGCGGGGGGCGGCTCCATGGTGACGAGTGCCCTGTCAGAATCAGCAGGCACCTTTGTGTGATCACAGTGCGCTCGGTCACAGTGCCGCATATTCGCCAGGACGTATCCATAAATTCAAGGTCGGGAACCCTTCCCAGCCAGGATGTATGGATACGTCCAAGTTTGTGAATGGTTTAAAGGGGTTTTCCCACAAACAAAGTTAATTTGAATCAACATTTTAATCAATTGATCTTTGAATTCTAAGAAGTTCCACAATTGGATGTGTTTCAAAAAAATGTTTCTTTGCAGAGATAATCTTATAAATGTGCCCATACTATATACTGTGTAATGGCTGTGTCTGACCGTGCAGGAACATGGTCTGATCATACCACAGCTACTGGGCAGGGGAGGAAGCAAAAGAGTATACAGGCATTACACCATAGTATCACAAATGAATCTTTCTTCCAGGTAAAACTTTGCTTAAAAACAGTCAGTGAAATGTTTTGCCTCACAAAAAGAATCATCTGCTGTCCTGTGTGTATACTCTTTTACTTCCTCCCCTGCTAAGGAGAAGGGCCAGTTTTAGGCTGTGTGCCCACGTAGCGTTTTTCAAGCGTTTATGCTGCGGAATTTCCGCAGCGGAAACGCTTGTGAAACGCTAGGTAATCCGCACCCCATGGTCCCCAAGGGGATTCCGCATGTTCTATGCACATGCTGCGGATTTTTCCGCAGCGTTTATGCTGCGTACAAAAATCCGCAGCATGTCATTTAATTTTGCGGAAGTGCAGCAGAACTCCCGCCATTGACTTGCATTGAGACGCACAGAAACCGCAACTGTACATTTTTACAAGCGGCTTCTATGCGTCTCTATGTGCGGATGGTACCCAGTTCTGGAGGAGAGGAGACTCTCATCCAGACCTGGGTACCATTGTACCTGTAAAAAAAGAATAAAATAACAAATAAAGTTTATATTCACCTGTCCGGCGTCTTCTCTCTGAATGCCGGCATCGCTGAAGGACCTTCGGTGACGTCACAGTCATGTGACCGCAGGCCCTTCACCGCTCTGTCTCGCGATATGCCGGCAGCCGGGAACCAGACAGGAAGCAGCGCTGCAGCCACGCCGGGGCCTCGGGGGTGAGTATAGCTTTATTTGTTTTCATTTTTACGGTTCACACTGTATAAATCCATGCTGTTTGCATGGATTTATACAGTGTGACCTAGTTGTCAAGCACTTTCCAAGTGATGCTATCGCCTGGAAAGTGCTTGTCAATCTGCATGCGGAAACGCATGTGAACCCGCATGTGGATCCGCATGTATTCTGCAGGAAAAACGCATGCACAATCTGCATGCGTTTTTTTCTGCCAGGGAGATGCAGAAATGCTGCAGAAATTTTCTGCTTCATTTCTGCATCGTGGGCACATAGCCTTAGACAAAGTGGAGCTCCAGATGATAACATATTGCACCATCACACAGAAACATTTACATTGCATTTAGATAGGTTGAGTTCAGGCCGTTAAATGAGTGCTATCGGCAATTCTGAAGTCTTTCGGTGCTTGTTTCCCGGCTTTTTTACACCGGGTGAGGAAAAATCATGAGCACAGAACAATCACTAATAGATCAATCTGTCCCCATACATATAATGTTATCAGCAGCACATCTGCAGTTTGCACTAGGCTGCTGAGAACAATGATTTCTGTTCTGGCATAAGCAATAGGTTGCATTTTGCTCATTCGCTGGGCGATTGCTGATGTTTACACCTATTTTCTCCTGTCTGTGCTACTGGTATTTATAAATGTGGATGCTAAACACACAGTATGTGACACACACGTACACACAAACTGCATGTTACACACATGTATATACACATATCACATACACATAAATGTATACACAGAGCACATATTTACAGGAACGTACGTACATACAGATACATGTAAGCAGAGCACCTACATACAGACGCATGCATATATGGAGCACATACATACAGACTCATGCTTGGATGGAACACATAAATACAATCACATGCATGGACGGCGCACATACCTACCAACACATGCATGTACGGAGCACATACATACAGACACATGCATGAACAGAGCACATACATACCAACACATGCATGGACTGAGCTGTTACATACAGAGACATAGTATAATGGACCCAACACAGCCCTTCAGTGTAATTAGCTTCCACACAGCCCTACAAACAGTATAATGGCTCTCACACAGCCCTCCACAGTATGATGAGCCCCACACAAACCTTCACCCTGTATAAATGCTTGCATACAGTATAATGGCCCCCACATAGCCCTTCATAAAGTATAAAGGCTCCCACATAGCCCTTCATAAAGTATAAAGGCTCCCACATAGTCCTCCATATAGTATAATGACACTCAAATAGCCCTTCAAATATTATAATGACCCCACATAGCCCTTTAAATCTTATAATGACCCTCCAAATATTATAATGGTCTCCACATAGCCCTCCAAATATTATAATGGTGCCCACATTGCCTTCCATATAGTATAATGGGCCCCATATTACCTCCTATATAGTATAATGCACCCCATAGTCCATCATATAGTATAATGCCCACCCTATAGTCCTCCATAAAGTACATACAGTTTAATGCACACCCCATAGTCCTCCATACAGTATAATGAACAATCCATAGTCCTCCATACTCTACATGCAATATAATGCACACCCCATAGTCCTCCATACAGTATACTACACTCTCCTTCGTCCTCCATACAGTTTAATGCACACCCATAGTTCTTTATACAGTGCATATAGTATAATGCACCCACCATAGTCCTCTATACAGTATAATGCACACTCCATAGTCTTCCATACAGTACATACAGCATAATGCACACCCCATAGTCCTCAGTATAGAACATATAGTATAACGCACATCTCATAATCCTCCATACAGTACATATACTATAATGCACAACCCACAGACCTCCATACAGTACATATAGTATAATGCACTCCCCATAGTGCTCCATATAGAACATATAGTATATTGCACACCCCATAGTCCTCCATTCAGTATTATGGCCACCACAATGTACTCACTGATTTAAAAAAATAAATACAATACTCATCTCTCCCACTTCCCCTCTGCACCAGTCTCCTCAGCAGCTCCACTGCCCGGAACAATGCGGCGCGATGAAGTGATGGCATTGCGCCGACTGGCTGAGATATCAGATGCTGAGGGAGAATGATGTGGGAAGGAGCGGACGGCTGGCACCCGGTCCCATCCCCGAATCACGGGCATCATAGCGATTGTGTGGCCTGCTGCTAATATCGCTCGGGGCCTATGGTAGAGTGCGGGCCATGGTCAACCGCCCAAAGTGCTCCCCCATAATGCCGGCCCAGGAGATGTGGTATGATTAGACCAGGTTCCTGCACAGTCAGACACAGCCATTACTCAGTACACAACAGGGGCACATTTATAAGATTATCTCAGCACAGGAACATTTTTTTTAACACATCCAATTGTGGAACTTATTTTTATTCCAAGATCTATTAATTAAAATGTACTTTATTTGTGGGAAAATCTCTTTAAGACAAAATTTAAGGGAGAAAGACCCACAAACAAGCTACACCTGAAGTCAGCTGCAGTAAAGGCCTGGCAAAGCATCAAATAGGAGGAAACCCAGCATTTGGTGACGTCCATAACTTCTAGACCTCAGGCAGTCATTGCCTGCAGAGGATTCTCTACAAAGTATTAATAATGAACATTTTATTTATGGTAAAGTTAATTTGTCCAACTACTTTTGTGGCCTTGAAATGAGGAGGCTATGTAGAAAAATGGTTGTAATTCCTAAACATTTTACAGGATAATTTTGTTCAAACCCTTTAATTGAACCTGAAAGTCTACACTTCAATTGCATCTCAGTTGTTTCATTTTAAATAAAAGATAGTGGCATGTAGAGCTCAAATCACAAAGATTCAGTCACTGTCAAAATATTTCTGGATCTAATTGTATGTAATGTATGACAGTTAAATGGCAGTAAGCATGGCTTATACAGTATATGATCAAATCAGAGGTGTAGCTAGGGTTTTGGTTCAGGGGGGGCAAAACTTCTGAGTGGGCCCCTAACCAGGTAACCCTGATTGCAAAAATAGTGGCGCACCCAGATAGTGGATGTGTAGCGCCCCGAGGGTTCGGCCGCTACAGAGGTATTTTATCTCAACCAGATGTGCGATATCTCACTTCCAGGTAAGGATGGAGTGTGGATCAGGACCCTGACACCTGAATGCATTACACCACATTTCCGGGGGGCAGGGCGACCGATATGCTCCAAGTGGAGCACGACAGTCCCTGTCCCTGGCTGGAGTGGGGGGAGGGAACACCGAGGAAGGGGGACCCTGTAGTGCATAGGAGGTAGAGGGCAGTTCCTGGGTGCACTGAGAAGGAAGTATAAAAGGTGGGCACCATCTTAGGTCAAGGGAGTCTGAGAGAAGAAGTGACAGAGTAAGGGCCTCTGCATGGGGCTCTGCTCCGCAGGCAGGCCTGAGAGAGCGGCCGGAACCTGGAGGAAGGAGAAGGAAGGAAGAGGAGCGGAGGAGGCTCCAGGAACAAGGAACGAAGGGACCCCAGGGGTGTGGACCGGCGAGTCGCCACCGCACGCCTGAATCTACCTGCGTAGGGGGGTCAGGCCAAAAGGGGGAGACCGGTCCCCGAAACTAGAGGAGGCGGGGAACTACCCTCAAAGGGAGTCCTGTGAAATGCTCCAAAGTTATCTGGGAGTAGGCCGAGCCCCTCACCTGGTGAGCACAGTGCGACGTGGGACGTTATGACCAGCTGGAGTAACGTGGATAAAGAACTGTGAGTAAATACCCTGGACTGCATTACAGGACTCTGTGTCATTACTGCTGCTCCCGCGCACCATCACCCCCAACATCCACATTCGCTGCCCTGAGGCTATACTCCGTGGGGAGTTCTACTACCCTCTGCTGCACCCACAACACCAGCCTCAGCGGTCTGCCCTGCAGCGGCGGTTCTCAGTGACCGCAATCCACGGGTGGCGTACTCGGACATTCAGCATATAGACTGCCATTTAGTTTGACCGCCCTGGGCACGGACCGGGTCGCCGCCACTGCAAGGACTACAACCCCCAGCATCCACAAAAGGTCCGGTTCCGGGTATCCTCACACACACACGGCCCAGGGGGCGCATCAGATGTAGGAGAACCTCAGCAGATGACAGCGATGTTACTGAAAATAATCTGTATACAAAGAGCAGCACTGCTATTACCGCCATATGGTGACATATTGCTAGATATCAGTCCTGCAGAACATATAAGAGATCACAGCACAGTTATATATAGTAACTTACAGCTGATGTTCTTTCTGATTAAATTGTTAACTTTTCCCGTCTTTTCCATCTGGCCAAGACCGACATGACGACTTCTCCATCCAGGACTCAGAGTCTCAGGTCTGCAAAGATCATAACAAAGACACATTTGACTCCTTACATTTCAGGCCTCGTCCCCATCTATTCCCAACCTGCACAAACACCTCTTCCTGCTGATAACCCAATACTGAGCCTCTGTTGCTGTACATGTCCATTTTACTGCACCTTCTGTGTGCTCTCAAAATGGTAAGCAACCCTCTAGAATATAGTAATGCCGTGTGCAAGTGCCCTTGAAAACAGTGACCATATTTTGCCCCCTAGAAAGTAATAATGCCCTCTGTGTGCTCCTCTGACAGTCACAATAGCCTGAGTTCCCCTATAACGATAAGTGCCCACTTAACATTTAATAATGTCCTGAGTCTCCCCCCATGCACAGCTCCCCTATACACAGTATGATGCTCTCCTATACACAGTATAATGCCCCCTCACTGTATAGTACCCAACACACAGTTTACTGAACCCTTAGTAGCCTCCAAACTGATGTCTCCAAAACTGTTTGATGGACCCCAAACTGTGCAAAGACCCCACATTATCTCCCATACTCTATGATGCCCCCCACACTGTGAAAAGACCCCACCTTATCTCCCACACTGTATGATGGCTCTCACATTGTGTCAAGACCCCACATTATCTCCCACACTGTATTATGGCCCCCAAACTATACAAAGACCCCACATTATCTCCCACACTGTATGATGGCCTCCTCAACATACAAAGACCCCACATTATCTCCCACACTGTATGATGGCCCCTACACTGTGCAAAGGCCCCACATAATCTCCCACACTGTATGACCCTAACTGTAATCCCCACACTGTATAAATAACCTCCATATAGTATAATGCGCCAGATAGTCCTCAATATAGTATAGTGCACTCCCCAGAGGCAGAGTCTGCAGGATAATCTCCCCATAGGGAGTCTGTAGCATAATCCACCCACCCCCAAATAGGCAGTCTGTAACATAATCCCCCCCCCTATAGACAGTCTGTAGCATAATCCCCCCACCTCCCATGGGCGGTCTGTAGCATAATCCCCCAACCCACCCCATAGGCAGTCTGTAGCATAATCCCCCCACCCTCTATAGGCAGTCTGCAACATAAACCCCCAACAGGCAGTCTGTAGCATAATCCCCCCACCCCCCCATAGGCAGTCTGTAGAATAATCCCCCTACCCCCATAGGCAGTCTGTAGCATAATCACCCCACAGGCAGTCTTAAGCATACTCCCCCACCCCCCATAGGCAGTCTGTAGCATAATCCCCCCACCTCCCCATAGACAGTCTGTAGCATAATCCCCCAACAGGCAGTCTATAGCATAATCCCCCCACCCATCCATAGGCAGTCTGTAGCATAATCCCCCAACCCCATAGGCAGTCGGTAGCATAATCCCCCCACAGGCAGTCTGTAGCATAATTCCCCCCACCCCCCACAGGCAGTCTGTAGCATAATCCTCCCATCCCCCATAGGTAGTCTGTAGAATAATTCCCCCCTTCCTCATAGGCAGTCTGTAGCATAATTCCCCCCAAACCCCATAGACAGTCTGTAGCATAATCTCCCCACACCATAGGCAGTCTGTAGAATAATCCCCCCACCCCTCTATAGGCAGTCTGTAGCATAATCCCCCCACCCTCCCATAGGCAGTCTGTAGCATAATCCCCTCACCCCCCATAGGCAGTCTGTAGCATAATCCCACCACCCTCATAGGCAGTCTGTACCATAATCCCCCCATAAGAAAAAATAAATAAATAAGCATAATACTCACCTCTCTCTCCTCCTGGTTCCCCCGCTGCTCTGAGCGCCCGGCCCGTACACATCTTCAGCACAGCGGGCCGGGTGCTCAGACACAGAGGTCGCTCCCTCTCCCATCACTGAGCTCGCGGTTGTGGTGAATGGTGGGGGGGGCCCGATGCTGGCACCGGGGGCACCCCTCCTGCTCAAGGGCCCCATAGTGGTTGTCAGGCAGTGCAGGGACATCGAGTCTCCCTGCTCCGCCCGGAGTGTAACTGTAGCAGCGTGCTGCTCACGCCGCTACAGTTACAATAGTGTAGCTCCGGGTGGGCCCCCTCAGAGCTCGGGGCCCGGGGCGACAGCCCCCTCTGCTCCCCGATAGCTACGCTACTGGAACAAATAGTATGCTGGTACAGGAATAATGGCATATAATGATATCATTGTGAAAGCCCTTATAAAAACATCCCTACCTGACTGCAGAGGTTGGCACTCTGTCTGTAAGATGAAATGGAGCCACTGCTCCACAGAGACAATCCCGAGTATTCCAGGCTAAAGCACACACTAAAAAATAACAAACACATAAGAAAATCTGCGAAACCAGACTGGGCCAAAAACCAATGGACACACAAGTAAAAAAGAATCCCCTAAACAAGTATAAGCTTAAACAACATCATTGCAAAAAAATGTAATTCTGGAGTTTAGAATTTTTTTCTCATTACGCCGTTTACTGATCGGATTAATTATTTTTTTTATTTTGATAGATCAGGCGATTCTGAACACAGCAATACCAAATATGTGTATGTGTGATTTTTTTTTATTGTTTTACTTTGAATGGGGTGAAGGGGGGGTGTTTTAAACTTTTATTTATTTTTTTTAATATGTTTAAACATTTTTTTTAAACTTTTTGATTGCTTCAATAGTCTCCATGGGAGACTAAAAGCAGCACTTGCCTGATCGGCTCTGCTATATACAGGCGCTGATTAGATCGCCTCTATGTAGCAGATTTGCTCACGTGCTATGAGCGCCGACCACTGGGCGGCGCTCATAGCAATCTGGACATGAGAGCCACAGAGGTCTCCCTTCCAATCTACAAGAGAAAAGATCTTTACTCATACCCTATTGTAGATTGGAAGGGGTTTGGTTTTGAGAAGAGATCCTGGGAACCCATAGAGTACAGTCATACCCCTCTCCTCCTGGAGAAATTTCTTGCAGGCCTAAAAAAAGAGGGGGCATAAAGGGAGGCTACTGTAGCTCCGGCATCTCTGCCTCCTACCCTCTTTCCCCGGCAGAGACGCCGGAGGGCCCCCCTCTCTCCACGCTGACTCAGCCCGGGACACGCGCACAGTGCACAGATGCCTGGGTACTGTGCTTAAGGCATACGCGCGCTCCTCTCCTCTTAAAGGGACCGCACGCACCGTCCTAAAGTGTCCCCGGCCAATGGCCGGAGGACTCTGGCTATTTAAGGCACCTCCTCCAATATGGAGGTGCTTGTGCAACTTTGTTTGTGGTTAACACTCTCTTTAGTTCCTGGTCTCAGTACATGTACCCACCTGTCTGCCTTTCTATCAGCCGTGCCCACCTGCCTTGGCTATCAGCCGTGCCCACCAGCCTGTCTATCAGCCGTGCCCGCGTGCCTGTCAATCAGACATGCCCGCCTGCTTGTCTATCAGCCGTTACCTCTTGCCTGTCCATCAGTGGTATTAGTCTGTGTCTGCCTCCTGTCTCTGGGAATCAGCTGCCAATCACCAGAGGTCAGTAATGAAGTAGCACCTGGTTCACCTTCCTCGTCCCTCCTTAGATCACGGAGTCGTTAAGCCGCCGTAGATCTAAGGTTGGATTCGGTGAGGCACCTAGTTACGAACCCCCGATCCTTGCACCGTGGCACAGTTCTTTCATATATACACAGTACAGACCAAAAGTTTGGACACACCTTCTCGTTTAAAGATTTTTCTGTATTTTCATGACTATGAAAATTGTACATTCACACTGAAGGCATCAAAACTATGAATTAACACATGTGGAATTATATGCTTAACAAAAAAGTGTGAAACAACTGAAAATATGTCTTATATTCTAGGTTATTCAAAGTAGCCACCTTTTGCTTTGATGACTGCTTTGCACACTCTTGGCTTATCTGGGGGCGGGGGTTTGCTTGGTGAGCTTCAAGAGGTAGTCACCGGAAATAGTTTTCACTTCACAGGTGTGCCCTGTCAGGTTTAATAAGTGGGATTTCTTGCCTTATAAATGGGGTTGGGACCATCAGTTGTGTTGTGCAGAAGTCTGGTGTATATACAGCTGATAGTCCTACTGAATAGACTGTTAGAATTTGTATTATGGCAAGAAAAAAGAAGCTAAGTAAAGAAAAAACAGTGGCCATCATTACTTTAAGAAATGAAGGTCAGTCAGTGCGAAAAATTGGGAAAACTTTGAAAGTGTCCCCAAGTGCAGTTGCAAAAACCATCAAGCGCAACAAAGAAACTGGCTCACATGAGGACCGCCCCAGGAAAGGAAGACTAAGAGTCACCTCTGCTTCTGAGGATAAGTTTATCCGAGTCACCAGCCTCAGAAATCGCAGGTTAACAGCAGCTCAGATTATAGACCAGGTCAATGCCACACAGAGTTCTAGCAGCAGACACATCTCTTTAACAACTGTTAAGAGGAGACTTTGTGCAGCAGGCCTTTATGGTAAAATAGCTGCTAGGAAACCACTGCTAAGGACAGGCAACAAGCAGAAGAGACTTGTTTGGGCTAAAGAACACAAGGAATGGACATTAGACCAATGGAAATCTGTGCTTTGGTCTGATGAGTCCAAATTTGAGATCTTTGGTTCCAACCACCGTGTCTTTGTGCGACGCAAAAAAGGTGAACGGATGGACTCTACATGCCTGGTTCCCACCGTGAAGCATGGAGGAGGAGGTGTGATGGTGTGGGGGTGCTTTGCTGGTGACACTGTTGGGGATTTATTCTAAATTGAAGGCATACTGAACCAGCATGGCTACCACAGCATCTTGCAGCGGCATGCTATTCCATCCGGTTTGCGTTTAGTTGGACCATCATTTATTTATCAACAGGACAATGACCCCAAACACACCTCCAAGCTGCGTAAGGGCTATTTGACCAAGAAGGAGAGAGTGATTGGGTGCTACGCCAGATGACCTGGCCTCCACAGTCACCAGACCTGAACACAATCGAGATGGTTTGGGGTCAACTGGACCGCAGAGTGAAGGCAAAAGGGCCAACAAGTGCTAAGCATCTCTGGGAACTCCTTCAAGATTGTTGGAAGACCATTTCCGGTGACTACCTCTTGAAGCTCATCAAGAGAATGCCAAGAGTGTGCAAAGCAGTCATCAAAGCAAAAGGTGGCTACTTTGAAGAACCTAGAATATAAGACATATTTTCAGTTGTTTCACACTTTTTTGTTAAGTATATAATTCCACATGTGTTAATTCATAGTTTTGATGTCTTCAGTGTGAATGTACAATTTTCAAAGTCATGAAGATACAGAAAAATCTTTAAATGCGAAGGTGTGTCCAAACTTTTGGTCTGTACTGTATATATATATATACAGTGGTGGCCAAAAGTATTGGCATCCCTGCAATTCTGTCAGATAATACTCAGTTTCTTCCTGAAAATGATTGCAATCACAAATTCTTTGGTATTATTATCTTCATTTAATTTGCTTGCAAGGAAAAAACACAAAAGAGAATGAAGCAAAAATCAAATCATTGATCATTTCACACAAAACTCCAAAAATGGGCCAGACAAAAGTATTGGCACCCTCAGCCTAATACTTGGTTGCACAACTTTTAGCCAAAATAACTGTGAACAACCGCTTCCGGTAACCATCAATGAGTTTCTTACAATGCTCTGCTGGAATTGTAGACCATTCTTCTTTGGCAAACTGCTCCAGGTCCCTGATATTTGAAGGGTGCCTTCTCCAAACTGCCATTTTGAGATCTCTCCACAGGTGTTCTATGGGATTCAGGTCTGGACTCATTGCTGGCCACCTTAGAAGTCTCCAGTGCTTTCTCTCAAACCATTTTAAAGTGCTTTTGGAAGTGTGTTTTGGGTCATTGTCCTGCTGGAAGACCCATGACCTCTGAGGGAGACCCAGCTTTCTCACACTGGGCCCTACATTATGCTGCAAAATTTGTTGGTAGTCTTCAGACTTCATAATGCCATGCACACGGTCAAGCAGTCCAGTGCCAGAGGCAGCAAAGCAACCCCAATACATCAGGGAACCTCCGCCATGTTTGACTGTAGGGACCATGTTCTTTTCTTTGAGTGCCTCTTCTTTTTTCCTGTACACTCTATGTTGATGCTTTTTCCCAAAAAGCTCTACTTTTGTCTCATCTGACCAGAGAACATTCTTCCAAAACGTTTTAGGCTTTCTCAGGTAAGTTCTGGCAAACTCCAGCTTGGCTTTTTTATGTCTCGGGGTAAGAAGTGGGGTCTTCCTGGGTATCCTACCATACAGTCCCTTTTCATTCAGACGCCGACGGATAGTACGGTTTGACACTGTTGTACCCTCGGATTGCAGGGCAGCTTGAACTTGTTTGGATGTTAGTTGAGGTTCTTTATCCAACATCCGCACAATCTTGCGTTGTAATCTCTCGTCAATTTTTCTTTTCCTTCCACATCTAGGGAGGTTAGCCACAGTGCCATGGGCTTTAAACTTCTTGATGACACTGCGCACGGAAGACACAGGAACATTCAGGTCTTTGGAGATGGACTTGTAGCCTTGAGATTGCTCATGCTTCCTTACAATTTGGTTTCTCAAGTCCTCAGACAGTTCTTTGGTCTTCTTTCTTTTCTCCATGCTCAATGTGGTACACACAAGGACACAGGACAGAGGTTGAGTCAACTTTAATCCATGTTAACTGGCTGCAAGTGTGATTTAGCTATTGCCAACACCTGTTAGGTGCCACAGGTAAGTTACAGGTGCTGTTAATTACACGAATTAGAGAAGCATCACATGATTTTTCAAACAGTGCCAATACTTTTGTCCAGCCCCTTTTTTAGGTTTGGTGTGGAATTATTTCCAATTTGGCTTTATGACAATTCTTTTTGTGTTTTTTCATTGAAGACAAATTAAATGAAGATAATAATACGAAAGAATTTGTGATTGCAATCATTTTCAGGAAGAAACTGAGTATTATCTGACAGAATTGCAGGGGTGCCAATACTTTTGGCCACCACTGTATATACCTGTATATACTTTATATATTTGCCTAAAATACGAAGGAAATGTGTCATCTGTAACTAAGGCGTTTTAGAGGTCATTTCATCTTTAACTAGCTTAACTGTGCACAATAAGAGTAATTTTGACCAGGGGTGCCCAAACTTTTACATGTCACTGTATATACCATATGAGACCACATACAGCTCAAGTATATCAAATTAATTTCATGAGTCCAAAATAGTAAATTACTGCTAGACTCTAATGTTGAGCGAGCACTAAAATGCTCGGGTGCTCGAAGCTCAGGCTGAGCTCACCGTGATACTCGGGTGCTCGACCCGAGCAACGAGCCCAATGTTAGTCTATGGGAGACCCGAGCATTTTTGCGGCGGCACCCCCAGCAGTCTGTAGAACAGCCTAAAAAGTGGCCAAAACGATAGTGACAGTGATCAAATGACATGGGGACAGCATGGGGATCGCCCCAGGAAGCATTTCTGCCCCCCAGATCAGTGCTGTCCACAACATGGTCAGAGGTATTAAGCCACTTTTACAGGCTCACAATAAAACGTTCAAAAACAAAGCTGAAACTGATTTCCTGTGAAATATGTTAAGGAACATCCTTTCCAGAGTAAAGACTTGTGTATAAGGTAAAATAAATAACCAAAAACAAAAGTACTCCTCCACACCTTGGGCTATGTTCACAAGTAGCATTTTTTATGCGTTTTTGCACTCTTGTATTGCTTTCAACCGTGACAAATGCATTCACCAGGAAATGTCATTTTAACATTTTACAACCTTATCTGGCCATGTGCTGTGTGACACATGCATACAGTGCTGAAAAGACATGGGAACAGCATGGGGAAAACCCCTGGAAGCATCTCTGATACCCAGGTCACTGCCTAAAAGTGTGCCCATCAGAAGTGATCCTTGCCGCATCAGAAGATGCAGACTTGCAACTATCCTTGTGCAAGTCCTTGTCCCAGGGCAGTGTTCAATTGTACCTCCCCCATTTCTTGCAATGCAAGCGCAAGTATGCAACCCGCCACCCAAGCACCCCCAGGCTGCAATACCATACTGCTTGCTTGCACTTGAAATTGGGTCTTTTAGGCATATGGAGACTGAATCTGGCCACCACATCATGGCTGCGTCGGTGGCTTGGTATCCATACTCAGTCCCGAGCCGTCCCGCACCCGGGTGCCCACACACGGTCCCCAGCTGCCTGGGCGCGGCCGGTCTCTATAAACGGTCCCCAGCTGCCCCTATTTGTCCTGGTGCGCCTTATACACAAGCGCGCATACCAAAACATTACCTGTGCCCTCCCCAGTGCATTTAGTGGGAAGGACAGCCTAACCACAAACACGTGGAGAAGTGAATGCGGCCAGGGATGGTCCATCTCACTGACGCCTTCACACTGGGTTAATATTGTGGAAGCCGGGACACAGTTGGACACTGGCATGCATCACGACATAGAGGATTGCGGGTCCTGGGTCAATCAGGCTCAACACAAAGTTCAGAAGGTAGACAGCAGAGTAAATTATTCATGATCATGAGGCCATCCATCTCCTTAGCTTTCTGTTCCTTGGAATGCAAGCGCATGTATGTAGTAGCGGCTAGGCCTGAGGTGATCAGCGTTTTGGCGAATATCCTACCTCCTCCGAGGATTGAAGGATGTTTTCCTGCTACTATCCCAGTTTTATGACTCCCGTTAAAACAAAGCTTCAGGTGATGAATGATGGATGAGGTGGTGGCAAAGGAGAAAGAGCAGGAGGAACGGAAACCATTCACATCAATATCATGCCAGTCAACCACACATGACTTGTAGGATATGTTTCTGAACCAAAAGGAGCGGTTCGGCTACACAGTAATAGGCCATACAGTGAGTGCAGTGCCTACCAAACGTTTTGATGCACTCCAATGCCCCTTGGAAGTGACATGGAGGTCAGAGTGGTTTAACAAGACGGTTTTAATGCCCCTTGGAAGAGACGTGGAGTTCAGAGTGGTTTAACAAGACGGTTTTAATGCCCCTTGGAAGAGACGTGGAGGTCAGAGTAGTTTAACAAGATGGTTTTAATGCCCCTTGGAAGAGACGTGGAGGTCACAGTAGATTAACAAGATGGTATAAATGCCCCTTGAAAGAGACGTGGAGCTCAGCGTGGTTTAACAAGACGGTTTCAATGCCCCTTGGAAGAGACGTGGAGGTCACAGTAGCTTAACAAGACGGTTTTAATGCCCCTTGGAAGAGACGTGGAGGTCAGAGTGGTTTAACAAGACGGTTTTAATGTCCCTTGGAAGAAACGTGGAGGTCACAGTAGCTTAACAAGACGGTTTTAATGCACCTTGGAAGAGATGTGGAGGTCACAGTAGCTTAACAAGACGGTTTTAATGCACCTTGGAAGAGATGTGGAGGTCACAGTAGCTTAACAAGACGGCTTTAATGCCCCTTTGGAACAGACGTGGAGTTCAGAATTGTTTAACAAGACGGTTTTAATGCCCTTTGGAAGAGACGTGGAGGTCACAGTTGCTTAACAAGACGGTTTTAATGTCCCTTGGTAGAGATGTGGAGGTCCCAGTGGAATAAAAAGACAATATCAATGCTCCTTGGAAGAGTGGTAGAGGTCCCAGTGGAATAAAAAGACAATATCAATGCCCCTTGGAAGAGTGGTGGAGGTCGCAGTGAGATAAAAAGACAATATCAAAGACCCTTGGAAGAGACGTGGAGGTTACAGTAGATTAACAAGATGGTTTTCATGCCCCTTGGAAGAGACTTGGAGGTCAGAGTGGTTTAACAAGACGGTTTTAATGCCCCTTGGTAGAGACATGGAGGTCACAGTAGCTTAACAAGACGGTTTTAATGCCCCTTGGAAGAGACGTGAAGGTATTAGTAGCTTAACAAGATGGTTTTAATGCCCCTTGGAAGAGACGTGGAGGTCAGAGAGGTTTAACAAGAAGGTTTTAATGCCCCTTGGAAGAGACAAGGAGGTCACGGTAGCTTTACAAATCGGTTTTAATGCCCCTTGGAAGAGATGTGGAGGTCACAGTAGATTAGCTAGATGGTTTTAATGCCCCTTGAAAGAGAGGTGGAGTTCAGCGTGGTTTAACAAGATGGTTTTAATGCCCTTTCGAACGGACGTGGAGTTCAGACTGGTTTAACAAGATGGTTTTAATGCCCCTTGGAAAAGACGTGGAGGTCACAGTAGCTTTACAAGACGGTTTTAATGCCCCCTGGAAGAGATGTGGAGGTCAGAGTGGTTTAACAAGACAGTTTCATCGCCCCTTGGATGAGACGTGGAGGTCACTGTAGCTTAACAAGACAGTTTTAATGCCCCTTGGAAGAGACGTGGAGGTCACAGTAGCTTAACAAGATGGTTTTAATGCCCTTTCGAACGGACGTAGAGTTCAGACTGGTTTAACAAGATGGTTTTAATTCCCCTTGGAAAAGACGTGGAGGTCACAGTAGCTTTACAAGACGGTTTTAATGCCCCCTGGAAGAGATGTGGAGATCAGAGTGGTTTAACAAGACAGTTTCATCGCCCCTTGGAAGAGACGTGGAGGTTGTGAGCGAAATACGCTCTCTTCTATGCCTTCCGAACTCCAAATTAATAAGATTTGTTTTACGAGCGCTCGGGAAATCAGTACAGCACAGCCAGGAATGGTGTACTAGAAAAAGACTTCTGCTTTATTAACCCATGTGACACTTTAAATAGGGTCAGAGACAAAGGAATAGTTCCCTCTGACCTATGAACCAATAGTAACCATAGGGGAGTGAACAGTAATGTGAAACCTCAATGCCCCTCAGTGTTACCTGATGACCATTACATAAGAGTGAAGACAAAATGGATACCACAGACAAACAAGATGGATTCTTTTCTCTCACATTTCCCCCCTTTTGTGACCAATTATGGCATCTCAGTAGGTATATGGGAGCGCGCTAGTCGCGTCCTGGGAACTTTCCTACCTGCTTCGCCTCAGTTCCCTACCTAAACACCTATAATTGTATCACAACAATGGATCTTTTCTTGTTTGGGGTCCATAGTATACAATCAGGGGTTCTGTGACACGGTTTTCCTTACATATAAACCTGAGTAACTTAGGTGTAACATACATCAGCGCTTTTACGGCTACATATATCAACAAGCAGAATAATAATAATTGCATACATGTATAATCCCTGAGAGCCCCCCACCTAGACCCTTGAACCAATTAGTGGGATTCAGGAAAGAGAATGTTTCTTCCACCAGGACTCCTTGTTTGCATCATGTTCCTGTAACAACTTATCCTTTATCTCGGTTATCTTCTGTATACCAGTCCTGACCTGGAGATTTCCCATAACGTTCATGTAATGACAACATGCGGGACCGATGATCTGACACATCCCACCATAGCAGTCAGGTGGTCCAGCACTATGGGGTGCGGTCAGTGACTACAATCAACTGCTTCTGTATTATATTAGATGCATTAAGGACATCAAGCACCTGGAAGATCTGGTCATCTAGATAATCAGTCGCCTCTACCAGCTTATCCCACATCTGCGTTATGGACGGGTAAATCAATACGCTGCTCACAATCTTATTTGCCACCCCCATTTCTACAAGATGCGGTTTACCCTTGGGTCTGGGATTGTCTGCAGCTCATCTATATAATGTGTGTAGAGGGATTGCTTTAACATTTACTCTGGTGTGAGGCACTATAAAGGTTGATGGGGTCAGGAAGGCCGGTGTGCAGACCCCTGTGAAGTTATTAGGTACCCACTTGTAGGCCTGATGTCCACATACAATGTACAAACTCTCCGGTGCTCCCATAACTGTGTTATTGAATAGACTAGTAATCCATTTAGACAACAAGGTGGAGCTTAATATGTCCATAATCTCTTCCTAATACTGAGTGTCATTTGACATAATACCTGATATCAGTCTTTCCAAGGTGACGTTTACACAGTGAAGCTCAGGATTAAGCGTGGCATCGACCGCTACCAGCCGTGTGATGTCGATACAGACCCGTTACACTCAGAATACTGTAGAGAAAGCGACGTCTCTGGATCTTATCTGAATGCAGCTGCAAGAGGTGAAGTTCGGATAACAGGAGAGGTCAGCACGACTAGAAGCCCAAGGCATTCCTGTCTGTCTTAGAGGCGGACCACTCCTGTTGAACAACAACCACGGCTCTGTCACCCGTGCAGCTACAGGCAAACCTACAGCTCTTTTTCCTGTTGTTATCTAGCTTAGTGGGAAAAGTGTGGTTACTCAAATAGAACATTTCTTTCAGTCACTGGAATGGCTTAATAAGGCATAGTATTGGAGCTCACAGGACTGTGAGTGCAAATCCAACAGTCTTTTTCTAATGTACTCGTGTCCATGTCTTTTAAAAGTACTTGGTGATGTCTAATGAATTTATTATCTCAGTCATCATTCAGAACTTCATTTAATGTCTTTGCTAAGGCAATGCCACCACTATCCCCATTAGAACTGGTAAAATGGTCATCATTCTGCTGGTGGAGTGACTCGTTTACAGTGGCTGGCGTGTATCCAAGTGGATTTTCCCTCAAGCTTCACCGAAGTTGCTGTGGTCAGAAGAACTTGGAATGCCCATCAAATCTTGGATCAAGGCTTTTTCTGACGTGTCTTTTTAGGACCACCCAGTTTCCAGTCTTGAGATCGTGTGTTCCAGACACTGATTCAGGGTCTGGAATGGAAGAATACACCTGTTTATGCACTGTTTAGGCGATTATGCAAGGCTTGCACATAGCTAGTCAGGCTGTCATTCTGCATCTGAAGTGAATGTGGAAATATAACCCTGTTCTAGGTACTGAACCAAAAAGTATCTCATATGGATTGACTCCTGTTCTTATACTTGGAGTGTACCTTATTGAGAAAAGAGCTAGAGGCAAGCATTCAGTCCATGGTTTGCCGGTTTCCTCTTTTGCCTTCTGAATCTTTAACTTTAATGTCCCATTCAGTCTTTCTACCTTCCCACTACTATGTGGATGATAAGGTGTGTGTAAACCCTGCTCAATTCCCAAAGACTTTAAGATCTCTCTCATGATCTCTCCAGTGAAATGTGTACCTCTATCACTTTCAATCACTTCAGGAACACAATATCTACATACCACCTCATTCATGAGTTTTTGAGCAGTAATCTTTACTGTCGCTTTCTGCACCGAATATGCCTCAGGCCAACCTGAAAAGAGATCAACACACACAAGCACAAACTCATATACCCCTACTCATGGTAGTTGTATATAGTCAATCGCAATCTCTGGAACGGTAGAGCGGGCGAGGGGTGTGTTTCTGCGTGATCTTCACAGCTTTCCCTACGTTGTTGTGCACACTTCATACAAGACTGTGTGTGCCTGGCTGCCTGGGTACTGCACCCTGGCGCCACCCATACCTTGTCTACCAAAGCACACATAGCTGTTTTTGACAAATGTGTTAGTCCATGGATTACCTGGGCCGTCACTGAGTAAAGAGCTGGCTGCAGGCAGAGCTTACTGCCCTTTTTCCACAAACTTTCCTCAGTCAGCTGGGCTCCCTGCATCTCCACTCCTTCTTTTCCAGTTGAACCACCTGTTTCTGCAGGGATTTAACAATATCAGGAGTGACAGGTGCCACTGAGGTCACTGTCTGTACCACTGCTAAGCTCTCAACTCTCGGCCTCTTTGCTGCTTCGTTGGTGGCAGCATCTGCACGAGCACTTCCTCTGGCTTCTTTGGTGTCAGCTCGAGTGTGAGCTTTTATCTTCACCACGCCAAGCTTAGTTGGTAACAGGAGATCCTTCATCAGGGCCCTTACGCTCTCTGTGGTTTATAGGTTTTTCATGTGACTTTAGGCAAGATCTACTATCTACACACACATTTGGCCGTCTTACCCTTTGCCACTCTACACGCCTCAGTGAGTGCCCTCAGCTCTGCCTCCTGTGCCGATAGGTGAGGAGGGAGTGGTTCAGCTTTTATTACCTCATGTTGTGTGACCACAGCGTATCCAGTATAGAACCGACCAGCATCTTGGCATTTGGATCCATCTACAAAAAAACCTCAAAATCTGCCTTAGCAATGGGTACATCTGAGACATGTTCAAACACTGCTGTCTCTTTAGCAATGAGTTCACCTGAGACATGTTCAAACCCTGCCATCTCTTTAGCAATGGGTTCACCTGAGACATGTTCAAACCTTGCCGTCTCTTGCTACATCAGAGAAACACAATCATGGGGTTTATGTATTTCGCCTATTTCCTCCTCTGTCAGAGAATGTAAAAATAGTTCATTTTCCCCATCTTTCCCCCCTTTTTGAATCCAATGGCAGAAGCGTAACTGGATGCAAAACTGTACATCATTTGAGGTCTATATTTGGGGGAATGAGGAGGGCACATCGAAGACAAAGTTGCTGGGTCTTTGAAATGTGCCTAGGATGTACCTGACTGAGGACACCATGTATTGTCATGTTGAGTGTAAAGTGTGACCTTGTTATCAATAACTATTTCTGTGGCCTTTTCAATCACAGCTTGAACCGCAGAAATGGCTGTAACACAAGAGGGTGCCCCCCAGGCAACAGGATCCAGCCTAGCTGAGTAGTAGGCCACTGGTCTCTGTAGTTTTGCCGTGTTTTTGGGTAATGCAACCTACTGTATTGTGACCTTTCTTTCCTCTGTGAAATGTCTGGTGTATTGTAACATGCCATGTCCTAGGAAGACTATCTTCTGGTGATAAACCTGTAGTTTCTTTTTATAGGCCTTAGATGCACGTTCTGCTAGTGAGCGCAAAAGTGAGATAGACGACTCCTGACATGAGACTTGGTCAGAACAAAGTAATAAATCGTCCACATACTCTAAAGCATTGCAACCTCCAAACATGGAGGAGTCAACAAATTTTCAAAATGAGAAAACATTGCAAAACTAGACATCATCGGTGAATTCTGAGCACCTTGTGATGGCACTATCCTTGTAAATTGTTTATGACCAAGGAAAAATAAATAAATAAAAACAAATAAATACCGGCAGTCTGGGTACAGAGGCACGGAAAAAAATGCATTTTCTAAGTAAATCACCATGAAATGCTTTGATGATTTCTCAAAGAAAAACACTAATTGCATACAGACCCGGCTGTCCAATATCTATTAAGGAAAAAATAAAAATGTAAAAATGTGCCTGGATTTCATTTTAATCATTGAAATAGAACCTCTAAAATGTGAATTTCTGTCATTATAATTTTTATCTAATGGTTTTCAATAAATAGGATGAAGGGAAAAAGTCATTCCCAGCTATCTGCTATGTGAGTGGGGGCTGCTGCATACCTGTCTCCCCCCCTTTTTCTATGGTAAAGAAAAAAAAACTTACTCTCTTTGTTCTGTAAGTTTGGATCAACTCTTGCTCCACCCCTTTGGCTACTTGTAGCAAATCCTTTGGGTCCTTCCCCCTCCGCTCTGGGCGCGCTTTTACAAGTCCCTCTCTAATTGGTTTCTTTAACCCATCCACAAAAGCATTTCCCAATATACGTATATTAAGAGTGTCCCCTGGAAAATATTCCATATCTGTCCAAGTCATCTGTAAACGGGCAAAATATTTTTCTACAGCTTCATCTTTTTCTTGAGTTACGTTATTTAAAGATATAGATTGTTCTCTCTGTTTTGTCAATGCCCAACGCTGCAACAAAGTCTTCCCCTGACTCTAATGTCTGTAAATATTCTGTTCCAGGTCTGTCAATCAGATAGTGTTTTGACGGTCCTGTCTCTTGCTTTATAACATGTGCAGTCATATCTCCTCCTTTTGCGTCTACTAACGATTCTAAATCCTGCCATGTACAGTTGTATGTAACCTGTTGTTCTCAACAGGGAAGTTGTTTCATCACCTTATGAGGGGGGCCATGCCTGTGCGAAGGAGTACTGGTCGTTGGTATGTGAGAGTATCCTCTATCAGTCCCCCCCTTCTCACTGCTCTCTTCCCCCTCCCCATCCCATGTAATTAGCTCTGGGGGAGGAGGTGAACTATCAGCTACCACATGCGTCTTTGTTATAACTGGAAAAATCGGAGCAATTGGGGAACTGAATTTAAATTTAGTTATCTTGCAATTTGAACAGTTATTTTTCCATCCCATATTCTGTACCCTACATACTGTACATGTCCACCCTCCTGGTCCATTATAAGGAGGAGGTACTGATGATTCTGTCTCATTAAGTCCGTTCAGTCCATTGTCAAAAGCACTCACACAATACTTTTACTTATAGTGCTTTTCTCACACTTTCTGCACTAATTACTTCCAGAGCCAACATTCTTTACCTGCTCAGCCTTCTCCCTGAACACATACGGACCAGACCCCCCTGTGGGACATTTCAGTCATTTCAACATTCTTTTACTATCCGTTATGGCATCCTTGCCTTCACGTTATCTGCACATTCTACTTTTTGCTGTCTTTCCACTGGGTTTCTGTCTCCATTTACACGACAAGTTTCCCATACTTGCCTCAAAATCAGTGCTAGCACAATTTCAACAATAGGCACAAAGCCACGGGTACCATAGGCAGACACACAGCCACAGATCCTATTATTCTGTAGAGTAGTCCGTCACAAAGCCACAAATACTACAATACAGCCAGTAAATGGTCCATAAGATACCCCTCTGGTGAGATGATCAGTCTCATCAGCCAAACAAGATTCAGCAACACAACAATCCTCTAAGTATAAGTACCACTATATCACAGTCATACACTGATCAGATCACATGCACACAGTTCAAAAAGGCATAGGTAACTCTTCCCAGTTCTTGGACTAGACTATTAATTGCAAAAATAACTCACCCGGATTGGAGGTGACCAGCTCACAGTAAAAGTGAAATACAGTTGTAAGAATAAGCTTCTTACCTTATGCTGCAGCGTTTGAATTCACTTTTACTGGAGAGTCCTCCTCACTCTAGATCCGGATGGTATAATGCACGTCTAGTCCCGGGACTTTTCGGCACCAAATTCTGTGAGCGAAATACGCTCTCTTCTATGCCTTCCGAACTCCAAATTAATAAGATTTGTTTTACGAGCGCTCGGGAAATCAGTACAGCACAGCCAGGAATGGTGTACTAGAAAAAGACTTCTGCTTTATTAACCCATGTGACACTTTAAATAGGGTCAGAGACAAAGGAATAGTTACCTCTGACCTATGAACCAATAGTAACCATAGGGGAGTGAACAGTAATGTGAAACCTCACTGCCCCTCAGTGTTACCTGATGAACATTACATAAGAGTGAAGACAAAATGGATACCACAGACAAACAAGATGGATTCTTTTCTCTCACAAGGTCACAGTAGCTTTACAAGACGGTTTTAATGCACCTAATGCTACTGTGACCTCCACGTCTCTTCCAATGGGCATTAAAACCGTCTTGTTAAACCACTCTGTACTCCACATCTATTCCAAATGGCATTTAAACCATCTTATTAAGCAACTGTGACCTCCATGTCTCTTCCAAGAGGCCTTAAAATCGTCTTGTTAAGCTACTGTTACCTCCTCGTCTCTACCAAGGGGCATTAAAACCGTCATGTTAAACTACTCTGACCTCCACGTCTCTTCCCAGGGGCATTAAAACCATCTTGTTAAACCACTCTTAACTCCACGTCTCTTCCAATGGGCATTAAAACCATCTTGTTAAGCTACAGTGACCAAGTCTCTTCCAAGGGGCATTAAAACCATCTTGTTAAGCTACTGTGACCTCCACATCTCTACCAAGGGGCATTAAAACCATCATGTTAAAACACTCTGACCTTCACGTCTCTTCCAAGGGGCATTAAAACCATCTTTTTAAACCACTCTAAACTCCACGTCTCTTCCAAGGGGCATTTAAACCGTCTTGTTAAGCTACTGTGACCTCCACGTCTCTTCCAAGGGGCATTAAAACCGTCTTGTTAAACCACTCTAAACTCCACTTCTCTTTCAAGGTGCATTAATACCGTCTTGTTAAACCACTCTGTACTCCACATCTATTCCAAATGGCATTAAAACCATCTTGTTAAGCTACTGTGACGTCCATGTCTCTTCCAAGGGGCTTTAAAACCGTCTTGTTAAGCTACTGTTACCTCCTCGTCTCTACCAGGGGGCATTAAAACCGTCATGTTAAACTACTCTGACCTCCACGTCTCTTCCCAGGGGCATTAAAACCGTCTTGTTAAACCACTCTGAACTCCACGTCTCTTCCAAGGGGCATTAAAACCGACTTGTTAAGCTACAGTGACCTCCAAGTCTTTTTCAAGGGGCATTAAAACCGTCTTGTTAAACCACTCTGAACTCCACGTGTCTTCCAAGGGGCATTAATACCGTCTTGTTAAACCACTCTGACCTCCACGTCTCTTCCAAGGGGCATGAGAACAGTCTTGTTAAACTACTGTGACCTCCATGTCTCTTCCAAGGGGCATTGATATTGTCTTGTTATTCCACTGCGACCTCCACACCACTCTTCCAAGGGGCATTGATATTGTCTTTTTATTCCAATGGCACCTCTACCACTCTTCCAAGGGGCATTGATAATGTCTTTTTATTCCACTGGGACCTCCATGTCTCTTCCAAGGGACATTAAAGCGTCTAGCTAAACCACTGTGAACTCCACGTCTCTTCCAAGGGGCATTAAAACCGTCTTGTTAAGCTACTGTGACCTCCACGTCTCTTCCAAGGGGCATTAAAACCGTCTTGTTAAGCTACTGTGACCTCCACATCTCTTCCAAGGGGCATTAAAACCGTCTTTTTAAGCCACTCTGACCTCCACCACTCTTCCAAGGGGCATTAAAACCATCTTGTTAAGCTACTGTGACCACCACGTCTCTTCCAAAAGGCATTAAAACTGTCTTGTTACACCACTCTGACCTCCACGTCCCTTCCAAGGGGCATTAAAACCGTCTTTTTAAGCTACTGTGACCTCCACGTCTCTTCCAAGGGGCATTAGAACCGTCAAGTTAAACCACTCTGACCTTCACGTCTCTTCCAAGGGGCATTAAAACCGTCTTTTTAAGCTAATGTAACCTGCACATCTTTTCCAAGGGGCATTAATATTGTCTTTTTATTCCACTGCGACCTCCACCACTCTTCCAAGGGGCATTGATATTGTCTTTTTATTCCACTGGGACATCTACCACTCTTTCAAGGGGCATTGATATTGTCTTTTTATTCCAATGGGACCTCCACATCTCTACCAAGGCGCAAAAAAAAGTCTTGTTAAATCTCTCTGAACTCCACGTCTTTTCCAAGGGACATTAAAACTGTCTTGTTAAGCTACTGTGACCTCCACGTCTCTTCCAAGGGGCATTAAAACCATCTTGTTAAACCTCTCTGACCTCCACGTCTGTTCCAAGGGGCATTAAGACCGTCTTGTTAAGCTAATGTGACCTCCACGTCTCTTCCAAGGGGCATTAAAACCGTCTTGCTAAACCACACTGACCTCCACGTCTCTTCCATGGGGCATTAAAACCGTCTTGTTAAGCTACTGTGACCTCCACGTCTCTACGAAGGAGCATTAAAACCATCTTGTTAAACCACGCTGAACTCCACGTCTCTTTCAAGGGGCATTAAAACCATCTTGTTAATCTACTGTGACCTCCACATCTCTTCCAAGGGGCATTAAAACCATCTTGTTAAGCTACTGTGACCTCTATGTCTCTTCCAAGGGGCATTAAAACCGTCTTGTTAAACCACTCTGAACTCCACGTCTCTTCCAAGGGGCATTAAAACCATCTTGTTAAGCTACTGTGACCTTCACGTCTCTTCCAAGGGGCATTAAAACCGTCTTGTTAAACCACTATTTACTCCACGTCTCTTCCAATTGGCATTAAAACCATCTTGTTAAGATACTGTGACCTCCACGTCTCTTCCAAGGGGCATTAGAACCGTCAAGTTAAACCACTCTGACCTTCACGTCTCTTCCAAGGGGCACTAAAACCCTCTTTTTAAGCTAATGTAACCTGCACATCTTTTCCAAGGGGCATTAATATTGTCTTTTTATTCCACTGCGACCTCCACCACTCTTCCAAGGGGCATTGATATTGTCTTTTTATTCCACTGGGACATCTACCACTCTTTCAAGGGGCATTGATATTGTCTTTTTATTCCAATGGGACCACCACATCTCTACCAAGGCGCAAAAAAAAGTCTTGTTAAATCTCTCTGAACTCCACGTCTTTTCCAAGGGACATTAAAACTGTCTTGTTAAGCTACTGTGACCTCCACGTCTCTTCCAAGGGGCATTAAAACCGTCTTGTTAAACCTCTCTGACCTCCACGTCTGTTCCAAGGGGCATTAAGACCGTCTTGTTAAGCTAATGTGACCTCCACGTCTCTTCCAAGGGGCATTAAAACCGTCTTGCTAAACCACATTGACCTCCACGTCTATTCCATGGGGCATTAAAACCGTCTTGTTAAGCTACTGTGACCTCCACGTCTCTACGAAGGAGCATTAAAACCATCTTGTTAAAGCACGCTGAACTCCACGTCTCTTTCAAGGGGCATTAAAACCATCTTGTTAATCTACTGTGACCTCCACATCTCTTCCAAGGGGCATTAAAACCATCTTGTTAAGCTACTGTGACCTCCTTGTCTCTTCCAAGGGGCATTAAAACCGTCTTGTTAAACCACTCTGAACTCCACGTCTCTTCCAAGGGGCATTAAAACCATCTTGTTAAGCTACTGTGACCTTCACGTCTCTTCCAAGGGGCATTAAAACCGTCTTGTTAAACCACTCTTTACTCCACGTCTCTTCCAATTGGCATTAAAACCATCTTGTTAAGATACTGTGACCTCCACGTCTCTTCCAAGGGGCATTAAAACCATCTTGTTAAACCTCTCTGACCTCCATGTCAATTCCAAGGGGCATTAAAACCATCTTGTTAAGCTACTGTAACCTCCACGTCTCTTCAAAGGGGCATTGATATTGTCTTTTTATTCCGGTGCGAACTCCAGCACTCTTCCAAGGGTCATTGATATTGTCTTTTTATTCCACTGGGACCTCTACTACTCTTCAAAGGGGCATTGATATTGTCTTTTTATTCCACTGGGACCTCCACGTCTCTACCAAGGGGCATTCAAACCGTCTTGGTAGACCACTCTGAACTCCACGTCTCTTCCAAGGGGCATTAAAATCATCTTGTTAAGCTACTGTGACCTCCATGTCTCTTCCAAAGGGCATTAAAACTGTCTTGTTAATCTACTCTGTACTCAAAGTCTCTTCCAAAGGGCAATAAAACCGTCTTGTTAAGCTACTGTGACCTCCATGTATCTTCCAAAGGGCATTAAAACCGTCTTGTTAAACCTCTCTGTACTCCACGTCTGTTCCAATGGGCATTAACACCGTCATGTTAAGCTACTGTGACCTCCACGTCTCTTCCAAGGGGCATTAAAACCGTCTTGTTAAGCTACTGTGACCTCCTCGTCTCTACCAAGGGGCATTAAAACCGTCATGTTAAACCACTCTGACCTTCACGTCTCTTCCAAGGGGCATTAAAACCATCTTTTTAAAACACTCTGAACTCCACGTCTCTTCCAAGGGGCATTTAAACTGTCTTGTTATGCTACTGTGACCTTCACGTCACTTCCAAGGGGCATTAAAACCGTCTTGTTAAACCACTCTAAACTCCACTTCTTTTTCAAGGTGCGTTAATACCGTCTTGTTAAGCCACTCTGATCTCCACGTCTCTTCCAAGGGGCATTAGAACCGTCTTGTTAAACTTCTGTCACCTCCACGTCTCTTCCAAGGGGCATTGATATTGTCTTGTTATTCAACTGCGACCTCCACCACTCTTCCAAAGGGCATTGATATTGTGTTTTTATTCCACTGGGACCTCTACCACTCTTCCAAGGGGCATTTATATTGTCTTTTTATTCCACTGGGACCTCCACATCTCTACCAAGGGGCAAAAAAACGTCTTGTTAAACCACTCTGAACTCCACGTCTCTTCCAAGGGACATTAAAACTGTCTTGTTAAACCACTGTGACCTCCATGTCTCTTCCAAGGGGCATTAAAACCGTCTTGTTAAACGACTATGACCTCCACGTCTCTTCCAAGGGGCATTAAAACCATCTTGTTAAGCTACTGTGACCTCCACGTCCCTTCCAAGGGGCATTAAAACAGTCTTGTTAAACCAGTATGAACTCCACGTCTATTCGAAAGGGCATTAAAACCATCTTGTTAAGCTACTGTGACCTCCACGTCTCTTCCAAGGGGTATTAGAACCGTCTTGTTAAGCTACTGTGACCTCCACGTCTCATCCAAGGGGCATTAAAACCGTCTTGTTAAACCACTCTGACCTCCACATCTCTTCCAAGGGGCATTAAAACCATCTTGTTAAACCACGCTGAACTCCACCTCTCTTTCAAGGGGCATTAAAACCATCTAGTTAATCTACTGTGACCTCCACATCTCTTCCAAGGGGCATTAAAACCGCCTTGTTCAGCTACCGTGACCTCCTTGTCTCTTCCAAGGGGCATTAAAACCGTCTTGTTAAACCTCTCTGACCTCCACGTCTCTTCCAAGGGGCATTAAAACCGTCTTGTTAAGCTACTGTGACCTCCACGTCTCTTCCAAGGGGCAATAAAACCGTCTTGTTAAGCTACTGTGACCTCCACATCTCTTCCAAGGGGCATTAAAACCGTGTTGTTAAACCACTCTGACCCCCACCACTCTTCCAAGGGGCATTAAAACCGTCTTGTAAAGCTACTGTGACCTCCACGTCTCTTCCAAGGGGCGATGAAACCGTCTTGTTAAACCACTCTGACCTCCACGTCTCTTCCAGGGGGCATTAAAACCATCTTGTTAAGCTACTGTGACCTCCACGTCTCTTCCAAGGGACATTAAAACCATCTTGTTAAACCACTCTAACCTCCACGTCTCTTCCAAGGGACATTAAAACCGTCTTGTTAAGCTACTGTAACCTCCACATATCTTCCAAGGGGCATTGATATTGTCTTTTTATTTAACTGCGACCTCCACCACTCTTCCATGGGGCATTGATATTGTCTTTTTATTCCGGTGCGAACTCCAGCACTCTTCCAAGGGTCATTGATATTGTCTTTTTATTCCACTGGGACCTCTACTACTCTTCAAAGGGGCATTGATATTGTCTTTTTATTCCACTGGGACCTCCACGTCTCTACCAAGGGGCATTCAAACCGTCTTGGTAGACCACTCTGAACTCCACGTCTCTTCCAAGGGGCATTAAAATCATCTTGTTAAGCTACTGTGACCTCCATGTCTCTTCCAAAGGGCATTAAAACTGTCTTGTTAATCTACTCTGTACTCAAAGTCTCTTCCAAAGGGCAATAAAACCGTCTTGTTAAGCTACTGTGACCTCCATGTATCTTCCAAAGGGCATTAAAACCGTCTTGTTAAACCTCTCTGTACTCCACGTCTGTTCCAATGGGCATTAACACCGTCATGTTAAGCTACTGTGACCTCCACGTCTCTTCCAAGGGGCATTAAAACCGTCTTGTTAAGCTACTGTGACCTCCTCGTCTCTACCAAGGGGCATTAAAACCGTCATGTTAAACCACTCTGACCTTCACGTCTCTTCCAAGGGGCATTAAAACCATCTTTTTAAAACACTCTGAACTCCACGTCTCTTCCAAGGGGCATTTAAACTGTCTTGTTAAGCTACTGTGACCTTCACGTCACTTCCAAGGGGCATTAAAACCGTCTTGTTAAACCACTCTAAACTCCACTTCTTTTTCAAGGTGCGTTAATACCGTCTTGTTAAGCCACTCTGATCTCCACGTCTCTTCCAAGGGGCATTAGAACCGTCTTGTTAAACTTCAGTCACCTCCACGTCTCTTCCAAGGGGCATTGATATTGTCTTGTTATTCAACTGCGACCTCCACCACTCTTCCAAAGGGCATTGATATTGTGTTTTTATTCCACTGGGACCTCTACCACTCTTCCAAGGGGCATTTATATTGTCTTTTTATTCCACTGGGACCTCCACATCTCTACCAAGGGGCAAAAAAACGTCTTGTTAAACCACTCTGAACTCCACGTCTCTTCCAAGGGACATTAAAACTGTATTGTTAAACCACTGTGACCTCCATGTCTCTTCCAAGGGGCATTAAAACCGTCTTGTTAAACGACTATGACCTCCACGTCTCTTCCAAGGGGCATTAAAACCATCTTGTTAAGCTACTGTGACCTCCACGTCCCTTCCAAGGGGCATTAAAACAGTCTTGTTAAACCAGTATGAACTCCACGTCTATTCGAAAGGGCATTAAAACCGTCTTGTTAAGCTACTGTGACCTCCACGTCTCTTCCAAGGGGTATTAGAACCGTCTTGTTAAGCTACTGTGACCTCCACGTCTCATCCAAGGGGCATTAAAACCGTCTTGTTAAACCACTCTGACCTCCACATCTCTTCCAAGGGGCATTAAAACCATCTTGTTAAACCACGCTGAACTCCACCTCTCTTTCAAGGGGCATTAAAACCATCTAGTTAATCTACTGTGACCTCCACATCTCTTCCAAGGGGCATTAAAACCGCCTTGTTCAGCTACCGTGACCTCCTTGTCTCTTCCAAGGGGCATTAAAACCGTCTTGTTAAACCTCTCTGACCTCCACGTCTCTTCCAAGGGGCATTAAAACCGTCTTGTTAAGCTACTGTGACCTCCACGTCTCTTCCAAGGGGCAATAAAACCGTCTTGTTAAGCTACTGTGACCTCCACATCTCTTCCAAGGGGCATTAAAACCGTGTTGTTAAACCACTCTGACCCCCACCACTCTTCCAAGGGGCATTAAAACCGTCTTGTAAAGCTACTGTGACCTCCACGTCTCTTCCAAGGGGCGATGAAACCGTCTTGTTAAACCACTCTGACCTCCACGTCTCTTCCAGGGGGCATTAAAACCATCTTGTTAAGCTACTGTGACCTCCACGTCTCTTCCAAGGGACATTAAAACCATCTTGTTAAACCACTCTGACCTCCACGTCTCTTCCAAGGGACATTAAAACCGTCTTGTTAAGCTACTGTAACCTCCACATATCTTCCAAGGGGCATTGATATTGTCTTTTTATTTAACTGCGACCTCCACCACTCTTCCATGGGGCATTGATATTGTCTTTTTATTCCACTGGGACCTCTACCACTCTTCCAAGGGGCATTTATATTGTCTTTTTATTCCACTGGGACCTCCACATCTCTACCAAGGAGCAAAAAAACGTCTTGTTAAACCACTCTGAACTCCACGTCTCTTCCAAGGGACATTAAAACTGTCTTGTTAAGCCACTGTGACCTCCATGTCTCTTCCAAGGGCCATTAAAACTGTATTGTTAAACCACTATGACCTCCACGTCTCTTCCAAGGGGCATTAAAACCATCTTGTTAAGCTACTGTGACCTCCACGTCCCTTCCAAGGGGCATTAAAACCGTCTTGATAAACCAGTCTGAACTCCACGTCTATTCGAAAGGGCATTAAAACCGTCTTGTTAAGCTACTGTGACCTCCACGTCTCTTCCAAGGGGTATTAGAACCATCTTGTTAAGATACTGTGACCTCCACGTCTCATCCAAGGGGCATTAAAACCGTCTTGTTAAACCTCTCTGACCTCCACATCTCTTCCAAGGGGCATTAAAACCATCTTGTTAAACCACGCTGAACTCCACCTCTCTTTCAAGGGGCATTAAAACCATCTAGTTAATCTACTGTGACCTCCATATCTCTTCCAAGGGGCATTAAAACCGCCTTGTTAAGCTATCGTGACCTCCTTGTCTCTTCCAAGGGGCATTAAAACCGTCTTGTTAAACCTCTCTGACCTCCACGTCTCTTCCATGGGGCATTAAAACCGTCTTGTTAAGCTACTGTGACCTCCATGTCTCTTCCAAGGGGCATTAAAACCGTCTTGTTAAACCACTCTGACCTTCACGTCTCTTCCAAGGGGCATTAAAACCGTCTAGTTAAGCTACTGTGACCTCCATGTCTCTTACAAGGGGCATTAAAACCGTCTTGTTAAACCACTCTGACCTCCAAGTCTCTTCCAAGGGGCATGAAAACCATCTTATTAATCTACTGTAACCTCCACGTCTCTTCCAAGGGTCTTTGATATTGTCTTTTTATTTCACTGCGACCTCCACAACTCTTCCAAGGGGCATTGCTATTGTTTTTTTATTCCACTTGGACCTCCACATCTCTATCAAGGGGCATTAAAACCGTCTTGTTAAACCACTCTGAACTCCACGTCCCTTCCAAGGCGCATTAAAATCATCTTGTTAAGCTTCTGAGACCTCCACGTCTCTTCCAAGGGGCATTAAAACCATCTTGTTAAACCACTCTGTCCTCCACGTCTCTTCCAATGGGCAATAAAACCATCTTGTTAAGCAACTGTGACCTCCACGTCTCTTCCAAAGGGCATTAAAACCGTCTTGTTAAACAACTCTGAACTCCACGTCTGTTCCTAAGGGGCATTAAAACCATCTTGTTAAGCTACTGTGACCTCCACATCTCTTCAAAGGTGCATTAAAACCATCTTGTTAAGCTACTGTGACCTCCACGTTTCTTCCAAGGGGCATTAATCCGTCTTGTTAAACCACTCTGACCTCCACGTCTCTTCCAATCGGCTTTAAAACTGTCTTGTTAAGCTACTGTGACCTCCACGTCTCTTCCAAGGGGCATTAAAATCGTCTTGTTAAACCACGCTGAACTCCACGTCTCTTTCAAGGGGCATTTATACCATCTTGTTAATCTACTGTGACTTTCACGTCTCTTCCAAGGGGCATTAAAACCGTCTTGTTAAACCACTCTGAAATCCACGTCTCTTCCAAGGGGCATTAAAACCGTCTTGCTAAGCTACTGTGACCTTCACGTCTCTTCCAAGGGGCATTAAAACCATCTTGTTAAACCACTCTGACCTCCACGTCTTTTCCAATGGGCATTAAAACCGTTTTGTTAAGCTACTGTGACCTCCACGTCTCTTCCAAGGGGCATTAAAACCGTCTTGCTAATCCACTTTGAACTCCACGTCTCTTCCAAGAGGCATTAAAACCGTCTTGTTAAACCACTATGAAGTCCACGTCTCTTCCAAGGGGCATTAAAACTGTCTTGTTAAACCACTGTGACCTACATGTCACTTCCAAGGGGCATTGGAGTGCATCAAAATGTTTGGTAGGCACTGTACTCACTGTATGGCCTATAACTGTGTAGCCGATCCGCTCCTTTTGGTTCAGAAACATATCCTACAAGTCATGTGTGGTTGACTGGCATGATATTGATGTGAATGGTTCCCGTTCCTCCTGCTCTTTCTCCTTTGCTACCACCTCATCCATCATTCATCACCTGAAGCTTTGTTTTAACGGAAGTCATAGAACTGGGATAGTAGCAGGAAAACATCCAGCAATCCTCGGAGGAGGTAGGATATTCACCAAAACGCTGATCACCTCAGGCCTAGCCGCTACTACATACATGCGCTTGCATTCCAAGGAACAGAAAGCTAAGGAGATGGATGGCCTCATGATCATGAATAATTTACTCGTTGTGTAGGAGGCCAACCACTGCTGCTGTCTACCTTCTGAACTTTGTGTTGAAGCCTGATTGACCCAGGACCCGCAATCCTCTATGTCGTGTTGCATGCCAGTGTCCAACTGTGTCCCGGCTTCCACAATATTAACCCAGTGTGAAGGTGTCAGTGAGATGGACGATCCCTGGCCACATTCTCTTGTCCACGTGTTTGTGGCTAGGCTGTCCTTCCCACTAAATTCACTGGGGAGGGCACAGGTAATGTTTTGTTATGCGTGCATGTGTATAAGGCGCACCAGGACAAATAAGGGCAGCTGGGGACCGTTTATGGACACCCGGCCACGCCCAGGCAGCTGGGGACCGTGTGTGGGCACCCGGGCGTGGGGCGGCTCGGGACCAAGTATGGATACCAAGCCACCGACGCAGCCATGACGTGGTGGCCAGATTCCGCCTCCAGATGCCTACAAGACCCAATTTCAAGTGCAAGCAAGCAGTATGGTATTGCAGCCTGGGGGTGGGTGGGTGGCGGGTTGCATACTTGCGTTTGCATTGCAAGGAATGGGGGAGGTACAATTGAACAGTGCCCTGGGACAAGGACTTGCACAAGGATAGTTGTAAGTCTGCATCTTCTGATGCGGCAAGGATCACTTCTGATGGGCACACTTCTAGGCAGTGACCTGGGTGTTAGAGATGCTTCCAGGGGTCTTCCCCATGCTGTTCCCATGTCTTTTCAGCACTGTATACATGTGTCACACAGCACATGGCCAGATAAGGTTGTAAAATGTTAAAATGACATTTCCTGGTGAAGGCATTTGTCACGGTTGAATGCAATACAAAAGTGCAAAAACGCATAAAAAATGCTACTTGTGAACATAGCCCAAGGTGTGGAGGAGTATTTTTGTTTTTGGTTATTTATTTTACCTTATACACAAGTCTTTACTCTGGAAAGGATGTTCCTTAACATATTTCACAGGAAAGCAGTTTCAGTTTCGTTTTTGAACGTTTTATTGTGAGCCTGTAAAAGTGGCTTAATAACGCTGACCATGTTGTGGACAGCAGTGACCTGGGGGGCAGAGATGCTTCCTGGGGCGATCCCCATGCTGTCCCCATGTCATTTGCTCAATGTCACTATCGTTTTGGGCACTTTTTAGGTTGTTCTACAGACTGCCGGGGGCGCTGCCGCAAAAATGCTCGTGTCTCCCATAGACTAACATTGGGCTCGTTGCTCGGGTCGAGCACCTGAGCATGTTAGTACTCGCTCAACACTAGTGTCTAGCAGTAATTTACTATTTTTGACTTATGAAATTAATTTGATATACTTGGGCTGTATGTGGTCTCATATGGTATACACAGTGACATGTAAAAGTTTGGGCACCCCTGGTCAAAATTATTCTTATTGTGCACATTTAAGCAAGTTGAAGATGAAATGATCTCTAAAACGCCTAAGTTACAGAGAGATGACACATTTCCTTTGTATTTTAGGCAAATATATAAAGTATATACAGGTATATATATATACAGTACAGACCAAAATTATATACTTAACAAAAATCAAGAGAATGCCAAGAGTGTGCAAAGCAGTCATCAAAGCAAAAGGTGGCTACTTTGAAGAACCTAGAATATAAGACATATTTTCAGTTGTTTCACACTTTTTTGTTAAGTATATAATTCCACATGTGTTAATTCATAGTTTTGATGCCTTCAGTGTGAATGTACAATTTTCATAGTCAAGAAAATACAGAAAAATCTTTAAATGAGAAGGTGTGTCCAAACTTTTGGTCTGTAATATATATATATATATATATATATATATATATATATATATATATGTATATATAAATATATATATATATATATATATACATACACCACATTCAGGCTATAAGACGGTCTGTACTGTATATATATGAAAGAACTGTGCCACGGTGCAAGGATCGGGGGTTCGTACCTAGGTGCCTCGCCGAATCCGACCTTAGATCTACGGCGGCTTAACGACTCCGTGATGTAAGGAGGGACGAGGAAGGTGAACCAGATGCTACTTCATTACTGACCTCGGGTGATTGGCAGCTGATTCCCAGAGACAGGAGGCAGACACAGACTAATACCACTGATGGACAGGCAAGAGGTAACGGCTGATAGACAAGCAGGCGGGCATGGCTGATTGACAGGCACGCGGGCACGGCTGATAGACAGGCTGGTGGGCAAGGCTGATAGGCAGGCAGGTGGGCACGGCTGATAGAAAGGCAGACAGGTGGGTACATGTACTGAGACCAGGAACTAAAGAGAGTGTTAACCACAAACAAAGTTGCACAAGCACCTCCATATTGGAGGAGGTGCCTTAAATAGCCTGAGTCCTCCGGCCATTGGCCGGGGACACTTTAGGACGGTGCGTGCGGTCCCTTTAAGAGGAGAGGAGCGCGCACACGCCTTAAGCACAGTACCCAGGCATCTGTGCACTGTGTGCGTGTCCCGGGCTGAGTCAGCGTGGAGAGAGGGGGGCCCTCCGGCGTCTCTGCCGGGGAAAGAGGGTAGGATGCAGAGATGCCGGAGCTACAGTAGCCCCCCTTTATGCCCCCTCTTTTTTTAGGCCTGCAAGAAATTTCTCCAGGAGGAGAGGCGTATGACTGTTCTCTCTGGGTTCCCAGGATCTCTTCTCAAAACCAAACCCCTTCCAATCTACAAGAGGGTAAGAGTAAAGATCTTTTCTCTTGTAGATTGGAAGGGAGACCTCTGTGGCTCTCATGTCCAGATTGCTATGAGCACCGCCCAGTGGTCGGCGCTCATAGCACGTGAGCAAATCTGCTACATAGAGGCGATCTGATCATTGCCTGTATATAGCAGAGCCGATCAGGCAAGTGCTGCTTTTAGTCTCCCATGGAGACTATTGAAGCAATCAAAAAGTAAAAAAAAAATGTTTAAACATATAAAAAAATAAATAAATAAATAAAAGTTTAAAACACTCCCCTTTCACCCCATTCAAAGTAAAACAATAAAAAAAATCACACATACACATATTTGGTATTGCTGTGTTCAGAATCGCCCGATCTATCAAAATAAAAAAAATAATTAATCCGATCAGTAAACGGCGTAATGAGAAAAAAATTCTAAACTCCAGAATTACATTTTTTTGCAATGATGTTGTTTAAGCTTATACTTGTTTAGGGGATTCTTTTTTACTTGTGTGTCCATTGGTTTTTGGCCCAGTCTGGTTTCGCAGATTTTCTTATGTGTTTGTTATTTTTTAGTGTGTACTTTAGGGAGAAGCCTGGAATACTCGGGATTGTCTCTGTGGAGCAGTGGCTCCATTTCATCTTACAAACAGAGTGCCAACCTCTGCAGTCAGGTAGGGATGTTTTTATAAGGGCTTTCACAATGATATCATTGTATGCCATTATCCCTGTACCAGCATACTATTTGTTCCAGTTTCGTAGCTGCCGGGGAGCGGAGGGGGCTGTCGCCCCGAGCTCTGAGGGGGCCCACCCGGAGCTACACTATTGTAACTGTAGCGGCGTGAGCAGAACGCTGCTACAGTTACACTCCGGGCGGAGCAGGGAGACTCGATGTCCCTGCACTGCCTGACAACCACTATGGGGCCCTTGAGCAGGAGGGGTGCCCCCGGTGCCAGCATCGGGCCCCCCCCCACCATTCACCACAACCGCAAGCTCAGTGATGGGAGAGGGAGCGACCTCTGTGTCTGAGCACCTGGCCCGCTGTGCTGAAGATGTGTACGGGCCGGGCGCTCAGAGCAGCGGGGGAACCAGGAGGAGAGAGAGGTGAGTATTATGCTTATTTATTTATTTTTTCTTATGGGGGGATTATGGTACAGACTGCCTATGAGGGTGGGGGGATTATGCTACAGACTGCCTATGGGGGGTGGGGGAATTATGTGTGACGCTCGCAGCCCTGCCCTGGGAAGATGGGGGGGTACAGCCGTGGCCTGGACCTGTCCCGTGCCCAGGGCCGTCACATTAAAAAGGATGTAAGGGCTTTCAGGGTTGAGTGGTGTTTATCGACTACGCCACCTGTGGAGTCTGGTGATGCGCCACCAGCACTGCTAGCAGTCCTCTGAGGCTGGATGTAGTGGCAGCAGGCGATGTTATAACTCCCCACAGGCGGAGCAGGGTCTCAGGGCAGATGTGACAGGAGGATGGGGAGAGTAGTCCTCGGTGACCTAGGCACAGTGTGGTGCAGTGTGAAATGAAGGAACCAGAGGCCATAGGGATAGTCTTCCAGGTCTTTTACTCACAGTTCTTTTAAGCAGCGGCAAGGCTTCTCCCTGCTCCTCACGGATCACTGCGGCCACCAGGGATGAGGGATCAGGGCACCCAAGGTATTCAGGTACCTCGATCAGGACCCTCCTAGTGTTCCTAACAGTCCCCTTTGAACCTCTCCTGTCCGTGTGCGTGGAAAGGCTGGGTCTTCCTCTGGACTATGCACAGATATAGGGTAAGGTGGCAATTCCGTTCCGCCCGTCACCCGATGGGATCCACTGTAGCCTACCGGGCTTCTCTGACAGAGACGTGAAGTGGCAAAGTCAGATGTCGGGGGCCGGTACCCCTCTTGCAGCAGGAGTCCCTCTGGCAGGGCCAGAATGGAGAGTACAGGTGGCGTACGCCACTCCGTCCGTGCTCCCTGGGATCCTTTTGCTTGTGGAGCTGTCGTTATAGCTCCCGACCTTCTTAAGCAAGGGAACTTGGCCGGGGTAGAGACACTGTTAACACATACCCGCTCCTCGTGTCAAGGTCAGAGCACGAGGACCGTGCATCTTCAGCACACTGCAGGCTCCTACACAAGGCCGCTGCCAGCTGTAAAGACCACAATACAAGACCCTTGTGCTTAAGATGGCTGGCTATTATATATGAAATTATGTGTGTGAACGAAAACTGTGTTCTACCCTTCACCCACTACATGGTTCCCCTAACTTTTGGTTCCCCCACTCGTGATCCTGCTGAGGTAGCACTATGGTGCATACTTGCCTCCCATAGGTCAGGAGTGTGTAGTGTTGAATGTAGATTAGGGTCCTGACCAGTGCACCTTCCTTACCTGGGTGAGGAGACACTACACCTGCTGACAGGCTGCAGTATCCCCCCTTGTGGCGACCGAACCCTCAGGGGCGCCACATAGGCTACAGACTGCCTATGGGAGGGTGGGGGGATTATGCTACAGACTGCCTATAGGGGGGTGGGGGATTATTCTACAGACTGCCTATGGGGTGGGGAGATTATGCTACAGACTGTCTATGGGTTTGGGGGGAATTATGCTACAGACTGCCTATGAGGAAGGGGGGGATTATTCTACAGACTACCTATGGGGGATGGGAGGATTATGCTACAGACTGCCTATGGGGGGTGGGGGATTATGCTACAGACTGCCTATGGGGGGATTATGCTACAGACTGCCTATGGGGTTGGGGGATTATGCTACAGACTGCCTATGGGGGGGTGGGGGGATTATGCTATATACTGCCTGTTGGGGGATTATGCTACAGACTGTCTATGGGGAGGGGGTGGGGGTATTATGCTACAGACTGCCTATGGGGGGAGGTGGGGGATTATTCTTAAGACTGCCTGTGGGGTGATTATGCTACAGACTGCCTATGGGGGTAGGGGGATTATTCTACAGACTGCCTATGGGGGGGGTGGGGGGATTATGCTACAGACTGCCTGTTGGGGGTTTATGTTGCAGACTGCCTATAGGGGGTGGGGGATTATGCTACAGACTGCCTATGGGGTGGGTTGGGGGATTATGCTACAGACCGCCTATGGGGAGTGGGGGGATTATGCTACAGCCTGTCTATGGGGGGGTGGGGAAATTATGTTACAGACTGCCTATTTGGGGGTGGGGGGATTATGCTACAGACTGCCTATGGGGGGTGGGAGGATTTTGCTACAGACTGCCTATGGGGGTGGGGGGATTATGCTACAGACTCCCTATGGGGGGATTATCCTGCAGACTCTGCCTCTGGGGAGTGCACTATACTATATTGAGGACTATCTGGCGCATTATACTATATGGAGGTTATTTATACAGTGTGGGGATTACAGTTAGGGTCATACAGTGTGGGAGATTATGTGGGCCTTTGCACAGTGTAGGGGCCATCATACAGTGTGGGAGATAATGTGGGGTCTTTGTATGTTGAGGAGGCCATCATACAGTGTGGGAGATAATGTGGGGTCTTTGTATAGTGTGGGGCCATAATACAGTGTGGGAGATAATGTGGGGTCTTGACACAATGTGAGAGCCATCATGCAGTGTGGGAGATAATGTGGGGTCTTTTCACAGTGTGGGGGGCATCATACAGTATGGGAGATAATGTGGGGTCTTTGCACAG
Organism: Phyllobates terribilis; assembly: GCF_046119375.1. Lineage (NCBI taxonomy): Eukaryota > Metazoa > Chordata > Amphibia > Anura > Dendrobatidae > Phyllobates > Phyllobates terribilis. The sequence goes on from NW_027362771.1 coordinate 487,114,274, forward strand.
TTTGGGGTCCATCAAACAGTGTTGGAGACATCAGTTTGGAGGCTACTAAGGGTTCAGTATACTGTGTGTTGGGTACTATACAGTGAGGGGGCATTATACTGTGTATAGGAGAGCATCATACTGTGTATAGGGGAGCTGTGCATGGGGGGAGACTCAGGACATTATTAAATGTTAAGTGGGCACTTATCGTTATAGGGGAACTCAGGTTATTGTGACTGTCAGAGGAGCACACAGAGGGCATTATTACTTTCTAGGGGGCAAAATGTGGTCACTGTTTTCTAGGGCACTTGCACACGGCATTACTATATTCTAGAGGGTTGCTTACCATTTTGAGAGCACACAGAAGGTGCAGTAAAATGAACATGTACAGCAAAAGAGGCTCAGTATTGGGTTATCAGCAGGAAGAGGTGTTTGTGCAGGTTGGGAATAGATGGGGACGAGGCCTGAAATGTAAGGTGTCAAATGTGTCTTTGTTATGATCTTTGCAGACCTGAGACTATGAGTCCTGGATGGAGAAGTCATCATGTCGGTCTTGGCCAGATGGAAAAGACTGGAAAAGTGAACAATTTAATCAGAAAGAACATCAGCTGTAAGTTACTATATATAACTGTGCTGTGATCTCTTATATGTTCTGCAGGACTGGTATCTAGCAATATGTCACCATATGGCGGTAATAGCAGTGCTGCTCTTTGTATAGAGATTATTTTCAGTAACAGCGCTGTCATCTGCTGAGGTTCTCCTACATCTGACGCGCCCCCTGGGCCGTGTGTGTGTGGGGATATGTGACGCCTCAGTCCGTTGCAAGCCCGTGATTTACCCTGGGTGTTGGGGGACTCGGTGTCGGGCACTGTGATGGAGAGATGGGATGCAGCCGTGGCCCGGACCCGACCCGTGCTCAGGGCCGTCACATTAAAAAAAGAGATGGTATGGGCTTGGCCGGGTTGAGTGGCTGATTAACGACTACGCCACCTGTGGTGCCTTGTGAAGGGCCACTGTAGCACCCTGAGGATTCGGCTGCTACAGGGGTATTGCACCTCAACCCAGAGGTGTGATATTCCACTCCCGGGTAAGGATGGAGTGTGGAACTGAGCTCAGAAAGCTGCATGCACTACACACATCCCATTTCCGAGGAACAGACCAACGGTACTCCCACTTAGAAATGTGCAGGTACGACAGAGTCTGTTCCTGGCTGGAGTGGGAGGGGGGTGGTACATCCCAGTAGTGTAGGGGCAGATAGGGGGAGCAGCCTGGGTAAAGTTAGGAGCTCATTGGGTGCTGGTCACCTGAGCTCACACATAGAGGGAGTATTTAAGGTGGGCACCATCTAAGATCAGGGTCAGTCTGTGAGACGTCGGTCAGTCAGCCAGTCTTTGCAGAGCAGTGGAAGAGAGCAGAAGAGCAGAGCAGCCCCAGCCCAAGAGTGAGAGAGGAGAGAGAAAGACCCAGAGGGGGAGAAAGAAGGAACTCTGAGAGCCCAAATACAATCACAGGGTGAAGAGTTGGCAACAGGGTACCGGATCCCAAACTGGTGGGGGGCTACAACATACCTCAGCCAGAGACCGGAGGCCGTGGGCAGCATCTGCCACGGCCACCCACCATATCCACCCGGAAGGCAGACCACGCGTAGGGTCAGGGAACCCAGAGTCAAGGGTTACCAACAGAAGGCCCGAGGGAGCCGGACATAGGTGGATCCCTGGTGGGGAAGGCCAGAGACGAGGACAGGACAGAACGGGAGCTCAGAACCACGCTCCAGAACTACTTGGGGGTTGGCCGAGTCCAGGACCTGGTGGACGCAGCACGGCTCGGGTGGTCACTCAAGGCCGGAGTGACCGGAACATCTGCAGTAAGTAAAGAACCCTGAACTGCACAACCCGACTCTGACTCTCATTACCATCATCCCTGCACCTCCACAACCACCATCCTCTGCACCTGACCCCCTGAGGCTATACCCCTCCCGTTGGGGGTTATACTACCTAAGCTGCACCAACACCATCAGCCTCAGCGGACCTTGCTGCAGCGGCGGCCGTAGTGACCGCAATTCAACGGGTGGCGTAGTCGACATAAAGAACTTTAGTAACATCAGTAAGGACTGCCACACACTGAGCTTGACACCCTGGGCACGGACCGGGTCACAGCCACTCGGAAGACTACAACCCCCATCTGATCCGGCTCCGGGTATTCCCCTAAAGAATATGGCCCAGGGGGCGCGTCAACTTTGGCGTAGTCGGCAGGATAACGTGCCCGCAACACCCGGGTACTGCGTGCCTGAAGAAAAGAACAAGTTTACCTCAAAAAGAAGTCTCCCGCCGGTCCCGGAGGGTCCCCGCCATCGGACTCCATCACAGATCGATTCCCGCCGGTTGTCCGCCATTAACAGCTTTTTCCCGCCATCTGCAGAGTTTCCCGCCACTGGGAGACGATTCCCGCCATTTCCAAAGGTTTCCCGCCTTGGAAGAGCGGACGCCATTATGGGCGTGCCAGAGGGTGGCAAGAGGCCGCCTCCCATCGTGGGCCAGGACCGAAAATGGCGCCAAAAGTGGAAACCGCCCCCACCAACAGAGACTGTGATGCTAGAGGTGTCTGTCAGCGTGAAAGAACTGCCCCTGGAGCTGACAATCACCAAGTGGCCCCGGGACCGCCCTCGAAGTGGGAGGACTGAGAACAAGAGAGCAAAGATGGGTGTCGCCTGGAGCAGTCTGGAGAGAGCGCACCCGGAGACAAGAAGCCTGGAGCAGAGTCTGGAAAGAGCCTACCCAGAGATGGAGGGAGAGCCAGGCAGCACCGACCCAGTGGTCAGGAGCCTGATGCGGGCCGCCACTACAGGCAGCACCGACCCAGTGGTCAGGAGCCTGTTGCAGGTCGCCACTCCAGAAGGCCTGCTGGAGACAGCGGGAGGAGAGCAGAGCAGCACCGACCCGTTGGTCAGGAGCCTGCTAGAAGCAACGACCCCACTAGGCTTAGTGGAGGTCTTGGCACAGCTCCCCCGAGATCGGGAGTGTGCACAGACTGCGCTGGAGGGCCTCGCACGGAGGATGGCCCGGGTGCAGCGAGAGACGTTAGCGGAGTGGAGCCGAGAGATGGCCCAGCAGACAAGAACCCGTCAGCGGAGCACGCCACCCGAGACGAGGAGACAGACCGCCTCTGAGGATGGCGCAGGAGGACTGAAGGCCGGAGACGGCGCCGAGAAGGGAGCCGAACGAAAGGAGGCAGGTAAAGGGGACGTCTCTACCCCAAACCGGGAAACCGCGTACCTGCCCCAGCTCCCCGTCGCAGAGCCCGAAGTACCCCCTGCCGTGCCCGTAACCGCAACGTCACCGCCACAGACTAGGCCTCAACCGGAAGCCGCAGCCGCGACCCCTGTGACGTCACACGCCTCGACCCCGAGCGTGGCCAAGCAGGAAGTACCACCAGCCTGGTCGCAAGGCCTAGTACCCCCGGGCGCCGCAATACCAACAGCGCCCCCTACCTCCGTGGAGCCACCGGCCTGGTCGCAGGGCCAAGTAGCCCAGGGCGCCGCCGTCCTTACGGTGCCCTTCACTTTTCAGGTGCCCCAGGCCTGGCCGCAAGGCCTGGGCAACCCGGGCGCCACCACCACCGCGCCCATAAAACCAAGAGTGCCGCATCTGGGAGAAGATCTGTTCGCCCAACATACGTGCCCGGATGGGCAGCCCTTTATATGGCCACCGGAGTTTCACCATCCCCGACTCCGGAAAGAGAGACCCCTAGACGAACCCCTGATCCCAGTTCCAAAGCCCGTAAAAAGGACCTCGCCCCCGCTAGAGGAGGCACAGTTTGAGTGGGACCCCACCGGAGAAGATCTCATGGGGTTCACTCAGGAGACCCGGGCAGCTGCAGCGGAGCGTGCAGAGTGCTGCCGCCAGCAACTCGAGGTCTTCGAGAGGGAGCGGAGAGAGAGGCGGGTCCGGGAACAACAAGCCCAAATAAAGAGCGCGGAGCAGAAGAGCCGGACCAGGAGGAATCCCCGTGCAGCACATGGTCCCCCTTCCACCGGGACTGTGATAAAATTCAACATGCAGCACGGATGGGGCTTTATCAGAGACCATCGAGCAAGAGGACCCGGACGGGTCTGAAACTGAAACTGTCCACAAAGAAGGAGCAGGAGGACGCCGTCGTTGAGTACGGTAGTGAAGAGACTGTATAAAGTTACCCGTCAGGGTATAAGAACTGTTACTGCTGCTAGTTAAAATATAGTCCCCGTTGGGACCAGCAAATTGAACTGTTCCAGTGTGTCCCATTTCCCCACTGACCGAGGACTGAGAGCGGTCATCCCTTTCCTAATACCTGGCCGAGGACTGAGAGCGGCCATATCCCCTTGTATATAGTTGCGCTTCCTAAAGCGCCCCCTACCGGTTTTATAGAAGAACTGGTTTTTCTTCAAGAGACTGTCGCACTTTACCCGGTCACAAGTTGCACCGTGACCAGAGGTACCAGAAGATAAGAAAGTTTTATATGAAAAGTTTATGCTGATATATATGGTGTTTTATATGTTTTATATGTTTATGTTTATGCAAAAATTGTATGTTTTGGTGTTGTTTATATCTTACAGCCCGAGGACGTGCTGTGATTTACCAGGGGGGAATGTAGCACCCTGAGGATTCGGCTGCTACAGGGGTATTGCACCTCAACCCAGAGGTGTGATATTCCACTCCCGGGTAAGGATGGAGTGTGGAACTGAGCTCAGAAAGCTGCATGCACTACACACATCCCATTTCCGAGGAACAGACCAACGGTACTCCCACTTAGAAATGTGCAGGTACGACAGAGTCTGTTCCTGGCTGGAGTGGGAGGGGGGTGGTACATCCCAGTAGTGTAGGGGCAGATAGGGGGAGCAGCCTGGGTAAAGTTAGGAGCTCATTGGGTGCTGGTCACCTGAGCTCACACATAGAGGGAGTATTTAAGGTGGGCACCATCTAAGATCAGGGTCAGTCTGTGAGACGTCGGTCAGTCAGCCAGTCTTTGCAGAGCAGTGGAAGAGAGCAGAAGAGCAGAGCAGCCCCAGCCCAAGAGTGAGAGAGGAGAGAGAAAGACCCAGAGGGGGAGAAAGAAGGAACTCTGAGAGCCCAAATACAATCACAGGGTGAAGAGTTGGCAACAGGGTACCGGATCCCAAACTGGTGGGGGGCTACAACATACCTCAGCCAGAGACCGGAGGCCGTGGGCAGCATCTGCCACGGCCACCCACCATATCCACCCGGAAGGCAGACCACGCGTAGGGTCAGGGAACCCAGAGTCAAGGGTTACCAACAGAAGGCCCGAGGGAGCCGGACATAGGTGGATCCCTGGTGGGGAAGGCCAGAGACGAGGACAGGACAGAACGGGAGCTCAGAACCACGCTCCAGAACTACTTGGGGGTTGGCCGAGTCCAGGACCTGGTGGACGCAGCACGGCTCGGGTGGTCACTCAAGGCCGGAGTGACCGGAACATCTGCAGTAAGTAAAGAACCCTGAACTGCACAACCCGACTCTGACTCTCATTACCATCATCCCTGCACCTCCACAACCACCATCCTCTGCACCTGACCCCCTGAGGCTATACCCCTCCCGTTGGGGGTTATACTACCTAAGCTGCACCAACACCATCAGCCTCAGCGGACCTTGCTGCAGCGGCGGCCGTAGTGACCGCAATTCAACGGGTGGCGTAGTCGACATAAAGAACTTTAGTAACATCAGTAAGGACTGCCACACACTGAGCTTGACACCCTGGGCACGGACCGGGTCACAGCCACTCGGAAGACTACAACCCCCATCTGATCCGGCTCCGGGTATTCCCCTAAAGAATATGGCCCAGGGGGCGCGTCACCACCAGCGCCGCTGCAGTCCGCTGAGGTATGATGTCATGGCGGCTAAAGTTCTTACTACTCCCCACAGGCGGAGCGAGGCCTCAGGGCAGAGGGACAGGATGGAGGGGGTAGTAGTTGAGGAGAAGGGATTCCGCATCCCGCGGTGTGGCGCAGAAATAACAGTCCGGAGGCCATAGGGGTGAACTTCCAAGGCTTTACTCACTTTAGAGATGGCAGAAGGAAGGCGACTCCCTGCTCCTCGCGGAGTCCTGCGGTCACCAGGGACGGGGCTCCGACAACCTCCGAGTAAGTCCAGCATTCAGTCGCGACCTTACACCAGAGTGTTCCTGAACTACAGACCAAATCCTTTCCTGTCCGTGTGCGTGCAAATAGGCCGGGTCTCCCTCTGAACTCCTCTCAGAACAAGGGCATGGGGGCAGCTCTGCTCCATCCGATACCTGGTGGGATCCTCTGGGCCTAACCAGGCTTTCCCGTCCAGGACGTAGAGTAGCAAGGTCGAGTGTCGGGGGCCGGTACCCCTCTTGCAGCCGGAGTCCCTCTGAATATATCAGCATGGCGAGGACAGGTGGCGTACACTGCTCCGTCTGCATCCTGCCTGGGATCCATTTGCTGTGGAGCCACACTCTTAGGCTTCTTGATCTTGGTCCTTGGCCGGGTTGAGACATTCCGTGTCTACAACCTACCTCTCGTCCCAAGACCAGGGTACGAAGGCTGTGTCCCTTGCCGGTGCAGGCCCACACAGGATCTGCTCTCCCAGAGGGCAGTCACATTACACACAGTATTTTGACAGCACAGTACGACCAAGGCCGACTAGCCAGGTTGCGCCAAAGTCCGACCAACTAGGACCAGCCAACAAGAAGCAGAACTCTCTACCATCCAAAATGGCTTTTGTATTAAATATAAATTTTAAAGTGTCACTAACTTGTAAGTCCTCCACCCTCACCCACTAACTAGTTCCTACCACTTTGTGTTCCCCAGTCTCCCTGTAACCAGGGGACCAGCACCTAGTGCAAAATAGCTCCATCTGGTGGAGAAGTGTGGTGTTGGATGCAAAAGGTTAGGTCACGACTATCACACTGGCCTTACCTCAGAGGAGGAACACCACACTCCATTAAAGAAGTGCAGCATCCCTGTGGTGGTCGAACCCTCAGGGGCGCCACAGATACCCGGAACCGGACCTTTTGTGGATGCTGGGGGTTGTAGTCCTTGCGCAGTCCCAGGTCTGGTCCCACTCTATTCGGACCTCTTCCTCAGGGAGCTGGGGGATGGCGACTGGCTGTGGAGCGGGCAGGAGCGGAGCAAGCGAGGCTTCGGCCCCTGCGGACAGGTCCCTCCGGTGGCAGGGGTGAACCCATCCGCGTGGCAGGGGGACCGGCTCCAATCAGGTCCAGCGAGCTGGCTGTATAGGTCGGTCCCTAAGGATGGTAGTGTTGGGACTGGGGGCGCATGCTGTTGGAAGGCGCCTGGGGAGGTCAGGCCTTGCGACCGGGCCTGGAGCGGGCCGCTTCTGGCCGCACCCGGGATCATGGAGCACGGCGTGGAACGGGGTCCGGCGGCTGCGCTTGGGGCTTCGGGCCTAGGTGCAGGCGGCGGGAGCGGAGGGGGTGCAGTAACTTCCGGGGCGATCGGCTCCGTGACGGGGTCCAGGGGCAGGTTGGTGGTGCCCTGACTGGTATAAGGGGAGTCCCCCTTACCTGCTCCCTTTGCAGCACCGCTCTCAGCCTCCGGCGGTCCTCCTCCGTCCTCAGGGGAAGGCTCACTGCTGGGTGGTTGCAGCGCCTCTTGCTGCCGGACCGCGACCCGCCGGCTCATCTTTTCTCTCTATCCCGCTATGGCCTCCCGTTGCGCCTGGACCATCCTCCGGTCCAGATCCTCCAGCGCAGTCCGAAGGAATTCAGGGTCCTCTCCGGGGAGCTGGGCCATCAGCTCCGTGAGGCTGCACGGAGCCACTTCGGCCTGCAGTAGGCCACTGGCTCGGGTACTGGGGCTGGTGCTGCTCGCCATCTCCGGGTGTGGTCTGCTAAGACTGATCCAAACCACACCCTGTCTCTCGGTTTTCTTTCCCTTCCGCCCCTGTTGGGGGTGGTCCCGGGGCAATCTGCTGACAATCACTCTCAGGGGCAGCCCCCCCACGTTGATGGACATCTCTGCAGCCGCACTCATGGCTGTTGGGGGTGGGCTCCGTCTTTGGCGCCATTCTGGGACCTGGCCCACGATGGGAGGTGGCTTCTTGTTGTCTTTTGGCGCGCACATAATGGCGTCCGTTCTGCTGGGGCGGGCGCCACATTCAATACAGTAAAACAGTCTCTTTTCAGGCACGCAGTACCCGGTGGTTCCTGGCACGAAATCCTGCTGACTACGCCAAAAGTTGACGCGCCCCCTGGGCCATGTGTGTGGGGATACCCGGAACCGGACCTTTTGTGGATGCTGGAGGTTGTAGTCCTTGAGTAGCGGCGACCCGGACCGTGCCCAGGGCGGTCAAACTAAATGGCAGTCTATATGCTGAATGTCCGACTACGCCACCCGTGTATTGCGGTCACTGAGAACCGCCGCTGCAGGGCAGACCGCTGAGGCTGGTGTTGTGGGTGCAGCAGAGGGTAGTATAACTCCCCACGGGAGGAGTATAGCCTCAGGGCAGCGAATGCGGATGTTGGGGGTGATGGTGCATGGGAGCAGCAGCAACGACACAGAGTCCTGTAATGCAGTCCAGGGTATTTACTCACAGTTCTTTATGCACGTTACTCCAGCTGCTCATAACGTCCCACGTCGCACTGTGCTCACCAGGTGAGGGGCTCGGCCTACTCCCAGATAACTTTGGAGCGTTTCACAGGACCCCCTTTGTGTGTCCTTTCTCTGGCCTGTCATACCCCGCCAGTGACCTCGTTTCTGTCCGGCTGCCTCGGGCCTTCTCCGGTAAACGTTGGTGCCGTTTCCCTGACCCTATGTGGTGCCTTCCTAGCGGGTGTAGCGAGGGGCTGCGCCACATAAAATGTCACAGCCTCTGGTTTCTAGCTGAGGGTAGTTCCCCGCCTCCACTAGTTTCGGGGACCAGTCTCCCCCTTTTGGCCTGACCTCCTTACGCAGGTAGATTCGGGCGTGCGGTGGCGACTCGCCGGTCCACACCCCTGGGGTCCCTTCGTTCCTTGTTCCTGGAGCCTCCTCCACTCCTCTTCCTTCCTTCTCCTTCCTCCAGGCTCTGGCCGCTCTTTCAGGCCTGCCTGCGGAGCAGAGCCCCATGCAGAGGCCCTTACTCTGTCACTTCTTCTCTCAGACTCCCTTGACCTAAGATGGTGCCCACCTTTTATACTTCCTTCTCAGTGCACCCAGGAACTGCGCTCTACCTCCTATGCACTACAGGGTCCCCCTTCCTCGGTGTTCCCTCCCCCCACTCCAGCCAGGGACAGGGACTGTCGTGCTCCACTTAGAGCATATCGGTCGCCCTGGCCCCCGGAAATGTGGTGTGATGCATGCAGGTGTCAGGGTCCTGATCCACACTCCATCCTTACCTGAAAGTGAGATATCGCACATCTGGTTGAGATGCAATACCTCTGTAGCGGCCGAACCCACGGGGCGCTACACATCTGTGGCGCCTCTGAGGGTTTGACCGCCAAAGGAATGCTGCACTTCTTTAATGGAGTGTGGTGTTCCTCCTCTGAGGTAAGCCTAGTGTGATGGTAGTGACCTAGCCTTTTGCATCCAACACCACATTTCCACCAGAGGGAGCTAGTATGCACTAGGTGCTGCTCCCCTGGTTACAGGGAGACTGGGGAACACAAAGTGGTTGGAACCAGTTAGTGGGTGTGGGTGGAGGAACAGTTAGTTAGTGACACTTCTAATTTCATATTTATTAGAATGCCATCTTTGATCGTGGTCCTTCGTCCTAGTTAGTGTTCTCTGCTGGTCCATCAGTCTAGCCTTTGCTAGTCTGTCGGCTGTCTCTGACAGTCTGTCTGTCAAGTGGTCGTACTGTGCTGTCAAAATACTGTGTGTAAAGTGACTTCCCTCCGGGAGCGCAGATCCTGTGTGGGCCTGCAACGGTATGGGACACAGCCCTCGTACCCCGATCTATGGGACGAGAGGGAGGTTGCAGACAAGGAATGTCTCAATCCGGCCAAGGACCAGGATCAAGAAGGCCCGGGAGCTTTAGAGTGTGGCTCCCTAGCAAATGGGTCCCGGGGAGGATGCAGACGGAGCGGAGAACGCCATCTGTCCTCGCCTACCTGATCTATTCAGAGGGATTCCGGCTGCAAGAGGGGTACCGGCCCCCGACACCCGACCTTGTACTCTACGTCCAGGACGGGAAAGCCCGGTTAGGCCCTGAGGATCCCGCCGGGCTTCGGATGGAGAGGAATTGCCACCCGAGCCCTACAACTGAGAGGAGCTCAGAGGGAGACCCGGCCTATCTACACACACACAGATGGGAAAGGGTAGCGCAGGAACACTCTTGCGTAGGGATGCTACCTCACACTGGACTTCCTCGGAGGTAGTCGGACCCCCGTCCCTGGTGGCCGCAGGACTCCGTGAGGAGCAGGGAGAAGCCTTGCGCTGCTTGAGAGAACTGTGAGTAAAGCCTTGGAAGTTCATCCCTATGGCCTCCGGACTGTTCATTACGCGCCATACCACGCGACGCGGTGCCCGTACTCCCCACACTACTAACCCCCCTCTACCCTGCCTTGCCTGCCCTGAGGCCGCACTCCGCCTGTGGGGAGCAGCGAGAACTTTAGCTGCCATGACACCGGGCCTCAGCGGACTGTAGCGGTGCTGGTGGCCCCTTCACCAGACACAACAGGTGGCGTAGTCAACAATTACCACTCAACCCGGAAAGCCCTAACATCATTTTTAATGTGACGGCCCTGGGCACGGAACGGGTCCAGGCCACGACTGCATCCCCCCTCAACATCTGACCCGGCTCCGAGTATCCCCCATCTTCCCAGGGCAGGGCTTGCGAGCGTCACACATCCACTATCTGGGTGCGCCACTATTTTTGTAATCAGGGTTACCTGGTTAGGGGCCCGCTCAGAAGTTTTGCCCCCCCTGAACCAAAACCCTAGCTACACCTCTGATTTGATCATATACTGTATAAGCCATGCTTACTGCCATTTAACAGTCATACGTTACATACAGTTAGATCCAGAAATATTTTGACAGTGACTGAATCTTTTTGATTTGAGCTCTACATGCCACTATTTTTTTATTTAAAATGAAACAACTGAGATGCAATTGAAGTGTAGACTTTCAGGTTCAATTAAAGGGTTTGAACAAAATTATCCTGTAAAATGTTTAGGAATTGCAACCATTTTTCTGCATAACCTCCTCATTTCAAGGCCACAAAAGTAGTTGGACAAATTAACTTTACCATAAATAAAATGTTCATTATTAATACCTTGTAGAGAATCCTCTGCAGGCAATGACTGCCTGAGGTCTAGAAGTTATGGACGTCACCAAATGCTGGGTTTCCTCCTATTTGATGCTTTGCCAGGCCTTTACTGCAGCTGACTTCAGGTGTAGCTTGTTTGTGGGTCTTTCTCTCTTAAATTTTGTCTTAAAGGGATTTTCCCACAAATAAAGTACATTTTAATTAATAGATCTTGGAATAAAAATAAGTTCCACAATTGGATGTGTTAAAAAAAATGTTCCTGTGCTGAGATAATCTTATAAATGTGCCCCTGTTGTGTACTGAGTAATGGCTGTGTCTGACTGTGCAGGAACCTGGTCTAATCATACCACATCTCCTGGGCCGGCATTATGGGGGAGCACTTTGGGCGGTTGACCATGGCCCGCACTCTACCATAGGCCCCGAGCGATATTAGCAGCAGGCCACACAATCGCTATGATGCCCGTGATTCGGGGGTGGGACCGGGTGCCAGCCGTCCGCTCCTTCCCACATCATTCTCCCTCAGCATCTGATATCTCAGCCAGTCGGCGCAATGCCATCACTTTGTCGCGCCGCATTGTTCCGGGCAGTGGAGCTGCTGAGGAGACAGGTGCAGAGGGGAAGTGGGAGAGATGAGTATTGTATTTATTTTTTTAAATCAGTGAGTACATTGTGGTGGCCATAATACTGAATGGAGGACTATGGGGTGTGCAATATACTATATGTACTATATGGAGGACTATGGGGAGTGCATTATACTATATGTACTGTATGGAGGTCTGTGGGGTATGCATTATAGTATATGTACTGTATGGAGGATTATGAGATGTGCGTTATACTATATGTTCTATACTGAGGACTATGGGGGATGCATTATACTGTATATAGGACTATGGTGGGTGCATTATACTATATGCACTGTATAAAGAACTATGGGTGTGCATTAAACTGTATGGAGGACGAAGGGGAGTGTAGTATATTGTATGGAGGACTATAGGGTGTGCATTATATTGCATGTACAGTATGGAGGACTATGGATTGTTCATTATACTGTTTGGAGGACTATGGGGTGTGCATTAAACTGTATGTACTTTATGGAGGACTATAGGGTGGGTATTATACTATATGAAGGACTATGGGGGTGCGTTATACTATATAGGAGGTAATATGGGGCCCATTATACTATATGGAAGGCAATGTGGGCACCATTATAATATTTGGAGGGCTATGTGGAGACAATTATAATATTTGGAGGGTCATTATAAGATTTAAAGGGCTATGTGGGGTCATTATAATATTTGAAGGGCTATTTGAGGGTCATTATACTATATGAAGGACTATGTGGGAGTCTTTATACTTTATGAAGGGCTATGTGGGAGCCTTTATACTTTATGAAGGGCTACGTGGGGGCCATTATACTGTATGCAAGCATTTATACAGGGTGAAGGTTTGTGTGGGGCTCATCATACTGTGGAGGGCTGTGTGAGAGCCATTATACTGTTTGTAGGGCTGTGTGGAAGCTAATTACACTGAAGGGCTGTGTGGGGTCCATTATACTATGTCTCTGTATGTAACAGCTCAGTCCATGCATGTGTTGGTATGTATGTGCTCTGTTCATGCATGTGTCTGTATGTATGTGCTCCGTACATGCATGTGTTGGTAGGTATGTGCTCCGTCCATGCATGTGATTGTATTTATGTGTTCCATCCAAGCATGAGTCTGTATGTATGTGCTCCATATATGCATGCGTCTGTATGTAGGTGCTCTGTTTACATGTATCTGTATGTACGTACGTTCCTGTAAATATGTGCTCTGTGTATACATTTATGTGTATGTGATATGTGTATATACATGTGTGTAACATGCACTTTGTGTGTACGTGTGTGTCACATACTGTGTGTTTAGCATCCACATTTATAAATACCAGTAGCACAGACAGGAGAAAATAGGTGTAAACATCAGCAATCGCCCAGCGAACGAGCAAAATGCAACCTATTGCTTATGCCAGAACAGAAATCATTGTTCTCAGCAGCTCATCGCCTAGTGCAAACTGCAGATGTGCTGCTGATAACATTATATGTATGGGGACAGATTGATCTATTAGTGATTGTTCTGTGCTCATGATTTTTCCTCACCCGGTGTAAAAAGGCCGGGAAACAAGCACCGAAGGACTTCAGAATTGCCGATAGCACTCATTTAAGGGCCTGAACTCAACCTATCTAAATGCAATGTAAATGTTTCTGTGTGATGGTGCAATATGTTATCATTTGGAGCTCCACTTTGTCTAAAACTGGCCCTTCTCCTTAGCAGGGGAGGAAGTAAAAGAGTATACAGACAGGACAGCAGATGATTCTTTTTGTGAGGCAAAACATTTCACTGACTGCTTTCAAGCAAAGTTTTACCTGGAAGAAAGATTAATTTGTGATACTATGGCGTAATGTCTGTATACTCTTTTGCTTCTTTCCCTGCCAAGGAGCTGTGGTATGTTCCTGCACGGTCAGACACAGCCATTATACAGTACATAGTATGGGCACATTTATAAGATTATCTCCGCAAAGAAACATTTTTGTGAAACACATCCAATTGTAGAACTTCTTAGAATTCAAAGATCAATTGATTAAAATGTTGATTCAAATTAACTTTGTTTGTGGGAAAACCCCTTTAAACCATTCACAAACTTGGACGTATCCATACATCCTGGCTGGGAAGGGTTCCCGACCTTGAATTTATGGATACGTCTTGGCGAATATGCGGCACTGTGACCGAGCGCACTGTGATCACACAAAGCCGCCCCCCGCAACTACAGTCACTGTGATTGACTTTTCAATTCTGAACAGCCAATCACAGCTATTTTAGAGTTTCAGGCCATGAAAATGCCTGAAACATTAAAGTCCAGCTACGATCGGTGCTTTAACAGCACTGATCATAGCATGGTGCAAGGAGACCACAGCGTCAGCAGCCACAGCACAGATTGGAGCGATCGGATGATTGTACCAATCAGTAAGCAGAGACACGGTCTAATCTCACAGTGTCCGCTCAGCCTCATTACAGCTTGTAGGCATTGCAGAGCAGTCACTGTGTCATTCTGTTGCTGGTCTGCTGGGCCTTCTGGTACCGAAGACTATTTAAAATCTGTGACATTACGTCCTCTGCTGCTGCTACTGCTAGAAGAAAGAAGATGATCCTGATCCGTTTCTGACCTGTACCTGTCCCCTGTTTTATCTAACCCACCCAAATCCCCCTCACCACCTTTACCCCCTCTCTCTAACCCCTTTCCCACTCCCACTTCTGCCGCCGAGCTTTGATCAGTATTTGATCGCCGATCAGTAGTTGATAGTTCTTTTTTTGGCAGTTTCTTTGTGTGTCCTACAGTCGCTGAGCGCTGATCAGTGACACACATCACTGATCAGAGTCCATGCTCGCTTTTGGCTAGGACTTTCTTTCCTGTTCATTTTCTCTCCTCCCCCCCTTGTATCACCTCCATGCGTGTGTCCTGCAGCCAGTGAGCCACTGATCAGTGATGCACATCACTGATCATCATCTGTGCTTGCTTTTGGCCAGGACTTTTTTTTTTCCCTGTTCATTTTTTCCCCCATTTTGCGCCACATCCATGCGTGACTCCTACAATGTACAAGCTTCCACTGAAGGAAAACTCACCACCTCTCATGGCAGCCTGTTCTACTCGTTAATCACCCTCACTGTTGCAAAGTTATTTCTAATATCTAATCTGTACCGTCTCCCATTCAGTTTCATCCCATTGCTTGTAGCCTTTCTTTGTGCAAATGAGAATGTAGCTGAGTCCTCTACAGTGTGATAGGCCTTGAGATATTTGAAAACAGCTATTAAGTCTCCTCTCAGTCTTCTCTTTTGCAAGCTAAACATTCCCGAATCCTCTAACCGTTCCTCATACTATTCCTCATAGTGAGGGAGAGGATGCCACCTTCCTATATTTTTCCCCCTCCTATTCCTCAAGTGATACCGAACTGCCATGCAAACTCCCCATGACCGCAAATGAGCCACCGCCCACCGTTAGTGACCCCCTATGAACTTCACCCCCGAAGATTACGAAATACAGATTCCTGATTTTTTGGCGCAATTAGGAATTGAATTTGACACTACCAGCCTCACAGAAATCAAAGTCTTTTTCTTTGAGGATTTTGTAAACCTCATGGTGCCCCAGACAAATTTATATGCCCAAAATTTTTGGCCTAAAACCCCACTTCATCATTTACTAACTAGACTCCCATAAATGCAGTAGAAATGATGGGGCATTGTTCTTCATTTGAGGATTATGTAGAAACCAGAACTTCGGCAATATTGGAGTGTTGATGCTTCACATGGCTATGACATGTAAACGCTTTGAGTCCATCCACAAATTTTTGCATTACAACGATTATGCACAGCTTCCACCCCGAGATGACCCCAACTTTGACCGACTTTTCGAAGTTCAGCCGGTCATTGATCACTTCAGCAATAAGTTTGCTGAAGTTTACATTCCCCAAAGTGACATCTGTATGGATGAGTTCATAATACTGAAATGCAATAACTACCCAGTAAGAGGGCCAGGTACGGAATTAAGCTCTACAAGCTGTGTGAGAGTACCTCAGGTTTCACCCACAGATTTAGGGTTTATGAAGGGAAGGACACCTGGATTCAATCCTCTGAATGCCCCCTGTCCTGGGAGTGGGTAGGAGAATTGTGTGGGATTTGGTTTACCCACTGCTGGATCAAAGTTATCACCCCTACATAGATAAGTTTTATACCAGCATCCCTCTCTTCATATTCCTCTCTGCCAGAGCTACTGCAGTATTTGGTACTGTCCTCAAAATTCAGAGAGAACTCCCTAAGTCACTAATTGGGCAGATGCTCAGAAAAGGTGAGAGCAGAACCCACAGTAATGACAACATGCTGGTGGGATATCCTTTTCTTGACCACCGTACATGGTGATGGCAGTACCCCCACAGCTGTACAAGGTACCTATACACAGGTCCGCAAACCAGACTGTGTACTGTACAATAAAAATGTGGGGGAAGTTGATCTGTAAGACTATTTTAACAATTCTGTCACCTGCATGCCCACAGTAATAGGTTTAAAATATCCCAGGGGGTGACAGATTCCCTTCAAGAAAGGCTGTATAATGCTATATGTTTAATTTCTTTATTTTACTAATTTATATAGCACCATTAATTCCACAGCGCTTTACAGGCGTTATGGGCACTGTCCCCATTGGGGCTCACAATCTAGATTCCCTATCAGTATGTCTTTGGAGTGTGGGAGGAAACTGGAGAACCCAGAGGGAAGAAACCCACCCAAATATGGGGAGAACATAGAAACTCCTTGCAGGTGTTGTTCTTGGTGGGATTTGAACCGAGGACCCTAGCGCTGCAGTGCTAACCACTGAGCCACCGTGATGCCCCGTAGGGCTGTATAATGCAATATGAAAGTTTTCCTGCCTAATTTGAAAATGATTTGTTATGAGTCTAAATCATCAAATGCTTTTTAAAAGTTGAGAATTAGACAGCCATTTGACATTGATTCTCATGATAATTACACCAGTTTCATCAGATTTAACAGACAAAATTAATGAGTTTTGCAGTGCGTAATGTGAAAGTGGCTAACAGATCAACTTTTAAGGTGTGCTCCCATCTTAGACATTTGTGTCCGTAGAATATGCCATGAATGTCAGATAAATGCCATTTTCACATTTGTACTCCACACCTTTTTTCAGAATGGGTGTTCCCTATCCTGCTTTTACATCTATTCCGGAACTCCCATGGAAATCAATAAAGAAGAGCACGAATATTCATGGCCATCTCTCTATTCAGTGGAAATTGGAGTGCGTCTATCAGACAGTGATGACATATCCAGTGGACAGGCAATAAACTATTTATGGTATAAATACCCGCTCCCCAGATACAGCATTAGGCCGCACGGTGCTCCCTAGAAACAACAGGAGGCCTCACGGCGCCCCCCAGATACAGCATGAGGCCGCACGGTGCTCCCCAGATACAGCATGAGGCTGCATAGTGCTCCACAGATACAGCATGAGGCCGCACGGCGCTCCCCAGGTACAGCATGAGGCCGCACGGCGCTCCCCTGATACAGCATGAGGCTGCACGGTGCTCCCCAGATACAGCATGAGGCCGCACGGCGCTCCTCAGATACAGCATGAGGTCGCACGGCGCTCCGCATACACAGCATGAGGCCGCACGGCGCTCCACAGATACAGTATGAGGCCGCACAGTGCTCCCTAGAAACGGCAGGAGGCCGCACGGTGCTCCCCAGATACAGCATGAGGCTGCACGGCGCTCCCCAGATACAGCATGAGGTCGCACGGTGCTCCCCAGATACAGCATGAGGCCGCACGGCGCTCCCCAGATACAGCATGAGGCCGCACGGCGCTCCCCAGATACAGCATGAGGCTGCACGGCGCTCCCCAGATACAGCAGGTGGCCATACGGCGCTCCTCAGATACAGCATAAGGCCGCACGGTGCTCCACAGATACAGCATGAGGCCGCATGGTGCTCCGCAGATACAGCATGAGGCCGCACGTTGCTCCCCAGATACAGCATGAGGCCGCACGGCGCTCCGCAGACACAGCATGAGGTCGCATGTCGCTCCCCAGATACAGCATGAGGCTGCACGGTGCTCCGCAGATACTGCATGAGGCTGCACGGCGCTCCGCAAATACAGCATGAGTCCGCACGGCGCTCCCCAGATACAGCATGAGGCCACACAGCACTCCCCAGATACAGCATGAGGCCGCACGGCGCTCCACAGATACAGCATGAGGCTACACGGCGCTCCCCAGATACAGCATGAGGCTGCACGGAGCTGCCCAGATACAGCAGGAGGCCACATGGCGCTCCCCAGATACAGCATGAGGTCGCACGGCGCTCCGCAGACTCAGCATGAGGTCGCATGTCGCTCCCCAGATACAGCATGAGGCTGCACTTCGCTCCGCAGACAGAGCATGAGGTCTCATGTCGCTCCCCAGATACAGCATGAGGCTGCATGGCACTCCCCAGAAACAGCATGAAGCTGCACGGCGCTCCTCAGATACAGCATGAGGCTGCACGGCGCTCCCCAGATACAGCATGAGGCCGCACATAGCACCATATATACAGTATGTACACAGGCAGTCACACACACGGTCATTCACATGCTGATACGCACATGCACTCACGTATACAGATGCAGACTTGCACGTATAAGGGTCGCAGAAATGTGCACACACACAAACATATGCAGACATATGCAAAGCACAACAAGAACAAAAAAACGATCACAGGCCACAATACATATTAATGAAATTAATCTTTATTCATTAAAAAAAAATAACAAGCCTACAACCTGCAGTAACCACCGCTCCACCATACTGCTGCACGACCAGCTCTACCCTCTCCTACTGTATCCTCACCCATTCGTCGCAGATTGTGAGCCCTCGTGGGCAGGGTCCTCTATCCTCCTGTACCAGTCGCTAACTTGTTTTGTTAAAATTATTGTAAGTGTTTTTGCTATGTATACCCCCTTTCACATGTAAAGCGCCATGGAATAAATGGCGTTATAATAATAATAATAAATAATAATAAAAATAATAAACAGGCAATGGAAGAAAAAGTGCACAGTGCAAATGGCTATGTGAATAAAGGATGCGCAGCCGTGGAGACATAATTCATGGTAATAACAATATAACAATACATACATATATGTGTTTGTCCCCTCCATATCATGAAATCATAACCATGCTAATACACAATAATGCATCCTACAGTGCTCATCAGTGACTCACATCATTGATCAGCGTCCTTGCTCACTTTTGTCCAGGACTTTTTTTCCTGTTCATTTTCTCTCCTTCCCCCCTTTGCACCACCTCCATGCGTGTGTCCTGCAGTCAGCGTCTGTGCTTGTGATGCGCCCCCTGGGCCGTGGGGTACTCGAAACCGGGTCTTTTGTGGGATGCTGGGGGTTGTAGCCTCCAAGTGGCAGTGACCCGGTCCGTGGCTCAGGGTGGTCAGACCAAGGTTGTGGCAGTCTCTGTATCAGTATAATGCAATGTCCGACTATGCCACCCGTGGATTGCGGTCAATAAGAACTGCCGCTGCTGAACCGACCTCTGAGGCTGATGTTGTGAGGGCAGCAGAGTGTAGTATAACTCCCCACGGGAAGAGTTTAGCCTCAGGGCAATGTAGAGCGATGATGGTGGTTGTGGTGCGGGGCGTCCCAGTACTAGTAGTGCTGTACGCGGTGAGAAAGCACAGAGACAAGGTGTTGCAGTTCAGGTTCTTTACTCACAGTTCTCATCCAGGTCACTTGTGCACAGGTAGGACCGCCTGAGCCATGCTGCGTCCACCAGGCAGGGGGCTCGATCAACCCCCAGGCAATTCCGGAGTGTGGCACAGGACTCCCTTCTATCATTTCGTCAGCCGTGCCCCACCAGTGACACTACTTCTGTCCAGCTGCCTCGGTTCTTCTCCTGGGAGGTCTAAGTGCCCACTTCCCTGACCCTATGTGGTGTGCCTTCCTAGTAGGTGTAGTGAGGGGTCGCACCAGTAAATGATCACGACCACCGGTTCTTGGCTAAGGATTAGTCACCTCCACCAACTTGGGATCCGGTACCCTGTTCTGCCAACCCGTCACCCGCAATCTCCTGGGTCCTTAGGGTTCCTTCTGCCTTCGTGTCTCTGGGCCTCTCCAGGTGTTCTGTTCCTTCTTACTTTCCTTTCTGTTCTCTTCTCTTCTCTCAGGCCCCGGCCTCTACTCTAGGCCTGGCCCTGGAGCAGAGCTCCTGCAGAGCCTCTGCCCCCTGTCAACTCTCCTCACAGACTGGACTTCTTCTCTCTACAACAACAACAACAACCCTGATCTAAGATGGTGCCCACCTTTTATACCTCCCTCTCTGTGTATGAGTCCAGGTGACCTGCAACCAATGGGCTCCTACCTATGCCCAGAAACCAGCCCCTATCTGCTCCCACATCACTAGGTCCCCCCCCCCTCCCCACTCCAGGCAGGGAACAAGGTCACTCTTGCCTGCATTTATATTAATGGGAGCACCATCGAGCTGTCCCCCCCCCCTGAATGAGGAGTGAAATGTGTGCAGCTATCTGAGCCCTGGTCCACACTCCATCCTTACCCGGAAGTGGGATATCACACCTCTGGCAGAGGTGCAATACCCCTGTAGTGGCCGAACCCTTGGGGCGCTACACTTGCTTTTAGCCAGGACTTTTTTTCCCTGTCCATTTTTTTTTCCTGTTTTGCACCACATCTATGCGTGCGTCCTCACCATCAAAAAGTTTTTTTTAATATCTAATCTGTATCTTCTCCCATTCAGTTTCATCCCATTGCTTCTAGTCTTTCTTTGTGCAAATGAGAATATTGCTGATCCCTCTACAATGTGAGAGGCCTTGAGATTTTCGTAGACAGCTATTAAGTCTCCTCTCAGTTATCTCTTTTGCAAGCTAAACATTCTCAAATCCTCTAACTGTTCCTCATACCATTTCCTATAGTGAGGGAGAGGATGCCACCTTCCTTCCTTTTCCACCCTCCTATAACTCAAGTGATACTGAACTGCCACGCAGACTCCCCAGGACAGCAAATGAGCCAGGGCCCATCGTTAGTGACCCCTTATAAACCTCACCCCCGAAGATTACGAAACATAGATTCCTGATTTTGTGGCGCAACCGGGAATCCAATTTGACACTACCGGCCTCATAGAAATCAACATTTTCAAAGTCTTTTTCTCTGAGAATTTTGTAAACCTCATGGTGCCCCAGACAAATTTATATGGCCCAAAACCCCACTTCATCATTTTCTAACTGGACTCCCATAGATGCAGTAGAAATGATGGGGCCTTGTTTTTTACATGGGGATAGTGATGATCCCAGAACTTCAGCAATATTGGAGTGTTGATGTTCCGCATGGCTATGACCTGTAAACGCTTTGAGTCCATCCACAAATTTTTGCATTACAACGATAATAATGCACAGCGTCCACCCCGAGATGACCCCAACTTTTACCGACTTTTCAAAATTCAGCCGGTCATTGATCACTTCAGCAATGAGTTTGCTGAAGTGTACATTCCCCAAAGTGATATCTGTGTGGATGAGTCTCTAATACATTTCAAGGGGAGGCTCAAATTCTGGCAATACCTACCTAGGGCAAGGTACGGAATTAAACTCTACAAGCTGTGCGAGAGTACATCAGGGTACACCCACAGATTTAGGGTTTATGAAGGGAAGGACACCCGGATTCAATCCCCTGAATGCCCCCTGTCCTGGGAGTGAGTAGGAAAACTGAGTGGGATTTGGTGCACCCACTGCTGGATCAAAGTTATCACTCCTACATGGAAAACTTTTATACCAGCATCCCTCTCTTCATCCCTCTCAGCAACCATCTGCAGTGACTTTGAAGACTTAGGCAAGAAAGTGAAAGAATTGGGAGCGCAGGTGGTCTTCTCATCCATCCTCCCAGTGGATGGCCATGGAACAATGAGGTGGAATAAGATTCTACAGGTGAACAATTGGCTACGTCGATGGTGCCGTCAACAAGGATTTGGATTTCTGGATCACGGAATGAATTACCTATACGATGGACTACTTGCTAGAGATGGGGTGCACCTTACGAAGACTGGAAAACATGTATTTGGAAGTCGCCTTGCTACACTCATCAGGAGAGCTTTAAACTAGAACAATGTGGGAAGGGAAGCAAAAGGCCAGAAAAAGCTATACAGCTGACAAATACTATTGAGATCTCTGCTACTGGAAGTGGAAAGGAAGAGCAAAGACAAAACAATTTAAATAATAAAAATATGGGAGGAAGAGAAACCAATCACAAACTAAAATGTTTTTATACAAATGCACAAAGCATGGGCAACAAACAAGGAGAATTGGAACTACTAATGCAGGAAAAGAAATATGATGTCATTGGAATCACTGAAACTTGGTGGGACGATACACATGATTGGAATAAAAGGCTAAAAGGATACAACTTATTTGCAAGAAACAGACTTGATAAACGAGGAGGAGGTGTCGCATTGTATGTTAGAAAAGCGTATATCTGCACAGAGATTGAAGCTTCAGAGACTGGGAGTTCTGTGGAAATTGTTTGGGTAAGAATACAAGGAGAGAACAACGGAAACGACATCATTGTAGGCATTTACTTCAGGCCAATTGGGCAAGCTGAAGATATGGATGAACTCTTTATGTGTCAAATGACCAAGTTCTCCAAAAAATATGACGTAGTGGTCATGGGAGATTTCAACTATCCAGACATTTGTTGGGAATCTCTCTCAAGTAAAACTAACAGGTCAAGCAAATTCTTATCCTCTCTTGCTGACTACTTTATCTTTCAAAAGGTAGGGGAGAAAACAAGGGGATCTGCTACTTTGGATCTAATCCTTATAAACAGGGAGGAAATGGTTGAGGAGGTAAAGGTGGCTGGGACCCTAGGAGGCAGCGATCATGCTATTATAGAATTTTGGATAACTAGAGGAGGAAGACATGTGAAGACTCAAACTTCAAGGTTAGATTTTAGAAAGGCAGATTTTAAGAGACTCAGAAAGAGAATAGGAGGGATCCAATGGCTGGATGTCCTTAAGGACAAAAATGTCCAGGAAGGATGGGAAATTTTTAAAAATGAGATTCTCAAAGCACAATCGTTAACAATCCCGAAAAGTAGGAAGAATGGGAAGCATTTAAGGAAACCAGGATGGATGAACACAGAACTTAAACACATGCTAAAAAGAAAGAAAGAAATGTTTATTAAATGGAAAGAGGGAGGCATATCTAAAGAAGATTATAATGCAGTCTGCAGATCCTGCAGGGCACGTATCAGGTTAGCTAAAGCTGACAATGAATTAAGGCTTGCAAGAGATGTCAAAAGCAATAAAAAAGGATTTTGGGGGTATGTCAAAAGTAAAAGAAAAGTCAGAGATGCTATAGGATTTTTACAGGATGAAAATGGAGAAATGGTAAGAGAGGATGTTGAGAAGGCCGAACTTTTTAATTCCTATTTTGCATCTGTTTTTTCTCAGAAAGAAAATGTAACATCAACTTACTGTCCTTTTAAGGGAATAGAAGAATCCAAGTTATCTGTAAACAGAAAGATTGTGAGGGAATATTTAGCTAACATAAATGAGTTCAAGTCTCCAGGTCCAGATGAATTATACCCCAGAGTACTGAAGGAGAAGAGAGTCCCAGAAGACTGGAGAAGAGCAAATGTTGTTCCTATCTTCAAAAAGGGGAAGAAGGTGGACCCAGGGAACTATAGGCCGGTAAGTCTGACTTCTATACCAGGAAAGATCTTTGATCAAATTATTAAACAACATGTATGTAAGTACATGGATAAGAATGAAGTGATTAACCAGAGTCAGCATGGGTTTGTAACTAACAAGTCATGTCAGACTAACTTAATTTCCTTCTATGACAGAATCACTGACTGGGTGGATCAGGGAAATGCTGTAGATATAGTATATCTTGACTTCAGCAAAGCATTTGACAAAGTATCTCACACCATCCTTATTGAAAAAATGACCAAGTATGCAATGGACCAGGCAACTGTTAGGTGGATTCATAACTGGCTTAGTGATCGGACTCAAAGGGTGGTTGTAAATGGCTTCACATCCAGCTGGATGAATGTCTCAAGTGGGGTACCTCAGGGCTCTGTCCTGGGACCTGTATTGTTCAACATCTTTATCAATGATTTAGATGAAGGAATTGAGGGTAAACTGATTAAATTTGCTGATGACACAAAGCTAGGAGGGATAGCTAATACTAGAGAAGAGAGAGAGAGGATTCAAAAAGACCTAAATAAACTGGAGCAGTGGGCAGCAACCAACAGAATGGTTTTTAACAGGGAAAAATGCAAAGTACTACATCTGGGCAATAAAAATGAAAAAAGCATATACAGAATTGTAGGAATAGAGCTAAGCAACAGTACATGTGAAAAAGACTTAGGTATACTAATAGATCATAGACTGAACATGAGTCAACAGTGTGATGCAGCAGCAAAAAAGGCAAATACAATTCTGGGATGTATTAACAGAAGCATACAGTCTAGACCACGTGAAGTCATTATCGGTCTTTACTCCTCTTTGGTCAGACCTCATCTGGAATACTGTGTACAGTTTTGGGCACCACATGTTAAAAAAGACATAGACAAACTGGAGCAAGTTCAGAGAAGAGCGACCAGAATGGTGACTGGTCTGCAAACCATGTCCTATGAGGAACGGTTGCAGGATTTGGGAATGTTTAGCTTGCAAAAAAGAAGACTGAGAGGAGACTTAATAGCTGTCTACAAATATGTCAAGGGCTGTCACATTGTAGAAGGATCATCTTTATTCTCATTTGCACAAGGAAAGACTAGAAGCAATGGGATGAAACTGAATGGGAGGAGACACAGATTAGATATTAGAAAAAACTTTTTGACAGTTAGGGTGATTAATGAGTGGAACAGGCTGCCACGAGAGGTGGTGAGTTCCCCTTCAATGGACGTCTTCAAACAGAGGCTGGACAGACATCTGTCTGAGATGATTTAGTGAATCCTGCTTTGAGCAGGGGGTTGGACCAGATGACCCAGGAGGTCCCTTCCAACTCTACCATTCTATGATTCTATGATATTCCTTTCTGCCAGAGCTACCACAGTATTTAGTACTGTCTGAAAAACTCAGAGAGGACTACTAAGGTCACTAATTGGGCAGCTGCTCAGAAAGGGTGAGAGCAGAGTCCAATTTAGCAACAACATGCTGGTGGGATATCCTTTTCTTAACCACCGTACATGGTGATGGCAGCACCCCTGTGGCACCCTGCTGTTCACAGGTACCACAGGACCCAGGGTGCATGGATGGACTTCTCCACAAGAGGCCCTCACTACATACAAACACCTCCACCCTTCCACCTCATACCACCAGAGGGAGCCCGTTAAGGATATATATATGGAGCCAGTCAGTCAGTCAGACAGAGTCAGAGAGTCTGAGAGTGTGCTGACGCTGAGAGCAGTGAAGACGCAGCACGTCTGCTGCTGTGTTCTGAGGGACCCGAGTGTGGCCGACGGCGAGGAGGAGAGGAGAGAGGAGCTGAGGGTGCAGAGGAGCATCATAGGCTCACCCAGAATGTACAAACCGGACACCAGGTCCGCACGTACAGGGTCCTTTATACCCAGTAGGGATCACCGGAATACCAGGAGGACTACAAGTCCCTGGCCGACCTGAAGTTAAACCCTTAACAGGATCAGGAACCATGAAGGCCCCAGCATTACCAGGGATAGTGGTTGCCAGCAGAAGGTCCTACTACCAAGCGACAGGTGAAGGAACAGCACGACACATAAGCTAGGCCCAGTTGCAGGCTGGCCAGGAGCATACAGAGAGGGAGACACGGACCAGGAGGCCTTATACCCGCTCACTGGGGAGAAGTCCTGAAGTGCACCTGTGACGCCCAGCTGTGCTTGGTATCACGGATCCTAGAAGGGTGTATTGAAGGATTCCTCCACAAGAGGCCCCCATAACCATTCACACATCTCCACCTTCCACCTCAGACCACCAGAGGGAGCCCGTTAGGGATATAAAAGGGAAGGTGGAGCCAGGCAGCAGTCAGTCGATTCTGGAGTTTGTTGTGAGTCAGAGTCTAGTTCAGTCTGGTTTAGCAGTGAGTCCAGTGCAGTCTGAGAAGAGTTACCTCAGAGGACAAAAGCCTGTTCCAGCTCCTGCAATTTCTATCCCGCAGTGGAGCTTATCCAGATCAAGACTCAGTGTAGCTCAGAGAGGTGAGCTTTAGGTGTACCGGCGCCATAAGATCGGTGAAGCACGGCAAGTTGCCGTTAGTGTGAGTAGCCTAGTGAGGGCCCGAGTAGGCCGAAGGCGAGTGGAGAGTTAGTACATAGAGGGGGCAGAGGAGCTTAACTGGCTCACCCCGAAGCAGTTACCGGACACCGGGTCCGAAGTTTACCGGGATCTCTATGACCCAGTAAGATAAACTTGAATCCCTGGAGAACTACAGGTCCCAGGATCGCTAAAGTGCTGATACGTAACCGAGCCAGGAGACACATAGGCCCGCAGCTAAGGTGCGTGTACTCAAAGAGAAGGCCCTACCACAAAGTCAGGACAGAGACAAAGTTAGGCCTAGCTCCAGGCAGGTCAGAAACTTACTACGCAGAAGCAAGAAACAGGAGGTCTAAAAACCCACTCATTGGGGAGGATCCTGACATACACCATTCACCCTACAGTGCTCCGGGACGTGCCTGAATTTCCATCAGTAAAAGGTACTGAAGTGACTATCGTGTCTGTCCCTGTTCTTGCTTTGACCCCGCTGGGTCTCGCCTGTCCTGCATTCCCCTTCATACACAGCCCTGAGGCCGAGCTCCACCTGTGGGGAGCCATACCATCGAGCTGCCTTATCACCGGCCTCAGTGAACTGCGCAGCGCTGGTGATTTTCACCAGAAGCCACAGGTGGCGTCACGGACTTTTATAAATTTCACAAATCACCAACCCTTTTTAAAGGAGCGACCCCAGGGTACAGACCCGGGAGCCGACCACCGCGACATCCCTGAAAGCCAGGCTAAAGGCCCGGGTACCGAGTTATCCCCATTCCCCTGGGCTAGTCATCTCCAACTGGCGTCACGTTGCCACCGGGTACTGTGCGCCTTTATTTTGAACTGTGTACATAAAGTTGTGGTGAAGGTTGCCGCCATTGTTGGGCCGCCGAGCGAGAAGAAGGGCGTAACCGCAGGAAAATAAGGGGCGTACCTGCAAAAGAGCGCGAAGCCTCGGACACGCCCTACGCCTCGACGTTAAATCAGGAAGCGCCAGGTCC
Organism: Phyllobates terribilis; assembly: GCF_046119375.1. Taxonomy (NCBI): domain Eukaryota; kingdom Metazoa; phylum Chordata; class Amphibia; order Anura; family Dendrobatidae; genus Phyllobates; species Phyllobates terribilis. Next base: position 487,141,274 of record NW_027362771.1, read on the forward strand.
TGTAAGGAGCATCGCTGAACGCTCTGACGTAGGACGCAAGCGACGCAAGGTCCTGAAGACGGCCGTCACCTGCGGAGCTGCGGCCTACCGGAAGAAAAACCAGAAGGTAGGCCACGGTTAACTATGGGGGCGCCATGATGTCCGATGAGCAACAGCAGAACGCCGATATGCCGGCCAACGTCCCTGAGGTTCAGCCCGCGCCTGATGATGAGCAGGCCGAAGCCGCCGCTCCACCAGCAGCGCCTGTAACACCTGTCATTCCTATGACTTTACCGTACATTCCTGGAGCAAAGTGGCTCCCCCAATACAACGGCAAACCAGATACCCTGTCTGGATTCAAACGGAAGATATGTGGTATCTTGGACATGTACTCTATGACAGGTAAACAAAGAGCCGCCGTTGTATTAGGACAACTGACCGGTGCTGCAGAACGGGAAGTGGAAACATGGTCGGCCGCAGACCAGGAGTCAGTGTCCACAATATTCCAAAAACTACAGACTGTCTTTGAGGACCTTACTGAGGCGGACCTCCGGATGAGGTTCTGCAGCTGTTCCCAACAAGGACAATGTTCGGGATTACGCCTGGCGTCTTCAAGGGGCCCTGCGGGCTCTGAACCAGGTTAGTCCAACCAGCGTTGAGAGTGAGAACAAAATGCTGAAGGAACAGTTTGTCTGGGTACTGAGGTCTCCAGAGGAGAGCAGGACTGTGCGTTGGTGGTCCCTGGATCATCCAGATGCCACTTTTGATAATCTTAAGGACATGGCTATAAAAGGACTGCAGCCCCTGGAGACAAATGCCATCCAACATTACCAGGGTGGGGCTACCCCAGTGCCTGCAACACCCACCTTCTCCCCAGTGACTGCTGAAGCTAAGGTTCCAGCAATGTCCCCTAAAGAACTGGACAGTCTGTGCTCTGAGGTGCGTCAGTTGAGCAAAACTCTGACCACCGTGCTGAGTGCTCTGCAGCTGCGGACGGAGCCCGAGGAAGGAGGGAAGATCCTGTTAGCCGATAGCCCTGAGGATGTCCCCTGGATGCGTAGGAGGCCAACACCGCCCTCGCCAAGGACCAGTGACCAGCGCCGTCCACAGAAGGACCCCGCCTGCTACCGATGCCGCAAGACCGGACACATCGCCCAGAATTGTCTTTTAAACGAGAAAACCCTGGGTCAGAGGGCCGACACCCAGGAGTAAACTCACCAGGCCCATCAGACTGGTACAACAGGTTCGTCGGAGGAAGACCTTTCCTGTCCATAGTACTGGATGGGATCCCGACGCATGCCCTGCTGGATACAGGATCTCAGGTAACCATCATGCCTGACGTCCTCTACAAGAGGTTTTGGTCCATGGACGACCTACGTCCGCCAGCTCCAAATCTATCTGTATACGCCTCTAATGGACTCCCCCTTAACCTACTCGGGGTTAAGAATGTGACTGTAAAGGTGGGGAGAGTGGAGCTGAAGTACCAGGGACTAATTGTAGTAGAGACAAATCCTGATGACACCAACCCGTATATGGTACTTGGCACTAACATTGTTGGTAATTGTTTGGGAGAAGTTGTGTTCTTGCTCCAACAGATCGACGACACTGCCAGGCCGAGACAGAGGAGGGCACTGCAAAGGGAGATCCGAGTCCTGATGTATCAACAGCAAGTAAGGTTAACAGACGGTGAAATCGGTAACGTGCGGGTAACAGACCCCATACCCATTGTCATCCCCCCAATGAGCGAAATGCTCATCTGGTATAAAGCTGCTATAGGTCTAAGAGGACAGAGCTACCAGGCGGTAGTAGAACCCCTTTGCTCCAAGCATAGACCCACGCTCTTAACCACCAGGGGAGTGGTAGATGTACGTAATGGGAGGGTGCCCGTCCGTCTTCTCAACTTAGGGGAGGATGAGGTAAAACTGCCACATTATGCCACTGTTGCCAAGTTACATGCTGTCAATAACAACTGCATTCACGAGGCGGAGTCCTTAACTTCACCAGATGAAGTGGAGGATAATGACCCTACAACCCAGGTGGAGGATTGGTGTCAACAGCTCCATGTTGGGACAGACACCACTCCTGCCCATCAAAAACAGGGTGTACACCGGGTGGTTCAAGAATACTCGCAGGTGTTCAGTAAACATCCACTTGACTTCGGGGGGGTTAAGGGGGTTCAACATCATATCCCCACAGGCAACCATTCCCCAATCAAGGAACGTTATAGGCCTATACCCCCAGCTCACTACCAGAAGGCAAAAGAAATGCTGCATGACATGAGGAAGGCGGGAGTGATAAGGGATAGTGGTAGTCCCTGGGCAGCTCCCCTAGTGCTAGTGAGGAAAAAGGACGGGAGCATGAGAATGGGTGTAGATTACCGTCAAGTAAATCGCATTACACATAAGGATGCATACCCTTTACCACGCATAGAGGAGTCCCTAGCTGCCTTAAAGTCTGCAAATTACTTTTCCACCCTTGACCTCACTAGTGGGTACTGGCAAGTAGCTGTGGCTGAGGAGAATCGGGAGAAGACGGCCTTCACCACCCCGATGGGACTCTGCGAGTTCAACAGTATGCCGTTTGGACTCTGCAATGCCCCCGGAATGTTCCAGAGGTTGATGGAGTGCAGCCTGGGACACCGCAACTTTGAGACTGTGTTACTTTACCTGGACGACGTAATAGTGTACTCCAGAACGTACGAGGACCACTTGAAACACCTGGAAGAGGTATTTGAGTCACTGTCCCGGTACGGGATGAAGTTGAAGCCCTCAAAGTGCCACCTGCTCAAGAAAAAGGTACAGTACCTGGGGCACATTGTCAGTCCGGAAGGGGTAGCACCAGACCCGGAGAAGGTCACAGCCATCCAGAAGTGGCCGGAGCCGAAAAACCTCAAGGAGGTGCGTCAGTTTTTGGGACTAGTCGGATACTACCGGAGGTTCGTAAAGGACTACACTAAGAAAGCAGCTCCTCTGCAAGACCTCCTGGTAGGGCAGTCCCCTAAAGGCAGAAATCCCCCATTCCACTGGGGTAAGGAGCAAGCGGAGTCGTTTCAGGAGATGAAGGAGATCCTGACAGGTGATGAGATTTTTGCCTACCCTGATTACAGCCAACCGTTCCTGCAGTATACAGATGCCAGCAACGAAGGGCTGGGCGCCGTTCTAAGTCAGAAGCAGAATGGGCAAGAGAAAGTGATCGCATACGCAAGCAGGAAGCTCCGCCCCACTGAGAGGAACCCAGAGAACTATAGCAGCTTTAAGTTGGAGGTCCTGACCTTGGTCTGGGCCATCACTGAAAGGTTTAAACACTACCTGGCCTCCTGTAAGTTCACTGCCTTTACTGATAACAACCCCTTGACCCATCTTGAAACAGCTAAGTTGGGGGCACTGGAACAATGATGGATCGCTCGGCTGTCAAACTATCAATTCAAAATTAAATACCGGGCGGGCCGCAAGAACGCCAACGCCGATGCCCTGTCTAGGATGCCTCACAAGTCAAACACAGAAGAAGAAGTGGATGATCTGGAAGAGATTGAGCTACCTGCCATTCATCGGAATGGGATGATCCATGAGCAGAGAGTCTCCAAGAAGCAACGTGGAAAGACGTTAAACCCCCTGCCTCACCACAGCTGGAAAGAGACCCAGGACAGCGACCCGGTTGTCAGCCGTATCAAACAGCTGATAACCCAAGAAGGTGCCTCCCTGGAGAAAGATGCGTCTCTGCAAGCAAAGCAGCTGTGGAACGAGAGAAGCAGGCTGTTTATCTACCGTGAGAAGCTGTGCCGGAGATACGTCAATCCAAAAACTCATGAGATGGTATGGCAGATAGTGGTCCCGAAGACAGACATCCAGATGGTATTAGAAGCTTACCACGATCAGGCGGGGCACTTTGGCTGGAAAAAGCTAGAGACCCTGCTGAAGTGTCGATTCTACTGGGTAGGAATGCGCAGCTCCATTGAGAGGTGGTGCCGAGACTGTGGACCCTGTGGCCTAAGAACGAAAGACTTCAGCAGCCAGAAATCACCCCTGCAACCCATCAAGATGACTCGACCCCTGGAGATCGTGGCCCTGGACCATGTCAAGCTCTCCTCCAGCAGGTCAGGGTACTCCTATGCTCTGACCATGGTGGATCACTACTCATGTTTCCTGGTGGTCGCCCCCGTCAAAGACCTGACGGCAGAGACAGCAGCAAAGACGTTCCAAGCGTATTTCTGTAGACCCCATGGTTATCCTGAGCAGGTGCTGATGGACCAGGGCCCGGCCTTTGAGGCTGAATTGTTCAAGGAGTTCTGCCATTTGTATATGTGTAAGAAGATAAGAACTACACCATACTACCCACAAACCAACGGTCTCTGCGAAAAGATGAACAACATCATCATCGACCTGCTAAAGACCATACCACTTGAGGAGAGAAACCAGTGGCCAGACCTACTACCTGACTTAGTGTATCTGTATAATCATATACCAGTAAGTTCCACCAATTGCACTCCGGCATATCTCATGCGGGCAAGGCCAGGAAAGCTGCCCATGGACCTGGAGCTTGGTGTTGTTGAGCCTGAAGCTGATATGACCACTGAAGACTGGGACAAGACCAGACAAGAGCAGTACAGAAGAGTACAGGCCTGTGTCGAGGACAGTCTTACTCGGGTGAGAGAAAAGCAGGAGAGTCAATACAACAAAAACACACCCGCAGAACCTTTTACACCTGGTGAAACAGTATTGAAAAGAAAGAGACGTAACCACAAACTTGATGACCAGTGGGAAAAAGACCCCTACACTGTGTTACCGTCAAGATTCGACAACAAAAAGACATGCATAATCAGTCGAGATGGAGGAAAAACATCTACAACAGTGTCCAGGGAGCACCTAAAATTGTGTCCAGACTTACTGAAACCCCAAGGAAAAGTGCCTCTCACAATCCCGGAAGAACCTGAAGAAGCAGTGATTCACACTGACCTAGGAGACTTCCCAGCTGATTGGCCTCAAATAGGAGGTGCAGTAATCATTCCAGTACTCCAATTCTATGAACAGCCAGAAAACCCTCCACAGCAAGTTGAACCTGTAAGTGCTGCAGAAGAACCAGCTCAAGAAGTGTCCCTGGATGAAGGATCCCCGGTAGGAGCATAGCAAGAGGGCCCAGCCAATGGTAGACTTGCCAGTCCAAGAGAGAGGTTAAGGCAGTTTGACAACATGGTTACACGTAGAACTGGTAGAGTAACTGAAAATGCAGACAATGACACCCCACAAACCACCGTAATACGCAGATCAATACGTAGTACGAGAGGTAAACCTCCTGTTAGGTACATTGAATAAAATAGTCAAATTTCTGAGAGTGTAGATAGTTACCCCTGGGGTATTGAGTATTAAATTGTATTGTACTGAGTTGTGTATTTTCGTGCATACGTTTATTAAGTTGTGCTTTAACTATTAATTTCTTTATTGCCTACATAATGAACTTCGTGGCTGAGGACTGTGTGCAGCCCAAAAACTCTTATTGTATATGATTGCACTCCTTGGAGTGCCCTTTAGGTGACCTCAGAAGGAAAACCTGTCTAGAGTGGCTCTCTTGGAGGTCCAACAAGGGATCTTCATGCCCTGCAGCCACCCCAGGGCCTACGTAGAGGGTTTAGGACAGGTCCCTCAAAACCACCAAGTACTCTACCTTGTGAGATGGACATCCTTCTTGGGAACCTCACCACAAGAGACTTGGATTCTGAGGACGCTTTGCATTTGTTTTTGTTATGTAACGTTTAAGATTCGTGCCTCCCATAAAGGGAAGATTGTTCTTGTATTGTTCATGTTTCCTATTGTTATTGTTATATAAAATGTACCTCAGCCCGGGAGTGCTGAGTTTAACTAGGGGGGAATGTGACACCCAGCTGTGCTTGGTATCACGGATCCTAGAAGGGTGTATTGAAGGATTCCTCCACAAGAGGACTCCATAACCATTCACACATCTCCACCTTCCACCTCAGACCACCAGAGGGAGCCCGTTAGGGATATAAAAGGGAAGGTGGAGCCAGACACCAGTCAGTCGATTCTGGAGTTTGTTGTGAGTCAGAGTCTAGTTCAGTCTGGTTTAGCAGTGAGTCCAGTGCAGTCTGAGAAGAGTTACCTCAGAGGACAAAAGCCTGTTCCAGCTCCTGCAATTTCTATCCTGCAGTGGAGCTTATCCATATCAAGACTCAGTGTAGCTCAGAGAGGTGAGCTTTAGGTGTGCCGGTGCCATAAGATCGGTGAAGCGCGGCAAGCTGCCGTTAGTGTGAGTAGCCTAGTGAGTGCCCGAGTAGGCCGAAGGCGAGTGGAGAGTTAGTACATAGAGGGGGCAGAGGAGCTTAACTGGCTCACCTCGAAGCAGTTACCGGACACTGGGTCCGAAGTTTACCGGGATCTCTATGACCCAGTAAGATAAACCGGAATCCCTGGAGAACTACAGGTCCCAGGATCGCTAAAGTGCTGATACGTAACCGAGCCAGGAGACACATAGGCCCGCAGCTAAGGTGCGTGGACTCCAAGAGAAGGCCCTACCACAAAGTCAGCCAGCGCAGGACAGAGACAAAGTTAGGCCTAGCTCCAGGCAGGTCAGAAACTTACTACGCAGAAGCAAGAAACAGGAGGTCTAAAAACCTGCTCATTGGGGAGGATCCTGACATACACCCTTCACCCTACAGTGCCCCGGGACGTGCCTGAATTTCCATCAGTAAAAGGTACTGAAGTGACTATCGTGTCTGTCCCTGTTCTTGCTCTGACCCCGCTGGGTCTCGCCTGTCCTGCATTCCCCTTCATACACTGCCTTGAGGCCGAGCTCCACCTGTGGGGAGCCATACCATTGAGCTGCCTTATCACCGGCCTCAGTGGACTGCGCAGCGCTGGTGATTCTCACCAGAAGCCACAGGTGGCGTCACGGACTTTTATAAATTTCACAAATCACCAACCCTTTTTAAAGGAGCGACCCCAGGGTACGGGCCTGGGAGCCGACCACCGCGACATCCCTAAAAGCCAGGCTAAAGGCCCGGGTACCGTGTTATCCCCATTCCCCTGGGCTAGTCACACCCATCCTACCGAGTACCCTGGACCGTACCTGACATCCGCACCAGTAAAGGTATTGAAGCGAATCCCCTGTCTCTGTCAGTTACTCCTGCTGCGCCATTCTGCCTGCACTACAGGTCCCAGCATCACCACCCACCATCCAACTCTACCCTGCCCTGAGGCCCGCTCCACCTGTGGGGAGCCGTTCCATCCCAGCTGCCTCATCAACTGCCTTAGAGGTCTGCAGCAGCGCTGGTACAAATCACCAGAAACCACAGGTGGCGTCACGATCGAACTATAAACCCCATATAAACTTTCCCCCCCTTTTAGTTGACCGCCCTGGGCCACGGACTGGGCCAGCCACTGTGACATATCCCTTTCCCCCAGCATCTATCGGCCCGGACTCCGAGTACCCCATTGCCCTGGGGGCGCGTCACCGCCACAGCTGTACGATGTACCTATACACAGGTCCACAAACCAGACTGTGTACTGAGGTACAATAAAAATATGGGGGGAGTTGATCTGTCTGATCAAGCCCTCAACCTCTACAGTGCCATGACGAAAGCTAGTTGTGGACCCTGAATCCCGAGCCTGCGCCCTGCAATAGTGCGATTATACTTACCTTTTCCGCCCTTCAATGGGCATTTGCTTCATTGTTATTCTGCACAGGCGCCTGCGAGTCACTGCTACTGAAGGGTGGAAAAGGTAAACTTAATTGTGTCATTGCAGGCCCACAACTACATGTCACATGGCACTGTGATGCTGATGGGAGGGAGGTGGTATGCAAATGAACACCAGAGGCAGGAGTTTTCTTCCAGGCACCACCACAGAGTCTAGAAGAACTCATTAACATAAAGGATTAAAAGATGATTTAAAAAAAACAAGACAGCAGCTATGAGGCATACGGGTAAGACTATTTTAACAATTCTGTCACTTGTATGCCCATAGTAATATGTTTAAAACTTCCCAGGGGGTGACAGATTCCCTTCAAGAAAAGCTGTATAATGCTATGTGAAAGTTTTCCTGCCTAATTTGAAAATGATTTGTTATGAGTCTAGATCTAGCTGAAGTCATAAAATGCTCTTTTAAATTTGAGAACTAGACATGCTGGTGGGATATCCTTTTCTTGACCACCGTACATGGTTATGGCAGCACCCCCACAGCTGTACAAGGTACCTATACACAGGTCCACAAACCAGACTGTTTACTGTACAATAAAAATGTGGGGGAAGTTGATCTGTAAAACTATTTTAACAATTCTGTCACCTGCATGCCAATAGTAATAGGTTTAAAGTATCCCAGGGGGTGACAGATTCCCTTCAAGAAAGGCTGTATAATGCTATATGTTTTATTTCTTTATTGTACTAATTTATATAGTGCCATTAATTCCACAGTGCTTTACAGACATTATGGGCATTGTCCCCATTGGAGCTCACAATCTAGATTCCCTATCAGTATGTATTTGGAGTGTGGGAGGAAATGGGAGAACCTGGAGAAAACCCACCCAAACATGGGGAGAACAAAGAAACTCCTTGCAGGTGTTGTTCTTGGTGGGATTTGAACCCAGGACCCCAGCGCTGCAAGGCTGCAGTGCTAACCACTGAGCCACCATGCTGCCCCATAGGACTGTATAATGCTATATGAAAGTTTTCCTGCCTAATTTGAACATGATTTGTTATGAGTAGTGTTGAGCGATACCTTCCGATATCAGGAAATATCGTATCAGATTGGATCGGGCCGATACCCAAAAAGTATCGGATATCGCCGATTCCGATACCAGAAACCAATGCAAGTCAATGGGACACAAATATCGGAATGAAAATAAACCCTTTCTTTCCTTGTAGGTTAATTCTACATGAAGTAAAACAACTAAGAATAATGTAGAATGACATGAAAAGCCGGCAATTCATCAGCGGCATACACCGGTACCCGACAATTTACAACAGAAAGAATAGAGCTTCACACATAGATTAGATAGATAGAAACATGTCAGTCACATATATATGAAGTACAGTGACAGTGTTGCTTACTGTACTTGTCATTTAGTGTAAAGGATTTATTAAAAAAAATATTAGTGTTTTCGTGCACCGTCTCTTTAAAAAAGCCGGCCGGCAATTCAGCAGCGGTACCCGACAATTTATAACAGAAAGAATAGAGCTTCACACATAGATTAGATAGATAGAAACATGTCAGTCACATATATATGAAGTACAGTGACAGTGTTGCTTACTGTACTTGTCATTTAGTGTAAAGGATTTATTTAAAAAAATAATAGTGTTTTCATGCACCGTCTCTTTAAGAAAGCCGGCCGGCAATTCAGCATCTGTACCCGACAATTTAGAACAGAAAGAATAGAGAATCACACATAGATTAGATAGATAGAAACATGTCAGTCACATATATATGAAGTACAGTGACAGTGTTGATTACTGTACTTGTCATTTAGTGTTAAAATAAAGGATTTATTTAAAAAAAAATTGGCGTGGGGTTCCCCTTAATTTTAGGCTCTAGCGGAGGTTAAGCAGACAGCTGGGGCAAATGTTTGAAGCCTGGGAAGGGGGTAATACCCACGGAGCTTCCCAGGCTACTAATATCAGCCCCCAGCTGAATACCTAGCCTTTACTAGCTATTAAAATGGGGGAACCCCCCCAAAAAAATAACGTGGGGTCCCCCCTAATTTAATAGCTAGCACAGGCTAGGCAGACAGCTGGGGGCTGATATTAATAGCCCAGGAAGGGTGCCATGAATATTGGCCCCCTCCCAGGCTAGAAACACCAGCCGTCAGCCGCCCCAGAAATGGCGCATCCATAGGATGCGCCAATTCTGGCACTTAGCCTCGCTCTTCCACGCTGCCCTGGTGCGGTGGCAGGGGGTAATAGGGTTGGGGTTGATGTCAGCTTATAATGCCAGCTGACATCAAGCCCAGGTTAGTAATGGAGAGGCGTCTATAAGACACCCCCATTACTAACCCCATAGTCAAAGTTAAAAGAAAACACAAACACCCAGAGTAAAGTCCTTTAATTGAAATAAAGACACAATTCTTTATTGTTCTAAATTAAACCATACTTACCATCACGCCCATTCCAGCTGAAGCCAACGATCTCCTGCAATAAAAGAAAAATAATAAAGCAACCTCATCCTTACCTTTCGATGGTTCCCAGGACAGCTCCAGCTCTGCTACATCGAGATGACAGGCTGGACCGCAGCAGAAAGCTGCCATCCAGCCTGTCATCCCGCAGACACTGAGAAGCGCAGGCATGCTTGCGCTCCTCAGTGTCTCTCTGTGACGTCATCCAGATGAGCCGAGTTCATGTCCAATGAACTCAGCTCACCTCATGCACGTCACTGACAGCGTGGGAAAATTCTCCTGCACTCAGCGCTTCAGCGTGAGAATTCTCCCACGCTGTCAGTGACATACATGAGGTGAGGTCATGTCCAATTAACTCAGCTCACCTCATGCACGTCACTGACAGTGTGGGAAAATTCTCACGCTGAAGTGCTGAGTGCAGGAGAATTTTCCCACGCTGTCAGTGACGTACATGAGGTGAGCTGAGTTCATTGGACATGACCTCGGCTCATCTGGATGCCGTCACAGCCAGACACTGAGGAGTGGAAGTATGCCTGCGCTTCTCAGTGTCTGCGGGATGACAGGATGGATGGCAGCGTTCTGCTGCGGTCCAGCCTGTCATCTCGATGTAGCAGAGCTGAAGCTGTCGTGGGAGCCATGGAAAGGTAAGGATGATGTTGCTTTATTATTTTACTTTTATTGCAGGAGATCGTTGGCTTCAGCTGGAATGGGCGTGACGGTAAGTATGGTTTAATTTAGAACAATAAAGAATTGTGTGTTTATTTCAATTAAAGGACTTTTTTCTGGGTGTTGTGTTTTTTTAAATACTTTACTAGAAATTCATGGTGGTCATGTCTAATATTGGCGTGACCCCATGAATTTTGGGCTTAGGGCCAGCTGATAATGCCAAGCTGGCCTTAACCCCTTTATTACCCAGTGAGCCACCGCACCAGGGCCCTGGATGAGTTGGGTACAGCGCCAGTAGATGGCGCTTCAATGAACGCGCCATTTTCTGGGGCGGCTGCGGACTGCAATTTGCAGCGGGGGTGGCCCAGAAAGCTTGGGTCTCCCTGCGCTGCGGATTCCAGCCCCCAGCTGCCTAGTTGTATCTGGCTGGGCACAAAAATAGGGCGAAGCCCCACGCATTTTTTTTTTAAATTATTTCATGAAATTCATGGAATAATTAAGAAAAAAAGGGCTTCCCTATATTGTTGTGTCCAACCAGGTACAAATAGGCAGCTGGTGGTTGGGGGCAGCCCATTCCTGCCTGCTGTACCTGGCTGGACACAAATATAGTGCGAAGCCCCACGTCAATTTTTTTTTAATTATTTCATGAAATAATTTTTTTAAAAAAGGGCTTCCCTATATTGTTGTGTCCGGCCAGGTACAAATAGGCAGCTGGTGGTTGGGGGCAGCCTGTTCCTGCCTGCTGTACCTGGCTGGACACAAATATAGGGCGAAGCCCCACGTCAATTTTTTTTAAAATAAATCCTTTATTTTAACACTAAATGACATTTGAGGAGTTAATAAAGATGCAGTCCCTAAATTATTATTTATTTTTTAATTAATTTTTCCCAAAACTTTTGACGTGGGCTTCGCCATATTTTTGTATGCCAGCCAGGTACAGCATCCAGCTTCTATGAACGCGCCATTTTCCGGGGTGGCTGCGGACTGCAATTTTCAGCGGGGGGGGGGGGGCAGAAAGCTTGGGCCTCCCTGCGCTGCAGATTCCATCCCCCAGCTGCCTAGTTGTACCTGGCTGGACACAAAAATAGGGAGAAGCTTCACGTATTTTTTTTTTTTAATTATTTCATGAAATTCATGAAATAATTAAGAAAAAAAGGGCTTCCCTATATTGTTGTGTCCAACCAGGTACAAATAGGCAGCTGGTGGTTGGGGGCAGCCCGTTCCTGCCTGCTGTACCTGGCTGGACACAAATATAGTGCGAAGCCCCACGTCAATTTTTTTTTAAATCATTTCAGGAAATTCATGAAATAATTAAAAAAAATTGATGTGGGGCTTCGCCCTATATTTGTGTCCAGTCAGGTACAGCAGGCAGGAACGGGCTGCCCCCAACCACCAGCTGCCTATTTGTACCTAGCCGGACACAACAATATAGGGAAGCCCTTTTTTTCTTAATTATTCCATGAATTTCATGAATTTAAAAAAAAAAAACGTGGAGCTTCGCCCTATTTTTGTGTCCAGCCAGGTACAACTAGGCAGCTGGGGGCTGGAATCTGCAGCGCAGGGAGGCCCAAGCTTTCTGGGCCCCACCCGCTGCAAATTGCAGTCCGCAGCCGCCCCGGAAAATGGCGCGTTCATAGAAGCGCCATCTTCTGGCGCTGTACCCAACTCATCCAGGGCCCTGGTGCGGTGACTCACTGGGTAATAAAGGGGTTAAGGCCAGCTTGGCATTATCAGCTGGCCCTAAGCCCGAAATTCATGGGGTCACGCCAATATTAGACATGACCACCATGAATTTCTAGTAAAGTATTTAAAAAAAACACAAACACCCAGAAAAAAGTCCTTTAATTGAAATAAACACACAATTCTTTATTGTTCTAAACTAAACCATACTTACCATCACGCCCATTCCAGCTGAAGCCAACGATCTCCTGCAATAAAAGAAAAATAATAAAGCAACCTCATCCTTACCTTTCCATGGCTCCCACGACGGCTCCAGCTCTGCTACATCGAGATGACAGGCTGGACCGCAGCAGAACGCTGCCATCCAGCCTGTCATCCCGCAGACACTGAGAAGCGCAGGCATACTTCCACTCCTCAGTGTCTGGCTGTGACGGCATCCAGATGAGCCGACAATGAACTCGGCTCACCTCATGTACGTCACTGACAGCGTGGGAGAATTCTCCTGCACTCAGCGCTTCAGCGTGAGAATTTTCCCACGCTGTCAGTGACGTGCATGAGGTGAGGTCATGTCCAATGAACTCGGCGCACCTCATGCACGTCACTGACAGCGTGGGAGAATTCTCACGCTGAAGCGCTGAGTGCAGGAGAATTTTCCCACGCTGTCAGTGACGTGCATGAGGTGAGCTGAGTTCATTGGACATGACCTCGGCTCATCTGGATGCCGTCACAGCGAGACACTGAGGAGCGCAAGCATGCCTGCGCTTCTCAGTGTCTGCGGGATGACAGGCTGGATGGCAGCGTTCTGCTGCGGTCCAGCCTGTCATCTCGATGTAGCAGAGCTGAAGCTGTCCTGGGAACCATGGAAAGGTAAGGATGAGGTTGCTTTATTATTTTACTTTTATTGCAGGAGATCGTTGGCTTCAGCTGGAATGGGCGTGACTGTAAGTATGGTTTAATTTAGAACAATAAAGAATTGTGTCTTTATTTCAATTAAAGGACTTTTTTCTGGGTGTTTGTGTTTTTTTTAAATACTTTACTAGAAATTCATGGCGGTCATGTCTAATATTGGCGTGACCCCATGAATTTCGGGCTTAGGGCCAGCTGATAATGCCAAGCTGGCCTTAACCCCTTTATTACCCAGTGAGCCACCGCACCAGGGCCCTGGATGAGTTGGGTACAGCGCCAGAAGATGGCGCTTCTATGAACGCGCCATTTTCCGGGGCGGCTGCGGACTGCAATTTGCAGCGGGTGGGGCCCAGAAAGCTTGGGTCTCCCTGCGCTGCAGATTCCAGCCCCCAGCTGCCTAGTTGTACCTGGCTGGACACAAAAATAGGGCGAAGCGCCACACATTTTTTTTTTTAATTATTTCATGAAATTCATGGAATAATTAAGAAAAAAAGGGCTTCCCTATATTGTTGTGTCCGGCTAGGTACAAATAGGCAGCTGGTGGTTGGGGGCAGCCCGTTCCTGCCTGCTGTACCTGGCTGGACACAAATATAGTGCGAAGCCCCACGTCAATTTTTTTTTAATTATTTCATGAAATAATTAAAAAAAAAAGGGCTTCCCTATATTGTTGTGTCCGGCCAGGTACAAATAGGCAGCTGGTGGTTGGGGGCAGCCCGTTCCTGCCTGCTGTACCTGACTGGACACAAATATAGGGCGAAGCCCCACATAATTTTTTTTTAATTATTTCATGAATTTCCTGAAATAATTAAAAAAAAATTGACGTGGGGCTTCACACTATATTTGTGTCCAGCCAGGTACAGCAGGCAGGAACGGGCTGCCCCCAACCACTAGCTGCCTATTTGTACCTGGCCAGACACAACAATATAGGGAAGCCCTTTTTTTCTTAATTATTCCATGAATTTCATGAAATAATTAAAAAAAAAAAAACGTGGAGCTTCTCCCTATTTTTGTGTCCAGCCAGGTACAACTAGGCAGCTGGGGGATGGAATCTGCAGCGCAGGGAGGCCCAAGCTTTCTGCCCCCCCCCCCCGCTGAAAATTGCAGTCCGCGGCCGCCCCGGAAAATGGCGCGTTCATAGAAGCTGGATGCTGTACCTGGCTGGCATACAAAAATATGGCGAAGCCCACGTCAAAAGTTTTGGGAAAAATTTATTAAAAAATAAATAATAATTTAGGGACTGCATCTTTATTAAGTCCTCAAATGTCATTTAGTGTTAAAATAAAGGATTTATTTAAAAAAAAAATGGCGTGGGATCCCCCATAATTTTAGTCTCTAGCGGAGGTTAAGCAGACGGGTGGGGCAGATGTTTGAAGCCTGGGAAGGGGGTAAAACCCACGGAGCTTCCCAGGCTACTAATATCAGCCCCCAGCTGAATACCTAGCCTTTACTAGCTATTAAAATGGGGGACCCCCCCCAAAAAAATGACGTGGGGTCCCCCCTATTTTAATAGCTAGCAAAGGCTAGGCAGACAGCTGGGGGCTGATATTAATAGCTCAGGAAGGGTGCCATGAATATTGGCCCCCTCCCAGGCTAGAAACACCAGCCGTCAGCCGCCCCAGAAATGGCGCATCCATAGGATGCGCCAATTCTGGCACTTAGCCTCGCTCTTCCACGCTGCCCTGGTGCGGTGGCAGGGGGTAATAGTGGTGGGGTTCATGTCAGCGCCAGCTGCCATGAAGCCCAGGTTAGTAATGATGGGCGTCTATAAGACACCCCCATTACTAACCTACAAAGTGTTAAAAAGAAAAAACACACTACACCCAGAAAAAAATAATTTATTTGAAATAAAACACCATTTTATTTAATTCTTAGTTTACTAAAAAAAAATAGTTACCTGTCCACGTTCCTGCGCTGATCTCCCATGCACAGCTGTCACATCTGGAGATGGTGACAGCTGTGCATGGCTGCTGTAAGCTCACGCTGCCGGGAACACGTCCGCTCCCGGCAGCGGGAGCCACTGACTGAGGTCACCGGAGTGCATTCAGGCAGCGCTGCTCCGGAGACCTCCTTTACGGCAGTGCTGTACCGTGGGAATTTCTCACGATACAGCAGTGCCGTAAAGGAGCTAACCGGAGCAGCGCTGCCTGAACTCCGGTGAACCCTTACGGCCCCGTCATTCTAGCGGCGGCAGCGGTTCAGAGCGGTCACATTCTATGTGGCTGCTCTGAACTGGAGATCTTCGTGGGACACTCGTGGACTGCTACGGAGGGGTAAGGATAAGGTTGTGGTTTATTATTTTATATTTTATTACAGGAGATCGATGGCTTCGGGGAATTAGGTGTCTAGGTGAGTATAGGTGTAGTTTTTTATTTTTTACTTTATTTTAGGTGGCGATCGGCGGGGACAGGTAATGTATGAACTAATTTCTTTTAGGTAACCACTGGCCACCAATGACATGTATCTAACATTTATTGGGGACACAGTAGGGCAATTTATATAGCAGGATCAGTCTGATGGGAACTACTGCTCCCATCAAGCTGATCCTGCTGGCACGAGTGGACGGGGGACAGACATAGGCCGATGGGAGTAGTAGTGTCACATCGGCCTATGTCTGCCTGCACGCACAGACACCCCGCACACACACACACCCCGCACACACACACACCCCGCACACACACACACCCCGCACACACACACCCCGCACACACTAATCATGACGGGTCTGGGAGGTGAGGCTGACCTGTGCGGCCGTGGGAAAGTTGATGTGAGTTCATGCAGTCAAGCATGAACTCACATGAACCCTCTGAGGGCACCGCGGCTACTTCAAATGAACAGCTGATCGGCATCACCTGATACCTCAGCTGTTCATTTGAAATAACCGGCGGGAAAGCGCAGCACAGAACGGGAAAGCCGGCGGTGAAGTCTTTTCACTGCCGGCTTCCCCGCCCGGGTCCTTCGCTCCTTGGTGCTGCGCTCCCCGCCCGGTCCTAATTTACGATTGGGATTGGAGGTGGCGAGGGGAGCGGAGGATCGGGGTGGGAGGCTGCGGGGAAGCAGTATGGGGCTGTGTGATTGTTTAAAAGCCGGCGGCTTTTTACCGCCAGCCGGCTTTTAAACAATCAGGAGAATTCTCCCACGCTGGGATGGCATTCTGATGACAAGCTGGATCGCAGCTGAGCGCTGCCATCCAGCTTGTCATCCTTCACAGACACTGCAGAGCGCAGGCATTATGGGAACTTCCGATTCCGGTATTTGATATTATAAAAGTATCGGAATTAAGTATCGGAATTCCGATACAGTGAATATCGGCCGATACCCGATATTTCAGTATCGGAATGCTCAACACTAGTTATGAGTCTAAGTCATCAAATGCTATTTTAAAGTTGAGAATTAGACAGCCATTTGACATTGTTTCTCACGATAATTACACCAGTTTCATCAGATTTAACAGACATAATTACTGAGTTTTGCAGTGCGTAATGTGAAAGTGGCTAACAGATCAACTTTTAAGGTGTACTCCCATCTTAGACATTTGTGTCCGTAGAATATGCCATGAATGTCAGATAAATGCCATTTTCTCATTTGTACTCCACACCTTTTTTCAGAATCAGTGTTCCCTATCCTGCTATTACATCTATTCCAGAACTCCCATGGAAATCAATAAAGAGGAGCATGAATATTCATGGCCATCTCTCTATTCAGTGGAAATTGGAGTGCATCTATCAGACAGTGATGACATATCCAGTGGACAGGCAATAAACTATTTATGGTATAAATATCCGCTACCGAGATACAGCATGAGGCCGCGCGTAGCTCCCCAGATACAGCATGAGGCGGCACAGTGATCCCTAGAAATAGCAGGAGGCCGCACGGCGCCCCCCATATACAGCATGAGGCCACACGGTGCTCCCCAGATTCAGCATGAGGCTGCACGGCGTTCTCGAGATACAGCATGAGGCCGCACGGCGCTCCCCAGATATAGCATGAGGCAGCACGGTGCTCCCCAGATACAGCATGAGGCTGCACGGCGCTCCGCAGATACAGCATGAGGCCGCATGGCGCTCCCCAGATACAGCAGGAGGCCGCACGGCGCTCCTCAGATACAGCATGAGGCCGCACGGCGCTCCGCAGATACAGCATGAGGCCGCACAGTGCTCCCCAGATACAGCATGAGGCCGCATGGCGCTCCCCAGATACAGCATGAGGCCGCACATAGCACCCTATATACAGTATGTACACAGGCAGTCACACACACGGTCATTCACATGCAGATAGCAGATCCACTCACGTATATGACGCACCCCCTGGGCCATATTCTTTAGGGGAATACCCGGAGCCGGATCAGATGGGGGTTGTAGTCTCCGAGTGGCTGTGACCCGGTCCGTGCCCAGGGTGTCAAGCTCAGAGTATGTGGCAGTCCTACAGATGTTATAAAGTTCTTTATGTCGACTACGCCACCCGTTGTATTGCGGTCACTACGGCCGCCGCTGCAGCAGGGTCCGCTGAGGCTGATGGTGTTGGTGCAGCTTTTGATAGTATAACCCCCAACGGGTGGGGTATAGCCTCAGGGGGTCAGGTGCAGAGGATGGGGGTTGTGGTGGTGCAGCATAGATGGTAATTAAAGACAGAGTCGGGTTGTGCAGTTTAGGGTATTTACTTACTGCTGATGTTCCGGTCACTCTAGCTTCAAGTGACCACCCGAGCCGTGCTGCGTCCACCAGGTCCTGGATTCAGCCAACCCCCAAGCAAGTCCGGAGCGTGACCCTGAGCCCTCCTTCCTGTCCTGTCTTCTGGCCGTCCCCACCAGGGATCCACCTAGGTCCAGCTCCCTCGGGCCTTCTGTTGGGGAACCCTTGGCCTTGGGTTCCCTGACCCTACACGTGGTTTGCCTTCAGGGTGGATGTGGTGGGTGGCCGTGGCAGATCCTGCCCACGGCCTCCGGTCTCTGGCTGAGGTGTGCTTGAGCCCCCACCAGTTTGGGATCCGGTACCCTTTTGCCAACTCTTCACCCTCGGTTTGTATATGGGTTCTCAGAGTTCCTGCTTGTTTTCTCTGGGTCCTTCTGGCTCTCCTCTCTCACTCTCTCTGGGACTGCTCTGCTCCTCTTCCTCTGACTTCTCTCAGACTGACCCTGATCTTAGATGGTGCCCACCTTAAATACTCCCTCTATGTGTGAGCTCAGGTGACCAGCACCCAATGAGCTCCTATCTTTACCCAGGCTGCTCCCCCTATCTGCCCCTACACTACTTGGGATGTACCACCCCCCTCCCACTCCAGCCAGGAACAGACTCGGTCGTACCTGCACATTTCTAAGTGGGAGTACCGTTGGTCTGTTCCTCGGAAATGGGATGTGTGTAGTGCATGCAGCTTTCTGGGCTCAGTCCCACACTCCATCCTTACCCGGGAGTGGAATATCACACCTCTGGGTTGAGGTGCAATACCCCTGTAGCAGCCGAATCCTCAGGGTGCTACATTCCCCCCTGGTAAATCACAGCACGTCCTCGGGCTGTAAGATATAAAACATCCACAAACATACAATTTTTTTTTTTTTTTTTCATAAACATATAAAACATATAAAACAACATATATTAGCAGCAATAAACTTTTCATATTAACATTCTCGTAGACTTCTCTTGTCTCTGGTTCCTCCTCCGGACACTGTGCAACGTGTGCCCGGGAAAAGTGCAACAGTTTCTCTAGAAAAATGGTTTTCCTATAAAACCGGTAGGGGGCGCTTTAGGAAGCGCAACTATATACAAGGGATATGGCCGCTCTCAGTCCTCGGCCAGGTATTAGGGAGGAATGACCGCTCTCAGTCCTCGGTCAGTGGGATTTAAGGGATAAACGGGTAAACAGTTCACACTTGCTGGTCCCAACGGGGACTATAATAGCAGCAGTAACAGTTCACTGTGCCCCGACGGGCAACTATATACAGCTTCTACTCCGCTGTACTCAACGACGACGTCCTCCTGCTCTTTCTTTGTGGTTACCTTTAACTTCAGACCCGTCCGGGCACGTATGCTGGGCGAACAGATCTTCTCCCAGATGCGGCACTCTTGGTTTTATGGGCGCGGTGGTGGTGGCCCCCGGGTTGCCCAGGCCTTGCGGCCAAGCCTGGGGCACCTGGAAAGTGAAGGGCACCGTAAGGAAGGCGGCGCCCTGGGCTACTTGGCCCTGCGACCAGGCCGGTGGCTCCGCGGAGGTAGGGGGCGCTGTTGGTATTGCGGCGCCCGGGGGTACTAGGCCTTGCGACCAGGCTGGTGGTACTTCCTGCTTGGTCACGCTCGGGGTCGAGGCGTGTGGCGTCACAGGGGTCGCGGCTGCGGCTTCCGGTTGAGGCCTAGTCTGTGGCGGTGACGTTGCGGTTACGGGCACGGCAGGGGGTACCTCGGGCTCTGCGACGGGGAGCTGGGGCAGGTGCGCGGTTTCCCGGTTTGGGGTAGAGACGTCCCCTTTACCTGCCTCCTTTCGTTCGGCTCCCTTCTCGGCGCCGTCTCCGGCCTTCAGTCCTCCTGCGCCATCCTCAGAGGCGGTCTGTCTCCTCGTCTCGGGTGGCGTGCTCCGCTGACGGGTTCTTGTCTGCTGGGCCATCTCTCGGCTCCACTCCGCCAACGTCTCTCGTTGCACCCGGGCCATCCTCCGTGCGAGGCCCTCCAGCGCAGTCTGCGCACACTCCCGATCTCGGGGGAGCTGTGCCAAGACCTCCACTAGGCCTAGTGGGGTCGTTGCTTCTAGCAGGCTCCTGACCAACGGGTCGGTGCTGCTCTGCTCTCCTTCTGTTGTCTCCAGCAGGCTCCTGGCCAGCGGGCCGGTGCTGCTCTGCTCTTCTCCCATCTCCGGGTAAGCTTCTTCTGGACTCAGCTCTAGGCTTCTTGTCTCCGGGTGCGCTCTCTCCAGACTGCTCCAGGCGACACCCATCTTTGCTCTCTTGTTCTCAGTCCTCCCACTTCGAGGGCGGTCCCGGGGCCACTTGGTGATTGTCAGCTCCAGGGGCAGTTCTTTCACGCTGACAGACACCTCTAGCATCACAGTCTCTGTTGGTGGGGGCGGTTTCCACTTTTGGCGCCATTTTCGGTCCTGGCCCACGATGGGAGGCGGCCTCTCACCACCCTCTGGCACGCCCATAATGGCGTCTGCTCTTCCAAGGCGGGAAACCTTTGGAAATGGCGGGAATCGTCTCCCAGTGGCGGGAAACTCTGCAGATGGCGGGAAAAAGCTGTTAATGGCGGACAACCGGCAGGAATCGATCTGTGATGGAGTCCGATGGCGGGGACCCTCCGGAACCGGCGGGAGACTTCTTTTTGAGGTAAACTTGTTCTTTTCTTCAGGCACGCAGTACCCGGTTGTTGCGGGCACAAGATCCTGCCGACTACGCCAAAGTTGACGCACCCCCTGGGCCATATTCTTTAGGGGAATACCCGGAGCCGGATCAGATGGGGGTTGTAGTCTCCGAGTGGCTGTGACCCGGTCCGTGCCCAGGGTGTCAAGCTCAGAGTATGTGGCAGTCCTACAGATGTTATAAAGTTCTTTATGTCGACTACGCCACCCGTTGTATTGCGGTCACTACGGCCGCCGCTGCAGCAGGGTCCGCTGAGGCTGATGGTGTTGGTGCAGCTTTTGATAGTATAACCCCCAACGGGTGGGGTATAGCCTCAGGGGGTCAGGTGCAGAGGATGGGGGTTGTGGTGGTGCAGCATAGATGGTAATTAAAGACAGAGTCGGGTTGTGCAGTTTAGGGTATTTACTTACTGCTGATGTTCCGGTCACTCTAGCTTCAAGTGACCACCCGAGCCGTGCTGCGTCCACCAGGTCCTGGATTCAGCCAACCCCCAAGCAAGTCCGGAGCGTGACCCTGAGCCCTCCTTCCTGTCCTGTCTTCTGGCCGTCCCCACCAGGGATCCACCTAGGTCCAGCTCCCTCAG
Source organism: Phyllobates terribilis (assembly GCF_046119375.1). Taxonomy (NCBI): domain Eukaryota; kingdom Metazoa; phylum Chordata; class Amphibia; order Anura; family Dendrobatidae; genus Phyllobates; species Phyllobates terribilis. The sequence goes on from NW_027362771.1 coordinate 487,162,540, forward strand.
GCCTTCTGTTGGGGAACCCTTGGCCTTGGGTTCCCTGACCCTACACGTGGTTTGCCTTCAGGGTGGATGTGGTGGGTGGCCGTGGCAGATCCTGCCCACGGCCTCCGGTCTCTGGCTGAGGTGTGCTTGAGCCCCCACCAGTTTGGGATCCGGTACCCTTTTGCCAACTCTTCACCCTCGGTTTGTATATGGGTTCTCAGAGTTCCTGCTTGTTTTCTCTGGGTCCTTCTGGCTCTCCTCTCTCACTCTCTCTGGGACTGCTCTGCTCCTCTTCCTCTGACTACTCTCAGACTGACCCTGATCTTAGATGGTGCCCACCTTAAATACTCCCTCTATGTGTGAGCTCAGGTGACCAGCACCCAATGAGCTCCTATCTTTACCCAGGCTGCTCCCCCTATCTGCCCCTACACTACTTGGGATGTACCACCCCCCTCCCACTCCAGCCAGGAACAGACTCGGTCGTACCTGCACATTTCTAAGTGGGAGTACCGTTGGTCTGTTCCTCGGAAATGGGATGTGTGTAGTGCATGCAGCTTTCTGGGCTCAGTCCCACACTCCATCCTTACCCGGGAGTGGAATATCACACCTCTGGGTTGAGGTGCAATACCCCTGTAGCAGCCGAATCCTCAGGGTGCTACATATACACATGCAGACTTGCACGTATAAGGGTCGCAGAAATGTGCACACACACAAACATATGCAGACATATGTAAAGCACAACAAGAACAAGAAAACGATCACAGGCCACAATACATATTAATGAAATTAATCTTTATTCATTAAAAAAAAATAACAAGCCTACAACCTGCAGTAACCACCGCTGCACCATTCTGCTGCACGACCAGCTCTACCCTCTCCTACTGTATCCTCACCCATTCGTCGTAGATTGTGAGCCCTCGTGGACAGGGTCCTCTCTCCTCCTGTACCAGTCGCTAACTTGTTTTGTTAAAATTATTGTAAGTGTTTTTGCTATGTATACCCCCTTTCACATGTAAAGCGCCATGGAATAAATAGCGCTATAATAATAATAATAAATAATAATAAAAATAATAAACAGGCAATGGAAGAAAAAGTGCACAGTGCAAATGGCTATGTGAATAAAGGACGCGCAGCCGTGGAGACATAATTCATGGTAATATCAATATAACAATACATACATATATGTGTTTGTCCCCTCCATATCATGAAATTATAACCATGCTAATACACAATAATGCATCCTACAGTGCTCATCAGTGACTAACATCACTGATCAGCGTCCTAGCTCACTTTTGGCCAGGACTTTTTTTCCTGCTCATTTTCTCTCCTTCCCCCCTTTGCACCACCTCCATTCGTGTGTCCTGCAGCCAGTGAGCCACTGATCAGTGATGCACATCACTGATCAGCGTCTGTGCTTGCTTTTAGCCAGGACTTTTTTTCCCTGTCCATTTTTTTTCCTGTTTTGCACCACATCCATGCGCGCGTCCTCACTGTCAAAAATTTTTTTTTTAATATCTAATCTGTATCTTCTCCCATTCAGTTTCATCCCATTGCTTCTAGTCTTTCTTTGTGCAAATGAGAATATAGCTGATCCCTCTACAATGTGAGAGGCCTTGAGATTTTCGTAGACAGCTATTAAGTCTCCTCTCAGTTATCTCTTTTGCAAGCTAAACATTCCCAAATCCTCTAACTGTTCCTCATACCTTTTCCTATAGTGAGGGAGAGGATGCCACCTTCCTTCCTTTTCCACCCTCCTATAACTCAAGTGATACCGGACTGCCACACAGACTCCCCAGGACAGCAAATGAGCCAGCGCCCACCATTAGTGACCCCTTATAAACCTCACCCTCGAAGATTACGAAACATAGATTCCTGATTTTGTGGCGCAATCGGGAATCCAATTTGACACTACTGGCCTCATAGAAATCAACATTTTCAAAGTCTTTTTCTCTGAGAATTTTGTAAACCTCATGGTGCCCCAGACAAATTTATATGGCCCAAAACCCCACTTCATCATTTTCTAACTGGACTCCCATAGATGCAGTAGAAATGATGGGGCCTTGATTTTTACATGGGGATAGCAATGATCCCTGAACTTTAGCAATATTGGAGTGTTGATGTTCCGCATGGCTATGACCTGTAAACGCTTTGAGTACATCCACAAATTTTTGCATTAGAACGATAATAATGCACAGCATCCACCCCGAGATGACCCCATCTTTTACCGTCTTTTCAAAATTCAGCCGGTCATTGATCACTTCAACAATGAGTTTGCTGAAGTGTACATTCCCCAGAGTGATATCTGTGTGGATGAGTCTCTAATACATTTCAAGGGGAGGCTCAAATTCTGGCAATACCTACCTAGGGCAAGGTACGGAATTAAACTCTACAAGGTGTGCGAGAGTACATCAGGGTACACCCACAGATTTAGGGTTTATGAAGGGAAGGACACCCGGATTCAATCCCCTGAATGCCCCCTGTCCTGGGAGTGAGTAGGAAAATTGTGTGGGATTTGGTGCAAACACTGCTGGATCAAAGTTATCACTACTACATAGAAAACTTTTATACCAGCATCCCTCTCTTCATATTCCTTTCTGCCAGAGCTACCACAGTATTTAGTACTGTCTGAAAAACTCAGAGAGGACTACTAAGGTCACTAATTGGGCAGATGCTCAGAGAGGGTGAGAGCAGAGCCCAGTTTAGCAACAACATGCTGGTGGGATATCCTTTTCTTGACCACCGTACATGGTGATGGCAGCACCCCCACCGCTGTAAGAGGTACCTATACACAGGTCCGCAAACCAGACTGTGTACTGGGGTACAATAAAAATATGGGGGGAGCTGATCTCTCTGATCAAGTCCTCAACCTCTGCAGTGCCGTGACGAAAGCTAGTTTTGGCTCCTGAATCCCGAGCCTGCGCCCTGCAATAGTGCGATTATACTTACCTTTTCCGCCCTTCAATGGGCATTTGCTTCATTGTTATTCTGCACAAGCCCCTACGAGTCACTGCTACTGAAGGGTGGAAAAGGTAAACTTAATCGTGCCATTGCAGGCCCACAACTGCATGTCACATGGCACTGTGATGCTGATGGGAGGGAGGTGGTATGCAAATGAACACCAGAGGCAGGAGTTTTCTTCCAGGCACCACCACAGAGTCTGGAAGAACTCATTAACATAAAGGATTAAAAGATGATTTATAAAAAACAAGACAGCAGCTATGAGGCATACGGGTAAGACTATTTTAACAATTCTGTCACTTGTATGCCCATAGTAATAGGCTTAAAACGTCCCAGGGGGTGACAGATTCCCTTCAAGAAAAGCTGTATAATGCTATGTGAAAGTTTTCCTGCCTAATTTGAAAATGATTTGTTATGAGTCTAGATCTAGCTGAAGTCATAAAATGCTCTTTTAAATTTGAGAATTAGACGGCCATTTGATATTGATTTTCATCATAATTACACCAGTTTCATCAGATTTAAAAGACATAATTAATGAGTTTTGCAGTGCGTAATGTGAAAGCTGCTAACAGATCAACTTTTAAGGAGTATACCCATCTTAGACATTTGTGTCCTCAGAATATGCCATGAATGTCTGACAAATGCCATTTTCACATTTGTACTCCACACCTTTTTTTCAGAATGGGTGTTCCCTATCCTGCTTTTACATCTATTCCGTAACTCCCATGGAAATTAATGAAGAGGACCACAAATATTCATGGCCATCTCTCTATTCATTGGAAATTGGAGTGCATCTATCAGACAGTGATGACATATCCTGTTTATAGGCAATAACTACTTATGTTGTAAATACCCTTTTATTACACTGTTTAGTGTTTAAAGGGATTTTCTATGAGTTGAAAAATTCTTAACCTGAAAAGTTTTTGTGTTGAAAATAATTTTGCTGCATTTTCTCTTGCTTTGATGATTTTTTTCTGGTCCCAATATCCTGGGGACATGCCACTCATTTGCTTTCATGTTTGTGGTCTTGTTGCCAGTTCAGCTTACTGCAATTATAACTTTACATTGTAAAGGAAAAGATGAAAGGTGTCGGTAGTTCTGCGCTCCTCTGTTAGAACAGATGGTATAGAATCCAGGACTTGTCTTGTGGATTTATTCTTTTGACAAGCTAAAAACAAATGCGTTTCATGGACGTCCCGTCCACTTCATCAAGTGCATAGCTTAAGAGATGTTAACAGCAGAGAACATATATACACATGGAAAGTGAAAAAAAATGGCGCCAAGGCACCAGCAACCGTTTTCATTTAAAAATTAAACCATTACATATTCCTTAAAAAAGTGTCTATTAGCGTCATTAAGAGAACAATTATAAAAAAGTAATGAGAATTGTATAAAATTGAAATAAAAATTGAAACGTCTTCTACATAAGTTCCATGATGTAAAAATAAAAGAATTTTTGTGTATGATGATTCGGACCTGTTATCTATTGGTACCCTATACCATATAAAGACAACATCCATGGTCAGTACCTCTAGACCGTGGAAGTATCTGATAGCTGGTAGATGTTGTTTAGCTGCCTTTTTAAGAAGGATATAATTATAAGATGGTACTAACAAGGAAGACATGATTGTAGAAAAATGTATATTTATAGTGAAACACTGACAAGTGTATGCATATGCATCCAACATTGCCCATATCCCTATCACTGAGAGAGAATATAAATATGCTCCATGCCACTAATAAAACCTATGCGGTGTACCAATGATTTTGGTCGGACCATGGTTCACGTCCGCATCATGGAGATGGAGCATGATTGTATTTTATGCCACTCCTGAGACCTAAAATTACATGGCTTATTTCCCCAGGTAATAGATCATCAAATGATCTTGTTAGTCAATTGGATTTATGAATGAATAGCCTCCTGTACATCGTGCGATATAATGTAATCCTAACCAGTTTTAATCAGTCAGAGGGGGATGACCGAGCAAGTGAAGAAATGAATTGACATGGGCTGATATATTCCATGCTTTTGATTATCGGGGACCCCGCTGGTATGTTGCGGTCCTGAGCAGGAGAAAAGCCTGTGCCCACACTGGTGTGTTGTGGTTGATGTGGGAGAACAACTTATAATATAGACTCATTGGATATCCTTTTAGAACGTGCAGGATGGGAGAAAGCTAGAGAAGAATTGGATGTGAGACAAGTGGTGATGGAAGACGCTGCGATGCAACACCCTAGCAGGTAAATGGGGATATTGAGCCTCCATATCATTGTTTTAAGAGAAGGTCTCTGTAACCAGTGGTGACGGAAGGCGCTGCGATGCAACACCCTAGCAGGTAAATGGGGATATTGAGCCTCCATATCATTGTTTTAAGAGAAGGTCTCTGTAACCAGTGGTGACGGAAGGCGCTGCGATGCAACACCCTAGCAGGTAAATGGGGATATTGAGCCTCCATATCATTGTTTTAAGAGAAGGTCTCTGTAACCAGTGGTGACGGAAGGCGCTGCGATGCAACACCCTAGCAGGTAAATGGGGATATTGTGCCTTCATACCAGTGTTTTTGGAGAAAGGTCTCTATAACCTGTGATGATGGAAGGGGCTGTGATGCAATGGTACACCGTAGCAGGTAAAAGGGGATATTGAGTCTTAATATCAGTATTTTTAGAGAAAGTTCTCTGTAACCTCATTTAAACCCTGTGGTTTCAATGTGTCCAGTTTGTATATCATCTATCCAATTGACTCAGTGATAGGGATATGGGCAATGTTGGATGCATATGCATACACTTGTCAGTGTTTCACTATAAATATACATTTTTCTACAATCATGTCTTCCTTGTTAGTACAATCTTATAATTATATCCTTCATAAAAAGGCAGCTAAACAACTTCCACTAGCTATCAGATACTTCCACTGTCTAGAGGTACTGACCATGGATGTTGTCTTTATATGGTATAGGGCACAAAGAGATAACAGGTCCGAATCATCATACACAAAAAATTATTTTATTTTTACATCACGGAACTTATGTAGAAGACGTTTTATTTCAATTTTATACAATTCTCATTACTTTTTTATAATTGTTCTCTTAATGACGCTAATAGACACACTTTTTTAAGGAATATGTAAAGGTTTAATTTTTAAATGAAAACGGTTGCTGGTGCCTTGGCGCCATTTTATTTCACTTTCGATGTGTATATACGTTCTCTGCTGTTAACATCTCTTAAGCTATGCACTTGATGAAGTGGACAGGATGTCCACGAAACGCGTCTATTTATAGCTTGTCAAAAGAATAAATCCACAACACAAGTCCTGGATTCTGTATCATCTGTTCTAATGGAGGAGCGCAGAACTACCGACACCTGTCATCTTTTCCTTTATGTTGTTAGCCACCAAGGTTTGGTGTCTCCAGCAGACGTCTGTTAGGCTCAATATATGAGTTGTTCATGACACAACCCCACACGGTAAGCATATTTTCACTTATTTAATTTTGTTTGCCTGGGTAACAGCACTATTGCGCCCCATTCTCATCTCTTTATAGAAACTTTACATTGTGGCATCCATTCCCACCACCTTTATCCTGCCACTATGCCCCACTGTTCTGTAAGGCCAATGACACCTCCTTTTTCCATCTAAATCCACCACATTCCTCTCTTGCTGAACTAATATATTCTATTCCTATTAGATCCCCTTGTACCAGGTATAGCTTCCCACATGTGATAGGCTGGAGGCTACTGAAATGGTGCATGGTATGGAACTACCGTGGGGTAAGTACAGTTGCTATGAAATATAACCATCTGTGATGACACAGCTTTTCTTCTTAATTATGCCAGACATACATTCCACAGGTCAGGAACCATACACCTTTATTCTTTGGTTGACTTTTGAACTTGTGATCTTCTTTGGTTGCTCAACACAGCTAATTGTTTGTATAATCCTGAATGCTGATCACTTGAGGTGATAATGGTAATTGATGAATGGCTGCTATTCACATCTTATATCAGCTCTTACAAAGTAACATCTGCCAGTTTTGCAATACAGGTACTCTGAACAATGCATGTTTGCTAGATATGTTAAATGCAATTGTAGGGTGTTTGCTAGCCAACATTGAGGGGATGAGCTGTGGATATTCAAGCATTGTGAATTAATATCATGATCCCTGACCCTTGACCTGTGAATGATGGCTTGAGAGGACAAATGTGAACTATAAAAAGGGGGTCTCTGTGTCTGTTCTTGGAAATTCTACAGGATGTCAGCCTAAGGGACCACAGCCCTGGCTGGAAAATACAGAACTGCTCCATTGACCATTGCTGAACTCTCAGATACGATTTGAAGAATCCAGGTTGGGAAAATCAGGTCACCTGGACACATATTACACTGCCCAAATCCTGGCAAGCCAGCGGAAGGGTGAGTCTCTGAAATTTGACCCATCTTGTGTAGTTGTTGAGACTGTTTTATATGTTATTGATTGTTGGTGGTTCAATAAATTATTGCCACACTGTTTACCATCACCCTGTGTTGTCTGAGTAATGTTCTACCCATCGTAAAAGAGAGTGGACGTTCAGTGGTATGAGCCCTTGTCCATGCAATCTTTCTAAAAACCACCGTACCAGCGGACAAGAGCACCCACTGACCCCTGTGTTTTCACACTGTCCTCTACATGATCTGTGATATGCAGGGACTTTAATGGAGTTGACTACACTTGGGTTACAGAGCAGTAGCTGATGATGTTATCCCTATCTCATGTACAACATGTAATTGATGATGCAGTGCATATTGGGGCAGTGACATTGGTCTGATAAATCCATATGACAGATGGCCATAACATCATTGTCATGATGGGAAAGAATCGGCAGTGAGATCATGTGACTCAGCTTCCCGCAAAAAAAAATCGGATTAACTCTTAATTTCCTGCCATTTGTAACATTCACTACAACAGTCCAAAATCAAAATAATAGTCACAGCAGAATGAACAGAATATAAAGAATACACCGACACAATGAATAGAGTTCATTAATTTTTATTCTTATCTATTATCCAATTTAGTTTTATTTAATCATCCAGTGCCATTTTTGGATTTGCTGCATAAAAATGATGTGAACCAGAGGAAGGCAAAACAACCCCATGTGTGGGGAAAAATTCCTTCCTGACCCAACATACTGGCGATCGGTTAATCCCTGGTTCACTGCAGTGTCAGCTCTGGATGGGGCCCTGTCACACCTTTACATGGAATATTTCATACATATCTAATATATATGTTTGTCTTATTTTTATTTTTAGACTATTTAAAGCGCATGTCTAACTAAGTGCGGCTTACACTGGTTAATTATTGAGAATTGGTGCTTCTTACCTATACTTATAATTACATACCTATACTTATCCTTTCTTACATAAACTTTTCCTTCCTTACCTATGCTCATCTTTTTTTATTTTTTTAATTGAATTCTAAATATACTTATCCTTTTTTAACAGTACTTATCCTATTTTACCTATACTAATTCTTTCCTATCTATATTTCTCCTTTTTACCTATACTTTTTTAATTACATTTTAAATATGCTTCTCCTTTCTTACCTATATTTTTCCTTTTTTTAATTATACTAATTATATTATTAAAAGTTGTATAGCCACACAGTTACATAGCTCTTCACTTGTATCCTATGCTGATGGCAGGGACTGATTCTATGTGGGGTTATATCAATAACATGCTTGTATACATGAGAACATGGATTTAATTGGATGACTTACTACATCATGTGTGGTGCTTTCTACCTTGCAGAGACTATATACTGTGTCTCGCCAATTACACCTCTATCTATTCTTTTAATCATCTTTGTGATAATTGTATTTATGTATATCTATTAAAGCTATTGTTATTTTATTAAGCGTATGATTCCGATTGGTGTTTGTAGGTTATTTATTCTTTTTTACCAGTAATTATCCTTACATATACTTATATTTTCTTACCTAGACTTATTGAGTCCTGCCTATATTTTTATTATAACTAGACTGATCTTTTTTTTCCTATACTTCTCTTTTCTTACCTATATTTAACTACACTTATCCTTTTTACTTCTAATTATCCTTTTTTATGCATACTTATCTTTTGTTACCTATGCTTATCATTTCTTTCCTGTATTTATCTATATTTATCATTTTTTCCTATATTTACTTATATTTATTCTTTCTTACCTATGCTCATTCTTTCTTACCTATATTTACTTATAATTATCCTTTTTTGCCCTTTCTTATCCTTTCTTACCTATACTTATCATTTTTACTTATACTTATCCTCTCTTACCTATATTTACCTATTCTTATACTTTCTTACCAATACTTACCTATAGTTATTCTTTCTTACCTATATTTATCTTTTTTTCCTATACTTATCCTCTTATACCTACACTTATCCTTACTTATCTATTCTTATATTTACCTATACTTTCTTACCTATACTTCTCTTTTCTTACTTATACTTATTCTTTCTTACGTATTTTTATCTATATTTATCACTTATAGCTATCGATGCGGATGTCCCTGATGATGTTGGACATCCGATCTTCTGCTCTTCTCTGCATGATCTTCTGGAAACTCAGGAATGCAGCTTGCTCTGATATTATTGAGCAGGTGTCTTGTTGAGGGTTTTCTAATTGACAAATGAAAACCCTCTGAACACGGCCTGGTCCTCTGGTGTTATAGATAATGTAGCCTCTGCCGCTTGGATCTTGTCAAGCTTAAAAGCACGGAACTTTGGTTTAGGCTTAGTTGGCTATAGAAAAGATGCAGAAAAAAGTCATGGTGAAAATTGGTGACTAATCAAAATAATGAAAAAAAATTGTTCAATATTAAGGAATGTTTTGAAATGTAAATGTAATATTGTAGAGACAAAACCAGCACAACAAGCATTGCAGCTCAAGTTTAGTCACTTCAGTGAGCTCCAGTAACACTAATTATCTCTATGGCCAATCATACTCCTGTCTTATATATAGGATGCAGAATTGTGTGCAGGTAATAGGCAATAGCTCAAGTATGGTTAGAATGAGAAGTTTTTAAATAAGTACAATCTGTACTTATATCACTTCAACACTGAACACTTTGATCTGTTAACAGACTCTTCCAAATTGGGACAGCTCCATCAGTTCTGTTTTTTGACAAAATTGGTTCATATTTGTTGTTTTATTTTTCTTCAGGTCAAAAGGAGAATTATTATTGAAAAATGCAAACTAATCTTCTTTAGATTCACTTCCATGTCTGCCTGAAAAATTATCAAAACATTGTGGTCCTTATGGAGAGCTCATTTCATTTCTTTTAGCCAAGCATCTACTCTATCTCCAGCTACAGATGCCTATGCAATTCTTTGCCAAATTAAATGACTTGCACCTGACAGAACATATAACTAGTTAATTATTTGCGTATAGCCTTTAAAAGAGTCTGAAAGAAGTGCAATACTATAGACTAGGCTTGCACCGTTAATAAATTAAATTTTCCAGCCCGATCGTCTATAATAGTAATGTAAACATTAACGTAGTCCAAATTATTTTCCAACCCTGACATTAAACATAATGTATCACAGAGCCCAAAGTGTAGAAGATTGTGGGAGAGTATCTTATTCAGATCCATGTGACAATTCTGTACATATACTTAATACATGGATGTATGGTGGGTCCATCCTAAGGGCTTCCACTGAGACCCAATCAATTCGCTGGAAGAATGGGTGTTCTCGGATGTTACCATTGACTCCTAATCTCTGGACAGGATCTTCCTGGAGGAGCTGTTCAATGATGTCCTTGGCGCCGGAGGATGATTCATCAAAGAGTGAGGGATGGTAGTTACACTCATTGGTAAGCATTTCGTTTAAGATGACTCCAAACGAGTACCAGTCTACTCCGGCGTTATACTCCTCCTTGTCCATGATCTGCCATAGAGAAGCATTATTAGTAGTGCTACCTCTTGTATATCACCGTTGTTACATGTCACTCATATTGTTATGTGATTCTATATTAAATGACAGTAAGTCTTACTACTTAATCAAGAGACAAAAAGGATCTTTCATACAGTGCTGGCCAAAAGTATTGGCACCCCTGCAATTCTGTCAGATAATACTCAGTTTCTTCCTGAAAATGATTGCAATCACAAATTCTTTGGTATTATTCTCTTCATTTAATTTGCTTGCAAGGAAAAAACACAAAAGAGAATGAAGAAAAATCAAATCATTGATCATTTCACACAAAACTCCAAAAAAGGGCTAGACAAAAGTATTGGCACCCTCAGACTAATACTTGGTTCCATAACCTTTAGCCAAAATAACTGCGAACAACCGCTTCCGGTAACCATCAATGGGATTCAGGTCTGGACTCATTGCTGGCGACCTTAGAAGTCTCCAGTGCTTTCTCTCAAATCATTTTATAGTGCTTTTGGAAGTGTGTTTTGGGTCATTGTCCTACTGGAAGACCCATGACCTCTGAGGGAGACCCAGCTTTCTCACACTGGGCCCTACATTATGCTGCAAAATTTGTTGGTAGTCTTCAGATTTCATAATGCCATGCACACGGTCAAGCAGTGCCAGAGGCAGAAAAGCAACCCCAAAACATCAGGGAACCTCTGCCATGTTTGACTGTAGGGACCGTGTTCTTTTCTTTGAATGCCTCTTTTTTTTCCTGTACACTCTATGTTGATGCTTTTTCCCAAAAAGCTCTACTTTTGTCTCATCTGACCAGAGAACATTCTTCCAAAACGTTTTAGGCTTTCTCAGGTAAGTTTTGGCAAACTCCAGCCTGGCTTTTTATGTATCGGGGTAAGAAGTGGGGTCTTCGTGTGTATCCTACCATACAGTCCCTTTTCATTCAGACGCCGACGGATTGACACTGTTGTACCCTCGGACTGCAGGGCAGCTTGAACTTGTTTAGATGTTAGTCGAGGGTCTTTATCCACCATCCGCACAATCTTGCGTTGAAATCTCTCGTCAATTTTTCTTTTCCGTCCACATCTAGGGAGGTTAGCCACAGTGCCATGGGCTTTAAACTTCTTGATGACACTGCGCACGGAAGACACAGGAACATTCAGGTCTTTGGAGATGGACTTGTAGCCTTGAGATTGCTCATGCTTCCTCACAATTTGGTTTCTCAAGTCCTCAGACAGTTCTTTGGTCTTCTTTCTTTTCTCCATGCTCAATGTGGTACACACAAGCACAGAGGTTGAGTCAACTTTAATCCATGTTAACTGGCTGCAAGTGTGATTTAGTTATTGCCAACACCTGTCAGGTGCCACAGGTAAGTTACAGGTGCTGTTAATTACACGAATTAAAGAAGCATCACATGATTTTTCAAACAGTGCCAATACTTTTGTCCACCCCCTTTTTTAGGTTTGGTGTGGAATTATATCCAATTTGGCTTTAGGACAATTCTTTTTGTGTTTTTTCATTGAAGACAAATTAAATGAAGAGAATAATACCAAAGAATTTATGATTGCAATCATTTTCAGTAAGAAACTGAATATTATCTGACAGAATTGCAGGGGTGGCAATACTTTTGGCCAGCACTGTAATTATGCTCCATAAATGAAATTAATAAATGATATGAAAAAAAATCTGAATGATTGTAATATATACGATTGTGACAACGCTCAGCTCAGTGTGCTACCAGCTCAAACTTTAACCCCTTCAAAATCGGGCGATTTTCAGTTTTTCCTCCCTTCTTACAAGAGCCATAACTTTTTTATTTTTCCATCCACATAAAAGTATGAGGGCTTGTTTATTGCAGGATGAGCAGTAGTTTTGAATGACGCCATTCATTTTATCATGTGATGCACTTGAAAGTGGTAAAAAAATTCCAAGCATGTTAAAATTGCAAATAAAGTGCAATTTTACAATTTTTGTTTTATTTACCATGTTAACTATATGGTAAATCTGACCTGGCAATATGATTATCCAGGTGAGTACAATTACGCAGATACCAAACACATGATGGCATTTTTATTGATATAAGTTTGAGGCAGATGCAATGTTTTGATCACCTTTTATTGCATTTTATTACAATGTTGCGGCAGTCAAACAAACTTAATTCTGGTGTTTTGATTTTTTCTTTGTTACGCCGTTTACTAATCAGATTAATTTTATATTTTGAGTGATCGGACTTTTACAAACACAGCAATACAGAGATACCAGATATGTGTATTTTTTTTTTTTTTAATTGCCTTATTTTTCAGTATTTTTTAGTTTCCTTATATTTTTAAAAACATTTTTTGTTCACTTTTTTTCCTATATTTATCAGTTCCCTTAGGGGAATTGAAGCTTTGACTGTCTGACTGCTGATGCACTGCTATGTATAGCTAAAATTACAATCTCCTATGAATTTCAGCTAAACGCTGGCTTTCACAGGAGTACTGTCATGACAAGCACGGAGATCTTCAGCGACCCCCGAATGTCATGGTACCCATCAGCACCCCGTGATCAAGTTAGGGGCGCACCGATGGGCATGTAGAAAAACGCGAACTCCAGCCAGCGCATGTTAAATGCCACTGTCAGAGATTGACAGTGAGATCTAACGAGTTAATGGCCGCAGGCGGAGTAGTGTTACACCAGCAGCTGTTAAAGATTAAATCATCCATCATCCGCAGGAAAAGATGCTGGCTCGGCGTGCGACCTCGCATCAAAGGCCGGGGCATGACATATGACTGACATGTACGCCATATGTCATGAAGGGGTTAAGGAGCTATCTGTGACATGGCTGATAGTATTGAGGTGGTGGCTTGTCTTGTCTTATATACACAGAGCAGCTTAGTCCGATGTACTTGATAGTTCAGATACTTGTTATCTAATAAATGTAATAAGTGCACATTAAATAATAGATTTTCCTGCATCATTATTGCACATGTTATTGCCACTTTAGGACATCTCTGGTCCGGATAACTCAGCATTACACCTGGTTGGTCATAGTTCACCATCTATGTAGACATGCAGGCTAGGAGGAATAGGAGACGATGCTCCTCCCATTTGGTGATTGTGGGGCTCATAGTAGTGAAGCACTCAGAGGTCACACATTTTTTCCCTGTTCTGTGGATGGGTGATATATTGAAAATACTTTAAAGGGATTTCTAGTGCTCTAATATTGATAACCAGAACAGGTCATCAATATAAGATTGGTGGGGGCCAACGCCCGGCAGTCCCACTGATTAACTGTTATTTCCTCCGCCAGTGGTTGGATATAATCAATAAACAGGCATCACAGCACCGTTCACTGGTTAGTGGCGGCTGCTGGTACTACAGATTAGCCCCTATTGAAAGAAACACAGGCTGATCTGCATTTCTTGGCACTGACCACTAAACCGTACAGAGGTGCGATGTTCTGCTCTGTTTACATCAGGTTGCAGCCAGGGGTCAGTACAGCTAATCAGTGTGATCGGACCCTCAATGATTTTATATTGATGAACTAGCCTAAATAAAGCTCATCAATGTGAAAGCATCCGGAATCCTTCTAAATCCGAAAAATAAAAACATTCTATTCTCACCTCAGGAGCCATGTAACCCATGGTCCCAGCGAAACTGGTGGCTGTCCGGTCTCCGTGCATGTTCTCAAGTGCAAGACCGTAATCCGTGATCTTAATGTGGCCCGTATCAGTCACCAGGATGTTCTCGGGCTTTAGGTCTCTGTAAGAAAAAGAAAATTAACCTAAGTAAGTGTTCTTCTTATATCTGTGGTGAAATGATGATATACGAGAATAAACATATTTTCTCTCACTGCCGTACTTTCCTCTGAGATAACTCCTTTACTATATGCCCTGTACCACCGCAGGGATCACTGTATTACATGTGACGGCCGCTCATCTGCAGCTTCCTGACAGTGATACCATATAGGACTCCTAGACACCAGCTACAGGGCATCAGTCTGCAGGTCGCCAGGGTGGAGGGACTGAGTGCAGCTAAGCTTTAAAGGGGTTCTCCCATGAATAAAAGTTAATTTTAATCAATAGATTTTAGAATAATAATAATTTTCACAATTGGATGTGATTAAATAAAATGTTCCTGTGCTTATCAGCAAATGATTATTTCTTTGAAGTAAAACATTGTTTAAAAAAAACAGGCTGAGTGTGATCTGACAAAACATCGGATATCACTGGAACCAATATTATTTTATGGCTCGTGTACATGTCTGATTTTTTTTCCTTGGACCAATTGCAGAATGCCCAAGTTGGATCCAATCAACGGATCACACTCGGCCATGCAAGTCAATGAGTCCATGGAAAACATTGGACTGCACTCAGATGACATCTGAGTGCAGGCCGATTTCCACAGACTGTCAGAATGGAAAAGATGGAGACATTTTTTTCCATCTTCTCCACATCAGAAAAAATTGGATCACACTATGATCAAATTCTTTTCAGAGTTTAATCAAAATGTGATTTGTATAATCGTCTGGATTCTCTTAGATGAGAGAATATACGCTGGTGTGACTCAGCCTCACACTGACTAAATTACCTGTGGATGACGCCCTTAGAATGGAGGAACTGGATCCCACACACTAGTTCGGTGGCATAGAATCTGACAAAGAGAAAATTAATAAGTATCAGATCCCATAGTTAGTAAACTTGGGAATTCATATTAGTCAATAGGAGCATTATTCTATATTATTCACTCTATGTGACTGCCTAATCGTGATGGTGTAAACAGCGCACAATGTCAATATTGCAGTCTCGAGAATGCACGTATGCAATTTACATACTTATGATTATATGCAGATTATACTCCTGCACGTCTCTGAATTCTCTCCTATTTGAAGAAGCCGGGTGAGACTAGTCGGCATGTGATCACAAGTATGAAAATTGTACCCGTAATCACAGGATCGCCCACCTGAACGGGGTATACAGGGAAATCTTGACCGTGTGACGTTGCATACTTTCACAATTTGTCAGTCTGCAGTCACATAGAGAGACTGCTGATTTTTCTTCTGAGACTGGACAACTCCTTTAACACATTACCTGGCACTGGTGATGTCAAGCGGCCCCTTCCTGTGTAGAAGTTGGTAAAAGTCCCCGCAGCTCATGTATTCCATACCAAGAAAAACATTCATCTGTAACATGGAACATTAGCATTTATTATACAGTAAAGACAAATACACATTTCAGTACTTGAAGGGGTTTTCCATCCAAGAAAGTTAAAGCATATTGGTAAGATATGTAGTCACTCAATAAAAAAGGTGGCCTAACTGCTGTGACCCCTAAAATTCTAAACAATGATATCTAATATATAAATACATTTAGAAATTCTTGTTTCAGCCAATGTTTGGTAATTATTTTTCTTTTAATTATAGACATAGGCCCAGATTCATAATTTGAATATTTTTAATCACTTTCCTTTTTGGTCTTGTGGTATTTGTTGCTGACTTTTGGTGCTAAATTCTTCAAAATGGCGCACACAATTCAAGAATTTGGTAAAAAGTAAAAAATGCTTGTTTTCTGCCTTGAAGTGTTTTTGCAACTTTTTGGCCCCAAAAATCACACATCACAATAGGTCCAAAAATATGGCAAAAAAACTGGCATACTCAAAAAATACGCCAAAGGGGATTGAAATTAAGACTGTGCCATATTTGCAACTTGTAAAAAAATCACAATTGATGAATCAGGTAAAAACATCTGGAATCACTAAACTCTACCCAAAAAGTGAAAAAAAGCAGACAAGCTCATACAAAATAGACTTCAAAAAAGGCGCAAATAGAGTAATGAATTGGTGCAAACAAAAAAACGCAAAAACACACAAAACCAGACAAAAAACAGACGTAAAGGCAATGATGAATCAAAGCCTTAATCTTATCTTTCTGCTTTGTATAGGGCTGCCTTACAGGAACTGTTTTCTGTGTATCCCGCTTCCCAAAAAGTGGAATTAAAGATGGTTATAAAGTGTTGTGTACTCCCAAATAATACCAAGGTAAAGTGCAAGCTATGCAAAAAAAGCAGCTGTTAACAACAACAATGTTATGAGTCTTGTAAAACACCAACACAAAAAAATGTTTTTGTTTTGTTTTATTTTTTCAGTATGCTAATGTAGCAAAACATAAAAATCATATAAATCTGGTTTCACCATTATCATAAAGACCCCGAGAATAAAGATAACATATTATGTAAGTGCCATAAAACCCCCAAAATACCAGCAAACTTGCTATTTTTTTCAATCCAACCTACAAAAAATGCATACACCTTATCCAATACTATGTGCACTCTATAACGGTGCAGTTAAAAATACGCTTCATGCAAAATTAAATCTAGACCTTCAAACAGCTACGGTGACAGAAGAATAGAAAAGTCACAGCTATTAGACTGCGGAGATGAAAAAAGAACTGAAAATTGCTGCTCTCTTACAGCCTCTGCTGCTTCTTTATGGGGATAAAGGGGTTGTTCAGGTTAGGAAAAAATTGCTTTTCTTCCAGAAAAAAGTGCTTCTGCCCATGAGCTGCGCCTGGTATTTCAGCTCAGCCACATTCAAGACTATACAGAGCCATTTTGGTCTGAACATTAATACCCCCTCTATATCACCTCTGTAGAGTTTGTCCCTGGCAGAGGTATTGTCCATTGAGCAGTTAAACTTGGTTGCATTCAATGACATTTCTTAAAGGGGTTTTCCACTCTTATGATGTACCTAGCATTAGAATAGGTCATTAATATCAAATTGGTGGTGTCCGATCAGCTGTTACCACCTCCGCCAAAAGCCGGATGTAAACAGTGTAGGGAGCAAACAAGGTTTAGTGGCCGCTCTTGGTACTGCAGGACAGCTCCTATTCAGACGAATAGGTCATCAACATCAAAGTAGTGGCAACACCTTTCAGCACTAAGCAGTCACAATTCTACCTTGGTCTGGAATCCAAAGTCCGCGTGGACGAGGAAGGGGCTTCCAGATGCCAGCTGAAGAACTCGCCTCTCCACCATCACATCCAGCCTATCACCTCCGGCTAGCAGGGCTCTTTTGCTGATGATCTTAACAGCAAATTCTTGGCGGGTTAAAGTATCTTCCGCCATCAGGACCTTTCCAAAGCTTCCGAAGCCGAGCACATGGTGGAATAATAATCTCTCCTTGATGGAATGAGAGATTGTGCCGGAGCTGGATGGCCGAACACCACTGCATCCTATCAGGGGAGAAAAATGGCAAATATCACAATAAATCTAACATTTACAGGCCATTATTCAGACTGAGGAAATCTTCTGTTCTAAGTAAAGCTTATATTTCATTTTATGACTTGTGTTAATGGATTTTATTAATACGCAACTTAGTATTCCTGTAAGCAATCTTACATGGGTTTGTCTGATAAAGAGGAGAAGTTATAAAATGATTACTTCCATTATACACTTGGCTGTGATGAGGTTGGTCAATATGAACATTTAAAGGGTTTTTCCATAATGACACTTATCACTAGAGACAAATCGCATGGATTATACCGAGACATTCGATTTACAGTGAATTTATTCTCTGCAAATTCAATTTCCTTTATTAAGCTCTGGGATACTGGGGTATAGAAAGACTCCTAAAGCATAGTAAAGGTAAGATGTCGAAAAAAAAGACCGAAAAAACTAATATGCACCTCACTTCTCACTTTTCCACTCTCTGACCTTCAAGGTTCTTGGCCCTGCTCCTTACCGCCAGTGTGCGCTGATGGAACCCTGTCATCTTCACACTAGGCCAGGACTTCCGGCCATAACTATGCCTGGGATGTCCCTGCGCATGCAAAGGTATGTCCTGGGCCTACTAGCAGCTGGAATTCCTGGTCCAGAGTCATGAAGCAAGTGATGATGTTACGACATGTGCCATGACCTTACGACAAGCACTCTAGACCAGGACTTCTAGACACAGGAACTTCCAAGGTCTACTCACACCTAGTGGGAAGATGTGTCAGTGCACGGTGATGGTAAGTAGAGGAGCTGAGGACCGTGCTGGGGACCACGAGCAACAGAGACATTCATTTTTTAACCTTTTGTATAGTTCAACAAGATGGTGGCGACCATTTTGTTGAATTCCTAAAGAGCAAATTACAAAAAATATGGAAAAGAATATTGACTTTAGTAAAAGTCAATTTTACTTGAATAAATTCTCCCAACTCTAATTATCACCTATATTATTGTAGGACCCTTATAATCACTAGAACAGGACTTTTGCAGGCGACCTGTGCCGGGGTTTTTTATAGGGTGATGGTGAAACATGCATATTGTTATTTTCAACTCAATATTTATGGGACTGATGGAAACAGTAAAGTGCTACAGTATTTTGCTGGCAACTGTAGATGGGAGATCTGAAAAGATGTTTGACCATGTTGTACCTCTCTATAGGGCTCTAGCAGCAGTTTACTGTTAACAGTGCTAACAAATGCTTTCTGGGAGTTCCCTAAGACTAGGCATATGGACAGGCATGTGGATGGGCATCAGGAAGGATGCTACAACTGTCAATCCAGTGCAGAGATGTGGTAAAGCACTTACTGCAGAATGCCAAGAGCATTTCAGAGTCACAGAATTCCGAAAAATTGGAAGCATTATACACCAGATTAAAGCTACATTTCCTCAGTCACAATGCTGCTAAAAACTTTAATTTGTAGACAAACCTGCTGACAATCTTCTTTTTAGAAAATCACTCTAGCAATATTTTTTCCATATATAAAGATTACTTGCCATCAGTATTCTAGCTGTTTAACCAGTTTACAACCAGTCTGTTTCCCCCCATTCCTGTCATACATGCACATTTAAGGGCCCTAAAAAGAATGTTCTCGCTTAGATATTTAAAAATGTTGCCTTTTTTTTTGCAATACATGGGGCTTAATTTTCAATACATTTTTATATTAATTTTTTCTTTGCTTATATCAGGGGGAAAATGTAAATAAAAATAGGAAATATGTCTATTTTTCTCTTTATTTAAACAAAGGACAATTAAAACATTTCAAATTGCATTCCCCTTTACATAGAAATGATTTTTAAATATTGAACGTATTTTTCTTTTCAATGGAGGCAGGGCTAGAAACAGTGATTCAGACTGGCTGGGTCTCTTTTTTTAGTTTTTTTTATTTATGCATTTTTTTTCTATTTTATTTTTGCTTTTTTTATTTATTGTTTCATATATTTTACACACTATGCCCTCCATAAGGCCTTAAAAGACCTTACAACCCAGCAGCTCTTGTTCCTTCCCTACAGCTAGCGATCACATGTTTCCTGGATGCTCGTTACTCGAGATTTATGAACATGCTCGGGCGAATACCGAGTATCTTCAGCGTGCTCAGTGTTATGTTTGAATCACTCCTGTGTGATTTGCGACTGTTTGACAGCTTTAATGCATCTGAGGAATGCCAAAGAGACAAGCATTCCTCACATGTAATAAAGCTGTCAAACAGTCGCAAATCATGCACACGGGAGCGATTCAAACATAACACCGAGCACGCTGAAAATACTATGTGTGGGTTAACCGAACATACTCGCTCAACACTAATGGTAAGTATGGTAATAAGCCATGTATTACCTTATGTCTGGGATGTCTGGCTGTGTATAACACTCCCCCACTCACAGCTTCACGATCTTGTACAAGCTGCCTACAATCCACTGACGTTTTAGAACGTCAATGCAGAGTAATGAGTGGACTGTCCAGAAATGTATAATCTATGGGTCATCCAGAAGTTTATTTCATCCCACCTCAGTTACATCTATACATCCCCCTTCAATATAGGGAATTGGGTCATGTGATCTCCAGCCTGACAACTATTCCAGTTCATGCACTAATGTGTTGACAGGAAGTAAGTCTCTGATGTCATGTGATCTGTACGATGACCTCATTACCTATCAAATCCCTCCTGGCAGCTCAGACTCTTCTCCGCATCCCGAGCTTCAGCCTCCTTGTCGTTTTGTACGTCCTCCCATGCAGATAAAGATATGTATGAAGACTTTTCTAAAATAAATCCTGTCTTTGCTGCCATAGCAGCCAATCATAGAGCAGCTTTCCTTTAGTTTATATAAGTGAGCAGTGACATTGTAGGGGAGACCAGCTGAAGCCGCATCACATGAAGCCGCATCACATGAAGCATTATCAAACCTGTCTAAGGGTTTGTTCACATATTAAGTAATTGATTCAGAGATTTCTACACCATATCTGCTTCTTTTGTAAGGAAAACTACAGTGGCAAAAACACGCGCTTTTATCCAAATTTTTCCCCACTCATAAGTATGGGTGAAATCTGCAGGAAAAACATTGAAAGAATTGATATTCTGCAGATTTAACTCCTTCACAACATCTGCCGTACATGTACTGAGTTGGAAGCAAGTGTGTAAAGCGGGCTCACAGGGTGAGCCAGCCCCATACCCGGCAGGTGATGTCTGTGTATTACAGCCAGGACCTGCCGCTAACATTCACGGGTGGAGCGCTGCTCTGACATGCTTAACACGCAACAGCATGCATGCGTGTCATTCCCTCCGCCCATCGGTGTGCCTGTGATGTAATTGCGGGTCGGCAATGGGTTGTCATTAAAGCCGGGTGTCAGCTGACGACCCCCGTGCCTGTCATTATGGAGCTCCTTTGAAACCCTGACTGTGGCCAGGCTTCAAAGGAGACTATGATTTCTTCTATATACATCTTTGTATTTAGCACAGGCGATTGGACAATTGCATCTTCAAGTCCCCTAACGGGGCGAACAATTATAGTGAAAAATAAAAAAAATGTTTTGAAAAAAAATAAATAAAATTTATCTTTTATTAAACTTAATTAAAAATGTAGGGATCAATGTAGGGATGCCCTGCATTTGGTTAGCTGCATGGCATCTCTACATTTATCCATTTACCATAGATTTCCTGATGAACCAACATCTGGTAGGGAAGCGCGTCGAGATACATTGGAAGACCGTACATGTGGACTGATAAGTATCATGGCCCATGAAATCTATACGTTGTTCAGTCTATGATAACTGTGCTTTTTTTTAACACTAATGTTTATATTTGTGCTCACCATTCCATTATGAATTATTTGGATTTATTATTGTGACTTCAATATGAGATCAGTATAGCTTCTCGCTTGAGGTCAAGCTGAAGGGCTAAGGATTTACTGTATTTTTCGTATCATAAGACGCACTTATTTTCCCCAATTTGGAAGGAAAATGGGGGTGCGTCTTATGGTCCGAACGTTACTTTACCGGTGGTGGAGCGGGGATCGCAGGGTCCTCCGGCGGCGGCAGAGGTGAGATGCGGCTGAAGCCGGGGCCTGTACCTGTGCTGGTGTCGGGTAGTGAAGCAGAGGAGCCGGGGCCTGTGCCGGGCTGTGAGTGGTGTCCGGCGGTGAGGCAGAGGAGCCGGGGCCTCTGCCGGGCTGTGAGCGGTGTCCGGTGGCCGCGGCCATCTTCCCGAGGCCGTGATTCACGGGAAAATGGCCGCCAGAGCCGGCGCATGCGCCGACCCGGAGCTCTGGCTGCCATTTTCCTGTAGATCTCTGCCTCACCTCTGGACGCCACTCACGGGTCCAGGCCCCAGGCAAATCCACAGGCCCAAGGCACGTCCACAGGCCCCAGGCAAGTCCACAGGCCCCAGGCCAGTCTACAGGCCCCAGGCAAGTCCACAGGCCTCAGGACAGTCCACAGGCCCCAGCCTGTCCACAGGCCCCAACCATACACCGACATCTCACCTCTTCTGCTGCCGCCGGGTTCCTGAGGCAGGGAACAGAGGGACCTGCGATCCTGCTCCACAATCACCCCAACTCACAGCTGCTGGAGCACCGGCTTCATGTATCCAGGGTCCGCAGCATTCCTCCACTTCCGCCGGGCCAGTTTCCTGAAGGACCCTGCCTCCTACTCCACCACCCCCCCAACCCCCAAGGTAAGATACCTAATCAGACTATAAGATGGACCCCATCTTATAAAAAATATTTTTTTCCTGTTTTCCACCCCAAAATTTGGGGTGCGTCTTATAGTCCGAAAAATACGGTATACATGAATCAATGGGCATATTTGTCAGATGTCATATCTTGTATATATATCCGCATTCAAGCATGTACAATATTATATTGCTGCCTTGCTGGGCTTTATTCACATTTTGGACTCGAGATACACTCCTACTCTTTCATTGTATATTGTTTGCATACCCTGCAGACCTCGTTTTTATGTAGTTACAGTGGATGATTTATTTATATATATTTCTAATCCCGTTACTATTATACTAGCCCTGTGCTCTCCCTCTCTATTGGTGTTCAGGGTCTTACAGGGACTTTTAGGGATAGACGACTTGTGAGTGGGGGCGCCATTGTCGTACAAATTCTAGGGTGCCAACCCCTGCGGTCAGGAAGGGTCACCCTAGAGGACAATAGGTGATGACGAGTTCCTGTAGTATCATTGATATGTTATTATATTTATTTATTCTCACTATTATCATATTACAGGTTGACGAACCTTCTGTTCCCATCCTGTACTTGCTCACCAAGGTCCATAGGAGTCTATAAGACCCTCCGGGACAGCCCATTGTCTCAGTCAATGGGCGTCTATCTGAACCAATTTCTAGATTCTTGTATTACTATCTAAAACCGGTTGCTATGGAACTTCCACCTTTCATCAAAAACTGCGGAAACTATACAGAGATTGGATAATTTTCATGTTGGTTTAGATATGTTTCTCATTACATGTGATGTAGAACCATTATATACTTGAATTTCACATGAATATGGATTATCCGCTACTAGTTTTTTTTCTATCAGGCTGGGGTTTGGATGAATCTCTTGTGGATTTTCTTATGATTCTTTTTGAATATGTAGCGTCGGCGCCTCTGCCTCCTGCTGGGCAGAGACGCCGATCCCCTCACCGCCGCGGTCCCGGTCCGACGTCCTCCATCTCCCCTCCTGCGTTAGCCCGGGGTGTGCCGCACTGTGCTTAGGGCGCGTGACGCACCCCTGGGCCTTCGTCGCGCGGCATCGCGCGCACGGGAGCTTACCCGGAGCCGGATCTGTTGAGGGTTGTAGTCTCGTGGCGGTGACCAGTCCGTGCCCAGGGAGTCAGACTAAGTGGCGCTGTATTAGCGGTAGATGTTGGACGACTACGCCACCCGTTGAATGCAGCGAAGGAGCTGCCGCTGCAGGGCAGACCGCTGAGGCCGGTGGTAGGATTGTGCAGCGTGATAGTATCACCCCCAACGGGAGGGGTATGGCCTCAGGGCAGCCGACGTGGATAATGGGGTAGCAGGAATCACTCAGAGACGATGCGGTGTAATTCAGGGTCTTTACTGGTGATAAAGATAGACCCTCCCGGAGTACTGGCTAGCAATCGGGGCCTGGTCAGTCCTTGAGCAGATGGGATCTCCCCTGGCCAGGCGGAGTTGTAGGCCTCCCAAACTGACTGTACTCTTCTGGCTACCTTGCTAGAGGCGGGTATAAGTAGCCCACGTCCCTGAGTGTACCGTGTGGTGCTCACCCGTATGGCCGGTGACTCGGGGCCTTCTAGTGGCGTCCGCTCCACGATGGCAGTGCTGGTCCCACGCGTGTGACCGTGCCTTCGGGTTTCTTGGCCAGAGGACCTGAAATCCCCTGCCGGGCGGTTTCTGCTGCTGGGTAAAGATTAGTCCCCACAGCCTCGGACTCCGGGTCCGGTGATAGCTTCTCAGTCAGGGCGAGCTCTGCAGCTGCCAGCCCCTGACTCCTTATAGCACTGCTCCCACAGAGCTCCTGATGTTCTTTTCCTATATCTGCTTCTCTTCTCTGTCTCTACTTCTTCTCTACTCACTAACCCTGCCTCAGCCCTAGGTTTATATAGGGGAAGTTCTTCCCCTCCCAGGACTGGGCAGGAGGTGTGGCATGCACAGGATCCTTGACCAAGAGACCTCCCACCTGCTCTCAGACATAACATTGCTGTTACTGTGGAAACCAGACCCCTGGGGTGCCACATTCCCCCCTAGTGAAATTTAGTACTCCGGGACTAAACATATTTTTAGAAAAACATAACAAGGTATAAACAACAATAATACAATAAGAAAAACACATAAAGATGGTTACGGCGTGTCCGCAACCGGGTGCAGTTTTTGAAGAAAAGCAAGGTGTCCATTTCACCAAAACAGGGAGACGTAACCAGGTAGGGGTCTGTCCTGCCCCGAGTCCTTAGCAGTCTTTAGTCCATTCCTAGGTTACGCTCCAACCATGTACAAGGATTCCCGGTAAATCCACCAAGGACTCCTATAAATAACTAGAAGCACATAATTATACACAAGCAACAAGAAAAACAGGTAACCACAAATAAAACAGTTTATACACTTCAAATCCTCCAACGTGCGGGTAACTGGCCTCTAGTGGCCCTAGTGGACCTACGGAGCTGACTGTCTAGCCCTGAACTACAGGGTGTAGGAGCTGTCAAGGGTAAACTGGGCAGCTGTCTACCGGCTCTTTGGCTCACTAGGGGTACGGCAGGCTCACTATAAGCAGAGGGTTGATCCTCCTGTTCTGCTTGTGTGGAGTCTTCTGCCTCCTGGACCGGCTGCTCTTCCAGCTCTACCTGTTGCTCCGTAGGCACTTGGGATGCTGGTTGGAGGAACGTGAGGACGGGTACCACAACTGCACCATTGACTTGAGTCCAGGACCGAGGGAAGTCTCCGAGCACAGTACTAACCATATCTTCCCTTTCCTCTACGGGTCGATGGTCTTCTTGTTCCTCTTCAGGGTTCCGTAGCTGTTCAGGACACTTCTTCAGGTGATCCCGGGATACAATGGCTATGGTCTCCCCTCCGTCTTTACTGATGGTACAGACTTTCGGGTTCTCGTGGCTTGAGGGCAGTACGGTGTACGGGTCCTTCTCCCACTGGTCGTCCAACTTGTGGAGCCGTCTTTTCCTCTTCAAGACCTGCTCTCCGGGTACCAGGGGAACAGCGGGAGCATACTGGTTGTAAGTTTTCTCTTGTCTTTCCCTAGCCTGACAGAGACTTCGCTCCACGCTCTCCTGTACTTTCCGGTACTGCTGCTGCCTCTCTGTGTCCCAGTCTGCCTCTGGTGAAGTGTCCTCGGGTGTCAGGACTCCCATTTCCAGGTCAACAGGTAACTTACCAGGTCTCGCCCTCATTAGGTAAGCCGGGGTACAGTTGGTGGAACCTACCGGGATGTGGTTGTATAGGTCCACCAGATCGGGCAGCTTCTCAGGCCACAGACTGCGTTCTTCCAGGGGCAACGTTTTCAGGAGATCCATTACCACCTGGTTCATTTTCTCACAAAGTCCATTAGTTTGCGGATGATAGGGTGTCGTCCTTATCTTCCGGCAGCCATACAGATTGCAGAATTCCTGGAAGACCTCTGCTTCAAAGGCAGGTCCCTGGTCCGTCAGCACTTGGTCCGGGTACCCGTGTGGGCGGCAGAAGTGCTGCTGGAAGGCTCTAGCTGCTGTTTGAGCCGTTAAGTCCTTAACGGGGACGACAACCAAGAACCGGGAGTAATGATCCACAATGGTTAACGCGTAGACGTAGCCACTTCTGCTTAGGGTCAGTTTTACATGATCCAAGGCTACCAGTTCCAACGGCTGCCGGGTGACGATGGACTGCAGGGGAGTCTTCTGGCTGGCACGGTCCTTCCTTCTTAGGTTGCACGGGCCACAGTCTCTGCACCACCTCTCGATGGTTCCCCTCATGCCTACCCAGTGGAACCGCCCACGCAGCAGGAACTCCAGCTTCTTCCATCCGAAGTGTCCCGCCCCGTCGTGGTATGCTTCCATCACCATGGCTGCGTCTCTCCGTGGCACCACTACTTTCCAGATTAGTTCATGCGTCCTGGAGTTAACCATTCTGCGGCACAACTTCCACTTGTAAAGGAACAGTCGACTCTTCTCAGCCCACAGTTGCTTGGCTTCCTCCGGAGCGTCTGGGTCAAGGCGAGCCTCTGGCCGAGTCAGCATCTCCTTCACCAGCCGGACGGCAGGGTCACTGTCTTGCGTTTCCTCCCAGTTGTAGTGAGGCAAGGGGTTAAACGTAGCGGCTTGCTTACTCCTTACCCGATGGGAATACTGGATAGTCCCATGACGGTGGAACGCGGGGAGTTCGACTTCTTCCAGTCCCTCTGGATCTTCTACTACGTCCGGTAGGTTTGGCATCCTGGACAGGGCGTCCGCGTTGGTATTGGAGCGTCCTGCCCGGTATTTGATTGTGAACTCGTAGTTGGACAGACGGGCCATCCATCTCTGCTCTAGGGCACCGAGTCTTGCCGTGTCCAGGTGTGTCAACGGGTTGTTATCCGTGTACACGGTGAACCGGGAAGAAGCGAGGTAGTGCTTAAAGCGTTCGGTGACTGCCCACACCACTGCCAGGAACTCTAGCTTAAACGAGCTGTAATTCTCAGGGTTTCTTTCGGTGGATCGCAGTTTTCGGCTAGCGTAAGCGATTACTCGTTCTTTCCCCTGCTGGATCTGGGACAGTACGGCTCCTAGCCCGATGTTACTTGCGTCGGTGTAGAGGATAAAGGGCTGGCTGTAATCAGGGTATGCCAGGATTTCATCCCCCGTGAGGGCCATCTTCAGCTGGCGGAAGGACTCTTCTTCTAACTTCTCCCATTTGAAGGGCGGCTTCTGGTTCTTGGCCTTCCAGGACTGGCCTATCAGGAGGTCCTGCATAGGAGCTGCCTTTTTGGTGAAACCGGGGATGAATCTGCGGTAATAGCCTACCAACCTGAGGAACTGCCGCACTTCCTTTACACTGGAGGGACTTGGCCATTCCTTAATTGCGGTGATCTTATCAGAGTCGGGAGCCACTCCGTCAGCGCTCACCACGTGTCCCAGGTACTGCACCTTTGGTTTCAAGAGGTGACACTTGGAGGGTTTTACCTTTAAGCCGTAGCTTGCCAGAGCTTCGAACACTTCCACCAGGTGTTTCAGGTGGTCCTCATAAGTCTTGGAATATACGATGACATCGTCCAGGTACAACAGGACCGTCTCGAAGTTTCTGTGGCCCAGACAGCACTCCATTAATCGTTGGAAGGTTCCCCGTGCGTTGCAGAGTCCGAACGGCATACAGGTAAACTCGCTAAGTCCCATCGGGGTGGTGAATGCGGTCTTCTCCCGGTCCGCCTCTGCTACAGGAACCTGCCAGTACCCGCTAGTGAGATCCAAGGTAGAGAAGAAGTTAGCAGATCTTAAAGCAGCCAAAGACTCCTCTATCCTTGGTAAGGGGTACGCATCCTTGTGTGTGATACGGTTAATTTTCCGGTAATCTACACACATCCTCATGGTGTTGTCTTTCTTTTTGACTAAGACTAGTGGAGCTGCCCAGGGGCTACAGCTATCCCTGATCACCCCAGCCTCCTTCATGTCCCTAAGCATCCCCTTGGCGTGTTGGTAGTGTGCAGGGGGTACGGGTCGATACCTCTCTTTTATAGGAAGATGGTCTCCCGTGGGGATGTGGTGTTCTACCCCCTTGACTCGCCCGAAGTCTAACGGGTGTTTACTAAACACTCTCTCGTACTCTTGAACCACCCGATAGACTCCCTGTTTCTGGTGTGAGGGAGTGGAGTCAGTACCCAAATGTAGTTGCTGACACCAGTCCTCCATTGTTTCCTTAGAGCCGTTACCTTCCTCCGGGGAAGATGGAGGCAAGGGTTCTACGGACTGTATGGAATTTTGATTGATGGTATACAATTTGGCTAGCGTGGCATACCGAGGCAGGTACACTTCCCTCTTCCCGATATTTATTATGCGAACGGGCACCCTCCCATGGCGTACATTGACCACCCCCCGTGCTGTCAAAATGGTGGGCCTACTGTCTGAGTAAACTGGTTCTACCATTGCCTGGTAATCTCTACCTCTCAGACCAATAGCTGCCCGGCACCAAATCATCATTTCACTTTTTGGGGGCATGGCAATAGGAAAAGGGTCACACATTCTTACGCTACCAATCTCACCACCGGAGAGTTCTATCTGTTGCCGTCGCATCAGTGCCCGGATCTCTTTCTGGAGCACTCGCTGCTGGCCGGAGCTGGCGTTCTTGGCAACCTGCTGTAAAAGGAAAATCACCTCTGCAAGACAATTTTCAATTACATTAGTTCCTAGAGTTATCTTTGGGTGACTCTCGCGCTTGTCAATGTCTACAATGATCAGTCCCTGTGCCGCCAATTCGACTCTACCGATTTTAATGGTCACCTCTTTAAATCCAATCTGTGGCACGGGCTGACCATTGCTGGCGATGATACTCAAGTCGTCGTCAGGGTAGCGGGTGATATCCGAGTCATTCCAGTACTGCTTGAAGAGCACGTACGGGATAGTGGTAACCTGTGACCCGGTGTCCAGTAGGGCACTCATGGGGATGCCATCCAGTACCACGGGCAAGACTGGACGTCCTCCCACATATTTGTCGCGCCAGTTCGATGGGCCTGATGATCTTTTTCCTGGGGTTTGGCCCTCTACCCCAGGTTGTGCCAGTTTAAAGGACAGTACCTTGCCATATGTCCGGGTTGATTGCAGCGGCGGCAGATGGGTTGTCCGTCCTCGTTGTATCGGTCGCTGGGTCTTCCTCTGGCCGGTGGGGTCCTCCTTGGTCGACGCCACGGGATGTCCTCCGGTCCAGATGCCAACTGGATCTTCCCTGGAGTGGAAACCTGTAAAGACTGCACAGTTCGGGTTAGCGCGGCAACGCTTTTAGCTAGCTCTTGGACCTGATGGTGCAGGTCTGGAGCCGGGTCATTGTTCAAAGCCTGCGCATCAGCTCCCACAGGCCCTGCCGACAAGGGTGCCGCCTCCTGGTGGTAAGTGGTAGTGGGGCGTCTGTGGGTCACAACGCCACCTGGTGCCGGTTCTCGGAGCACCCGGATGGCTCTGTCCTTGAACTGTGCAAATCCCAGATGAGGGTCCTGTAAGGCCATTGCCCGCAACTGGGTTCGGTGGGCATTGCAATATAAACCCTCTATAAATTGTTCAGTCAACAGCCTGTCCTCGTCTCCCACGCCGTCAGGGTCGGTCTGCTTAATGGCTCTCAGGGCCTCTTGTAGGTTCAGGGCATAGTCCCTTATACTCTCGTGTGCTCGCTGCTTGCACCCGTAGAATCTAAGCTTGATCTCGGCTGAGGTGCGGGTATCAAAGGTGTCCCTCAGCCGGGTTAGTATCCCTGCAACAGTCCTTCCCCCAGGTGGCCAGGACTTTACCTCCCTTTGGGCTGCCCCGGTTAATTGGGCCACCAGGATGCTCACTTTTTGCTCTTCTGTGAGGGGATACACCTGGAAGAGGCTATCCAGCTTTTCTCTAAAGTCATGCAGGGTATGTGACTCCCCTGAGTACTGGGGTAGCCAGGCCGCTCCCGGGATATAGGGCATGGTGAAAGGCATGACTGCAGCAGCGGTGGCGCTGGCGGGGGTTGAGGCAGTGAAGCTCTCCTCCGTATCCGACATCTTCCTCCCCCCTAGTGGACCGTGGCCTATCTTGCGATGATCCTCTTCCGTAGGCCGCGGCTCCGCAGTGGATCGTCAGGGTTGAGGACCTTCCGTCGTGCTCCTGTGACGTCGGCGTCTGCTGGGCTCCTTCCAGGACCTTACGCAACGTCCGGACGTGAGGCGGGGCTTCAGTTCTCGCGCGCTTTCGGAGTCCACGCCCCTCTTCTTCCCGCGCGGCGTCTTCAAGATGGCGTCCAACGGCGGGAAAACTCCACGGATGGCGGGAAGAAGGCAGAAGATGGCGCCGGATGGCGGGAAAACTTCGCGGATGGCGGGAAGAAGACAGAAGATGGCGCCGGATGGCGGGAATCTTCACCACTGGTAAGTTTGAACAGTCTTTTTCAGGCACGCAGTACCCGGTGGTTGCGGGCACGAGATCCTGCCGACTACACCAAAAGTTGACGCACCCCTGGGCCTTCGTCGCGCGGCATCGCGCGCACGGGAGCTTACCCGGAGCCGGATCTGTTGAGGGTTGTAGTCTCGTGGCGGTGACCCGGTCCGTGCCCAGGGAGTCAGACTAAGTGGCGCTGTATTAGCGGTAGATGTTGGACGACTATGCCACCCGTTGAATGCAGCGAAGGAGCTGCCGCTGCAGGGCAGACCGCTGAGGCCGGTGGTAGGATTGTGCAGCGTGATAGTATCACCCCCAACGGGAGGGGTATGGCCTTAGGGCAGCCGACGTGGATGATGGGGTAGCAGGAATCACTCAGAGACGATGCGGTGTAATTCAGGGTCTTTACTGGTGATAAAGATAGACCCTCCCGGAGTACTGGCTAGCGATCGGGGCCTGGTCAGTCCTTGAGCAGATGGGATCTCCCCTGGCCAGGCGGAGTTGTAGGCCTCCCAAACTGACTGTACTCTTCTGGCTACCTTGCTAGAGGCGGGTATAAGTAGCCCACGTCCCTGAGTGTACCGTGTGGTGCTCACCCGTATGGCCGGTGACTCGGGGCCTTCTAGTGGCGTCCGCTCCACGACGGCGGTGCTGGTCCGACGCGTGTGACCGTGCCTTCGGGTTTCTTGGCCAGAGGACCTGAAATCCCCTGCCGGGCGGTTTCTGCTGCTGGGTAAAGATTAGTCCCCACAGCCTCGGACTCCGGGTCCGGTGATAGCTTCTCAGTCAGGGTGAGCTCTGCAGCTGCCAGCCCCTGACTCCTTATAGCACTGCTCCCACAGAGCTCCTGATGTTCTTTTCCTATATCTGCTTCTCTTCTCTGTCTCTACTTCTTCTCTACTCACTAACCCTGCCTCAGCCCTAGGTTTATATAGGGGAAGTTCTTCCCCTCCCAGGACTGGGCAGGAGGTGTGGCATGCACAGGATCCTTGACCAAGAGACCTCCCACCTGCTCTCAGACATAACATTGCTGTTACTGTGGAAACCAGACCCCTGGGGTGTCACACGCGCATGCACTCCCTCCCTCTTAAATGGGCTGTGCACACCATCCTAAAGAGTCCCCGGCCAATGGCCGGAGGACTTCCCCTATATAAGGCACCTCCTCCAAAATGGAGGTGCCTGTGCAAGATTGTTGTTTGTGTGCTAACATTCTCCTCAGTCCTTAGGTCCCAGTGCCCGCCAGCCTGTCTATCAGCTGTGCCCACCTGTCTGTCTACCGGCTGTGCTCATCTGCTGTGCCTGTCAGCTTCAGCCATCAGTCCCATGGGAGTCGCCTGCTCTCACAAGGTTGGTCCCAGAGTGGCACCTGGTTCACCTTCCCGGTCCCTCCTTGGTTCACGGAGTCGACTAAGCCGCCATGTAGCCAGGGTCGGTCCGGGTATGCACTTAGTTACGCCCGTCTCGTCCCTCCTTGTATCACAGCACAGAGGTTCACAACCACCTGGATCCGTAACAGTTTGCACAGGCCATGTAATCCAGTGGATCCCAGGCTCCTTTGCTCTCAGACCTGTACCAAGAGGTCTCTCGCCAGAGATCCCAACAGGATACTATCATGTCCTATCTGCAGACAGTCAACACCCGCCTGGATGTGCTGTCCACCCCGACTGTGTCCGCCTCTAACCAAGCGGCACCCGCTCTGGCGGCACCTCAACCCAGTGGCGCTTTGGAACCCGGCTTAGGATCCCGGCTATCTGCTCCTCCACGTTTCGGTGGTGACCCTGCCCTATGTCGGGTCTTCATAAATCAGTGCACGCTGCACTTTGAGGCTCTGGTGTCCACTTTTTGGAGGGTCTTTCTGAACGGAGTAAGGATAAGCTAGCCAGTCGTGACATACCTCCTTCTCTAGACGAACTGGTGTCATTAGCTATCCAAATTGACATCCGTTTTCAGGAACGTTCTAAGGAGACGACCTGGGAGAGAAGACCCCTGCGTCTCGCACCAACCTTCCAAAGGCCAGTCTCGCAACCAGCATTCCCCCCGGTGTCCTCTCCACAGTCTATGCAAATAGACCAAGTTAAGATGGTCAAGTCTCGCCAGGAGATCCGCCGCACCGAGGGGAGTTGCTTCTACTGTGGCAGTATAGAGCATCAAATCCGCTCCTGTCTGGTGAGACCGGGAAACTCCAGTGTCTAGGACCGCTTGGAGAGGTCGCCCTAGGCAAAAGTTCTTCCTCTCCACCCTTGACTCTGTCTGTCTAAGTTACCAGTGATAAGACCCGCTTCTTCAAGACTGCCTATCTTGATTCCAGAGCTGCTGGGAATCTCATTCAACAGGCCGTTGTTTAGCATTATCAGATTCCTACCATACATCTGGATGATCCTTTAGCGGTTTCCTCTGAGGATGGAAAGCTTCTCTCTGAGACCATCTTGTTTGTCACTGAGCCTGTAACCCTTCAGGTGAGAATGCTACATTTGGAGAAGATCTCCTTTTACGTGCTGTCTGGCCTCTCTCATCCCCTCTTGCTTGGCCTGCCTTGGTTAAAGACACGTGAGCTCGTCCTGAAGTGGAGATCGGGTGAGGTGCTCCGTCTTGTCTGGTTCTGGTTCGTCCTGCTCGACCTCCGTCTATCCCAGCTAATCTACCTGGCCTGCCAGCACCCTACTGGTCATATGCGGACGACTTTGATAAAAAGGAGGCAGAAACACTACCACCTCATAAGCCGTATGATTGCCCCATAGACCTAATACCTGGTGCTTCACCTTCTCACGGGCGAATCTACCCCTTGTCGCTGGCTGAGACACGTGCTATGTCTGAATACATAGAGGAGAATCTTGCTAGGGGATTTATCCAGAAATCCACCTCTCCGGCTGGAGCAGGATTCTTCTTCGTCAAGAAGAAAGACGGCTCTCTTCGTCCATGTATCGACTATAGGGGTGTAAACCAGATTACCATAAAAAATAAGTACCCCCTACTGTTATCATAGGCAGTTTGTACAAAAACCTTTCAATTGTACTCTAATAGTTGTTTGACTGGAAAATTACAATGACTGCAATTAATATAGGTAATTTGGGAAAATCTGAGAAAATATTATTTGCATAATAATTTGGAACACAGTGTAGATCTGTGCTTCTTCAGTCCTCAGAGCGGATGAAGAAGCATGCTGATAAGAGACATCTGGATCCGCCTCTATTTTGTCCGGGATGCAAGGTCTGGCTTTCCTCCAAATATGTCCGCCTCATGATACCATCATACAAGTTGGGTCCGCGGTTTATCGATCCTTTAGAGATTCTGAATCAAATAAAACCAGTGGCGTATTAGCTAAAACTCCCTGCCTCCTTACGGATTCCCAATTCCTTTCACATGTCTCTCCTCAAGCCTGTTGTCCTTAATCCTTTCTCTGACGATCCAGGTACACTCCAGCTCCAGTCTCTGCTGAGGACGTCTTTGAGGTAGAGAACATTTTGACCATCAAGAGGATACGAGGAAAGACTTTCTTTCTTGTGGATTGGAAGGGGTTTGGTCCTGAGGAGAGGTCTTGGGAGGCCAGGGAGAACATTCATGTCCCTCGTCTTCTAGAAAAATTTCTGGCGGGCCTAAAGAAGAGGGGGCGTAAAGGGGGGGGGGGTACTGTAATGTCAGCATCTCTGCCTACTACTGGGCAGAGACGCCGATGCCCTCACCGCCGTGGTCCCGGTCTGGCATCCTCCGGCTCCCCCCTGCGTCTGCCCGGGGTGCGCGAACCGCACACAGTTCACCGGGCACTGTGCTAAGGGCGCGCGCGCCGTCCTAAAGTGTCCCCGGCCAATGGCTGGAGGACTTCCCCTATATAAGGCACCTCCTCCAAAATTGAGGTGCCTGTGCAAGATTGTTGTTTGTGTGCTAACACTCCTCAGTCCAGAGGTCCCAGTGCCTGCCAACCTGTCTACCAGCCGTGCTCATCTGAAGTGCCTGTCAGCTTCAGCCATCAGTCCCATGGGAGTCGTCTGCTCTCACAAGGTCGGTCCCAGAGTGGCACCTGGTTCACCTTCCCGGTCCCTCCTTGGTTCACGGAGTCAACTAAGCCGCTGTGTGGCCAGGGTCGGTCCGGGTAGGCACTTAGTTATGCCCCTCTGATCCCTCCTTGCATCACAGCACAGAGGTTCCACCACCCAGATCCGTAACAGAATACATTTTGTTCCATAATTATTTTGTGTTCAAAGATCGATACTACCTACAGAAGAAAGAGGTGGCAATGGCCACGGCTTGGGCCCATCTTACGCCAATCTCTCCTTGGGATTTTGTGAATACATCCGAGTCCAGAACATTGAACATACGTCATTGGGATCAGTGATATCTAGGTTGAGATTCATAGATGATGTGTTGTTTATTTTGCAGGGCTCCCATGAGGAACTTGAAAAATTCTTAAAATATCACAATGACAATGCATTGAATATTAAGCTAACCTATCATACTGATCAAAAGAAAATTGATTTTCTGGATTTGGATATTCATGTTGATGACCATGGACAGTTGCATACAAATATTTATCGCAAGAATACTAGTGCCAATGCTTTCTTGCATGCCAAATCAGTCATCTGGCACATGTAATACAGGCAATGCCGTCCGGACAATTTATTAGGGCACATCGTATTTGTGACCAAGACAAAGCTTTTGAAGAATAAGCATGTGATATGACCAGTAGATCCTTACAACGTGGTACAAAATGGAAATTATTCAACAGGCCTACTATCGGGCCAAACATGCTAATAGACAATCTCTTCTCATTACTAAAAAGAAAAAGGAATCTAATGGGCATGTTCGATTCATCACGAATTATCATT
This sequence comes from Phyllobates terribilis, assembly GCF_046119375.1. Lineage (NCBI taxonomy): Eukaryota > Metazoa > Chordata > Amphibia > Anura > Dendrobatidae > Phyllobates > Phyllobates terribilis. The sequence goes on from NW_027362771.1 coordinate 487,197,985, forward strand.
CGAGGTGCAAGGAAATTACTAATATCATCTCCAAATTTTGGCTAGTTCTCCAACAGGATCAGACAATACTTCCTTTTCTATCAAATCGTCCATTGATTATGGCTAAACGTAATAAGACACTACGTGATATACTAGTTCATAGTCATCATGTACCTGATACATCTTCATATACACTGCTCAAACAAATAAAGGGAACACTCAAATAACACATCCTAGACCTGAATGAATGAAATATTCTCATTGAATACTTTGTTCTGTACAAAGTTGAGTGTGCTGACAACAAAATCACACAAACATCATCAATGGAAATCAAATTTATTAACCAATGGAGGCCTGGATTTGGAGTCACCCCCAAAATTAAAGTGGAAAAACACACTACAGACTGATCCAACTTTGACAACAAAATCACACAAACATCATCAATGGAAATCAAATTTATTAACCAATGGAGGCCTGGATTTGGAGTCACCCCCAAAATTAAAGTGGAAAAACACACTACAGACTGATCCAACTTTGATGTAATGTCCTTAAAACAAGTCAAAATGAGGCTCAGTATTGTGTGTGGCCTCCATGTGCTTGTATGACCTCCTTACAAAGCCTGGGCATGCTCCTGATGAGGTTGCAGATGGTCTCCTGTGGGATCTCCTCCCAGACCTGGACTAAAGCATCCGCCAACTCCTGGACAGTCTGTGGTGCAACGTGACGTTGGTGGATGGAGCGAGACATGATGTCCCAGATGTGCTCAATCAGATTCAGGTCTGGGGAACGGGCGGGCCAGTCCATAGCTTCAATGCCTTCATCTTGCATTGTCCTGTATTAGGAGGAACCCAGGGCCAACCGCACCAGCATATGGTCTCACAAGAGGTCTGAGGATCTCATCTCGGTACCTAATGGCAGTCAGGCTACCTCTGGCGAGCACATGGAGGGCTGTGCGGCCCTCCAAAGAAATGCCACCCCACACCATTACTGATCTACTGCCAAACCGGTCATGCTGAAGGATGTTGCAGGCAGCAGATCGCTCTCCACGGTGTCTCCAGACTCTGTCACGTCTGTCACATGTGCTCAGTGTGAACCTGCTTTCATCTGTGAAGAGTACAGGGCGCCAGTGGCGACTTTGCCAATCCTGGTGTTCTGTGGCAAATGCCAAGCATCCTGCACGGTGTTGGGCAGTGAGCACTACCCCCATCTGTGGACATCGGGCCCTCATACCACCCTCATGGAGTCGGTTTCTAACCATTTGTGCAGACACATGCACATTTGTGGCCTGCTGGAGGTCATTTTGCAGGGCTCTGGCAGTGCTCCTTCTGTTCCTCCTTGCACAAAGGTGGAGGTAGCGGTCCTGCTGCTGGGTTGTTGCCCTCCTATGGCCCCCTCCATGTCTCCTGGTGTACTGGCCTGTCTCCTGGTAGCACCTCCAGCCTCTGGACACTACACTGACAGACACAGCAAACCTACTTGCCACAGCTCGCATTGATGTGCCATCCTGGATGAGCTGCACTACCTGAGGAACTTCTGTGGGTTGTAGAGTCCGTCTCATGCTACCACGAGTGTGAAAGCACAACCAGCATTCAAAAGTGACCAAAACATCAGCCAGAAAGCATTGGTACTAAGATGTGGTCTGTGGTCCCCACCTGCAGAACCACTCCTTTATTAAGGGTGTCTTGATAATTGCCAATAATTTCCATCTATTGTCTATTCCATTTGCACAACAGCATGTGAAATTGATTGTCAATCAGTGTTGCTTCCTAAGTGGACAGTTTGATTTCAAAGAAATTTGATTTTATATTGGTATGACAACTCGGGAGCTTTGGAACACATCAAAAATAATAGGGCAGAAGAGAAAATCTGTCAAGATGAGGTGGGTGCTATTTCTCAATCTAAACCTTTGGCGAGACACTTTCTGAATTGCTTCCCTCATCAATGTCATCTCTTACGTGTCAAAGGGATTGCCCGTCTGTATCCTGGGAATAGGAGGGAAAATCTAGCCAAAAAGCTGGCCCAGATTGAATAAATAAATAATAAATAAAATGTAAATGGATCACCACTCTAAGAAGTGTGACCCCAGAGGTTTAAACGAACAGTGGGGATTTTCGAGTTTTCTTTAAGTATACACTAGGATTTTTGGTATATTCTCATCTTCAGTGTCTTGTCCTTATTATCAATCGAATCATATAATCAATATATATCATAGTGGATTTGATTGAATAAACATATATACATGTATTGTTGGCTTTATTGTATATATTAATGGTGGTTTATGAGTTAGTGGAGATATGAGTTTATGGGATAGGAGTTATTAGGGTGTGATCAATCTATATGTGCATATTCATTTTTATTATATCTTTCAGATTGGAGGACTGTTTGTATCATCATCGCCCGAACAGCCATACAGTTTCACGTGTATTCCATCACTAAGTACAACATCGGATATATCGTTTTTGTATTATTCTCTCTAACATGACCACATCTCTTTTTCATATATATTTTATTATTATATTTTATGCTTTTTTATTTTTCCTATATATACATATATAACTATCACTCACATACACTTACACATTGAATTAAGGATATTAAATTATCACATGGAGATAGCTTCTAGTATATTCATTCACCTCTATATATACACAAGGTAATTAGATGTATTCATTTGTATATGTCATATTTTTATGGGTTCATACAAGAACCAACATTTTAATACATACACACATACTTTATTATGGTTGGCTTGTTTCCATCTTTGCTCTGTTTTAACCAGGTTGTGCTTTCGCTGTGTGTTCTATTACACATGCGCTGCATAGGATAATTAAGCAAACTATTCACCTATATCATATACATATAGAGAGTTTATAGTGTGTTTATTCACTTTTACATATACACATTATATAAGCAATAATATTGTGCATGCATGCATTAACTATATTATATATAGAACTTTTTCTATATTTCATACAGTTCTATTTTAGCACGTATAATTATATTTAGACTTTGATGCTGACTCGCACTTTTGCCCTTTTCTAATATGGCTGCAGGGTCGCTGTGCGCCACACTGCGCATGCTCTGGTGTGCTCTCGTACCCGATACTGGGATGTTTTCATTGAACTGCGACCTTTGGTTGTGTTTGGGTGATGCACATTCGGTTGCAGAAGGGACGGCTATCCGGATGCGTGGGACAGTAGAGGCATCCGATAATATGGCGTCCTTGATTTGTAAGTAACCACAGCTGTAATCACCCTATAAAACATCGCCTCTTCCTCCTCCACCTCACTCCCTAATGAATCGGTAGCGAAACGTGCGTTGAAGCATGTGGAAGGGGTGATGATGTGCCTCTGGATAGTACGTAATAATATGCACAAATTAAACTTTTTATGAACTTATTTCTGTATTCTTTTTTGCACTATGACATTTGATATTGCATGGTGATCACTTTTACTGTTCATCCTATGATTTGGATAGGCATAGTTCCATACATATATAAATTTTCCTTTTTGCGTAAATAATTGAAATACATTTGGATATGCACATACCTATATATATATAACATGCACAATGCACTTTTTGGATAAAATTCATTTTATAAATAGCAGATTTTTTTGGATTAACAGTGGAATTATGTTTGGAAATGTACAGACATAATACCATATTGTTTGGACTATGAGATGCACCTGACCATAAGACGCACCTGGGTTTTAGAGGAGGAAAATAGAAAAAAAATATGTGGTCATGATGCACTGTTAGGGGGGAGAGAGTCTGCTGCTGACACTGATATAGGGGTAATGTCCCCAAATTCTGCTAATATCACCCATCCTTGTATATATGCCCCCCCTTGCTATTATAAGTGGCCCCATACCCATCCTGGTATGCATGGCATCCCAATCCCCCATCCTGGTTTGCTTATCACCCATTCCCCCCTCCTGGTATGCATGGCATTCCAATTCCCCATCCTGGTATGCATGGAGCCTTCAACCCCATCCTGGTATGCATGGTACTCCTCCATCCTGGTTGGCATTGCACCCCTCCATCCTGGTATGCATGGCATCCTTCCATTCTGGTATGCATGGCACCCCTCCATCCTGGTTTGCATGGCACCATTGATCCCCATCCTGGTATGCATGGCACCCCTGATATCCATCCTGGTATGCAAGGCACCCCTCCATCCTGGTATGCATGGCACCCCCTCCATCCTGGTATGCATGGCACCCATCCATCCTGGTATGCATGGCACCCATCCATCCTGGTATGCATGGCACCCATCCATCCTGGTATGCATGGCATGCCTGATCTCCATCCTGGTATGCATTGCACCCCTCATCCTGGTATGCATGGCACCCCTCATCCTTATCCTGGTATGCATGGCAACCCTCATCCATATCCTGGTATGCATGGCACCCCTCATCCTGGTATGCATGGCACCTCTCATCCTTATCCTGGCATGCATGGCACCTCTCATCCCTATCCTGGTATGCATGGCACCCCTCATCCCTATCCTGGTAATCCTCGTATGCATGGTATCCCTCTTCTTGGTATGCATGGCACTCCTCATCCCAATCCTGGTATGCATGGCACCCCTCATCCTTATCCTGGTATGCATGGCACCTCTCATTCCTATCCTGGTATGCATGGCACCCCTCATCCCTATCCTGGTAATCCTGGTATGCATGGTATCCCTCTTCCTGGTATGCATGGCACTCCTCATCCCAATCCTGGTATGCATGGCACCCCAATCACCCATCCTGGTATGCATGGCACCCCTCATCCCTATCCTGGTATACAAGGCCCCCCTCATCCCTCTTCCTGGTATGCTTGACACCCCTCATCCCTCTTCCTGGTATGCATGGCACCCCTCATCCCTATACTGGAATACACAAAAGAAATAAACACTTCTACTCACCTTCCTCCCCTCTGCTCCAGCGCTGCGTCCTGTTTGCCAGCACTGATCTCACCGTGTGAGCCGTGCATGACTGCTATGTGCCCTCACAAGGTGAGATGAGCTGTGGAAATAGTCACTGCTCCCACGCTGGGACTGTGTGCGTGGGGAGCAGGAACTTCATTCTCCTCAATAGCCGGCACATAGTGTAGCCGCAGCGCGGCTCCTGCTGCTGCCAGGCAATCGCATTTGCTCGCTATTAAAGAGCATAAAAATTCACCCCTCTCCACGGCCATGGGCAGGCACACGCGATCGCCCGGCCACAGCAGGAACTGTGCTTCGGCTGCACTGTGTGCCGGCTACTAAGGAAAATGAATATTCAGTGCTCCACATGCCCATGGGCTTGGGGAGCAGTGAATATTCATTTTCTTTAGTAGCGGGCACAGTGTAGGCTACAGCAGGTGGCTCCTTCCTCCTGTGCCCCGCTCCTCCGCTGCTGCCGCTCCTCCCACACCTCTCACCAGCAACAGTATATATATATATATATATATATATATATATATATATATATATATATATATATATACATACACCAAATTCAGACTATAAGACTTACCCCCCACTTTCCTCCAAAATTTTGTCTTATAGTCCAAAAAATACGGTATATAACATGCATTATGCATATTTCTTGGATTATATCCATTGGATGAATAGTATTTTTTTTGGAGATACCGCATTTTTCGGACTATAAAACGCACCGGACCATAAGACGCACCTAGGTTTTAGAGGAGGAAAAAAAAAATTTAAGCAAAAAATGTGTTTATGATGTACTTTTAAGGGGGAGGAGGTCTTCTGTTGACACTGGAATAGTGGTAATGTCCCCCATTTCTGACAATATCCCCCATCCTGGTATATATGCCCCCCACTTCCTTTTATACATGGTCCCCATCCCCATCCTGGTATGCCTGTCATCTCTCCATCCTGGTATGCATGGCACCCCTCATCCCTGTCCTGGTATGCATGGCACCCTTCATCCCTATCCTGGTATGCATTGCACCCCTCATACCTATCCTAGTATGCATGGCATCCCTCATCTCTATCCTGGTGTGCATGGCACCCCTCATCCCTATCCTGGTATGCATGGCACCCCTCATCCCCATCCTGGTATGCATGGCACAACAATCCCCATCCTGGTATACATGGCACCCCTCATCCCCATCCTGGTATGCATGGCACCCCTCATCCCTGTCCTAGTATACAAGGCCCCCATCATCCCTCTTCCTGGTAAGCTTGACACTCCTCATCCCTCTTCCTGGTATGCATGGCACCCCTCATCCCTATACTGGTATACACAAAAGAAATAAACAATTCTACTCACCTTCCTCCCCTCTGCTCCAGCGCTGCGTCCTGTTTGCCAGCATTGATCTCACCGTGTGAGCCGTGCATGACTGCTATGTGCCCTGACAAGGTGAGATGAGCTGTGGAAATAGTCACTGCTCCCACGCCGGGACTGTGTGCGTGGGGAGCAGGAACTTCATTCTCCTCAATAGCCAGCATCTCTCCATCCTGGTATGCATGGCACCCCTAATTCCTATCCTGGTATGCATGGCACCCCTAATCCCTATACTGGTATGCATGGCACCCCTAATCCCTATCCTGGTATGCATGGCATCCCTCATCCTTATCCTGGTATGTATGGCCCCTCATCCTTATCCTGTTATGTATGCCACCCTCAGCGTTATCCTGGTATGCATGGCATCCCTCATCCTTACCCTTGTATGTATGGCCTCCTCATCCTTATCCTAGTATGCATGGTCCCCCTAATCCCTACCAGGCTGCATATAAAAAAATAAACACTCCTATTCACCTTTCTTCTCTCCTCCAGCGCTGCGTCCTGTCTGCCTGCACTGATCTCTCCATGTGAGCCGCGCATGACATCACTGCCAAGCGCGGCTCACAAGGAGAGAGATCAGCTGCCGGAAGTCACTGCTCCCCACACCGGGACTGTGTGCGCGGGGAGCAGTGACTTCATGCTCCTTAATAGCCGCCACACAGCGTAGCCGCAGCGCAGCTCCTGCTGCTGCCGGACTATCGCGTGTGCCCGCTTATTAAAGCGCATGAATATTCACCCCTCCCAACGCCCAGGGGCATTGAGAGAGGTTGAATATTCATGCGCTTTAACAGCGGGCACAGGCGATTCTGGCAACACTGTGTGCCGCTATTAAGGAGCATGAATATTCAGTGCTCCCCACGCCCCATGGGCGTGAGAAGCAGTGAATATTCATTTTCTTTAGCAGCAGGGACAGTGTAGGCTGCAGCGGGCGTCTGCTGCCTCCTGTGCCCCGCTCCTCCGCCGCTACCACTACCCCCGCACCTCACACAATGTATATATATACCCCCCCAACATTTGGACTATAAGACCCACCTCCCATTTTTCCTCCAAAAAAGTGCGTCTTATAGTCCGAAAAATACGGTATATAAACTCAGCATAAAATCTTTTAGGCTTAATATAATACTTGTTTGTGCAATATATCCTTTTTTTATCTATATATATTAAAAATAAAATTATATTGACATTTATCAGTGGGACCAATGAAGTTATCACATTAATTTTTTCGCATATGCACTTTAAACTTGATTATCATGTAATGTATAATAAAATTCTATGCAATTTATCATATATTGACCTTTTTGAATTGGTATTCCCTGTATGTAGCATGGAGTGCACACTCACTTCCTTCGCCCTGTAACATAATTTTATTCCTTTCCACCCTTTTCTTTCCCCTCCACATCATTTTTTATAACATGAATAACATGTTTTGTGTTTTTAATCGATTTAATAAAGAGATACATATTTTACAATATACTCTTGTTGCCTAATTTATAGATATAATTTTCTAGGTTTATATTATCATATTAGACCTAATCTATTGCTCACTGTTATTTCCAGGGACTTATAGGGACTTTGAGGGATAGACGACTTGTGAGTGGGGGCGCCATTGTCGTACTGTATTTAGGGTGCCAACCCCTGCAGTCAGGAAGGGTCATCATAGGGGACAATAGGAGCAGACTAGTTCTGCACATTCATTATTTTTCACTTTGATCTTCAGATTATTTCTTTGTATGGATAATTTTAATTATCATTAATAAAGGTTGCATTTTAATTTTTTTTATGCAAATTATATGGTTATACCCTTTGTTTGATATGCTGTTAGTTGGTTAAAAAAATTTTAAAAAATAAAAAGTTCAAATCACCCCTCTTTGCCCCATTGAAAGTAAAGATATTAAAAGAAATATATAGATATGTGGTATCGTTTTTTTAGTCCCTGCAGTTCCACAAAAATTAGACCACAGACAAAATAAAGTATAAATGTTGAGTGTCCAAGAACAATTGTGCCAAAGAGAAATAACATGTTACAACGATATATAGATGAAATATATTTATGAATTAAAATAAATAATAATGAAAGTCAAAAAATGGGCAAAGGGTGCCCAAACAAAGGTGGCACTTGGGGTAAGTATATGCATAATTGTTATTCCATTGATAGGGCAGTAGAATGAATATGTTCATCAGTGGTAATATACCACAACTATATAATCAAACATAGGGTATGTACATAAGTAGGAATATGATAAGTATATATCGTATAAATAGCAGCAAAAAGTACTTTATATACAACCCTAAAACTTTGGGGGGCCGAACTTCAGATTTTTTTCACCAGTAAAATAATTAAAAACTGGACATGTTGGGTACTGCCGTAATCGTATTGATGAGGAGAATAATATTGCAAGGTCATTTTTACTACAATATGTAAACACAATTCCCAAAAAACAATGTCATATTGTATTTTTTTTCCACAATTTCACCGCACTTGGAATTGTTTCCCTTTTTCCTGTACACTAGTGGTGAAATGAATGGTGTCATTCAAAAGTAAAACTCGTCCCGCAAAAAAATAAGCCCTCATATGTCTATGTGGACAAAATAATAGTTATGGCTCTGGGAAGAAGGGGGTGAAAAAATAGAAACACAAAAGCGGAAATTAGCTGTGGCGTGAAGGGGTTAAGTCTTCACCAAATCTGCAAGTCACAAATAAGCAACGTGTGCATGAGACTTCAGGATTCTCATTCACTTTGCTGGCATCAGGAAATCCTTCAGGTTTTGTGACAAATCTGCACTGAAAAAAAAAAAACGCAGCATAAAGCATCATGTGCACACAGCCTTAGAGTAGGAGTGTCTATTTACCCATAACAACCAATCAGAGATCAGCTTTCATTTTACCAAAGCAGGTTGAGAAATGAAAGCTGAGCTCTGGTTGGTTGCTAAGGACAACAAAGACAATGTAATGAACAGTTTTGATAAATGATGCTCTGATACTCCACATTATACATCAGGGGAGAGCAGCTCCATGTCACTGATCCACCACTGATGTCAGGAGATGGGATCAAGAACAATTGATAAGAATCTAGCAATATGGGTGATGTGCTCCACATTACAGGAACCATATAGGAGAAGACCTCAATATGGCGGATAATGCAGACATGGCACATCTGCTACAGCAGGTACACAAGGCAGACACAAGGATTTCTAAATATACAGCGCATGGTGCTGAGAAGCAACTGCAATACTCATAAAATAAACCTAAAACAAGACGGACAATCCTTTACAAGTATCACTGGGATTATTATTATTTATTATTATTATGGTGCCATTTATTATATGGTGCTTTACATGTGAGAAGGTGTATACATAGTAAAGACAAGTACAATAATTATGAACAATACAAGTTAGCGACTGGTCCAGGAGGAGAGAGGACCCTGCCCGCGAGGGCCACAGTCTACAAGGGATGGGTGAGGATACAGTAGGTGAGAGTACAGCTGGTCGTGCAGCGATGTGGTGGAGCGATGGTTAATGCAGGTTGTAGGCTTGTTGGAAGAGGTCGGTCTTCAGGTTCCTTGTGAAGGTTTCCACAGTGGGCGAGAGTCTGATGTGTTGAGGTAGAGCGTTCCAGAGTTGGGGGGATGCACTGGAGAAATCTTGTATGCGATTGTGGGAAGAGGCGATATGGGGGGAGTAGAGAAGGAGATTGCAACATTCTAATATTTGTACAAATTTGGCAACTTTTTGGGACCGTTTTCTGCAGAAAGTAATTTAAGGGATTGTCCACTACTTGTCAACCCCTTCTGGAATGCTACAGTGCCCCAAATAAAGTAAAAACACTTCATATTTACCTCAGTGCCAACATCGTTGGAATGGCGCTATTCCAAGAGGTATGTCTTTTTTATTTTATTTCAGGCACTGCAGCACTTAAAGGTACTATGTCACCAAGGTTTTGACACCTAATCTGAGATATAATATATATAGAGTTATAGATATATAATATATACAGATAAATGTTTCACTCATTGGGATGCTTGCTGTAGTTTTGATAAAATCACAGTTTTATCAGCAGGAGATTATCACTACTGCTGCCAGGTAGTCATCTATATTCATGAGCTCTGTATAACCCCACCCTCACCACTGATTGGGAGCTTTCTGCCTATGCACCGGGTATACACACAGAAAGCTGCCAATCAGTGTTGTTAGCAGGGTTATACAGAACTCAGCATTCAGAGAACTGGTAAATTTGTAGCAGAGAAAACTGTGATTTTGTCAAAATCATACCATGCAATCCAAAGAATAGTACATGCTTGGTAGAAGGGTATCTGCCCCTATATCATGTTGCTCTCATATAGGGTAACATAAAACTGCTGCCAGATTCCCCTTGAAAAGGTGTCAGCATTTTCCATGTCTTGTGGTAGATCTCAGCAGAACTGAACCTGGACATTACACAATGATAAGAACATTTCACCATGATTTGGGAACAGATAACTATGACCACTTTATATTAGTAAACTGCCTACAACAACTATAATCATCTGCTCAAATATAAAACTGTTTTTTGTAATTTTTTATTATAAAGGTAGATTTGGAATCATTTTGGTGACTTTATCCCTGGATTACATGTGGAGGTATAAAACATGCACAATAACGTTCCCTATAATTACTAGTTACATTTCTCTTTTTACCTGAGCCTCCCACATCTTCTTTCTTCTGGCTATTGGCCTGGATTGATGGTGTCTTTCCTTCCTCTGAACAGTCCAGGCTGATTCTTCTGTTCTTTGGTAATTTTCTCTGGACAATGATGTCTTCATCCACTCGCTCCATCTCTGGGGTGGGAGACATCTTCCGTCCTGAGTCTGGTTTCTTCCTCTTTTTTCCCTTCCTTTGGGGCTTTTTGATAGAAGACTTCTCATCAGCCGATGAGCCCAAATGTCTTCTGTTCTTCAATCCTTCACTCTGGGCAATGACGTCCTCATCCACTCGCTCCATCTCTGGGGTGGGAGACATCTTTCGTCCTGAGTCTGGTTTTTTACCCTTTCTTCCTCTCCATTTGGGTTTTTTGATTGAAGACTCCTCATCAACCCATGAGTCCAAGTGTCTTCTTTTTCTCTCTCTCTTCTTCCCTACAATCTCCTCTTTCTCCATATTATCGATTTGCTCACAGTCCGCAGACAACTTCTTCACTATCACCAGTCAACTCCAACTGTCACTTTCCTCAACTGTCAACTGAGCGCACAGGCACCTGGATGGAACTGGTCATGTGATCAGTAACTGACCAATAAGATTCCAAGGTATATGCTACAGTAGAAGTATGGGAATGTATCAGTTTGATATAAGGGCTGTAATAAAATTAAACAAGGTCTGTTCTGCTGTTTTTAGTTAGTTGATTTAAACTTTATCTTTTCCATTTCCATCACTTCACTATTATCTCACAGATAATTTTAGGATTTTAGGGCCCATTTTAACAATATGCTGCATTATTTATCCATATCAATGAACTATATACCTGACTATTGTATTTATTTGAGAGTTGAGATCTCTATATTTGAGATCTAGATTTGAGATCTCTATATTATTTGAGCAGCAGTCGGTGGCGCTAGTAGGTGGTCCTAAGGGTATGCAGCAAAATTTAGAACAGGAGCCACTACCTGTCCAGAGGTGTCAGAAATTGAAACCTGGATAAAAAACTTGGTTAATTTGCGCTGCCCTCCGGCCAAGTTAATTAGACCTTAGGCATTAGCAGGTATATGAGAGCAGCTAAATCACAACATGAATAGATTGGTAAATTAAAAATAACAATTTAATGGTAGAGTTTAAAAGGACAATGACAATTTAATATTGAAATTTAAAAAGACAATAAGTATAAAATATTAAAATGTGTAGAGGCAATAACAATAATTGAAATTAATAAATAGGTATCGGCGTAGAATAAAAGATGCAAGGTAACTCCTCGTCAGGTCCTGGTTAGTCAGCTGGTTAGCAGTTCGTAAGGGTCCGATATTATTTGTATCGAGTGGCTACAAACAAAGCAAGCAAGATGAGCATCTCATCCACCGGTGTACTCAGCATAAGCAGCGGCTGAAATTACAAATGTTTGTTTTGATTGCTGCCTATGCAGAGCACAGAAGTCTATGACAAACTCATTTTGACTTCAGTGCTATGTATAAGCAATGATCAAAATGACAGAAAATGAGCAATTAATTATTGAAGACAGCTCTAATCATTTGCAGGACATATAACCAGTAGTGTTGAGCGAGCATGCTCGACACTGCTTGGTACTTGCCCGAGCATCTCACTACTCGGGATGTTCGGCGAGCACAGAGCATTTCCGGGTTACTCGGGCGGGAGCTCAGGTCTCCGCCCTGCATGTTTGGCGCTCTTTACAGAGCCAATGAACATGCAGGGGTTGCCAGCCAGTCACTGTAATTCCGCAGCCATGTTGGTTGTGGATATTACAGTGATTGGCTGGCCGCCCAGCGTCACCTCGAGTATTTAAAACCGGGCGCCGCCATCTTGGACACAGTCGCTCCGGATCAGACGGTGTAGGGAGAGTGCTGCTGAGTTAGGGAGAGATTTATACTGCGAAATAGGTAGTGTAGGGTCTCTAAAACCTGCAAAATCAAACAAACAGTCCTTCTCAGAACTAATATCCATCCCAGATATCAGGCAGGCTGTATAGGAAACGCAGTGGTTATACCAACAAACACTGCATTACAGTCCTGTGTGCTGCTGCTGCTCAAATTGCTCAGGGGCCAGGAAAAATCCTTTTTTTTTTCATCTAAATCCTCCTTTTTTTTTTCTCCTCAGTCAGACTGTACAATTACCCATCTTATTAACCTTTTGGTATTCCCCCCCCCCCAAAGAAAAATTGAGTGTGTCTGTGAGTGTTCAGACACAAATATATCTGTTTAGAAGAGTATGGTGTAGGCCAGATAACTAGAACTGTGGTTTTGCAGTTCCACGCTTCAAATCTCTGTATTATCCACTTTTTTGCCTTTTTTGCATAAAAAAACATTTTGAGTGTCTCGCTGACTGTTGAGACACAAATATATCTGTTTAAAAGAGTCTGGTGTAGGCCATATAACTAGAACTGTGGTTTTGCAGTGCCACGGTTCAAATCTCTGTATTATCCACTTTTTTGCATTTTTTCAATTAAAAAAAACATTCTCAGTGTCTTGCTGACTGTTCAGACACAAATATATCTGTTTAAAAGATTCTGGTGTAGGCCAGATAACTAGAAATGTGGTTTTCCTCTCCCATGGTTCAAATCTGGATGAAATCCACCTTTTTGCATAAAAAAAACATTTTGAGTGTCTTGCTGACTGTTCAGACACAAATATATCTGTTTAAAAGAGTCTGGTGTAGGCCAGATAACTAGAACTGTGGTTTTCCTCTTCCACGGTTCAAATCTCCTTTTTATTACCCTTTTGCCATTGATAGTGCGAATGTAAGCTATTTTACTACATTTTCAATGGGCAAGGCGAGTGGCAAGGGACGTGGAACAGGACGTTCTGGTGATGGTGCGTACAGAGGACGGGGCCATGGCCAAGGTGAAAATGTGCCACAACCAACAGCCACATCTTCTCGCTCCCAGTTCTTGACCGAATTACTAGGGAACCACACAACAGCACCACTAATGCGAACTGATCAGTGTGAACAGGTTATTAATTAGATAGCAGATAATACTTCCAGTCACTTGGGCACCACCACCTCCGGTCTGTCTTCCACACGGTCAAGTGTTAGTAGCCATGAGTCTCGACAGCATACACCTCTTCACCCTGATGCTCCTTCCTCCCACCATGCCCAGTGTCGTCAGACAGCAACTAATCCCACAGTTGGACACTGAAGAGCTGTTCACTGGTCCATTTCCATATTTGGGCCCCTCAGCTGCTCTGCTTGAAGTGGTGGAAGACGAGATCCCATGTAGTGATGGCCAAATATTTGAACAGCCACGGCCACAGGAAGGCGACGCTGGAAATTTGTCACAAGAGGTGGACGATGACGAGACACAATTGCCAAGAAGTGAGGAGGAGGACCGTGGTGCGGAAGTGGAAGAGGAGGAGGTGGTGGATGATCTAGTAACTGACCCAACGTGACAGCAGGACACGCAGAGCGAGACCAGCAGCACACAGGGGGAGGGAGGCAGAGTACCCCAACAGGCAGGAAGAAGCAGTGTGGTGGCTGCACACAGAAGGCGGGCAACCATTCCCCGTAACACCAACACGAGGGACGTTGCCAGTACAACCGGCAGGTCTTCCAGAGTCTGGAAGTTTTTTAAAGACTCTGCTGATAAACCCAAAAAGACCATTTGTACCACCTGCCAGGCCAGCATCAGCAGGGGTGACAAAACTACCAGCCTGACCACCACCAGCATGATCAGGCACATGTCAGCAAAGCACCCGACTTTGGGGGGCGAACCCCAGGGTCCACGACCAGTGTCAGCGGGTGTCACCCCTGCTTCTTCCGCTGTTGTGCGTGTAAGAGAACCCCCTGTTGTGCATGCAAGGCAATCCCCTGTCCATACTGCATGCAAAGATGCCCCCTCCTCTCAGTCTTCACTTGTTATGGCAGTTTCTCAAGAAACAGCATCAACGTCCACGTCCCACCGCAGCGTTCAATTGACCATATCCCAGATCTTTGAACGAAAGTGCAAATTCGCAGCCAACGCCCCACAGGCCACAGTCCTAAATTCGCACATTTCACGACTGCTTGCGTTGGAAATGCTGCCTTTTAGGCTGGTGGAGACGGAATCCTTCCGCAACCTTATGGCGGTGGCCGTCCCTCGGTACTCAGTCACCAGCCGACACTATTTTGCCCGGTGTGCTATCCCTGCACTACACAAGCACAAGTCCCAAAATATCTGCCGTGCCCTCAACAACGCAGTTACTGGGAGAGTCCACCTGACAACTGACACGTGGACAAGTGCTTGTGGCCAGGGACGGTACATCTCCCTGACGGCATACTGGGTAAACATAGTGGAAGCCGGGACCCAGTCGGACCTTGGGACGGAACACATCCTCCCCACACTGAGGATTGCGGGCCCTATGTCAGTCAGAGTTGCCCCCACAGTGTACAGCTCCTGTGCATCATCCTCCTCCTCCTCTTCATGTTCAGCCTCCATCTCAGATATCACCACATCAGTTACAAGCTGGAGGCACTGCAGTACTGCCTCAGCCAAGCGGCAACAGGCTGTGCTGAAACTCATAAGCTTATGTGATAAATGTCACATTGCTTGTGAGTTGTGGACAGCTGTGAAAGAGCAGGCAGATCTGTGGCTGAGACCTCTGAACCTACATCCAGGCATGGTCGTGTGTGACAATGACCGTAATCTGGTGGCGGCTCTGAGGCGAGGCGAGATCACACACGTACCATGCCTGGCTCATGTGCTTAACCTCGTGATTCAGCGGTTTCTTAAATCGTACCCCGAGTTGCCAGATCTGCTCGTCAAAGCAAGCCGCCTGTCAGCTAATTATCGCAAGTCTGCTACAGCTTCCGCTGCCCTTGCTGTTTTGCAGTAGCGTTTGCAGCTTCCGACACACCGACTGGTGTGTGATGTCCCCACACGTTGGAACTCTACCTTCAACATGTTGTAAAGGATTTGTGAGCAGAAGAGAGCAGTTGTGGAGTACCAGCTGCAACAAGGCCGTCAATATTCAGGTCAGACTCCACACATAAGACCTTAGGAGTGGACCTGGATGTCTGACATATGTACCATCCTGACAAACGTTGAGGAGTCCACCAAGATGGTGAGTGGCGATGACGCCATCATTAGCTTCAGCATCCCACTTATCTGTCTTTTGCAACGCTCTCTGCAGAGAATTAAAGAGGAGGCATTGCAGCCAGAGTATGATGAGATGGATCAAGTAGCCGTAGCGGGCGATTACACACAGCCCAGCCTCATCTCATCCC
Organism: Phyllobates terribilis; assembly: GCF_046119375.1. NCBI lineage: Eukaryota > Metazoa > Chordata > Amphibia > Anura > Dendrobatidae > Phyllobates > Phyllobates terribilis. The sequence goes on from NW_027362771.1 coordinate 487,214,142, forward strand.
AACGTGCATTGGGGGACAATGAGGGAGAGGAGGAGGAAGAGGAGGAAGAACAGGAGCTGGTATCAGACGCTGTAGACGGTAGCACCTGTACAACTGTCATACCGTCGGTTCAGCGTGGGTGGCCTGAGGACAGGGGGGAGGAGGAGGAGGAGAGCATGGTCAGTCGTCATCTTGGTGGGGACACGAATGTTTTGCCCGTTACCAGTCTGACACGCATGGCTGACTTTATGTTACGCTGCCTTAACCGTGACCCTCGCGTTGACAAAATGTTGGGTGACAGTCATTACTGGTTGGTGGCACTTTTAAACCCCCGCTACAAGAAGAACTTTCTTATTCCTGAGGTGGAGAGGTCTACACAAATGGGGCAGTACCAGAAGGCCCTTGCTGCAGAACTGTTAAAAAAATTCCCATCTGAACACGCTAGCGGCAGAGGTCACAGTTCGTTGCCCAAAGAAGGCGTACAGGCGAGAGAGACGCAACTCCAATCCAGCAGAGGCAGGGGAACACTGTCAACATTCTGGGACAGTTTTCTGAGACCTGCCCAGCTTACAGGCCATGAGGCCCGGGGTTCTCTCACAAGGAGTGGAAAGTTTCAAAAGATGGTGAGGGAGTACCTTGCCGACCGTACCAGCATCCTCTGTGATTCCTCTGTTCCTTTTAATTATTGGGTATCCAAGCTGGACACTTGGAATGAACTCGCTCTGTAAGGCTTGGAGGTCCTGGCCAGCCCTGCCGCTAGCGTGTTATCGGAGCGTGTTTTTAGTGCCGCTGGGGGAATTATAACTGATAAGCGCAGTTGCCTGTCAAGTGACAATGCTGACAAGCTGACCCTTATCAAAATGAACAAGGGCTGGATTGGGTCAGACTTCTCATCACCACCAAATGACAGCAGAGTAACATAAAGTCAAATCCAATGTGTTATTTCGGGAGGTGTATTCCCAAGCACCACTTCACACCCACACATGGGTATAGGCTTCCTCATTTCAGCTGTTTTTTGCTCTTCTCCATATCCTCAGCCTCCACCACCACTATACCACGAGGGTGACCGTGGTCTGTGTTGCCAGCATTGCAAGATACTCCGTCCTAATTTTTGGCAGCTTTTTGCTTGGAATGCATAGGCAAAGACTATGTGTGACCCACTCCTCAATAATGGGAATAATGTTTTTAATATGCTGTACTGCATGGCTCTTGTAAAGTGCATTAACATCATCATGTTAAGCTAGAGTGACCTCCACGTCTCTTCCAAGGGTCACTGATATTGCCTTTTTATTCCACTGGGACCTCCACGTCTCTTCCAAGGGGCATTGATATTGTCTTTTTATTCCACTGTGACCTCCACGTCTCTTCCAAGGGGCATTAAAACCATCTTGTTAAGCTACTGTGACCTCCACGTCTCTTCCAAGGGGCATTAAAACACTCTTATTAAACCACTCTGAACTCCACTTCTCTTCCAAGGGGCATTAAAACCGTCCTGTTAAGCTACTGTGACCTCCTCGTGTCTTCAAAGGGGCATTAAAACCATCTTGTTATGCTACTGTGACCTCCACGTCTCTTCCAAGGGGCATTAAAACCGTCTTGTTAAACCACTCTGACCTCCACAATTCTTCCAAGGGGCATTAAAACCATCTAGTTAAGCTACTGTGTCCTCCAAGTCTCTTCCCAGGGGCATTGATATTGTCTTTTTATTCCACTCTGACCTCCACCACTCTTCCAAGGGGCATTGATATTGTCTTTTCATTCCACTGGGAACTCCACCACTCTTCCAAGGGGAATTGATATTGTCTTTTTATTCCACTGGCATCTCCACGTCTCTTCCAAGGGGCATTAAAACAGTCTTGTAAAACCACTCTGTACTCCACGTCTCTTCCAAGGGGCATTAAAACCATCTTGTTAAGCTACTGTGACCTCCACGTCTCTTCCAAGGGGCATTAAAACCATCTTGTTTAGCTACTGTGACCTGCACACTCTTCCAAGGGGCATTAAAACTGTCTTGTTAAACCACTCTAAATTCCATATCTCTTCCAAGGGAGATTAAAAATGTCTTGTTAAACCACTGTGACCTCCAAGTCTCTTCCAAGGGGCATTAAAACCTTCTTCTTAAACAACTCTGACCTACATCTCTCTTCCAAGGGGCATTAAAACTGTCTTGTTAAACCACTCTGACCTCCACGTCTCTACGAAGGGGCATTAGAACCATCTTCTTAAGCTGCTGTGACCTCCACGTCTCTTCCAAGGGGCATTAAAACCGTAATGTTAAAACACTCTGAACTCCATTTCTCTTCCAAGGGGCATTAAAACCATCTTGTTAAACCACTCTGAACTCCACGTCTCTTTCAAGGGGCATTAAAACCGTCTTGTTAAGCATCTGTGACCTCCACGTCTCTTCCAATGGGCATAAAAACCGTCTCGTTAAGCTACTGAGACCTCCACGTCTCTTCCAAGGGGCATTGATATTGTCTTTTTATTCCACTGTGACCTCCAGGTCTCTTCCAATGATCATAGATATTGTCTTTTTATTCCACTGGGACCTCCACATTTCTTCCAATGGGCATTGATATTGTCTTTTTATTCCACTGGGACCTGCACGTCTCTTCCACGCGGCATTAAAACCGTTTTGTAAACCAGTCTGAACTCCACGTCTCTTCCAAGGGGCATTAAACCGTCTTGTTAAACTATTGTGACCTCCACGTCTCTTCCAAGGGTCATTAAACCGTGTTGTTACCAACTCTTACATCCACGTCTCTTCCAAGGGGCATTAAAACCATTTGTTAAGCTATTGTGACCTCCACGTCTCTTCTAAGGGTCATTAAACGGTCTTGTTACCAACTCTGACATCCACGTCTCTTCCATGGGCATTAAAACCGTCTTATTAAGCTACTGTGACCTCCACGTCTCTTCCAAGGGGCATTAAAACCGTCTTGTTAAGCTACTGTGATCTCTACGTCTCTTCCAAGGGTAATTAAAACCGTCTTGTTAAAACACTCTGACCTCCACGTCTCTTCCAAGGTGCATTAAAACCGTCGTGAAAAGCTACTGTGACCTCCACGTCTCTTCCAATGGACATTAAAACCGGCTTGTTAAACCACTCTTACCTCCACGTCTCTTCCAAGGGGCATTAAAACCATCTTGTTAAGCTACTGTGACATCCACATCTCTTCCAAAGGGCATTAAAATCGTCTTGTTAAACCACTCTGACCTCCACGTCTCTTCCAAGGGGCATTAAAACCGTCTGGTTAAGCTACTCTGTCCTCCACATCTCTTCCAAGGGGCATTAAAAGCGTCTTGTTAAACCACTCTGACCTCCAGGTCTCTTCAAAGGGGCATTAAAACCATCTTGTTAAGCTACTGTGACCTCCACGTCTCTTCCAAGGGGCATTAAAACCATCTTGTTAAACCATGCTTAAATCCACGTCTCTTTCAAGGGGTATTAAAACCATCTTGTTAATCTACTGTGACCTCAACATCTCTTCCAAGGGGCAGTAAAATCATCTTGTTAAGCTACTGTGACCTCCACGTCTCTTCCAAGGGGCATTAAAACCGTCTTGTTAAACCACTCTGACCTCCACGTCTCTTCCAAGGGGCATTAAAACCGTCTTGGTAAGCTACTGTGACCTCCACGTCTCTTCCAAGGGGCATTAAAACCGTTTTGTTAAACCACTCTGACCTCAACGTCTCTTTCAAGGGGCATTATAACCGTCTTGCTAAGCTACTGTAACCCCCACGTCTCTTACAAGGGGCATTGATATTGTCTTTTTATTCCACTGCGACCTCCACCACTCTTCCAAGGGGCATTGATATTGTCTTTTTATTCCACTGTGACCTCTACCACTCTTCCAAGGGGCATTGATATTGACTTTTTGTTCCACTGGGACCTCCACATCTCTAACAAGGGGCATTAAAACCGTCTTGTTAAACCACTCTGAACTCCACGTCTCTTCCAAGTGGCATTAAAATCATCTTGTTAAGCTACTGTGACCTCCACGTCTCTTTCAAAGGGCATTAAAACCATTTGTTAAATCACTCTGTCCTCCTCGTCTCTTCCAAGGGGCAATAAAATTGTCTTGTTAAGCTACTTTGACCTCCACGTCTCTTCCATAGGGCACTAAAACAGTCTTGTTAAACCACTCTGTACTCCACGTCTGTTCCAAAGGGCATTAAAACTGTCTTGTTAAGCTACTGTGACCTCCACGTCTCTTCCAAGGGGCATTAAAACCCTCTAGTTAAGCTACTGTGAACTCCACGTCTCTTCCAAGGGGCATTAAAACCATTTGTTAAGCTATTGTGACCTCCACGTCTCTTTTAAGGGTCATTAAACGGTCTTGTTACCAACTCTGACATCCACGTCTCTTCCAAGGGGCATTTAAACTGTCTTGTTAATCTTCTGTGACCTCCACGTCTCTTCCAAGGGCATTAAAACCGTCTTATTAAGCTACTGTGACCTCCACGTCTCTTCCAAGGGGCATTAAAACCGTCTTGCTAAGCTACTGTGATCTCCACGTCTCTTCCAAGGGGCATTAAAACCGTCTTGCTAAAACATTCTGACCACCACGTCTCTTCCAAGGTGCATTAAAACCGTCGTGAAAAGCTACTGTGATCTCCACATCTCTTCCGATGGACATTAAAACCGTCTTGTTAAACCACTCTTACCTCCACGTCTCTTCCAAGGGGCATTAAAACCATCTTTTTAAGCTACTGTGACATCCACATCTCTTCCAAAGGGCATTAAGATCGTCTTGTTAAACCACTCTGAACTCCACGTCTGTTCCAAAGGGCATTAAAACCGTATTGTTAAGCTACTGTGACCTCCACGTCTCTTCCAAGGGGCATTAAAACCGTCTTGTTAAGCTACTCTGACCTCCACATCTCTTCCAAGGGGCATTAAAAGCGTCTTGTTAAACCACTCTGAACTCCAGGTCTCTTCAAAGGGGCATTAAAACCATCTTGTTAAGCTACTGTGACCTCCACGTCTCTTCCAAGGGGCATTAAAACCATCTTGTTAAACCATGCTTAACTCCACGTCTCTTTCAAGGGGCATTAAAACCATCTTGTTAATCTACTGTGAACTCCACATCTCTTCCAAGGGGCAGTAAAATCATCTTGTTAAGCTACTGTGACTTCCTTGTCTCTTCCAAGGGGCATTAAAACTGTCTTGTTAAACCACTCTGACCTCCACGTCTCTTCCAAGGGGCATTAAAACAGTCTTGGTAAGCTACTGTGACCTCCACGTCTCTTCCAAGGGGCATTAAAACCGTTTTGTTAAACCACTCTGACCTCAACGTCTCTTCCAAGGGGCATTAAAACCGTCTTGTTAAGCTCCTGTAACCTCCACGTCTCTTACAAGGCGCATTGATATTGTCTTTTTATTCCACTGCGACCTCCACCACTCTTCCAAGGGGCATTGATATTGTCTTTTTATTCCACTGTGACCTCTACCACTCTTCCAAGGGGCATTGATATTGTCTTTTTGTTCCACTGGGACCTCCACATCTCTAACAAGGGGCATTAAAACCGTCTTGTTAAACCACTCTGAACTCCACGTCTCTTCCAAGTGGCATTAAAATCATCTTGTTAAGCAACTGTAACCTCCACGTCTCTTTCAAAGGGCATTAAAACCATTTGTTAAACCACTCTGTCCTCCACGTCTCTTCCAAGGGGCAATAAAATTGTCTTGTTAAGCTACTTTGACCTCCACGTCTCTTCCAAGGGGCATTAAAACCGTCTTGTTAAACCACTCTGACCTCCACGTCTCTTCCAAGGGGCATTAAAACCGTCTTGGTAAGCTACTGTGACCTCCACATCTCTTCCAAGGGGCATTAAAACCGTTTTGTTAAACCACTCTGACCTCAACGTCTCTTTCAAGGGGCATTATAACCGTCGTGCTAAGCTACTGTAACCCCCACGTCTCTTACAAGGGGCATTGATGTTGTCTTTTTATTCCACTGCGACCTCCACCACTCTTCCAAGGGGCATTGATATTGTCCTTTTATTCCACTGTGACCTCTACCACTCTTCCAAGGGGCATTGATATTGACTTTTTGTTCCACTGGGACCTCCACATCTCTAACAAGGGGCATTAAAACCGTCTTGTTAAACCACTCTGAACTCCACGTCTCTTCCAAGTGGCATTAAAATCATCTTGTTAAGCTACTGTGACCTCCACGTCTCTTTCAAAGGGCATTAAAACCATTTGTTAAATCACTCTGTCCTCCTCGTCTCTTCCAAGGGGCAATAAAATTGTCTTGTTAAGCTACTTTGACCTCCACGTCTCTTCCATAGGGCACTAAAACAGTCTTGTTAAACCACTCTGTACTCCACGTCTGTTCCAAAGGGCATTAAAACTGTCTTGTTAAGCTACTGTGACCTCCACGTCTCTTCCAAGGGGCATTAAAACCCTCTAGTTAAGCTACTGTGAACTCCACGTCTCTTCCAAGGGGCATTAAAACCATTTGTTAAGCTATTGTGACCTCCACGTCTCTTTTAAGGGTCATTAAACGGTCTTGTTACCAACTCTGACATCCACGTCTCTTCCAAGGGGCATTTAAACTGTCTTGTTAATCTTCTGTGACCTCCACGTCTCTTCCAAGGGCATTAAAACCGTCTTATTAAGCTACTGTGACCTCCACGTCTCTTCCAAGGGGCATTAAAACCGTCTTGCTAAGCTACTGTGATCTCCACGTCTCTTCCAAGGGGCATTAAAACCGTCTTGCTAAAACATTCTGACCACGTCTCTTCCAAGGTGCATTAAAACCGTCGTGAAAAGCTACTGTGATCTCCACATCTCTTCCGATGGACATTAAAACCATCTTGTTAAACCACTCTTACCTCCACGTCTCTTCCAAGGGGCATTAAAACCATCTTTTTAAGCTACTGTGACATCCACATCTCTTCCAAAGGGCATTAAGATCGTCTTGTTAAACCACTCTGAACTCCACGTCTGTTCCAAAGGGCATTAAAACCGTATTGTTAAGCTACTGTGACCTCCACGTCTCTTCCAAGGGGCATTAAAAGCGTCTTGTTAAACCACTCTGAACTCCAGGTCTCTTCAAAGGGGCATTAAAACCATCTTGTTAAGCTACTGTGACCTCCACGTCTCTTCCAAGGGGCATTAAAACCATCTTGTTAAACCATGCTTATCTCCACGTCTCTTTCAAGGGGCATTAAAACCATCTTGTTAATCTACTGTGAACTCCACATCTCTTCCAAGGGGCAGTAAAATCATCTTGTTAAGCTACTGTGACCTCCTTGTCTCTTCCAAGGGGCATTAAAACTGTCTTGTTAAACCACTCTGACCTCCACGTCTCTTCCAAGGGGCATTAAAACAGTCTTGGTAAGCTACTGTGACCTCCACGTGTCTTCCAAGGGGCATTAAAACCGTTTTGTTAAACCACTCTGACCTCAACGTCTCTTCCAAGGGGCATTAAAACCGTCTTGTTAAGCTCCTGTAACCTCCACGTCTCTTACAAGGGGCATTGATATTGTCTTTTTATTCCACTGCGACCTCCACCACTCTTCCAAGGGGCATTGATATTGTCTTTTTATTCCACTGTGACCTCTACCACTCTTCCAAGGGGCATTGATATTGTCTTTTTGTTCCACTGGGACCTCCACATCTCTAACAAGGGGCATTAAAACCGTCTTGTTAAACCACTCTGAACTCCACGTCTCTTCCAAGTGGCATTAAAATCATCTTGTTAAGCAGCTGTAACCTCCACGTCTCTTTCAAAGGGCATTAAAACCATTTGTTAAACCACTCTGTCCTCCACGTCTCTTCCAAGGGGCAATAAAATTGTCTTGTTAAGCTACTTTGACCTCCACGTCTCTTCCATAGGGCATTAAAACTGTAGCGCCGGTGTCCCTGCCCTCTGCTAGGCAGGGACGCTGTTCCCCTCACCTCTCTGCTCCGTGCCCGGCGTCCTCCTCCCGCTCTGCTGGCAGCGCGTGCTCCTTCCCGGCCACTGTGCTTAGGGCGCGCGCGCTCTCCCTCCCTCTTAAAGGGGCCGCGCGCGCCGTCCTAAGGAGTCCCCGGCCAATGGCCGGAGGACTTCACCATATATAAGGCACCTCCTCCAAAATGGAGGTGCCCGAGCAATGTTGTTGCACTGTTCACTACTCTGCTTCAGCCCTCAGGTCCCGTTGCCAGTTACCTGCCAGATACCTGCCAGATTCCTGCCAGCTTGCTGTCTTATTCCTGCCTGATATTCTGCTACCTGCCTGCTAGCCTGAGGTCCGACGGTCTGCCTTACAACTCCTGTCAGTCTGTCTAAGGACCAGCTTGCCCGCTCACCTGGGAGCGCACATCAGCTACCTGCCTGCTTGCCTGAGGTCCGACGGTCTGCCTTCCAACTCCTGTCAGTCTGTCTATGGACCAGCTTGCCCGCTCACCTGGGAGCGCACATCTGCTACCTGCCTGCTAGCCTACCTGGAGGCTCCGCCGTCACGTGCTGTGACCACCTGCCTGTCCAGTGACTCCTGCCCGCTCACCTGGGAGCGCTCATCTGCTGCCTGTCTGCTAGCCTACCTGGAGGCTCTGCCGTCACGTGCTGTGACCACCCGCCTGTCCAGAGACTTCTGCCCGCTCACCTGGGAGCGCTCATCTGCCGCCTGTCTGTTGGTCTTCCTGGAGGCTCCGCCGTCACATGCTGTGACCACCCGTTTATCCAGAGACTCTCGCCTGCTCACCAGGGAGCTCACGTCTACCATCAGCCGCCACAGGTCGTACCAACCCTTTACCCAGAGACTGCCCCGGTCACTTGCCGTGACCATCTGCCCGTTCATCCAGAGACTGCCCCGGTCACTTGCCGTGACCATCTGCCCGTTCATCCAGAGACTGCCCCAGTCACTTGCCGTGATCTCCTGCCCGTTCTTCCAGAGACTGTCCCGGTCACCTGCTGTGACTGCCTGCCTGGTCGCCACCCGCTCCCTTACAAGGACCGCCCCCTTGTATAGTAGCTCAGAGGTTCCGCCTCCCAGACCCGTTACAGTTTGCTCGGGCCATGGAACCTGGTGGCACCCAAGCTCCCTCGCTCTCGGACCTGTGTCATGAACTGTCCCGTCAGAGGTCCCAACAGGAGTCCATCCTGGGTCACCTGCGGAATGTCAATTCTCGCCTGGACACTCTGACTGCTCCACCAGCAACCTCCGCCAGTGCCATGACTCGCAATCCGGCAGCTCCGCTGCCCACTAATACCATGGTATCCTACTCCGGACCCCGGCTTTCTGCACCTCCTCGCTTCGGAGGCGACTCCGCCCAGGCTCGGGGCTTCATAAATCAGTGCACCCTGCACTTTGAACTATTGTCCCACCAGTTTAACTCCGACCGGGCCAAAATTGCCTTCATCATGTCCCATCTCACCGGTGAGGCCCTGGCCTGGCTAAATCCTCTATGGGAGAGAGGAGACCCCCTGGTGTCCGACTTGCCTGCCTTTCTCACGGCTTTCCGGAAAGTCTTCGACGAACCCGGACGGAAGACCTCATCCGCATCATCTCTGCTACGCCTCCGTCAGGGAAGTCTCACCGTGGGCCAATATGCCATACGGTTCCGTACCCTTGCCTCGGAGCTGGCCTGGGATAACGACGCTCTGGTATCCGTCTTCTGGGAGGGTCTGTCCGGCCGTATTAAAGATGAACTTGCCGGTCGGGACATTCCTACCACTCTCGATGACCTAATAACTCTTGCCACCTGGATTGACCTACGGTTCCAGGAGCGTGCCAAAGAGGTCACCCGTGAGAGGAGGTTTCCACGTCTAGCTCCTACTTTTCAGAAACCCGTCACTCCCTCCGTCTCTCCCCAGGTACACTCTCCTGTGCCTATGCAGGTCGACCAGACCAAGATGGTCAAAACCCGTCAGGACTTACGCCGTGCCGAGGGGAGCTGCTTCTACTGTGGCAGTAAGGAGCACCGGATCCGTGCCTGCCCGGAGAGGTCAGGAAACGCCTGTGTCTAATTTCGCTCAGAGAGGTCGACCTAGACAAGAATAAATCCTCTCCATCTCTGCTGCTGTCAGTCTCAATCGTCTGCGGGGAGAACCGTTATTTCGAACTAGCCCAACTTGACTCTGGAGCAGCCGGGAATCTTATTTCACAGTCCCTGGTAGAGAAATACCGCATCCCCACCAAACCTCTGGCTGTACCCTTGTCTGTTGCAGCCGTGGATGGGGGTCTCTTACCACGCCCCATCCAACTCATCACCGAATCCATTACTCTGCAGGTGGGAATGCTGCATTCTGAGAGTATCTCCTTTCATGTTCTGCCTGGACTCTCTCATGCCCTCTTGCTAGGTCTACCTTGGCTCCAGAGACATGCACCCGTGCTTGACTGGCAGACCGGAGAGGTCCTTCGCTGGGGACAGGACTGCCATAAGACCTGTCTGGTTCCCGTCCATCCCGTCCGTCCTTCTCCTACCCCAGCTAATCTACCTGGACTTCCGATTCCTTATTGGTCTTATGCTGATGTCTTTAATAAAAAGGAGGCAGAGACACTACCCCCTCATAGACCATATGACTGCCCTATCGACCTGTTACCCGGTACTACTCCTCCCCGTGGGCGTATTTATCCATTATCCGCTGCTGAGACCCGGTCGATGTCCGAATATATTGAGGAGAATCTGGCCAGGGGATTCATCCAGAAATCTACCTCCCCGACGGGAGCAGGCTTCTTTTTCGTCAAAAAGAAGGACGGCTCTCTCCGTCCCTGTATAGACTATAGAGGCCTTAACCAGATCACGGTGAAGAATAAGTACCCCCTTCCGCTCATTCCGGAGTTATTTGATCGTCTGAGGGGGGCAAGAATCTTCACCAAACTGGACCTCCGTGGGGCGTACAACCTGGTTCGTATCCGTCAGGGGGATGAATGGAAGACGGCATTCAACACCCGGGACGGCCACTATGAATATCTGGTAATGCCCTTTGGTCTCTGTAACGCTCCTGCCGTCTTTCAAGAGTTGGTCAATGACATCTTCCGGGACCTTCTCTACTCCTGCGTAGTGGTGTACCTGGACGACATCTTGGTCTTCTCTCCGGATCTCCAGACTCACCGGAGGGACGTTCGTCAGGTCCTGCTCAGGCTCAGGCAGAATCACCTCTTCGCTAAATACGAGAAGTGCCTCTTTGAGCAGACCTCGCTTCCGTTTTTGGGCTACATTATTTCTCAGACCGGCCTACGAATGGATCCAGAGAAACTGTCTGCCATCGAGAAATGGCCTCGACCGGAGGGGTTGAAGGCCATTCAGCGGTTCCTGGGCTTCGCCAACTACTACCGCCTCTTCATACCACACTTCTCTTCCCGGACTGCCCCAATTTCCGCGCTCACCCGTAAGGGTACTAATCCCAAAGAGTGGCCACCCGAAGCAGAGGAGGCCTTTCTTTCCTTAAAACAGGCCTTCTCTTCCGCCCCGGTGCTGCATCGCCCGGACGGCAGCAAGCAGTTCTTCCTGGAAGTTGACGCCTCCTCCTCTGGAGCCGGAGCGGTACTTACTCAAAAATCATCTTCCGGGAGGATGGTAACTTGCGGCTTCTTCTCTAAACTCTTCTCCTCCTCAGAGCGCAATTATTCCATAGGAGACCGAGAGTTATTGGCCATCAAACTGGCATTGGAGGAGTGGCGTTACGTGCTCGAGGGGGCTCTTCACCTGGTAATAATTTACACTGACCACAAGAACTTGGCTTACCTCCAGCATGCCCAGAGACTTAACCCGCGCCAAGCCCGGTGGTCCTTGTTTTTTGCTCGCTTTGATTTTGTTCTTCATTTTCGCCCGGCTGACAAAAACGTCAAGGCGGACGCCTTGTCTCGATCCTTTCTGGTGTCTGATCGCGAGGAAGATCCGAAACACATCATCGATCCCGCCAGAGTAATGCAGGTGGCTCCCGTGAGTCTAAATCGTCTCCCTCCCGGAAAGACGTTCGTATCAGTACCTGATCGGGAGAAGATCCTTCACTGGGGTCACTCGTCTAAACTGGCTGGCCATGCCGGTCAGAAAAAGACCCTCCAGCTTATTACCCGGCACTACTGGTGGCCTACCCTGCACAAGGACGTAATAGACTTTGTTTCTGCCTGTGTGTCCTGCGCCCGCAACAAGGTTCCGAGACATCTGCCAGCCGGTCGCCTCCTTCCGCTTTCTGTACCTGCTGCCCCCTGGCAGCATATAGCAATGGACTTTATAACTGACCTCCCAGTCTCTGCCGGTTGTACGGTCATTTGGGTGGTCGCTGACCGCTTCTCCAAGATGGCTCATTTCGTTCCCCTGCCAGGCCTCCCGTCTGCACCCGAGCTAGCTAAAGACTTTATTCGTCACATCTTTCGTCTTCATGGCCTGCCCCTCCACATCGTGTCGGATCGTGGGGTACAGTTCACCTCACGCTTCTGGAGAGCCACTTGTAAACTGCTAGACGTCACCCTGGACTTCTCTTCCGCTTACCACCCACAGTCCAATGGTCAAGTGGAGCGGATCAATCAGAACCTGACCAGTTACCTCCGGCACTTCGTTAATGCCCATCATTCAGACTGGGTGGATCTCCTACCATGGGCCGAGTTCTCTTATAACAATCACGAGAGCGAATCCTCCTCCAAATCCCCGTTTTTTGTAGTCTTCGGTCAGCATCCTCGGATTCCTTTTCCTGTCTCCACCTCTGTGGACAACCCGGCTGCGGAATCTCTCGTTAGCAAATTTTCCTCCATTTGGGAGAGTACCCGATCCGCACTCCTTCAGTCGTCCGAACGGATGAAAAGACACGCTGACAAAAAACGCCTGGATCCTCCACAATTTCGTCCTGGAGATAAAGTCTGGCTCTCATCTAAATATGTCCGACTCAAGAAACCTTCTTACAAGTTAGGGCCTCGGAGGTCATCAGTCAGATCAACCCGGTGGCCTATAAATTGAAACTCCCGGCCAACTTACGGATCCCTAACTCCTTCCATGTATCTCTCCTCAAACCTGTGGTACTTAACTCTTTTTCCAAGTCTACAGGTACGCCTCCTGCTCCGGTTTCTGCTGAGGACGAGTTTGAGGTAGAGAACATTCTTGCCACCAAAAGGGTAAGAGGAAAGACCTTTTTTCTAGTAGATTGGAAGGGGTTTGGTCCTGAGGAGAGAACGTGGGAGCCCCAGGAGAACATCCATGCCCCACTTATCCTTGCTAAATTTCTGTCTGGCCTAGAAAAGGAGGGGCCTAAAGGGGGGGTACTGTAGCGCCGGCGTCCCTGCCCTCTGCTAGGCAGGGACGCTGTTCCCCTCACCTCTCTGCTCCGTGCCCGGCGTCCTCCTCCCGCTCTGCTGGCAGCGCGCGCTCCTTCCCGGCCACTGTGCTTAGGGCGCGCGCGCTCTCCCTCCCTCTTAAAGGGGCCGCGCGCGCCGTCCTAAGGAGTCCCCGGCCAATGGCCGGAGGACTTCACCATATATAAGGCACCTCCTCCAAAATGGAGGTGCCCGAGCAATGTTGTTGCACTGTTCACTACTCTGCTTCAGCCCTCAGGTCCCGTTGCCAGTTACCTGCCAGATACCTGCCAGATTCCTGCCAGCTTGCTGTCTTATTCCTGCCTGATATTCTGCTACCTGCCTGCTAGCCTGAGGTCCGACGGTCTGCCTTACAACTCCTGTCAGTCTGTCTAAGGACCAGCTTGCCCGCTCACCTGGGAGCGCACATCAGCTACCTGCCTGCTTGCCTGAGGTCCGACGGTCTGCCTTCCAACTCCTGTCAGTCTGTCTATGGACCAGCTTGCCCGCTCACCTGGGAGCGCACATCTGCTACCTGCCTGCTAGCCTACCTGGAGGCTCCGCCGTCACGTGCTGTGACCACCTGCCTGTCCAGTGACTCCTGCCCGCTCACCTGGGAGTGCTCATCTGCTGCCTGTCTGCTAGCCTACCTGGAGGCTCTGCCGTCACGTGCTGTGACCACCCGCCTGTCCAGAGACTTCTGCCCGCTCACCTGGGAGCGCTCATCTGCCGCCTGTCTGTTGGTCTTCCTGGAGGCTCCGCCATCACATGCTGTGACCACCCGTTTATACAGAGACTCTCGCCTGCTCACCAGGGAGCTCACGTCTACCATCAGTCGCCACAGGTCGTACCAACCCTTTACCCAGAGACTGCCCCGGTCACTTGCCGTGACCATCTGCCCGTTCATCCAGAGACTGCCATGGTCACTTGCCGTGACCATCTGCCCGTTCATCCAGAGACTGCCCCAGTCACTTGCCGTGATCTCCTGCCCGTTCTTCCAGAGACTGTCCCGGTCACCTGCTGTGACTGCCTGCCTGGTCGCCACCCGCTCCCTTACAAGGACCGCCCCCTTGTATAGTAGCTCAGAGGTTCCGCCTCCCAGACCCGTTACAAAAACAGTCTTATTAAACCACTCTGTACTCCACGTCTGTTCCAAAGGGCATTAAAACTGTCTTGTTAAGCTACTGTGACCTCTACGTCTCTTCCAAGGGGCATTAAAACCCTCTAGTTAAGCTACTGTGACCTCCACGTCTCTTCCAGGGGGGATTAAAACCGTCTTGTTAAACCACTCAGACCTGCACGTCTCTTCCAAGGGGCATTAAAACCGTCTTGTTAAGCTACTGTGACCTCCACGTCTCTTCCAAGGGGCATTAAAACCGTATTGTTAAACCACTGTGACCTCCACGTCTCTTCCAAGGGGCATTAAAACCGTCTTGTCAAACCACTGTGACCTCCATGTCTCTTCCAAGGGGCATTAAAACAATCTTGTTAAACCACTCTCTACTCCATGTCTCTTCCAACGGACATAAAAACCATCTTGTTAAACCACTCTGACCTCCACGTCTCTTTCAAGGGGCCATTAAAACCGTGCTGTTAAACTACTGTGACCTCAACGTCTGTTCCAAGTGGCGTTAAAACCGTCTTGTTAAGCTACTGTGACCTCCACGTCTCTTCCAAGGAGCATTGAAATTGTCTTTTTATTCCACTGTGCCATCCACCACTCTACCAAGGGGCATTGATATTGTCTTTTTATTCCACTGGGACCTCCACCACTCTTCCAAGCGGCATTAAAACAGTCTTGTTAAACCACTCTGTACTCCACGTCTGTTCCAAAGGGCATTAAAACCGTCTTATTAAACCACTCTGACCTCCACGTCTCTTCCAAGGGGCATTAAAACCGTCTTATTAAGCTACTGTGACCTCCACGTCTCTTCCAAGGGGCATTAAAACCGTCTTCTTAAACCACTCTGACCTCCACGTCTCTTCCAAGGGGCATTAAAACTGTCTTGTTAAGCTACTGTGATCTCCACGTCTCTTTCAAGGGGTATTAAAACCATCTTGTTAAGCTACTGTGACCTCCCCGTCTCTTCCAAGGGGCATTAGAACCGTCTTGTTAAACCACTCTGACCTCCATGTCTCTTCCAAGGGGCATTAAAACTGTCTTGTAAAAACACTGTGACCTCCATGTCTCTTCCTAGGGGCATTAAAACCGTCTTGTTAAACCACTCTGTACTCCATGTCTCTTCCAACGGGCATTAAAACCATCTTGTTAAACCACTCTGACCTCCACGTCTCTTCCAAGGGGTATTAAAACCGTCCTGTTAAACTACTGTGACCTCCACGTCTCTTCCAAGGGGCATTGATATTGTCTTTTTATTCCACTGCGACCTCCACCACTCTACCAAGGGGCATTGATATTGTCTTTTTATTCCACTGGGACCTCCACCACTCTTCCAAGTGTCATTGATATTGTCTTTTTATTCCACTGTGACCTCCATGTCTCTTCCAAGGGCATTAAAACCATCATGTTAAGCATCTCTGAACTCCACGTCTCTTCCAAGGCGCATTAAAACCATCTTGTTAAACCACTCTGACCACCAAGTCTCTTCCAAGTGGCATTAAAACCGTCTTGTTAAGCTACTGTGACCTCCACGTCTCTTCCAAGGGGCATTAAAACCGACTTGTTAAGCTACTGTGGCCTCCACGTTTCTTCCAAAGGGCATTGATATTGTCTTTTTATTCCACTCCGACCTCCACCACTCTTCCAAGGGGCATTGATATTGTCTTTTTATTCCACTGGGACCTCCACCACTCTTCCATGGGGCATTGATATTGTCTTTTTATTCCTCTGGGACCTCCACGTCTCTTCCAAGGGGCATTAAAACAGTCTTGTTAAACCACTCCGTACTCCACGTCTCTTCCAAGGGACATTAAAACCATCTTGTTAAGCTACTGTGACCTCCACGTCTCTTCCAAGTGGCATTAAAACCGTCTTGTTAAACCACTCTGACTTCCATGTCTCTTCCAAGGGAGATGAAAAATGTCTTGTTAAACCACTCTGACCTCCACGTCTCTTCCAAGGGGCATTAAAACCATCTTGTTAAACAACTCTGACCTCCATCTCTCTTCCAAGGGGCATTAAACAGTCTTGTTAAGCTACTGTCACCTCCACGTCTTTTCCAAGGAGCATTAAAACCATCTTGTTTAGCTACTGTGACCTCCACGTATCTTCCAAGGGGCATTAAAACCATCTTGTTAAACCACTCTGACCTCCACGTTTCTACGAAGAGGCACTAGAATCATCTTCTTAAGCTGCTGTGACCTCCACGTCTCTTCCAAGGGGCATTAAAACCGTCATGTTAAAACACTCTGAACTCCACGTCTCTTCCAAGGGGCATTAAAACCATCTTGTTAAACCACTCTAAACTCCACGTCTCTTTCAAGGGGCATTAAAACCGTCTTGTTAAGCAACTGTGACCTCCACGTCTCTTACAATGAGCATAAAAACCGTCCTGTTAAGCTACTGTGACCTCCACGTCTCTTCCAAGGGGCATTGATATTGTCTTTTTATTCCACTGTGACCTCCAGGTCTCTTCCAAGGGGCATTAAAACCATTTTGTTAAATCACTCTGACCTCCATGTCTCTTCCAAGGGCATTAAAACCGTCTTATTAAGCTGCTGTGACCTTCACGTCTCTTCCAAGTGGCATTAAAACCGTCTTTTTAAGCTACTGTGATCTCCACGTCTCTTCCAAGGGGCTTTAAAACCGTCTTGTTAAAACACTCTGACCTCCACGTCTCTTCCAAGGTGCATTAAAACAGTTGTGAAAAGCTACTGTAACCTCTACGTCTCTTCCAATGGACATTAAAACCGTCTTGTTAAACCACTCTTACCTCCACGTCTCTTCCAAGGGGCATTAAAACCGTCTTGCTAAGCTACTGTGACATCCACGTCTCTTCCAAGGGGCATTAAAACCGTCATGTTAAAACACTCTGAACTCCACGTCTCTTCCAAGGGGCATTAAAACCATCTTGTTAAACCACTCTAAACTCCACGTCTCTTTCAAGGGGCATTAAAACCGTCTTGTTAAGCAACTGTGACCTCCACGTCTCTTACAATGAGCATAAAAACCGTCCTGTTAAGCTACTGTGACCTCCACGTCTCTTCCAAGGGGCATTGATATTGTATTTTTATTCCACTGTGACCTCCAGGTCTCTTCCAATGGGCATTGATATTGTCTTTTTATTCCACTGGAATCTGCACGTCTCTTCCACACGGCATTAAAACCATTTTGTAAACCAGTCTGAACTCCACGTCTCTTCCAAGGGGCATTAAACCGTCTTTTTAAACCACTCTCAAATTCAAGTCTCTTCCAAGGGGCATTAAAACTATCTTGTTAAGCTTTTGTGACCTCCACGTCTCTTCCAAGGGTCATTAAACCGTATTGTTATCAACTCTGACATCCACGTCTCTTCCAAGGGGCATTTAAACCGTCTTGTTAAGCTACTGTGACCTCCACGTCTCTTCCAAGGGGCATTAAAACCATTTTGTTAAATCACTCTGACGTCCATGTCTCTTCCAAGGGCATTACAACCGTCTTATTAAGCTGCTGTGACCTTCACATCTCTTCCAAGTGGCATTAAAACCGTCTTTTTAAGCTACTGTGATCTCCACGTCTCTTCCAAGGGGCATTAAAACCGTCTTGTTAAAACACTCTGACCTCCACGTCTCTTCCAAGGTGCATTAAAACCGTTGTGAAAAGCTACTGTAACCTCCACGTCTCTTCCAATGGACATTAAAACCGTCTTGTTAAACCACTCTTACCTCCACGTCTCTTCCAAGGGGCATTAAAACCGTCTTGCAAAGCTACTGTGACATCCTCATCTCTTCCAAAGGGCATTAAAATCGTCTTGTTAAACCACTCTGAACTCCACGTCTTTTCCAAAGGGCATTAAAACCGTCTTGTTAAGCTTTTCTGACCTCCACATCTCTTCCAAGGGGCATTAAAAGCGTCTTGTTAAACCACTCTGACCTCCAAGTCTCTTCAAAGGGGCATTAAAACCATCTTGTTAAGCTACTGTGACCTCCACGTCTCTTCCAAGGGGCATTAAAACCACCTTGTTAAACCACGCTTAACTCCACGTCTCTTTCAAGGGGCATTAAAACCATCTTGTTAATCTACTGTGACCTCCACATCTCTTCCAAGGGGCAGTAAAATTGTCTTGTTAAGCTACTGTGACCTCCATGTCTCTTCCAAGGGGCATTAAAACCGTCTTGTTAAACCACTCTGACCTCCACGTCTCTTCCAAGGGGCATTAAAACCGTCTTCGTAAGCTACTGTGACCTCCACGTCTCTTCCAAGGGGCATTAAAACCATTTTGTTAAACCACTCTGACCTCAACGTCTCTTCCAAGGGGCATTAAAACCGTCTCATTAATCTGCTGTGACCTCCACGTCTCTTCCAAGGGGCATTAAACCATCTTGTTAAACCACTCTGAACTCCACGTCTCTTCCAAGGGGCATTAAAACTGTCTTGTTAAGCTACAGTAACCTCCACGTCTCTTACAAGGGGCATTGAAATTGTCTTTTTATTCCACTGCGACCTCCACCACTCTTCCAAGGGGCAGTGATATTGTCTTTTTATTTCACTGTGACCTCTACCACTCTTCCAAAGGGCATTGATATTGTCTTTTTGTTCCACTGGGACCTCCACATCTCTAACAAGGGGCATTAAAACAGTCTTGTTAAACCACTCTGAACTCCACGTCTCTTCCAAGTGGCATTAAAATCATCTTGTTAAGCTACTGTGACCTCCACGTCTCTTCCAAGGGGCATTGAAATTGTCTTTTTATTCCACTGTGCCATCCACTACTTTACCAAGGGGCATTGATATTGTCTTTTTATTCCACTGGGACCTCCAACACTCTTCCAAGGGGCATTAAAACAGTCTTGTTAAACCACTCTGTACTCCACGTCGGTTCCAAAGGGCATTAAAACCATCTTATTAAGCTACTGTGACCTCCACGTCTCTTCTAAGGGGCATTAAAACCATCTTGTTAAGCTGCTGTGATCTCCACGTCTCTTCCAATGGGCATTAAAACCATCTTGTTAAACCACTCTGACCTCCACGTCTCTTCCAAGGGGCATTAAAACCGTCTTGTTAAGCTAATGTGACCTCCACCTCTCTTTCAAGAGGCATTAAAACCATCTTGTTAAGCTACTGTCACCTGCACGTCTCTTCCAAGGGGCATTAAAACCGTCTTGTTAAACCACTCTGACCTCCATGTCTCCTCCAAGGGGCATTAAAACCGTCTTGTTAAACCACTGTGACCTCCATGTCTCTTCCTAGGGGCATTAAAACCGTCTTGTTAAACCACTCTGTACTCCATGTCTCTTCCAACGGGCATTAAAACCATCTTGTTAAACCACTCTGACCTCCACGTCTCTTCCAAGGGTCATTAAAGCCATCCTTTTAAACGACTGTGACCTCCTCGTCTCTTCCAAGGGGCATTGATATTGTCTTTTTATTCCACTGCGACCTCCACCACTTTACCAAAGGGCATTGATATTGTCTTTTTATTCCACTGGGACCTCCAACACTCTTCCAAGGGTCATTGATATTGTCTTTTTATTCCACTGTGACCTCCACGTCTCTTCCAAGGGCATTAAAACCATCATGTTAAACATCTCTGAACTCCACGTCTCTTCCAAGAGGTATTAAAACCATCTTGTTAAACCACTCTGACCGCCAAGTCTCTTTCAACGGGCATTAAAACTGTCTTGTTAAACCACTCTGACCTCCATGTCTCTTCCAAGGGGCATTAAAACAGTCTTGTTAAACCACTGTGACCTCCATATCTCTTCCTAGGGGCATTAAAACCGTCTTGTTAAACCACTCTGTACTCCATGTCTCTTCCATCTGGCATTAAAACCATATTGTTAAACTAATCTGACCTCCACGTCTCTTCCAAGGGGCATTAATACCGTCTTGTTAAGCTATTCTGACCTCCACATCTCTTCAAAGGGGCATTAAAACCGTCTTGTTAAGCTACTGTGACCTCCACGTCTCTTCCAAGGGGCATTAAAACCACCTTGTTAAACCACGCTTAACTCCACGTCTCTTTCAAGGGGCATTAAAACCGTCTTGGTAAGCTACTGTGACCTCCACATCTCTTCCAAGGGGCAGTAAAATCGTCTTGTTAAGCTACTGTGACCTCCTCGTCTCTTCCAAGGGGCATTAAAACCGTCTTGTTAAACCACTCTGACCTCCACGTCTCTTCCAAGGGGCATTAAAACCGTCTTGGTAAGCTACTTTGTGTTATGTTCTGCTACCAGAGCTAAGGAAAGAGAGGAGATCTGTCCCTACGATAGAACTCAGCTTGATCCCTACGATGTAACAGGGGACCTGATCCTGCGATCAGACCTGCTAAAGTCCTAAGCTAGTCTGTACGGAGACCTATGGATGTGGGGAAGGAATCCCTACAAGTACTAAGGACTGGGAGGAAAATGGGACACCTCCTAACAGAAATAGTAGCAGACAGACGAACAAACAAAATATATAGAACATAGAGGTCCGTAGACCAAGCTAACTAACAGAGTTAGATACAGAGCACAGGCTAGCTAGAAAGTAGTTATACAATGAAGTCCAGCAAAGCCAGAAGGGCGGAGCAGGATTAAATAGGCCAACAAGGTCATGTGACCAGCAAAGGAAAAAACCTAAGAGCAAGGTTCTAACAGTACCCCCCCTTCTAAGAGGATCCTCCGGATCCCCTAGGACCAGGCTTATCAGGAAATCTCCTGTGAAACGCTCTGATAAGTCTGGACACGGAAACATCATCTGACCTCACCCAAGAGTTATCCTCGGGTCCGAAACCTTTCCAGGCCACAAGATACTGCAAACTACCTCTATACCGTCTAGAGTTAAGGATGCGAGAAATTTCATATTCCCCGTCCTCCACCACCGGAGGAACAGAGGCAGAGGCGTCACCATCCGACACAACAGCTTTTTTTAACAGAGAGACATGAAATACCGGATTAATTCTCCAGGAGGTAGGAACCTCCAACCTAACAGCAGATTGGTTGACAACCTGAAGCACCTTAAAGGGCCCTACAAACTTGGGACCCAATTTCTTAGAAGGAATCCTCAACCGCAGATTCCTAGAGGACAACCAAACCATGTCACCAACAGCGAACAAAACCTCCTGTCGTTTCCTATCAAAGTAGTCTTTAGATTTTCTGTTGGCCTCCTGAAGATTACCACGCACATCCGTCCAAACTCTCTCCAAATCACCGGAAAAATTCTCCTCCTCAGGCACGGCAGATCCCAACTTGGAGAACGACCCAAACGACGGATGTCTCCCAGAACAACAAAAAAAAGGCGAACAACCAGCAGAAGAAGATGTATGATTGTTCAGAGCAAATTCAGCAAGTGGCAGAAACTCAGACCACCCCTCTTGATTGTCTGCCACAAAACAACGCAAGAACTGCTCAACATCCTGGTTTTTCCTTTCTGTCTGGCCATTAGATTCAGGATGATATCTGGACGAGAACGACAAATGAACTCCCAACCTGTCACAAAAGGCACGCCAAAAACGAGCCACGAACTGAGGACCCCTATCAGAAACAATGTCAGTAGGAACGCCATGAAGTCTGACAATTTCCTTGACAAAGGCCTTAGCGAGAGTTTTAGCGCAGGGCAGTTTGACGAAGGGAACCAAGTGACACATCTTGCTAAAACGGTCCACGACCACCCAGATGACAGTAAAACCCTCAGAGGGGGGAAGGTCAGTTATAAAGTCCATAGCCAAATGTGTCCAAGGAGCACTGGGAACCTCCAAAGGACAAAGCAACCCCGCAGCAGGAGTATGTGAGGACTTAGATCTAGCACATATAGTACATTGACGCACCCACTTAATGACTTCCTTCTGCCATCCAGGCCACCAAAAACTGCGACCCACCAGTCTCTTGGTCTGAGAGATTCCGGGATGACCTGCCAACCGAGATTCGTGACACTCAACAAACAAATCTCTCCTAAAGGTCCCAGGCACAAACAACCTCCCATGAGGAGTGCTAGATGGGGCATTCTCCTGTGCTTTAAGAATCTCATCTTCCAAAACGGAGTCCAAAGCAGCTATCACAACACCTTCTTGTAAAATGTTCTCCTCTTTCTCAGCACCGACTATGGGAGAAAAACTGCGAGACAAGGCATCCGCCTTAACATTCTTAGTACCAGGGATGTAAGTAACGGAGAAATTAAACCGCGAGAAAAACAGTGCCCACCTAGCCTGACGGGCATTCAGGCGCTTGGCAGCATCAAGATAAATCAGATTTTTATGATCCGTAAGAACCTGAACGGGAAATTCCGCACCTTCCAAGAATGGCGCCAGTGTTCAAATGCGAGTTTAATAGCCAATAATTCCCGATTACCAATATCGTAATTCAGTTCAGTCTCCGAAAATTTTTTTTGAAAAAAAGGCACAGGGATGTAATCCATCCCCGTTATCCTGAGACAATACTGCGCCAACCCCCACAGAGGAAGCATCAACCTCAACCAAAAACGGCTTAGTCACATCAGGCTGCATAAGGATGGGAGCAGAGGTGAACCTCTCCTTGAGATACACAAAAGCTTCAATGGCCTCAGAAGACCACTGAACCGCATCAGCACCTTTCCTGGTGAGATCGGTCAGAGGTTTGACAATACTAGAAAATTTTTTTATGAATTTTCTGTAATAATTGGCGAAACCTAAAAACCTCTGTATCGATTTCAAACCAATAGGCCTAGGCCATTCCTGTACAGCTTGAACTTTAACCGGGTCCATCTCAAAACCTTAGCTGGAGATAATGTAACCCAAAAAACTAATTCTCTGTACAGCGAACTCACATTTCTCCAGCTTAGCAAAAAGCGTATTGTCCATTAACAACTGTAATACCTCACGTACGCTCCGCCAATGAGACTCCAGATCCGGCGAATAAATCAAAATGTCATCCAAATACACAACCACATTTTTGCCGATCAAAGGTCTAAGGATGTCATTAATAAGATTCTGAAAAAATGCAGGAGCATTAGTAAGACCAAAAGGCATCACCAGATTCTCAAAATGACCCACAGGAGTGTTAAAAGCAGTCTTCCATTCGTCACCCTCCTTCATGCGCAACAGATTGTATGCCCCCTTAAGGTCAATTTTAGAGAACCACTTGGCCCCCATTAACTGGTTAAACAGATCAGGAATCAATGGCAGTGGGTAAGGATTGCGTACAGTAATTTTGTTAATCTCACGAAAATCCAGACAAGGACGTAAACCGCCGTCCTTTTTTTTTTACAAAAAAAAATCCAACCGCCACAGGAGACTTAGAGGGCCTAATGTGACCGGCGGCCAAACTTGTCTGTATGTATTCCTCCAAAGCCTTCCTCTCAGAAATAGTAAGGTTAAATAAACGACTTTTAGGAAGAGTCGCTCCAGGGACAAATTCAATAGAACAATCATAGTCTCTATGGGGAGGCAAAACCTGCGATTCCTTCTCAGAAAAAACTCTCCAAAAATCCTGAATAGGAACAGGCAATTCTCCCCTATCCAAAGCTGCAATGCGCCCGTTACAACACTTGTCATAACATTTATGGCTCCAGGATTTAATTTCACTGGTAGACCAATCCAGTACAGGATTGTGAAATTTTAACCAGGGCAATCCCAATATTACTGGAGAAGGCAAGTTATTCAAAACTACCAAATCCAATTTCTCATGGTGAACACCATTAATAGTGAGAGGAAATTCACAGACCTTGAGAGTAATATTCTTCAAAGGGGAACCATCCACAGAAACCACAGCAATGGGGGATGATAAAGGTTCGGGTTTTAAATTGAGTCTTTCCAAGAATCCCCCATCAATTACATTCAGAGTAGACCCACAATCAACAAACACCCGAAATTCCATTAATTTTTCCTGAGCAATCGTGGAAGCAGCTAAAAATACACCCTTGGAATTTAAACAGGCAATACGGGCATGACTGACCATTTTTTTTTTCTTTCTTCATACGAAGCTCACAGCCTTTAATCAAATGACCAGATTTTCCGCAATAGAAACACAAGCCTTCAGAAAATCTGCGATCTTTTTCTTGAGAGCGAGGTGCCACCGATCCAATCTCCATCGGTTCACCACTGTTAGTACACACATTCTCATAACCAGAAACTGACATAGCAGAGGATTTGCTCTCATTAACCCTTGCACGCAGTCTCCTATCCACCCGTATAGCTAATTGCATAGCCTGTTGCAAATCTTCAGGTGTAGGATAAGCAATTAGCAGGTCTTTAACCCTTTCATTGAGCCCAGCAAGAAATAGACTTTTCAGAGCAGAATCGTTCCACCCTGTTTGAATAGACCAACGACGGAAATGAGTACAATATTTTTCCACATTACCTGATCCCTGTCTCAAACGACACAACTCAGTCTCAGCTGATGCGACACAGTCAGGATCATCATATAATAGCCCCAAAGCAGAAAAAAACCTATCCACTGATCTGAAGCATGTATCACTAGGTTGCAAAGAAAAGGCCCACTCCTGAGGCTCTTTGCGCAAAAGTGACATTATGAACCCTATGCGCTGGGATTCATCCCCAGAGGACTTGGGTCTCAAACGAAAATACAATAAGCAAGCATTTTTAAATGAAAAAAATTCTCGGTGTTCACCAAAAAATAAATCCGGCAAACATACCTTAGGCTCCAAGAAATGTGCTCCAGGACAGTTACTCACGTGCTGACGGAGCTCGGCCACCTCCAGAGAGAGTCCCTGCAGGCGATGAGCCAAATCCTGAACCGACACCATGATGGAACAGAAAAATCTTTCCTTAGAGAATTTGCAGGCTGGACTTACTGTTATGTTCTGCTACCAGAGCTAAGGAAAGAGAGGAGATCTGTCCCTACGATAGAACTCAGCTTGATCCCTACGATGTAACAGGGGACCTGATCCTGCGATCAGACCTGCTAAAGTCCTAAGCTAGTCTGTACGGAGACCTATAGATGTGGGGAAGGAATCCCTACAAGTACTAAGGACTGGGAGGAAAATGGGACACCTCCTAACAGAAATAGTAGCAGACAGACGAACAAACAAAATATATAGAACATAGAGGTCCGTAGACCAAGCAAACTAACAGAGTTAGATACAGAGCACAAGCTAGCTAGAAAGTAGTTATACAATGAAGTCCAGCAAAGCCAGAAGGGCGGAGCAGGATTAAATAGGCCAACAACGTCATGTGACCAGCAAAGGAAAAAACCTAAGAGCAAGGTTCTAACACTTTGACCTCCTCGTCTCTTCCAAGGGGCATTAAAACCGTTTTGTTAAGCCACTCTGACCTCAACGTCTCTTCCAAGGGGCATTAAAACTGTCTCATTAAGCTACTGTGACCTCCACGTCTCTTCCAAGGGGCATTAAAACCATCTTGTTAAACCACTCTGACCGCCATGTCTCTTTCAACGGGCATTAAAACCGTCTTGTTAAGCTACAGTAACCTCCATGTCTCTTACAAGGGGCATTGAAATTGTCTTTTTATTCCACTGCGACCTCCACCACTCTTCCAAGGGGCATTGATATTGTCTTTTTATTTCACTGTGACCTCTACCACTCTTCCAAGGGGCATTGATATTGTCTTTTTGTTCCACTGGGACCTCCACATCTCTAACAAGGTTCATTAAAACAGTCTTGTTAAACCACTCTGAACTCCACGTCTCTTCCAAGTGGCATTAAAATCATCTTGTTAAGCTACTGTGACCTCCACGTCTCTTTCAAAGGGCATTAAAACCATTTGTTAAACCACTCTGTCCTCCTCGTCTCTTCCAAGGGGCAATAAAATTGTCTTGCTAAGCTACTTTGACCTCCACGTCTCTTCCATAGGACATTAAAACAGTGTTGTTAAACCACTCTGTACTCCACGTCTGTTCCAAAGGGCATTAAACTGTCTTGTTAAGCTACTGTGACCTCCACGTCTCTTCCAAGGGTCATTAAAACCCTCTAGTTAAGCTACTGTGACCTCCACGTCTCTTCCAAGGTGGATTAATACCATCTTGTTAAACCACTCTGACCTGCACGTCTCTTCCAAGGGGTATTAAAACCGTCTTGTTAAGCTACTGTGACCTCCACGTCTCTTCCAAGGGGCATTAAAGCCGTATTGTTAAGCTACTGTGACCTCCACGTCTCTTCCAAGGGGCATTAAAACCGTCTTGTTAAACCACTGTGACCTCCACGTCTTTTCCAAGGGGCATTAAAACCGTCTTGTCAAACCACTGTGACCTCCATGTTTCTTCCAAAAGGCATTAAAACCATCTTGTTAAACCACTCTGTACTCCATGTCTCTTCCAACGGACATAAAAACCATCTTGTTAAACCACTCTGACCTCCACGTCTCTTTCAAGGGGCATTAAAACCGTGCTGCTAAACTACTGTGACCTCCACGTCTCTTCCAAGGGGCATTGAAATTGTCTTTTTATTCCACTGTGCCATCCACTACTCTACCAAGGGGCATTGATATTGTCTTTTTATTCCACTGGGACCTCCAACACTCTTCCAAGGGGCATTAAAACAGTCTTGTTAAACCACTCTGTACTCCACGTCG
This sequence comes from Phyllobates terribilis, assembly GCF_046119375.1. NCBI lineage: Eukaryota > Metazoa > Chordata > Amphibia > Anura > Dendrobatidae > Phyllobates > Phyllobates terribilis. Next base: position 487,240,949 of record NW_027362771.1, read on the forward strand.
GTTCCAAAGGGCATTAAAACCGCCTTATTAAGCTACTGTGACCTCCACGTCTCTTCTAAGGGGCATTAAAACCATCTTGTTAAGCTGCTGTGATCTCCAAGTCTCTTCCAAGGGGCATTAAAACCGTCTTGTTAAACCACTCTGACCTCCACGTCTCTTCCAAGGGGCATTAAAACCGTCTTGTTAAGCTATTGTGACCTCCACCTCTCTTTCAAGAGGCATTAAAACCATCATGTTAAGCTACTGTGACCAGCACGTCTCTTCCAAGGGGCATTAAATCCGTCTTGTTAAACCACTGTTACCTCCATGTCTCCTCCAAGGGGCATTAAAACCGTCTTGTTAAACCACTGTGACCTCCATGTCTCTTCCTAGGGGCATTTAAACCGTCTTGTTAAACCACTCTGTACTCCATGTCTCTTCCAACGGGCATTAAAACCATCTTGTTAAACCACTCTGACCTCCACGTCTCTTCCAAGGGTCATTAAAACCATCCTTTTAAACTACTGTGACCTCCACGTCTCTTCCAAGGGGCATTGATATTATCTTTTTATTCCACTGCGACCTCCACCACTTTACCAAGGGGCATTGATATTGTCTTTTCATTCCACTGGGACCTCCAACACTCTTCCAAGGGTCATTGATATTGTCTTTTTATTCCACTGTGACCTCCACGTCTCTTCCAAGGGCATTAAAGCCATCATGTTAAACATATCTGAACTCCACGTCTCTTCCAAGGGGCAATAAAATCATCTTGTTAAACCACTCTGACCGCCAAGTCTCTTTCAATGGGCATTAAAACCGTCTTGTTAAACCACTCTGACCTCCATGTCTCTTCCAAGGGGCATTAAAACAGTATTGTTAAACCACTGTGACCTCCATGTCTCTTCCTAGGGGCATTAAAACCATCTTGTTAAACCACTTTGTACTCCATGTCTCTTCCATCGGGCATTAAAACCATCTTGTTAAACCACCCTGACCTCCACGTCTCTTTCAAGGGGCATTAAAACCGTCTTGTTAAGCTACTGTGACCTCCACGTCTCTTCCAAGGGGCATTAAAACCGTCTTGTTAAACCACTCTGACCTCCATGTCTCTTTCAAGGGGCATTAAAACCGACTTGTTAAACCACTGTGACCTCCATGTCTCTTCCAAAGGGCATTGATATTGTCTTTTTATTCCACTGCGACCTCCACCACTCTTTCAAGGGGCATTGATATTGTCTTTTTATTCCACTGGGACCTTCACCACTCTTCCAAGGGGCATTGATATTGTCTTTTTATTCCACTGGGACCTCCACGTCTCTTCCAAGGGGCATTAAAACCATCTTGTTAAACCACTCTGAACTCTACGTCTTTTCCAAGGGGCATTAAAACAGTCTTGTTAAACCAATCTGACCTCCACGTCACTTCCAAGGAGCATTAAAACCGTCTTGTTAAACCATTCTGACCTCCACGTCTCATCCAAGGGGCATTAAGACCGTCTTGATAAACCACTCTGAACTCCACGTCTCTTCCAAGGGGCATTAAAACCGTCTTGTTAAACCACTCTGACCTTCACGTCTCTTCCAAGGGGCATAAAAACGATCTTATTAAACAACTCTTACCTCCATGTCTCTTCCAAGGGAAAATAAAACTGTCCTGTTAAGCTACTGTGACCTCCACATCTCTTCCAAGGGGCATTGATATTGTCTTTTTATTCCACTGCGACCTCCACCACTCTTCCAATGGGCATTGATATTGTCTTTTTATTCCACTGTGACCTCCATGTCTCTTCCAAAGGGCATTGATATTGTCTTTTTATTCCACTGCGACCTCCACCACTCTTTCAAGGGGCATTGATATTGTCTTTTTATTCCACTGGGACCTTCACCACTCTTCCAAGGGGCATTGATATTGTCTTTTTATTCCACTGGGACCTCCACGTCTCTTCCAAGGGGCATTAAAACCATCTTGTTAAACCACTCTGAACTCTACGTCTTTTCCAAGGGGCATTAAAACAGTCTTGTTAAACCAATCTGACCTCCACGTCACTTCCAAGGAGCATTAAAACCGTCTTGTTAAACCATTCTGACCTCCACGTCTCATCCAAGGGGCATTAAGACCGTCTTGATAAACCACTCTGAACTCCACGTCTCTTCCAAGGGGCATTAAAACCGTCTTGTTAAACCACTCTGACCTTCACGTCTCTTCCAAGGGGCATAAAAACGATCTTATTAAACAACTCTTACCTCCATGTCTCTTCCAAGGGAAAATAAAACTGTCCTGTTAAGCTACTGTGACCTCCACATCTCTTCCAAGGGGCATTGATATTGTCTTTTTATTCCACTGCGACCTCCACCACTCTTCCAATGGGCATTGATATTGTCTTTTTATTCCACTGGGATCTCTACAAGTCTGCCAAGGGGCATTGATATTGTCTTTTTATTCCTCTGGGACCTCCACGTCTCTTCCAAGGGGAATTAAAACTGTTTTGTAAACCACTCTGACCTCAACGTCTTTTCCAAGGGGCATTAAAACCTTCTTACTAAGCTACTGTGACCTCCACGTATCTTCCAAGGGGCATTACAACCATCTTCTTAAACCAATCGGACCTACACGTCTATTACAAGGGGCATTAAAACCGTCTTGTTAAGCTATTGTGACCTCCACGTCACTTCCAAGGGGCATTAAAAGCGTCTTGTTAAACCACTCTGAACTCCAGGTCTCTTCAAAGGGGCATTAAAACCATCTTGTTAAGCTACTGTGACCTCCACGTCTCTTCCAAGGGGCATTAAAACCATCTTGTTAAACCATGCTTAACTCCACGTCTCTTCCAAGGGGCATTTAAACCATCTTGTTAAACCATGCTTAACTCCACGTCTCTTTCAAGGGGCATTAAAACCATCTTGTTAATCTACTGTGAACTCCACATCTCTTCCAAGGGGCAGTAAAATCATCTTGTTAAGCTACTGTGACCTCCTTGTCTCTTCCAAGGGGCATTAAAACTGTCTTGTTAAACCACTCTGACCTCCACGTCTCTTCCAAGGTGCATTAAAACAGTCTTGGTAAGCTACTGTGACCTCCATGTCTCTTCCAAGGGGCATTAAAACCGTTTTGTTAAACCACTCTGACCTCAACGTCTCTTCCAAGGGGCATTAAAACCGTCTTGTTAAGCTCCTGTAACCTCCACGTCTCTTACAAGGGGCATTGATATTGTCTTTTTATTCCACTGCGACCTCCACCACTCTTCCAAGGGGCATTGATATTGTCTTTTTATTCCACTGTGACCTCTACCACTCTTCCAAGGGGCATTAATATTGTCTTTTCGTTCCACTGGGACCTCCACATCTCTAACAAGGGGCATTAAAACCGTCTTGTTAAACCACTCTGAACTCCACGTCTCTTCCAAGTGGCATTAAAATCATCTCGTTAAGCAACTGTAACCTCCATGTCTCTTTCAAAGGGCTTTAAAACCATTTGTTAAACCACTCTGTCCTCCACGTCTCTTCCAAGGGGCAATAAAATTGTCTTGTTAAGCTACTTTGACCTCCACGTCTCTTCCATAGGGCATTAAAACGGTCTTGTTAAACCACTCTGTACTCCACGTCTGTTCCAAAGGGCATTAAAACTGTCTTGTTAAGCTACTTTGACCTCTACGTCTCTTCCAAGGGGCATAAAAACCCTCTAGTTAAGCTACTGTGACCTCCACGTCTCTTCCAGGGGGGATTAAAACCGTCTTGTTAAACAACTCAGACCTGCACGTCTCTTCCAAGGGGCATTAAAACCGTCTTGTTAAGCTACTGTGACCTCCACGTCTCTTCCAAGGGGCATTAAAACTGTCTTGTCAAACCACTGTGACCTCCATGTCTCTTCCAATGGGCATTAAAACAATCTTGTTAACCACTCTCTACTCCATGTCTCTTCCAACGGACATAAAAACCATCTTGTTAAACCACTCTGAACTCCACGTCTCTTTCAAGGGGCCATTAAAACCGTGCTGTTAAACTACTGTGACCTCCACGTCTCTTCCAAGTGGCGTTAAAACCGTCTTGTTAAGCTACTGTGACCTCCACGTCTCTTCCAAGGGGCATTGAAATTGTCTTTTTATTCCACTGTGCCATCCACCAATCTACCAAGGGGCATTGATATTGTCTTTTTATTCCACTGGGACCTCCACCACTTTTCCAAGCAGCATTAAAACAGTCTTGTTAAACCACAATGTACTCCACGTCTGTTCCAAAGGGCATTAAAACTGTCTTATTAAACCACTCTGACCTCCACGTCTCTTCCAAGGGGCATTAAAACCGTCTTATTAAGCTACTGTGACCTCCACGTCTCTTCCAAGGGTCATTAAAACCATCCTTTTAAACTACTGTGACCTCCACGTCTCTTCCAAGGGGCATTGATATTGTCTTTTAATTCCACTGCGACCTCCACCACTTTACCAAGGGGCATTGATATTGTCTTTTTATTCCACTGGGACCTCCAACACTCTTCCAAGGGTCATTGATATTGTCTTTTTATTCCACTGTGACCTCCACGTCTCTTCCAAGGGCATTAAAGCCATCATGTTAAACATCTCTGAACTCCACGTCTCTTCCAAGGGGCAATAAAATCATCTTGTTAAACCACTCTGACCGCCAAGTCTCTTTCAATGGGCATTAAAACCGTCTTGTTAAACCACTCTGACCTCCATGTCTCTTCCAAGGGGCATTAAAACAGTCTTGTTAAACCACTGTGACCTCCATGTCTCTTCCTAGGGGCATTAAAACCATCTTGTTAAACCACTCTGTACTCCATGTCTCTTCCATCGGGCATTAAAACCATCTTGTTAAACCACCCTGACCTCCACGTCTCTTCCAAGGGGCATTAAAACCGTCTTGTTAAGCTACTGTGACCTCCACGTCTCTTCCAAGGGGCATTAAAACCATCTTATTAAACCACTCGGACCTCCATGTCTCTTCCAAGGGGCATTAAAACCGTCTTGTTAAACCACTGTGACCTCCACGTCTCTTCCAAGGGGCATTAAAACCGTCTTGTCAAACCACTGTGACCTCCATGTCTCTTCCAAGGGGCATTAAAACAATCTTGTTAAACCACTCTCTTCTCCATGTCTCTTCCAACGGACATAAAAACCATCTTGTTAAACCACTCTGAACTCCACGTCTCTTTCAAGGGGCCATTAAAACCGTGCTGTTAAACTACTGTGACCTCCACGTCTCTTCCAAGTGGCGTTAAAACCGTCTTGTTAAGCTACTGTGACCTCCACGTCTCTTCCAAGGGGCATTGAAATTGTCTTTTTATCCCACTGTGCCATCCACCACTCTACCAAGGGGCATTGATATTGTCTTTTTATTCCACTGGGACCTCCACCACTCTTTCAAGCGGCATTAAAACAGTGTTGTTAAACCACTGTGTACTCCACGTCTGTTCCAAAGGGCATTAAAACCGTCTTATTAAACCACTCTGACCTCCACGTCTCTTCCAAGGGGCATTAAAACCGTCTTATTAAGCTACTGTGACCTCCACGTCTCTTCCAAGGGGCATTAAAACCGTCTTCTTAAACCACTCTGACCTCCACGTCTCTTCCAAGGGGCATTAAAACTGTCTTGTTAAGCTACTGTGATCTCAACGTTTCTTTCAAGGGGTATTAAAACCATCTTGTTAAGCTACTGTGACCTCCCCGTCTCTTCCAAGGGGCATTAGAACCGTCTTGTTAAACCACTCTGACGTCCATGTCTCTTCCAAGGGACATTAAAACTGTCTTGTTAAAGCACTGTGACCTCCATGTCTCTTCCTAGGGGCATTAAAATCGTCTTGTTAAACCACTCTGTACTCCATGTCTCTTCCAACGGGCATTAAAACCATCTTGTTAAACCACTCTGACCTCCACGTCTCTTCCAAGGGGCATTAAAACCGTCCTGTTAAACTACTGTGACCTCCACGTCTCTTCCAAGGGGCATTGATATTGTCTTTTTCTTCCACTGCGACCTCCACCTCTCTACCAAGGGGCATTGATATTGTCTTTTTATTCCACTGGGACCTCCACCACTCTTCCAAGTGTCATTGATATTGTCTTTTTATTCCACTGTGACCTCCATGTCTCTTCCAAGGGCATTAAAACCATCATGTTAAACATCTCTGAACTCCACGTCTCTTCCAAGGCGCATTAAAACCATCTTTTTAAACCACTCTGACCGCCAAGTCTCTTCGAAGGGGCATTAAAACCGTCTTGTTAAGCTACTGTGACCTCCACATCTCTTCCAAGGGGCATTAAAACCGACTTGTTAAGCTACTGTGGCCTCCACGTTTCTTCCAAAGGGCATTGATATTGTCTTTTTATTCCACTCCGACCTCCACCACTCTTCCAAGGGGCATTGATATTGTCTTTTTATCCCACTGGGACCTCCACCACTCTTCCATGGGGCATTGATATTGTCTTTATATTCCTCTGGGACCTCCACGTCTCTTCCAAGGGGCATTAAAACAGTCTTGTTAAACCTCTCTGTACTCCACGTCTCTTCCAAGGGACATTCAAACCGTCTTGTTAAGCTACTGTGACCTCCACGTCTCTTCCAAGTGGCATTAAAACCGTCTTGTTAAACAACTCTGAACTCCATCTCTCTTCCAAGGGGCATTAAACAGTCTTGTTAAGCTACTGTCACCTCCACGTCTTTTCCAAGGAGCATTAAAACCATCTTGTTTAGCTACTGTGACCTCCACGTCTCTTCCATGGGGCATTAAAACCATCTTGTTAAACCACTCTGACCTCCACGTTTCTACGAAGGGGCATTAGAACCATCTTTTTAAGCTGCTGTGACCTCCACGTCTCTTCCAAGGGGCATTAAAACCGTCATGTTAAAACACTCTGAACTCCACGTCTCTTCCAAGGGGCATTAAAACCATCTTGTTAAACCACTCTAAACTCCACGTCTCTTTCAAGGGGCATTAAAACCGTCTTGTTAAGCAACTGTGACCTCCACGTCTCTTACAATGAGCATAAAAACCGTCCTGTTAAGCTACTGTGACCTCCACGTCTCTTCCAAGGGGCATTGATATTGTCTTTTTATTCCACTGTGACCTCCAGGTCTCTTCCAATGGGCATTGATATTGTCTTCTTATTCCACTGGAATCTGCACGTCTCTTCCACACGGCATTAAAACTGTTTTGTAAACCAGTCTGAACTCCACGTCTCTTCCAAGGGGCATTAAACCGTCTTTTTAAACCACTCTCAAATTCAAGTCTCTTCCAAGGGGCATTAAAACCGTCTTGTTAAGCTACTGTGACCTCCACGTCTCTTCCAAGGGTCATTAAACCGTATTGTTATCAACTCTGACATCCACGTCTCTTCAAAGGGGCATTTAAACCGTCTTGTTAAGCTACTGTGACCTCCACGTCTCTTCCAAGGGGCATTAAAACCATTTTGTTAAATCACTCTGACCTCCATGTCTCTTCCAAGGGCATTAAAACCGTCTTATTAAGCTGCTGTGACCTTCACGTCTCTTTCAAGTGGCATTAAAACTGTCTTTTTAAGCTACTGTGATCTCCACGTCTCTTCCAAGGGGCATTAAAACCGTCTTGTTAAAACACTCTGACCTCCACGTCTCTTCCAAGGTGCATTAAAACCGTTGTGAAAAGCTACTGTAACCTCCACGTCTCTTCCAATGGACATTAAAACCGTCTTGTTAAACCACTCTTACCTCCACGTCTCTTCCAAGGGGCATTAAAACCGTCTTGCTAAGCTACTGTGACATCCACATCTCTTCCAAAGGGCATTAAAATCGTCTTGTTAAACCACTCTGAACTCCACGTCTTTTGCAAAGGGCATTAAAACCGTCTTGTTAAGCTATTCTGACCTCCATATCTCTTCCAAGGGGCATTAAAAGCGTCTTGTTAAACCACTCTGACCTCCAAGTCTCTTCAAAGGTGCATTAAAACCATCTTGTTAAGCTACTGTGACCTCCACGTCTCTTCCAAGGGGCATTAAAACCACCTTGTTAAACCACGCTTAACTCCACGTCTCTTTCAAGGGGCATTAAAACCATCTTGTTAATCGACTGTGACCTCCACATCTCTTCCAAGGGGCAGTAAAATTGTCTTGTTAAGCTACTGTGACGTCCATGTCTCTTCCAAGGGGCATTAAAACCGTCTTGTTAAACCACTCTGACCTCCACGTCTCTTCCAAGGGGCATTAAAACCGTCTTGGTAAGCTACTGTGACCTCCACGTCTCTTCCAAGGGGCATTAAAACCGTTTTGTTAAACCACTCTGACCTCAACGTCTCTTCCAAGGGGCATTAAAACCGTCTCATTAAGCTGCTGTGACCTCCACGTCTCTTCCAAGGGGCATTAAAATCATCTTGTTAAACCACTCTGAACTCCACGTCTCTTCCAAGGGGCATTAAAACCGTCTTGTTAAACCACTCTGTACTCCACGTCTCTTCCAAGGGGCATTAATACCGTCTTTTTAAGCTATTCTGACCTCCACATCTCTTCGAAGGGGCATTAAAAGAGTCTTTTTAAACCACTCTGACCTCCAAGTCTCTTCAAAGGGGCATTAATACCGTCTTGTTAAGCTACTGTGACCTCCACGTCTCTTCCAAGGGGCATTAAAACCACCTTGTTAAACCACGCTTAACTCCACGTCTCTTTCAAGGGGCATTAAAACCGTCTTGGTAAGCTACTGTGACCTCCACATCTCTTCCAAGGGGCAGTAAAATCGTCTTGTTAATCTATTGTGACCTCCACGTCTCTTCCAAGGGGCATTAAAACCGTCTTGTTAAACCACTCTGACCTCCACGTCTCTTCCAAGGGGCATTAAAACCGTCTTGGTAAGCTACTTTGACCTCCTCGTCTCTTCCAAGGGGCATTAAAACCGTTTTGTTAAGCCACTCTGACCTCAACGTCTCTTCCAAGGGGCATTAAAACCGTCTTGTTAAACCACTCTGAACTTCACGTCTCTTCCAAGGGGCATTAAAACCATCTTGGTAAACCACTCTGTACTCCATGTCTCTTCCAACGGGCATTAAAACCATCTTGTTAAACCACTCTGACCTCCACATCTCTTCCAAGGGGCATTAAAACCATCCTGTTAAACTACTGTGACCTCCACGTCTCTTCCAAGGGGCATTGATATTGTCTTTTCATTCCACTGCGACCTCCACCACTCTACCAAGGGGCATTGATATTGTCTTTTTATTCCACTGGGACCTCCACCACTCTTCCAAGGGTCATTGATATTGTCTTTTTATTCCACTGTGACCTCCACGTCTCTTCCAAGGGGCATTAAAACCATCTTCTTAAACCACGCTGAACTTCACGTCTCTTCCAAGGGGCATTGATATTGTCTTTTTATTCCACTGGGACCTCCACCACTCTTCCAAGGGGCATTGATATTGTCTTTTTATTCCACTGGGACCTCCACATCTCTTCCAAGGGGCATTAAAACCATCTTGTTAAACCACTCTGAACTTCACGTCTCTTCCAAGGGGCATTAAAAATGTCTTGGTAAACCACTCTGACCTCCACGTCTCTTCCAAGGGGCATTAAAACCATCTTGCTAAACCACTCTGATCTCCACGTCTCTTCCAAGGGGCATTAATACCGTCCTGTTAAGCTACTGTAAACTCCACGTCTCTTCCAAGGGGCATTAAATTCGTATTGTAAAGCTACTATGACCTCCACGTCTCTTCCAAGGGGCATTGATATTGTCTTTTTATTCCACTGGGACATCCACGTCTCTTCCAAGGGGCATTAAAACCATCTTGTTAAACCACTCTGAACTCGACGTCTTTTCCAAGGGGCATTAAAAACGTCTTGTTAAAAAACTCTGACCTCCACGTCTCTTCCAAGGGGCATTAAAACCGTCTTGTTAAACCATTCTGACCTCCACGTCTCTTCCAAGTGACATTAAGACCATCTTGATAAACCACTCTGAACTCCACGTCTCTTCCAAGGGGCATTAAAACCGTCTTGTTAAACCACTCTGACCTTCACGTCTCTTCCAAGGGGCATAAAAACCATCTTGTTAAACAACTCTGACCTCCACGTCTCTTCCAAGGGTCATTAACCACTTCGCACCAGAACCTGTTTTTGCCTTCGTGACCGGTCCAATTTTTTCAATTCTGACCACTGTCACTTTATGAAGTAATTACTCTGGAGCGCTTCAACGGATCCCCCTGATTCTGAGACTATTTTTCCGTGACATATTGTACTTCATGATAGTGGTAAAATTTATTCGATATCACTTGCGTTTATTTGTGAAAAAATCGGAAATTTTGTGAAAATTTTGAAAATTTTGCAATTTTCAAATTTTGAATTTTCATGCCCTTAAATCAGAGAGATATGTCACATAAAATAGTTAATAAACAACATTTCCCACATGTCTACTTTACATCAGCATTACATTTTTTTGTTAGGGAGTTATAAGGGTTAAAAGTTGACCAGCGATTTCTCATTTTTCCAACAAAATTTACAAAAACATTTTTTTAGGGACCACATCATATTTGAAGCCACTTTGAGGGGTCTTTGTGACAGAAAATATCGAAAAGTGACACCATTCTAAAAACTGCACCCCTCACGGTGCTCAAAACCACATTTAAGAACTTTATTAACCCTTCAGGTGCTTCACAGGAATTTTTGGAATGTGGAAGAAAAAAATTAACATTTAACTTTTTTCACAAAAATGTTACTTTAGACCCAATTTTTTTTATTTTCACAGGGGTAACAGGAAAAAATGGACCCCAAAATTTTTTGTGCAATTTTTCTTGAGCGCGCTGATGCCCCATATGTGAGGGAAAACCACTGTTTGGGCGCATTGCAGGGTTTGGAAGGGAAGGAATGCCATTAGACTTTTTGAATGTAAAATTTGTCTGAATAATTAACAGACGCCATGTTGCGTTTTGAGAGCTCCTGATGTTCCTAAACAGTGGAAACCCCCCATAAGTGACACCATTTTGGAAACTAGACCCCTTAGGGAACTTATCTAGATGTGTGGTGAGCACCTTGAACCCCAAGGTGCTTCACAGAAGTTTATAATATTGAGCTGTAAAAATAAAATTTTCATATTTTTCCCACAAAAACGTTTTTCATCCCTTAATTTTGCATTATCATAAGGGTAATAGGAAAAATTGCACCATGAAATTTGTTGTGCAATTTCTCCTGAACACGCTGATACCCCATATGTGGAGGCAAACCACTGTTTGGGCGCACGGCAGGGTTTGGAAGGGAAGGAGCGCCATTTGACTTTTTGAATGTAAAATTTGTTTGAATAATTAGCGGATGCCATGTTGCATTTGGGGAGCCCCTGATGTGCCTAAACAGTGGAAACCCCCCACAAGTGACACCATTTTGGAAACTAGACCCCTTAGGGAACTTATCTAGATGTGTGGTGAGCACCTAGCACCCCCAGCCGCTTCACAGAAGTTTATAATATTGAGCCGTAAAAATAAAATTTTCACATTTTTCCCACAAAAAATGTTTTTCATTCCCTAATTTTGCATTATCATAAGGGTAACAGGATAAATTGCACCATGAAATTTGTTGTGCAATTTCTCCTGAGTACGCTGATACCCCACTGATGTGGGGGAAATCACTGCTTTGGTGTACGGCAGGGTTCGGAAGAGAAAGGAGCGCTATGTTGGCTGGGATAGGTTGCAGACACCATGTCACATTTGTAGAGTCACTGACATGCCAAAACAGCAGAAATCCCCACAAGTGACCCCATTTTGTAAACTACACCTCTCAAGGAATTCATCTAGGGAAGTAGTGAGTATTTTTAAATTTTTAAATTTATACCATTGGGCAGTGAAAAAAGCATAATTATATTTTTACCACAAAAAAATGTTTTACCCTCAGATTTTACATTTTCACACAGGGCAATGGGTAAAAATGGTGCCGAAATGTGTCACACAATTTCTTCTAAAAGTGGCAATACCCCATATGTGGCTGTATCGTACCGCTCAGCCATACGGCGAGATCTGGGGGGGACGGAGTGCTATTTGACAATTGGAGAACAAATTATTGTAGAATAGGCATTTGGATTTGGGAGCACAAAAAATTCTGAATTTCTTTTGGGGGGCAAGGGCCATTTCGCTTTTCCAGAGCCTTTCTGCTACCAGTAACTTGGAAGTCCCTTATATTTTTAGCAGATGACGGACCTGAGTGGGGACTAGCTTTTTTGAGGACTGAGTTGAAGCTTTTATTGGGAACATTTTACGTAACATTTATCCGGCGCTCTAGGCTGAGCACTTACATCGGGGTTTCCATTTAAATTTCCAAGTGATGTAATTCAGATGAAACCCCTGCGGGATCCATTCACTGAAATGAGGCAGCAGAGTTACTCTGGACTCCGTCTGGCCTCTGTTTAGCAGTGTCTTTTTTTTCAGAAGTGCACAAAACTGTGGCCAACCGCACTTTTATGCACGCCTAAAACAAATGACACCGTGGGATCCCAGGCCAGACGTCATCCACAGTGCCTATATCTGCCTCATTACAGGTAATCTTCCGTCATGGGTTCCGGCTGAATCACATATTTCAGAGATTTACACGGAAACTCTGGGGTAAGTGCTCAGCGCAGAGCGCAGGATAAATGTAAGGCTCTGCGCCTTACTGCGATCTTTGGGAGACATAATAAACTAATCAGCAGCAGGTGAAGAATTGGTTTTATTTATTTTTTACGCCGTTCCTAGTGTGATATAACTGATTAGATTACTTTATTATTCGGGTCGGTGCGATTACAGAGATACCAGATTTATATTGGGTTTTTATGACTGACAGCTGTCACACACTAAAAGATGCTTTTTTTTGCAAAATCAAGTTTTTGCATCGCCATATTTTGAGAGCTATAATTTTTCCAGATTTTGGCCGACAGAGTCATGTGATGGCATGTTTTTTGCGGGACGAGTTGACATTTTTATTAGTACCATTTTTGGGTACGTGACACTTTTTGATCGCTTTCTATTCCGTTTTTTGGGAGGTAAAATTAACAAAAACCAACTATTCAGGAATTGTTTTTTGAGTTTTTTTTTATGCCGTTCTGCGTGTGGTAAAAGTGATCAGGCAGCGTTATTCTTCGGGTCAGTACGTTTACAGCGATACTACACTTACTGTATATTTTTTTATGTTTTGGCGCTTTTACACAATAAAACCATTTTATAGAAAAAATATTTTTTTTGCATTGCTTTATTCTGAGAGGTATAACTTTTTTATTTTTCGGCTGATGGAGCTGAATGGTGGCTTGTTTTTTGCGGAACAAGATGACGTTTTCAGTGGTACTATTTTTATTTCCATTTTGCTTTTTGATCGCATTTTTTTCCACTTTTTGTTTGGCGATATGAGGAAAAAGCATAGTTTTTTGCTCCGTTTTTTATTTATTTTTATTACGGTGTGCACAGAAGGAGTTAATTAGTGTGACAGTTTTATAGCTCGGGTTGTTTCGGACGCGGTGATACCAAATATGTGTACTTATTTTTGCATAAATATACGGATTTATCGGTTTAATATTTTATTTATTTATTTTTATTTATTTTGTAATTTTTTTTTAACAGTTTAAAAACTTTTTTTTTTACTTTTTTTTACATTTTTACTTAGTCCCTGTATGGGACATTAATTTTTATTTTTCTGATCACTGATCTCATGTAATGTAATAGACATGTATTACATTACATGAGATCTTCCCTGACTGTTTCACAGTCAGTCTCCTGCCTGGCTTCAGCTGCAGGCTGAGCCAGGCAGGACACCATATATGGCAGATCTGGAAGCGGTCATGTGACCTCCAGTTGCCATAGCAATGTCAGGTCCTGGAAGATATAAGGGGGCCGTCGGAGAGGTAAGTGGACGACCCCCTCTCCTCCTGCTGTCTTCTATATGCCGCGATCACTATAGATCGCGGCATATAGAAGACAGCAAAGGGTTAACATCACTGGGACCTGATCCAATCAGGTCCCGATGATGTTCCCTGTCAGAGATATCGTTCTGCACCGCTCCCGCAGCGCTTGCAAGACCCTGGGGGTCCTGAGCCCTGCGGGACCACCCACCGTTTTTAAACGTCCGCGCTGCACAGAGCCCAGGCAGCGCGGACGTTTATCTACAGTGGGCGGTCGGGAAGCGGTTAAAACCGTCCTGTTAAGCTACTGTGACCTCCACTTCTATTCCAAGGGGCATTAAAACCATCTTGTTAAGCTACTGTGACCTCCACATCTCTTCCAAGGGGCATTGATATTGTCTTTTTATTCCACTGCGACCTCCACCACTCTTCCAATGGGCAATGATATTGTCTTTTTATTCCACTGGGATCTCTACCACTCTTCCAAGGGGCATTGATATTGTCTTTTTATTCCACTGGGACCTCCACGTCTCTTCCAAGGGGAATTAAAACCGTTTTGTAAACCTCTCTGACCTCAACGTCTTTTCCAAGGGGCATTAAATCCGTCTTGTTAAGATACTGTGACCTTCACGTCTCTTCCAAGGTGCATTAAAACCGTCTTGTTAAACCACTCTGACCTCCACGTCTTTTCCAAGGGGTATTAAAACCGTCTTGTTAAGCTACTGTGACCTCCACGTATCTTCCAAGGGGCATTACAACCATCTTGTTAAACCAATCGGACCTCCACGTCTATTCCAAGGGGCATTAAAACCGTCTTGTTAAGCTATTGTGACCTCCACGTCACTTCCAAGGGGCATTAAAACCGTCTTGTTAGACCACTCTGACCTCCACGTCTCTTCCAAGGGGCATGAAAACCTTCTTGTTAAACCACTCTGATCTCCACGTCTCTTCCAAGGGGCAATAAAACCGTCTTGTTAGACCACTCTGACCTCCACGTCTCTTCCAATGGGCATTAAAACCATCTTGTTAAACCACGCTGAACTCCACGTCTCTTTCAAGGGGCATTAAACCCTTTGCAACCTATGACGTCTTAGTACGTCATAGGACTCCTCCCCCGGTTCAGTGAGGGCTCCGGCGGTGAGCCCGCACTGAACCGAGCACATGTCAGCTGATTCTTACAGCTGACATGTGCCCGCAACAGCCGCGGGTGGAATCGCGATCCACCCGCGGCTGTTAACATGTTAAATGCCGCTGTCAATCTCCGACAGCGGCATTTAACGCGCGCTTCCGGGAAGCGCGTCCTAAGCCCCGCCCACCGGCGACACCGTCACGTGATCGCGGGTCACAGATGGGTGGGCATGACAACCCAGGGTCTGCAGCAGATGCCTGTGGTTGTCATGATCTGGTTGCTATGAGCGCCACCTAGTGGTCGGCGCTCATAACACAGGACCAATTCTGCTATATGTAGGGGTTCTGCTGATCCCCTGTATGTAGCAGAGGCGATCGGATAGTTGCTGCTTCTAGTCTCCTATGGATACTATAGAAGCATGCAACAAGTGAAAAAAAATCGTTTTTAAAAATATAAAAAAAATTAAAAAAATATAAAAGTTTAAATCATTCCCCTTTCGCCCCACTCAAAATAAAATATTAAAAAAAAACAACTACATAGACATATTTGGTATCGCCGCGTTCAGAATCGCCCGATCTATCAATATAAAAAGAGAATTAATCCGAACGGTAAACGGCGTAACGAGAAAAAAATTCTAAACGCCAGAATTACGTTTTTTGGTCGCCACAAAATTGCAATAAAATGCAATAACGGGCGATCAAAACATCGGATCTACCCCAAAATGTTATCAATAAAAATGTCAGCCTGGCGCACAAAAAATAAGCCCTCACCCATCCCCAGATCCCGAAAAATGGAGACGCTACAGGTCTTAGAAAATGGCTTTATTTTTTTTATTTTTATTTTTTACCAAATTTTGGAATTTTTTTTCACCACTTAAATATAAAAGAATCTGCACATATTTGGTGTCTACAAACTCGTAATGACCTGGAGAATAAGAATGGCTGGTCAGTTTTAGCATTCAGTGAATGTGGTAAAAAAAATAAATAAAAAACCACTGTGGTATTGCACTTTTTTTGCAATTTCACCGCACTTGGAATTTTTTTCCCGTTTTCCCGTACACGATATGGTAAAACTAGTAGTGACGATGAAAAGCACAACTCGTTCTGCAAAAAATAAGCCCTCACATGGCCATATTGACCAAAAAATAAAAACGCTATGGCTCTGGGAACAAGGGGAGCAAAAAACGAAAATGCAAAAACGACAAAACCCAAGGTTGCGAAAGGGTTAAACCATCTTATTAATCTACTGTGACCTTCACATCTCTTCCAAGGAGCATTAAAACCATCTTGTTAAGCTACTGTGACGTCCATGTCTCTTCCAAGGGGCATTAAAACCATCTTGTTAAACCACTCTGAACTCCACGTCTCTTCCAAGGGGCATTAAAACCGTCTTGTTAAACCACTCTGACCTCCACGTCTCTTCCAAGGGGCATTAAAACCGTTTGTTAAACCATTCTGTTCTCCACGTCTCTTCCAAGGGGCAATAAAACTGTCTTGTTAAGCTACTGTGACCTCCACGTCTCTTCCAAGGGGCATTAAAACCATCTTGTTAAACCACTCTGAACTCCACGTCTCTTCCAAGGGGCATTAAAACCGTCTTGTTAAGCTACTGTGACCTCCACGTCTCTTCCAAGGGTCATTAAAATCGTCTTGTTAAGCTACTGTGACCTCCACGTCTCTTTAAAGGGGGACTAAAACCGTCTTGTTAAACCACTCTGACCTCCACGTCTCTTCCAAGGAGCATTAAAACTGTCTTGCTAAGCTACTGTGACCTCCACGTCTCTTCCAAGGGGCATTAAAACCGTCTTGTTAAGCTACTGTGACCTCCACGTCTCTTCCAAGGGGCATTAAAACCGTCTTGTTAAACCACTCTGACCTCCACGTCTCTTCCAAAGGGCATTAAAACCGTCTTGTTAAGCTACTGTGACCTCCACGTCTCTTCCAAGGGGCATTAAAACCATCTTGTTAAACCACGCTGAACTCCACGTCTCTTTCAAGGGGCATTTATCCCTTTGCAACCTCTGACGTCTTAGTACGTCATAGGACTCCTCCCCCGGTTCAGTGAGGGCTCCGGCGTTGAGCCCGCACTGAACCGAGCACATGTCAGCTGTTTCTTACAGCTGACATGTGCCCGCAACAGCCGCGGGTGGAATCGCGATCCACCCGCAGCTGTTAACATGTTAAATGCCGCTGTCAATCTCCGACAGCGGCATTTAATGCGCGCTTGCGGGAAGCGCGTCCTAAGCCCCGCCCACCGGCGACCCCGTCACGTGATCGCGGGTCACCGATGGGTGGGCATAACAACCCAGGGTCTGCAGCAGACGCCTGTGGTTGTCATGATCTGGTCGCTATGAGCGCCACCTTGTGGTCGGCGCTCATAACACAGGACCAATTCTGCTATATGCAGGGGATCTGCTGATCCCCTGTATGTAGCAGAGACGATCGGATAGTTGCTGCTTCTAGTCTCCTATGGAGACTATAGAAGCATGCAACAAGTGAAAAAAAATCGTTTTTAAAAATATGAAAAAAATTTTAAAAATATAAAAGTTTAAATCATCCCCCTTTCGCCCCACTCAAAATAAAATATTTAAAAAAAAACTACATAGACATATTTGGTATCGCCACGTTCAGAATCGCCCGATCTATCAATATAAAAAAATAATTAATACGAACGGTAAACGGCGTAATGATAAAAAAATTCTAAACGCCAGAATTACGTTTTTTGGTCGCCACAAAATTGCAATAAAATGCAATAACAGGCGATCAAAACATCAGATCTACCCCAAAATGTTATCAATAAAATCGTCAGCCCGGCGCGCAAAAAATAAGCCCTCACCCATCCCCAGATTCCGAAAAATGGAGACGCTACAGGTCTTAGAAAATGGCTTTATTTTTTTTTTTTTTACCAAATTTTGGAATTTTTTTTCACCACTTAAATATAAAAGAACCTGTACATGTTTGGTGTCTACGAACTCATAATGACCTGGAGAATAAGAGTGGCAGGTCAGTTTTAGCATTCAGTGAACGTGGTAAAAAAATAAAAATAAAAAACAACTATGATATTGCACTTTTTTTTGCAATTTCACCGCACTTGGAATTTTTTTCCCATTTTCCCGTACACGATATGGTAAAACTAGTAATGACGTTGAAAAGTACAACTCATCCTGCAAAAAATAAGCCCTCACATGGCCATATTGACCAAAAAATAAAAACGCTATGGCTCTGGGAACAAGGGGAGCAAAAAACGAAAATGCAAAAATGACAAAACCCAAGGTTGCGAAAGGGTTAAAACCATCTTGTTAATCTACTGTGACCTCCACATCTCTTCCAAGGGGCATTAAAACCATCTTGCTAAGCTACTGTGACGTCCATGTCTCTTCCAAAGGGCATTAAAACCATCTTGCTAAACCACTCTGACCTCCACGTCTCATCCAAGGGGCATTAAAACCGTCTTGGTAAGCTACTGTGACCTCCACGTCTCTTCCAAGGGGCATTAAAACCGTTTTGTTAAACCACTCTGACCTCCACGTCTTTTCCAAGGGGCATTAAAACCGTCTCATTAAGCTACTGTGACCTCCACGTCTTTTCCAAGGGGCATTATAACCATCTTGTTAAACCACTCTGAACTCCACGTCTCTTCCAAGGGACATTAAAACCGTCTTTTTAAGCTACTGTGAACTCAACGTATCTTCCAAGGAGCATTAAAACCGTCTTGTTAAACCACTCTGACCTCCACGTCTCTTCCAAGGGGCATTAAAACCATTTGTTAAACCATTCTGTCCTCCATGTCTTTTCCAAGGGGCAATAAAACTGTCTTGTTAAGCTACTGTGACCTCCACGTCTCTTCCAAAGGGCGTTAAAACAGTCTTGTTAAACCACTCTGTACTCCACGTCTGTTCCAAAGGGCATTAAAACCGTCTTGCTGAGCTACTGTGACCTCCATGTCTCTTCCAAGGGGCATTAAAACCGTCTTGTTAAGCTACTGTGACCTCCACGTCTCTTTCAAGGGGGATTAAAACCGTCTTGTTAAACCACTCTGACCTCCACGTCTCTTCCAAGGGGCATTAAAACCATCTTGTTAAGCTACTGTGACCTTCACGTCTCTTCCAAGGGGCATTAAAACCGTCTTGTTAAGCTACTGTGACCTCCACGTCTCTTCCAAGGGGCATTAAAACCGTCTTGTTAAACCACTCTGACCTCCACATCTCTTCCAAGGGGCATTAAAACCGTCTTGTTAAACCACTGTGACCTCCATGTCTCTTGCAAGGGGCATTAAAACCGTCTTGTTAAACCACTCTGTACTCCATGTCTCTTCCAACGGGCATTAAAACCATCTTGTTAAACCACTCTGACCTCCACGTCTCTTCCAAGCGGCATTAAAACCGTCCTGTTAAACTACTGTGACCTGCACGTCTCTTCCAAGTAGCGTTAAAACTGTCTTGTTAAGCTACTGTGACCTCCACGTCTCTTCCAAGGGGCATTGAAATTGTCTTTTTATTCCACTGCGACCTCCACCACTCTACCACGGGGCATTGACATTGTCTTTTTATTCCACTGCGGAACCCAACACCAAACGAGGAGTCTTACCTGTTCTGAACAGCGTCTACGATCCTCTCGGGTTCATAGCATCCATCACCATTCAAGGCAAGATTCTGTTGAAACAGTTGACCACTGAGAACACGGATTGGAACACTCCACTACAGTCCCAGAAAACACAAAGGTGGGAAACATGGGAAACGTCTCCAAAGATCTTGAATCATCCTATCTCATTCGTATCTGGCTCTGCCTTAAGGTCTCTTTTAGCCGCCACAAGAAGAGAAATTCACATTCTCTGTGACGCATCTACAAGGGTCACAGCTGCAGTGGCCTACCTGAAGACCTCAGAAACCATCAACAAGGTGCATAGTGAATTTGTCCTGGACAGGGCCAAACTGGCCTCAAGGCCTGCTCACACTGCACCAAGACTTGGTCCTTATGCTGCTGCACTAGTGGTGGAGGTCACAGAAGTTGCCCCTGAACAGTGGCACCACATCTCCATTGACTTGCATCCAACTCAGCCAGAAACAAGACTCATGGCTGTACCCAGCTTTCGTGACAACACCTGGTTGTCATTTCTAAGTTTTGTTCCTGAGGACCCTTGTTCTGTCAATGCTGGCAGCACAGTTCAACTTGACAAATCAGTCGCTGATGGAGAGACCGGACCTGTCATTTCCACACGCTGCATACCTGTGACTCATAAGTTGAAGATGAGGTCTCATCTCTCTGGACTCTTCTTGAGCTGGTCACCAATTGTGCAGGTTGGTCTTCATCTGACAAACACAGCCAAGTGTTTCATGGGAGAAGGCATCACATGAAGACATTGCTTCTGGACACAGCTTACGACGGGAAGCCTACAGCCATATTCCTCCAGCTGTGTTTGAACATTGAACTTTTTCCAGTGGATTGTTGGGTTGGTGGAAGTGTTTGCATGTTGCGGCTTCCCCAATCCGAAGATGGGTTTACATTTCGACTCTGACTATCCTGGCGGTTGAGGACATCACTCCTCCAACTGAAAATTGGACTAGACCAATTGGACTACAATGGTTATTGTTTCACGCTTGTTTTCTCTTTGTCTTTCAGGTTTACAATGACATCCCAAAAGACACCACGTCATAGAATCATTGAAATCTAAAGATTTCAGGCGGGGAGTGTTCTGTCCCATCTTTGGGACATTTACAGTTTATCCGGGACATTTTATTTACAGTATCAAATGTCTTTCTATTTCCATGTATTATTGGGTTTGCTATGTTCCGCTGTGTATTGCATAGCTGTAAGGTTCACTTTCCCTAAAGTTTGTCCCTTATCTCTCTCCCTGTCTCCCTCTGTTGGCTGTGATGTCACTATCTCTTTCTTCTACCTGCGTCTTCTCATTCTCCATCTTGGCTCCATCAGAAGCTCATGTGCTCTCAGTCTGTCTGAGGAAAGTTCCTTTTTACCTGCTGCTGTGTATGCATTTCACAAGTTACTGTAAGAAAATAAACCCCTGTTCTGGATTCTTCTCAACATGTGTTCCTGCAGCTGAGTTAAGCTATCTGCGACCATCGCCAATTGTAAGCCATATTTACAGCCACAGGCCATGGGGACAGAATAAAAATCATATTTGGTCATTATTCATTAAGACATTGGACATGATGTGCCTAGTATTCACACAGCTTGCTCCTCTGTTGATCCCATGTTAAGAAAATTCTTACTAAGAATGGCAGTCTATTAGAAGTGAGTGGATCGATTGATAAATTTCCCCACAAAAATTAGATTTGCAAGAAACCAATTTTTGATTATTCATTGTGAGTGTATCCAGCAAAATGGTGGCTAGACATCCATAATTTTCCTTGTCTATGAAGGCTGAAACATTTCTAATGCTCATATTTCCTTGGCCCTCCTGGTTCCTTTTCGGCTTCCACTGGTTCTCTAATTAACTCTTCTATTTTTTTGTCTTCTATCTTCTTATATTCTACCTCGTTCTGCTTTCCGGCTACTTTTGGCATCGTGCCTGATGTAACCCCATGAAGCACAGTACATGTCAATTATTTGCCCCTCATGACGGCATGGGGTCTAAGGAACATAAGGAGACAGAGTCCAAGAAAGAAGATAGAAGAGAATAGAGTCGTTGGAACACCTTTCTGAACTGGATGAAATGGAGTCGACGAGAATGTTAGATCTTTTTCAGCCCCTTGTTGGCAGATTCAATTTGCTTCAAACACATTCATTGTGAATCAAATTCCCCCCCTCCCCCACCATCCCACAAATTGAGTGAATCTGCCGGAATCAAATTTCGGGAGATTAGCTCAACTCTACATTATATCCATTTTTTTTTTCATTTGTTTCCCGCTTTAGTGTACTTTGATTTTATAACTTGTTCTATACATCTGGTTGGTCATCAGTAATTTATAGCAGAGTCACTTTTGGGCAGAACCTCATATCTAGTTTTACTGATACACGTGTGACCTTGACAAGAGATAAAGAAAGTTTATGGTGAGGAATTGCTTGAATATCCCAATGCACTTGAGAAGATATTTTACTGTTTATTGCAATTATTTGTGTGCAAGTTCTGGACGACTCGCTAGGTGTATAAACCAGAGATCCACACATCATATTAAATAATTATGAGTGTGTCTGTAGGTTATCGGGCTTGAAATATATATTTGAAGAGGGATGACTTGAGCACTGCTCACACTGCTTTATACATCTTGGTACCTTTTATCCTGAATGTAACAGTTACTGAGGCAGATGGAGAAAAAGTTCCATCAAGTTAATCATAAATATTCTGAGTAAATATTCAATGGCGCAGAATAATATATACCGTTGCATTAACCATTTCACTGCCAAGATGGGTGGAATATGCCATGACTTTAAATGTTTGCTGCGACTAGAAAGTTAGCCATTATGCTTTGTATTATTTTGAAATCCAGAATTTTAGCTTTACAGCTACATTAGGTGTCTATATATAGTAAAATTGCAATATTACAAATGAAACAGTGCTAATTTTAAGTTGAGGATTAGTGTAAACAGATTTAGGCAAAAAGAGTGAGCTGTACGTGAGAGCTGGTAGAAAGGGGGCAATTGGTCATTGTCATTTTAAGAATTTTCTGGGTCTGGATCGAGTTTTTACTAGTGCAACAACTAGGGGGAGCAGAGGTAGGTAGGTAGTCAAGGGAAGCCAGAGTTCAGTACACAGGAGACAGCATTATGGATAGAGCAGCTGCGGATAGCATAGTCAGTGGCTAGCCAGAGTTTGGTACATGGAAAACAGTAGTATGGTATGGAGCAGAAGCGAGTAGCGTAGTCAGTGGGTAGCCATAGGCCAGGTGACTGGAAACAGCAGTATGGTATGGAGCATCAGTAGGAGAAAGCACTTGACTAAAGGCTGTAGACACAATATTCTCGCAATGCAGGAAGTACAAGTCCAGGTTTAAGTAGGGTGTCTAAATACAGGATGAACCAATCAGGAAAGCACAGGGTGGAACCGATCAGAAACAATATGTACTGGCATCTGGGTTAGCAAGGAACTGTCCAGAGAGCTGAATAGCTCAAAGGGAAGAGCTTCTGCCTGGTGCACAGGAGTTACCATGTTTGAGTCCTGGCAGTCATCTCCTTCCATATATACAGACTATTAGTGACCCCATGGTCATGTTCTTCAAGTGATGTACTCTTTTCTTGTACCATATATGTTTTTTTCTACTTGATATCAGAGGATGAGCAATTCATCATGTAGTAAAAATTTTAACTAATCAGGCTGTTCACTTACTCTGTGAATTACATGGTTAGTGGCATCTGGGATCATGATGGTTTGTGTTTTTTTCTGTTCTGGTGGTTTTGTGAAGATATTTGTAAGATGACATAGACCATAGTGGCAAGCAGTAGAAGAACTTGCAGTAGACTGTCTGTGATGTGGCGGGATAGCTTTTACATTATTTTGATCAAAATTATGTTAACTAAATACCCTTTATTATGTATTAGTAATTTTGCACTGTGCGATCTATCCATTTACTTCCAGTTATTTGGGTATTTTTCTTGTCTTTGGTTTTTCTCTGTCTAATGGCCTTGTGTGAACATGCATTTACATTTTGCATGCACATCAATTTACGTTTCAGTTCAGACCTCCAGGTTTTTCTTTGTAGTTCAGTGTGCTTTAGTGCATATAAAAGGGTATGGCCGCCCTTTATCTGAGCTGAGACGCTCATTCTGCCCCGGGTCTATGCTTATACTAGGGATCCAGTCTCTCTGCCCTTGTCCATATGTATGTCACTTGACAAATGGTAAGGTTTTTAATATTAGAGTTAGGACTGTCCCATAAGGGTTGCCGTGACGTGGCGGGATAGCTTTTACATTATTTTGAGCAAAATTATGTTAACTAAATACCCTTTATTATTTATTATTATTTTTGCACTGTGCGATCTATCCATTTACTTCCAGTTATTTAGGTATTTTTCTTGTCTTTGATTTTTGACTGTCTGTATCTGCCTCTCTCACCTCCCACCTCTCTTCATATCTCATCAATCTGAAAATCTGCATTCACCGAAGACAAATTTTAACAATGAATTAAGATTGAATGAACCATTTCAGGAGGAGAACAAATTATTTGTTTTTCTTATGTTCTCTTGCACTATTAATTTAGGGAAAAACAATTAAAACAACCATTAGGCTAAGTTCACACGATGAGTATCTGGTGCAATATTGATGCTGCATATTTTCATTGCTCCAAAAATGCAGCGTCTTACAGCTACAGTAAAGTGAACTGGATTTATGAAAATCTCATGCCCACTGAAAAAAAAATACTCATCATGGGAATTTAGGCTTATTCTTTGAAGGGGTTGTCCGGCCTAAGGCTACAAGTCTGCAGTAACTATATGCCTGCAGACTTGTAAATCTTCACTGCGTGCTGTGAGGATTCTCCATTGCCGGGTACGGCGGTCATGTGACTATAAGTATGCAATTTGCAAACTCCCTGCCACTTTCCAACTAGACTTATCTGGCCTTGCTTAATACACTTGCATTGTAAATCTTCACATGGTGCGCACCAACACCGGAGAATCCTTACAGGGCTCAGTGTGTGTGATGTGAGGATTCACAAGTCTGCAGTCATATAGATTGACTGCAGACTTGTAGCCTAAGTCTGGACAACAAAGATTGAGCCTAAAAATTATCAAATGGAGCCATGGGTCTGGGCTGGAATACTTATCAAGAAAGACAAATCCATAGAGTGTATCGGAGATGAAACAGAGTCAGGAGATCCGTCCATAGGAGAAACAAGAAGCAAGACAATAGGCAACAAATAAAGAAGCAAAACAAAAGGCAAATCCAACAGTAGGTGAGCTGGGTCAAAATACAGTTAATAGTAAGTAATGTGTATGAAGGCTAAAAGCATTGTTTTGAAATAGCGAGCCAAGGGTCTAGAGGCCTTTGCTTGTTGCAAAAGATTAATAGAATTGCCATTCTGGTCTGTGACATCATCACTTACCATGAGTGGCATAACTAGAGTCCAAAGGGCCTCGGTCCAAAATTTTTACTTGCCCCCTACCTGCATGTTGGTCAGATGTATGGGATCTTATAGCTTGATAGATCCTACAAAGACATATGTGTACGCTCCAATATAATGATGTCCCCCATCCTGGTGTCTTCCAGGAATAGTATCCCTCATCAGGGCACCTCCCTGGTATAATGTTTCCCATCCTGGCCCCTTCCTATAATAATGTCCCCCATCATGGGCCCCTTCCTTGTACACTGTGTTCCAAATTATTATGCAAATAATATTTTCTCAGATTTTTCCAAATTACCTATATGAATTGCAGTCATTGTAATTTTCCAGTCAAATAACTATTAGAGTACAACTGAAAGGTTTTTGTACAAACTGCCTATGATAACAGTATATTTTTTAAAAAATAAAAACTCAAACTGCACTCAAAATGCATGTTCCAAATTATTATGCTCAGCAGAGTTTTCAACCTTTTCATTTTAATAAAGAACAAAAAAATGGTCATTTTTGAAATTATAAGCATTAGCAGGTTATTACAAACTGAAATCAAACAGTTTTCAACTCAAAACTTTATTCTAGGTGATGTTACATTTGCACATAGGACCCCTTGTTCAAAAGGAGCTTCTGAACTCTCTCGTCCATTGAATTTGTCAGGTTTTGGATGGTTTCTGCTTCAATTGTTTTGCATGAGGACAGAATACCCTCCCAGAGCTGTTGCTTAGATGTGAACTGCCTCCCGCCATCATAGACACTCCTTTTGATGATGCTTCAGAGGTTCTCAATGGGGTTGAGGTCAGGGGAGCATGGGTGCCACACCATAAGTTTGTCTCCTTTTATGCCCATAGCAGCCAGAGATGCAGATGTGTTATGTGCAGAAAATATTATTTGCATAATAATTTGGAACACAGTGTATAATGTCCCTCATCTTGGACCCTTCCTATAATAATGTCCCCCATCCTGGGCCCCTTCCTGGTATAGTGTCCCCCATCCTGGCACACTTTTGTAATAATGTCCTTCATACTGGCTCCTTCCAGTAATAATATCCCTCATTCTGGGCCTCCTTCTTGTATAATGTCCCCCATCCTGCGCCCTTTCCTGTAATAATTTTCCCTGTTCCGTTCCAACACATTTAAAAGAAAAATCACTTTCCTGTGGTCCCACGACATTCAACGTCCTCTTCTATAGGGGGCGCAGGAACTGGCAGCTGACTTCATCTTGCCCAGCATGGTGCATGACATCACTGCCATGCGCCACCAGTAGCGAGCACACCAATGTTAGCTGCTGGCCTCTGATTGACTGGCAGCATGTATTGCAGTGCAGAGAGCTGGCGGGTCTCAGCGCCGCTATAAATTTCAGCTGAATTTGTGGCCTGGTAAGTACATCTAGATGAATTAGTCTCTAGTGTCGGCAGACCCCCCCTTCCTAATGGCCTCAGATATGGTCGCACCCGCTACAACCATGATCGTTATGCCCCTGCTGAGCATCTGGTTACCATATTGGTGATACATGGAGATGCTGCACTGGACCCGAGAGAAGTATGTAACAGCCAATTATCAACATAGTGTTTCCAAACTGGCGTCATTCTCATTATTGTTGCCTTTGGCCAGCAACCACTTCTCAGGGTTCATTCAGACGTCAGGTTTCAAGTACACATATAGAGTTTTTACCTATTATAGTCTATGCGTCTGTTCACATCTGTGTGTTTTTTCGGAACTGAACTGCACCAAAACACAGAGACGACCAATTTTGAACCGAGCCACGAGCAAAACTCGCCAATGCAAGTCTATGAGTCTGTTAAAAAAAACTCGAATAGCACTCAGATGCCATCTGTGTGCTATTAATGTGCTGTCCAATTTTTGTGTTTGCTTAATAGAAGAAACATGAGAAAACTTGTTGTACACAAAAAGCTAAAAACTGATCAGTACATTTTTTTACAAAAAACTAAAATCACTGCTGTCTGAATGAGGACTTACTTGCATCGACCTCTCCACAACTAGAGATCAGAAACATTGTTATTAAATTGTAACATTGTGCTTCATTTTGTAAAATGTGGGATCTGGGGGCGTTCATTGAGTGGACTCTGCTAAAACCATATTTAAAAATTGGGAATGGTTATCTCATCTTCTTGGCTTTCCCAGGCCCAATTTTCATCACATTTTTCCAATCACTCCCTGTTTCTAATATATTTTGATAAACAATTGATTTATCCTAAATCGTAATTTTCTCTGTATTGCTAAAATGCTGTATTTGTTACTATTTTAGGCCTCTGTTTGTCATATCTCCATTTACATGCAAATGTCTCTACCTACTGTAGATGAAGAGGAGGGAAATGTATATACCCTTAATTAAATGTGCTTATAATAGTCTGTTTAATTAAAGATTGAGCACTTACTAAAAACAGCTTTTCCCTTGTAAAAGCTGATAGCAATGAAGATTGATATTTGATTCGTGAACGATAAGCTTTTCAGTTTCCTACAGTTTGATTAAAAGCACAGCAAGAAACATATAAAAAAATCAAGATTGATCTAAAAGTGTCCCTAAAATGGTTTGATGATAAACTTGGCTCTTGACTTTTCTGTCTCTGTGCCTATAAAAAATTTAGAACCAAATTGTTGTCTTCAGCTCGCATTTACTGTGGTTACTTAAAGGCAAAGCATATTGCTGTATTAAATTTTCATTTTGTTCTCTTTTGAATTAGCTTGATATAACCTTATAGTTTAGAAATGGGAATGTTTTGAATGGTGTGAGGCAGTGACTGCGATCGTATATGAGGGACGTTATATATCCCCCAGAATGAGTACAGAGACTTATTAAATCCATTGGAGTGCATTGCAGTCACAAACTCACCTGCAGCTGCAATGCAGGAATGAAGGTGAGCATTGACCTGGTCAGGCTATCTGGCTAAGGCAGATTAGTAAAACCCGGCAGGGCCTTCATTTCTTGAGGGAGGCTACAGGAAGACAGTGGGGCGGCCTCCTCCCTCCAACCCGGGTTTTCCAGTGGCTCTTTCCACGCTCCTTTAAAAACCCTGCATTAAAGATTAGTGTTGTTCAGTGTTGGGACCTGCTAGGAGCATAGCAGGAAAGCTTGGTGGGCCTGTGTGTAGCTGAACCTACACCTGGGAAGGCTCTGCACCCATCAGGCTCTGAGCGGCCGGGGCGGCCGTTGCCCACGACAAACGTTGTTATGGACTGATGTTAACCCGACTGCGAACTAGAGGACTTTCTGTTTTACCCGTGAGTTGCTGAATAAAAGCTGCTTATGTTGGACTTGCTTGGGTCACTGCCTCAGTTACTGCACGGTGTGAACACCCCTGCCTTACAATGGCCATGAGTATTTTAGTAAATCATGAGTGTCTGCCTATGCTGTGAGTTTGGTATTATTGTCTATTCTGCCTATGTAAACCTTTTATATTATCTGTAATGAGTTTCCTGGACAGCTGAGAAAACCAAGAATTCTAGAGGATAGTCCCAGCAATAGAGCTGAGCGAATCTGACAAACTTCTAATTTTTAAAATCATGTGGATTTTTTCTGGGAAATTCAGTTTGCAGTGAAGTTATTATCTGTGAATTTTATATCCCTTATTCTCTGGGGTTTCTCTAGACCCCCAAGAATAATAAACATAAGATGTAAAAAAACAAAGAAAGTTATACTTGCCTCACCACTCACCTGTCCAGCCCCTCCGCTGTTCACTTCCTGCCATCTGGTCCTCAGAGCCGCCTCTTCTTTTTTTGGTACAAGAAGCATCTCCCGGGCTTATTAACTCTAGGCTGGGACTTCCAGCTTTGACCAAGCTTTAGGGATCTCTGAATATCACACGTTGTGATGTCAAGGACTTGTGACATGCCATGACCTCTGAGACCTGGTGGTGGCCGAAGTCCCAGCTGAAAGTGAGGATGCTTGAGCTACAATGGCAGAAAGAGGATGCTCTGCGGACTGGACAGTGGGTAGCAAACAGCGCCTTTCACTATCCAGTTCTTTTCTTTCCGCTGTTGAATATTTGACCTGTTTACTATAGGTTGGGGCTTCCGGCAGGGCCAGCTCCAGGGTTTTGTGGGCCCCGGGCGAAAGAGTCTCTGTGGGCCCCTTTAACACATACCACACTTCATGATGCACAGGTACAGCAGAGAAATATATATATAGTACAATGCCAAAGATATCACTTCTTTCATTACATGACCGATATCTATTGTAAATTCTACAATAGCTCAGAAACCGGTGAATTGCTCCATACAGAATAATGGCCCCCATAAAATGCTCCATACAGGATACTGGCCCCCATATTACGCTCTGTACAGGATACTGGCCCTCTTATAATGCTCCATACAGAATGCTGGCCCCCAAATAATGCTCCATGCAGGATACTGACCCCCATATTATGCTTTGTACAGGATACTGGCCCCCTTATAATGCTCCATACAGAATACTGGCCCCCAAATAATGCTCCATGCAGGATACTGACCCCTATATTACGCTCTGTACAAAATACTGGTCCCCTTATAATGCTTCATACAGAATACTGGCTCCCAAATAATTCTCCATGCAGGATACTGGCCCCCATATTACGCTCTGCACAGGATACTGGCCCCCTTATAATGCTCCATACAGAATACTGGCCCCAAAATAATGCCCCATGCAGGCTGTTCCCCCCCACATAATGCCCCATGCAGCATGTCACCCCCCCTTAAAATTCCCCATGAAGGATGTCACCCCCCCTATAATTCCCCATGCAGGATGTCTTCCCTCATTTAATGCCCCATGCAGGATGTTGCCCCTCATATAATGTCCCATGCAGGATGTCACCTCCCCCCCTATATAATGCCCCATGCAGGATGTCACCCCCTCTTATAATGCCCCATGCAGGATGTCACCTCTCCCCCCCATATAATGCCCCATGAAGGATGTCATCCCCTCTTATAATGCCCCATGCAGGATGTCATCCCCCCCTAGTGAGTGAGATAAAGGAGAGGTCTGCAGTACAAACAGTGGAGGTTTGATGCAAAAGTATAAACAAAGGTACTGTGCATGAAGATGTAAGAGCACTGAGAAGCACTATCAAGTTTATTTTATACAGAATATATTATGTAGTCATGGAATAAAAGCAAAGCAAATCACAAATCCAAAAAGATTCAAGAATAGACAAATAATAGCATATTCACTAGTGTGAACATCCTCCTATATCTTTCTCTACCATACAGGTCAATACATGACCACTTACTTGTACACTGAAGGTTGAGACTCCTACTTAGTTCTTGTAATGTTGTAGGGAACCATAATTCTTCTTCAGGTCTGACATTATAGCCACAGGATTGAGGGATGCAAAGTCTTTAAAATCTGTGTTTTAGCTTTCTTTACCTGTTAAATGGAACCTGTTACCTACAAACGCATAAGTTACATGCAGATATATTGATAATCTGAAATTAAACAGCATTGAATTCATGTTAGTCTGTTACACTGGAAGAGCGGCTACAGGGAGAAAATTAAGTTATATTCTCCCTGCACCCGCCTGCTTCCAGTCATCAGGGCGGTTCAGGGGGCTGCTAGAGTCACCACTTACTACACAATGAGATCGCTGTTATCACTCCTCCTACACCTTGAATGACAACTAGCTCTGCCCTGTGTGTGCAGTGTGTATGTACAGAACTAGCTATCAGTCAAGGAATGATAGAGCACTCACTGTAGTGAGCAGTGACTGTTGTAGATCACTGCAACACCCTAATGACTGGAAGCGAGCGGCTATAGGGAGAATATAACTTCATTTTCTCGCTGTAGCTACTCTTACAAATAGGCTTGTCATAATTGAAATGTTATTTACCTCAAGATTATAACTATATCTGCAGGTCAATAGTGCTTTTGTGGGTACAAGGATCCCTATATTTTCAGTTTTTTTGCTTTATAACAATGCATTTTCTACATCTCGTCTCCCAATAAGGGAGGAAACCTTATCTGTGAGACTTAGCAAACTGGTCCACATGCATGTGCTACCACCAGCTGTGTTGCATCTGCAGGTTGGGTACGACGAGTCTCTTCTGGCCCATTAACTCATCTCTGCTCAATGACACGATTAAGACTAATTAGGACTTTTTATTGCTACTTTTCAGAATCACTTTGCTTTAAAGTCTGTAAATGTTTATATATACTGTTTTTAATGTAAAAAGCTGCTCTGAAGTTTAAGCAGTATTACATTAAAACTAAAGCTGTTGACATAGTTCATATGTTTTAAGAGGAAGGTAAAATTGAACAGCTCCTAACACGGAGCCAAGAATACATTCTGTGACTTTTTTGTATAAACATAAAAACTATCTCCAAAAAAGATTTAAAGAGGTCTACCCACAATAGGGATCATGTCCTGTTTGACATCACAGAAAACAGGCAGCCATACTTACCCATACCTGGTCATGTTACTAATGCACTGCTGGGTGCAGCAGGACCCCATAAACAACCACTCACACACCTACCATCCTCCATTGCTTAGTATTGTAAATGTCCATGAATGAGGCTTGTACAAGGTGCCAGTAACTCAAATATGGGTAGTGCCAGCTTACAGCCTATGGTGTCACCAATGCTATAAGATCAGGTAGGCTGTATAGTACTATATAAGTGCACAATCACAGGGGCAGACACCCCAATTTCCATGACCAACACTACAGAGCCTGGCTGCATCTTGAGATAATACATGAGGTATTAGTAGATATTTTGGCAAAAATATGTGAGCTACCCCTGCCTTTTATCATGTGGGTCTGCTGCATCCTGTGCTACATTAGTATTGTGTCCAAAAATTGATAAGTACGACTGCTTTTTTCTATGTTGTTTTTTGCATTTTTGTCCATTTCAGTGAGTTGTTTTCCTGCCCTATTCCATTGTACTAGAAAACATGAGAATAAATATAATTACAATTAATATTTATCATCAAAAGATAATGCAATTTTTAAAAATTGTTTTAAACAACAACCCAAAATTATACCTTTGTATATTGTTGGTAATAGTTACAGTATGTCCACAACTAGTCTAATTCTTTAATGGACATCTGTCAGTAGGATCAACCCTCCTAAGCCGTCTATATGGACATGTAGGTCATAGGAAGCTGAATAACATGATACCTTGATATCTGTAATCCAATGTCTTATTCCAGAGATATCCATGCTTTTTTATATGTAATTGATCTGTTAATATCTATGGACCGTACATAGATCTCCCTGAGAATCTGCCTCCAGAGCTTCTTTTAAATAAAATGAGGTGTTACTAGTGGAATATGTAATGGCCGCTCTCTGCTCTGCTGTTCTCACTGCAGAGCTGTGTGTGATTATACCTGACACATCTGCCATTTCCTATCAGCTTCAGCTTCCATCCCACAGGCAGACAGGGTGGCATATACAGCAGAGCTGTGAGAGCTGCAGCAAATGTGTTTTAAGAAGACAACGTTCAGTTCTACTGTTCTGTGTTAGTTACCTGTCTCACACTGGTAACACCTCCTTTCATTTATAATAATCTCTGGAGACAGATTCTCAGACAGATCAGTGTCCGGCCCATAGTCCTGAACAGCTCATTCACATATAAGAAAAACATGAATCATTCTGGAATAAGACATCGGATTGGAGAAATCAAAGCATCTTTTTATTCAGCTTCCTATGACCTACAGTGGTTGCCAAAAGTATTGGCACCCCTGCAATTCTGTCAGATAATACTCAGTTTCTTCCTGAAAATGATTGCAATCACAAATTCTTTGGTATTATTATCTTCATTTAATTTGCTTGCAAGGAAAAAACACAAAAGAGAATGAAGCAAAAATCAAATCATTGATCATTTCACACAAAACTCCAAAAATGGGCCAGACAAAAGTATTGGCACCCTCAGCCTAATACTTGGTTGCACAACTTTTAGCCAAAATAACTGTGAACAACCGCTTCCGGTAACCATCAATAAGTTTCTTACAATGCTCTGCTGGAATTGTAGACCATTCTTCTTTGGCAAACTGCTCCAGGTCCCTGATATTTGAAGGGTGCCTTCTCCAAACTGCCATTTTGAGATATTTCCACAGGTGTTCTATGGGATTCAGGTCTGGACTCATTGCTGGCCACCTTAGAAGTCTCCAGTGCTTTCTCTCAAACCATTTTAAAGTGCTTTTGGAAGTGTGTTTTGGGTATTTGTCCTGCTGGAAGACCCATGACCTCTGAGGGAGACCCAGCTTTCTCACACTGGGCCCTACATTATGCTGCAAAATTTGTTGGTAGTCTTCAGACTTCATAATGCCATGCACACGGTCAAGCAGTCCAGTGCCAGAGGCAGCAAAGCAACCCCAATACATCAGGGAACCTCCGCCATGTTTGACTGTAGGGACCGTGTTCTTTTCTTTGAGTGCCTCTTCTTTTTTCCTGTACACTCTATGTTGATGCTTTTTCCCAAAAAGCTCTACTTTTGTCTCATCTGACCAGAGAACATTCTTCCAAAACGTTTTAGGCTTTCTCAGGTAAGTTTTGGCAAACTCCAGCTTGGCTTTTTTATGTCTCGGTAAGAAGTGGGGTCTTCCTGGGTATCCTACCATACAGTCCCTTTTCATTCTGACGCCGACGGATAGTACGGTTTGACACTGTTGTACCCTCGGACTGCAGGGCAGCTTGAACTTGTTTGGATGTTAGTCGAGGTTCTTTATCCACCATCCGCACAATCTTGCGTTGTAATCTCTCGTCAATTTTTCTTTTCCTTCCACATCTAGGCAGGTTAGCCACAGTGCCATGGGCTTTAAACTTCTTGATGACATTGCGCACGGAAGACACAGGAACATTCAGGTCTTTGGAGATGGACTTGTAGCCTTGAGATTGCTCATGCTTCCTTACAATTTGGTTTCTCAAGTCCTCAGACAGTTCTTTGGTCTTCTTTATTTTCTCCATGCTCAATGTGGTACACACAAGGACACAGGACAGAGGTTGAGTCAACTTTAATCCATGTTAACTGGCTGCAAGTGTGATTTAGCTATTGCCAACACCTGTTAGGTGCCACAGGTAAGTTACAGGTGCTGTTAATTACACGAATTAGAGAAGCATCACATGATTTTTCAAACAGTGCCAATACTTTTGTCCACCCCCTTTTTTAGGTTTGGTGTGGAATTATTTCCAATTTGGCTTTATGACAATTCTTTTTGTGTTTTTTCATTGAAGACAAATTAAATGAAGATAATAATACGGAAGAATTTGTGATTGCAATCATTTTCAGGAAGAAACTGAGTATTATCTGACAGAATTGCAGGGGTGCCAATACTTTTGGCCACCACTGTACATGTCCATAAAGACAACTCAGGAGGAAGAGCCTATTCACAGATACCCTTTAAGGAAGAGCATGTGCAGGTTTTGAAAATTGTACATGCATAGTTTGCCCATCATGAATAGAGTCAGCGTAAGCATTGAAAAATCTCTTGAAAACAAAATGCTCATAAGAAGTATAGTTTTTACTATTAGGACAGTAGTCATAGTACATGCTCTGATGCCACCGCTGCCTTTTTGATCTCTGTCTGGAGAAAAGCTTGTGTAGCCACAGGAGTCAGAAAATCCAATCCTGCAGTTGCTGCAGATTTATCAAGCTTGAAGGAATTTGTGGGTAAGAAAACCTCTTTATAGGCAGACTATGTAAAAATGCAAAAAATACATATATTGACACAAGGATGCCTACACATATTTGTTTTTATATATTTTAATAA
This sequence comes from Phyllobates terribilis, assembly GCF_046119375.1. Classification (NCBI taxonomy): domain Eukaryota; kingdom Metazoa; phylum Chordata; class Amphibia; order Anura; family Dendrobatidae; genus Phyllobates; species Phyllobates terribilis. The sequence continues at coordinate 487,275,579 of NW_027362771.1, forward strand.
AGACTCTAATTTCCAACAAAATACATTTTGCACAAATATTGTGACATGGTATCAAAAACCCTCTATAGGCTGCAATCACAGTGACTGGATAGCCACATACAGACACATACAGCATTTATGTCTGGTGACAGACTATTGGCGAAACAATATTATGGCTATTTATTTATACTGTTTTTGAACATGCTGAGTGAATGTACATACACATCACCTATTGACTTTCAATGTCAGGTTTTCCGTTTATCCTATTTGCCTGCCACTGATATGCAGCCTTCAAATCAAGAGTGGATTTATAACATAGTGACCTCCAAATTCTTTAGATAACCTTAACTGAAAAAAATATATATGTCATGGCGTGCAAGTAAGGAAAACATACAGTATAGGAAACTATACTGTAACCACAGATACAAATAAGAATGAGTGTAATAAAATAGCATTTTGGCTTTAGCAGTTTGAATGCCATAGAGGTGAACAAGATGTGAAGAGGTCAAGTCATGATCACTTTTTAATAAGAAAGCATACAGTACTGCAAATGACTACGATGGATTCAGTCAAATGATTACTTCTTACTGAAAATTCTCATTCTATAGTTCTATATACCCTGCTGTGTTCATTCATGTTATCAAATACATCTAAAAATAAATACAAAAATAATTCTACTGTTTTGAAACGCAAGCATTGAAAAAAATTGGAGGCAGCACCCAGACTGTGGTGCCCTTTTGTTGCCCAGCTGGTACCATCCATGTCTTCTGCCTTCCATCCACTTTACTATGGATGGTTTAGCCCATTGAATGGGTCAATTAATGCTTTCTCCCCTTCTTCCTCCTCCCCCTTGTTTAAGGTTTGTTTACAATTAGACTTCCTGGATAACCGGCTTGGGTTCTGGAGATTACTTCCCTTTTTTATGAATATTTTTCAATAATTTTTCAATAATGTTAAGTTTGGTTGTTGTACTTGTTGTTGTCAACTTTAGGTTCTACAAACTCTAATGGACCGAAAGCTATAAAAACCTGAGCACTGACTTATTCTAGTATTACATTACAAGTCAAAATCTCCCTAGTGATACCATGTTGAATTCAACCTCACAACCTGACCCCTTCCATTTTGTTCTTCATTAGCCAATGATTATGGAAATATCTCCAGATCATGCTTTGTCCTTCACTCTCTAAATTGGGACCTTCCAGGAGCAAAGCTGACTTTTGGATTTTCCTTATTACATAAGAGAAGATTTGATTCCCCCAGGGAGACAGTGAATTAAATTCATTAGAAGTGAACTGTGCCCACTTGGCAGAACTTTTCTTCATGTGCAGGATGGTTCAGGGAAGGATGTAGAATAAGTAATTCCATTGTGTTATCAGAAAGTGCCAAGCACTTGAGTCTCATTGAAGAGCAGTCAGGTTTTGGCACGGAAAGTGCTTATCTTGTGATGAGGGGGATTAAAACGCTGGTCTAGATTTGTCCTTCAGCATACTCATAAACTCCATTTTCATTACTGAGGAACATTAGACTATGAAATTGTTTCATGCCAACATTTACTGATGATGTTCTGTTGTCCAGTTCCATGAGGATTGTCCCTAAACAAGACTCTATCCAAAAATAGTTCTAATTTTATAGCTGTAATTTTCCATTTGAGTAGCATATTTAGGGAACAAATTTAAATAAAAGTAAGTTTTATATTTTATGCATTTAACATTCTGTAAATTTTCCTAATTTATTGACCTTATAGTAGAAAATACTTAATATTTCTATCATTAGTTGAATCGGATGACTGTTTGAAAAAAATTAATATAATGTAATGTTTTAAAAACTGGATTGTAATTAGAATGGGATTGATATTTAGGGATCATTATATTTTAATTTTAATAATGAGCTGGCATTCAGTCAATGCTTGGAGCGTGGTCCCGTTGCTCATTATGTACTAAGCGGTGACTTAAGCCGCGCCAGCCGCACCCCTATAACTGAAAGCCCGAGGCTGCCGGAGAAATAAAGTTAGTTGGTGTCAGGCTGCTTCAGAATGCTATTAACCTTCAGATTAACCCCCTTTCTGCAGCTTAAACTTATTTTTACATGACACATTTAACACACCCAAGGGTGACTATTAGTATCATGTGATGTCTTTTGGGTTAATTAATGTGCTGACTGTTTTTTAAAACCTTGTATATTACATATTCAGAGATTAAGTGGTCAATATGTGGTTGCCTAGCAGGATGACATATTTCTTTATTCACCTGATAATGTGTCACACATTACATGTTCAAACGTTACTCCAAATACTAAGACAATTTTTAATTTGCTAAATCTGAAAAATGTGTTTTCTTTGTTCAAGAAGTAAAGTTTGTGAGGAATAGAATGTTTGCTAAAAGTTTCAGAATGGACCCCACAAAAGTTCCAAGCTATTAAGGAGCTGTCACGATGCTGTTGTCCTGCCCCTAACATTAGGGGTGCCCTATTTATCCCTGACTGTGATCCAATTAAGTTTGCGATTAGTGTTGAGCGAGCACTAAAATGCTCGGGTGCTCGAAGCTCGGGCCAAGCTCGCCGTGATACTCGGGTGCTCGACCCGAGCAACGAGCCCTATGTTAGTTTATGGGAGACCTGAGCATTTTTGCGGCGGCACCCCCGGCAGTCTTTGCCCCGGAGCATTTTCCGTTTTTGCATTTTCGTTTTTGCTCCCCTTGTTCCCAGAATCATAGTGTTTTTATTTTTTGGTCAATATGGCCATGTGAGGGCTTATTTTTTGCGGGACGAGTTGTACTTTTCAACGCCATTACTAGTTTTACCATATCCTGTACGGGAAAACGGGAAAAAAATTCCAAGTGCGGTAAAATTGCAAAAAAAGTGCAATACCACAGTTGTTTTTTATTTATTTTTTTTACCACATTCACTGAATGCTAAAACTGACCTGCCCTTATTATTCTACAGGTCATTACGAGTTCATAGACACTAAACATGTATAGGTTCTTTATATTTAAGTGGTGAAAAAAAATTCCAAAATTTGGTAAAAAAAATAAATAAAAATATAGCGCCATATTCTAAGACCCATAGCGTCTCCATTTTTCGTGATCTGGGGCTGGTTGATGGCTTATTTTTTGCGCACCGGGCAAACATTTTTATTGATAACATTTGGGGTAGATCCGATGTTTTGATCGCCCGTTATTGCATTTTATTGCAATTTTGCGGCGACCAAAAAACGTAATTCTGGCGTTTAGAATTTTTTTATCATTACGCCGTTTACCGATCGGATTAATTCTTTTTTTATATTGATAGATCGGGCGATTCTGAACGCGGCGATACCAAATATGTGTATGTGGGGTTTTTTTTTATATATTTTATTTTGAATGGGGCGAAAGGGGGGTGATTTAAACTTTTATATTTTTTTATTTTTTTTTTATATTTTTAAAAACTTTTTTTTTTTACTTTTTGCATGCTTCTATAGTCTCCATAGGAGACTAGAAGCAGCAACTATCCGATCGCCTCTGCTACATACAGGGGACGAGCAGGTCCCCTGCATGCAGCAGAAATGGTCCTGTGCTATGAGTGCCGACCACTAGGTGGCGCTCATAGCGACAAGATCATGACAACCACAGGCGTCTGCTTCAGACCCTGGGTTGTCATGCACGCCCATCGGCGACCCGCGATCACGTGACAGGGTCGCCGGTGGGCGGGGCTAATGACACGCTACCCAGAAGCGCGCGTTAAATGCTGCTGTCGGAAATTGACAGCGGCATTTAACATGTTAACAGCCGCGGGTGGATCGCGATTCCACCCGCGGCTGTTGCGGGCACATGTCAGCTGTAAGAATCAGCTGACATGTGCTCCGTTCAGTGAGGGCTCAGCGCAGCAGCCCTCACTGAACCCGGGGCACGCAAATATGCGTACTAATACGTCCACGGTAAGTAAGGGGTTAAAAGCCTAACAAGTGCCCAAAACGATAGTGACAGTGCTCAAATGACATGGGGACAGCATGGGGATCGCCCCAGGAAGCATTTCTGACCCTCAGGTCACTGCTGTCAACAACGTGGTCAGAGGTATTAAGCCACTTTTAAGGGCTCACAATAAGACGTTCAAAAATGAAACTGAAACGGTTTTTCTGTGAAATATGTTAAGGAACTTCCTTTCCAGGGTAAAGACTTGTGTATAAGGTAAAATAAATAACCCCCCAAAAAATACTCCTCCACACCTTGTCCTATGTTCACAAGTAGCATTTTTTATGCATTTTTGCACTTTTGTATTGCTTTCAACCGTGACAAATGCATTCACCTGGAAATGTCATTTTAACATTTTACAACCTTATCTGGCCATGTGCTGTGTGACACATGCATATGTGACACCCCAGGGGTCTGGTTGCCACAGTGATAGAGATATTATGTCTGAGAGCAGGTGGGAGGTCCTTTGGTCAGGGATCCTGTGCATGCCACACCTCCTGCCCAGTCTTGGGAGGGGAAGAACTTCCCCTATATAAACCCGGGGCTGAAGCAGGGTTAGCAGTCAAGAAGAGTAGAGACAAGAAACAGTCACAGGAAGAAACAGCAGAAGCTCAGTGGGAGCAATACTACTACAAGTCAGGGGCTGGCAGCTGCAGAGCTCGCCCTGACTGAGAAGCTTTCTTACCGGACCCGGCGTCCGAGGCTGTGGGGACTAACTCTTACCCAGCAGCAGAAGCCGACCGGCAGGGGATTTCAGGTCCTCTGGCCCAGAAACCCGAAGGCACGGTCACACGCGTGGGACCAGCACCACCATCGTGGAGCGGAAGCCATTAGAAGGCCCCGAGTCACCGGCCATACGGGTGAGCACCACACGGTACACTCAGGGACGTGGGCTACTTATATCCACTTCTAGCAAGGTAGCCAGAAGAGTACAGTCAGTTTGGGAGGCCTACAACTCCGCCTGGCCAGGGGAGATCCCATCTGCTCAAGGACTGACCAGGCCCCGTTCACTAGCAAGTACTCCGGGAGCGTCTATCGTTGTTACCAGTAAAGACCCTGAATTACACCGCACCGTCTCTGAGTGGTTCCTGCTACCCCCATCATCCACATCTGCTGCCCTGAGGCCATACCCCTCCCGTTGGGGGTTATACCATCTACGCTGCACCATCCATCCACCGGCCTCAACGGACTGTCTTGCAGCGGCAGCTCCATAGCTGCATTTAACGGGTGGCGTAGTCGTCCTACATCTACCGCTGTTACATCGCCGCTCAGTTTGACTCCCTGGGCACGGACCGGGTCACCGCCACGAGACTACAACCCTCAAGAGATCCGGCTCCGGGTAAGCTCCCGCGTGCGCAACGCAGCGCGACACAGGCCCAGGGGCGCGTCAACTTTGGCGTAGTCGGCAGGATTTCGTGCCCGCAACCACCGGGTACTGCGTGCCTGAAAAAGAGACTTTTCAAACTTACCTGTGGTGAAGATTCCCGCCATCCGGCGCCATCTTCAGCCTTCTTCCCGCCATCGGTGAAGTTTCCCGCCATCCGGCGCCATCTTCTGCCTTCTTCCCGCCATCCGTGGAGTTTTCCCGCCATTGGACGCCATCTTGAGGACGCCGCGCGGGAAGAAGAGGGGCGTGGACTCCGAAAGCGCGCGAGAACTGAAGCCCCGCCTCACGTCCGGACGTTGCGTAAGGTCCTGGAAGGAGCCCAACAGACGCCGACGTCACAGGAGCGCGACGGAAGGTCCTCAACCCTGACGATCCACTGCGGAGCCGCGGCCTACGGAACAGGATCATCGCAAGGTAGGCCACGGTCCACTAGGGGGGAGGAAGATGTCGGATACGGAGGAGAGCTTCACTGCCTCAACCCCCGCCAGCGCTACCGCTGCTGCAGTTATGCCCTTCACCATGCCCTATATCCCGGGAGCAGCTTGGCTACCCCAGTACTCAGGGGAGTCACATACCCTGCATGACTTTAGAGAAAAGCTGGATAGCCTCTTCCAGGTGTACCCCCTCACAGAAGAGCAAAAAGTGAGCATCCTGGTGGCCCAACTAACCGGGGCAGCCAAAAGGGAAGTAAAATCCTGGCCACCTGGGAGGAAGACTGTCGCAGGGATACTAACCCGGCTGAAGGACACCTTTGATACCCGCACCTCAGCCGAGATTAAGCTTAGATTCTACGGGTGCAAGCAGCGAGCGCATGAGAGTATAAGGGACTATGCACTAAACCTACAAGAGGCCCTGAGGGCCATTAAGCAGACCGACCCTGATGGAGTGGGAAACGAGGACAGGCTGTTGACCGAACAGTTTATAGAGGGACTGTATTGTAATGCCCACCGAACCCAGTTGCGGGCAATGGCCTTACAGGATCCCCATCTGGGCTTTGCACAGTTCAAGGACAGAGCCATCCGGGTGCTCAGAGAACCGGCACCGGGTGGCGTTGTGACCCACAAGCGCCCTGCTATCACTTACCACCAGGAGGCGGCGCCCTTGTCGGCAGGGCCTGTGGGAGCTGATGCGCAGGCTTTGGACAATGACCCGGCTCCAGACCTACACCATCAGGTCCAAGAGCTAGCTAAGAGCGTTGCTGCGCTAACCCGAACTGTGCAGTCTTTACAGGCTTCCACCCCAGGGAAGATCCAGCTGGCATCCGGACCGGAGGACATCCCGTGGCGTCGACCAAGGAGGACCCCACCGGCCAGAGGAAGGCCCAGTGACCGATACAGCGAGGACGGACGACCCATCTGCCGCCGCTGCAATCAACCTGGACATATGGCAAGGTACTGTTCTTTAAACGGGCACAACCTGGGGTAGAGGGCCAACCCCCAGGAAAAAGATCACCAGGCCCATCAAACTGGCGCGACAGATATGTGGGAGGACGTCCAGTCTTGCCTGTGGTACTGGATGGCATTCCCATGAGTGCCCTACTGGACACCGGGTCACAGGTCACCACCATCCCGTACGTGCTCTTTAAGCAGTACTGGAATGACTCGGATATTACCCGCTACCCTGACGACGACTTGAGTATCATCGCCAGCAATGGCCAGCCCGTGCCACAGATCGGATTTAAAGAGGTGACCATCAAAATCGGTAGAGTCGAACTGGCAGCACAGGGACTGATCATTGTAGATATTGACAAACATGAGAGTCACCCAAAAATAACTCTAGGAACTAATGTAATTGAAAATTGTCTTGCAGAGGTGATTTTCCTTTTACAGCAGGTTGCCAAGAACGCCAGCTCCGGCGAGCAGCGGGTGCTCCAGAAAGAGATCCGGGCACTGATGCGACGGCAACAGGTGGAACTCTCCGGCGGTGAGATTGGTAGCGTAAGAATGTGTGACCCTTTTCCTATTGCCATGCCCCCAAAAAGTGAAATGATGATTTGGTGCCGGGCAGCTATTGGTCTGAGAGGTAGAGATTACCAGGCAATGGTAGAACCAGTTTACTCGGACAGTAGGCCCACCATTTTGACAGCACGGGGGGTGGTTGATGTACGCCATGGGAGGGTGCCCGTTCGCATAATAAATATCGGGGAGAGGGAAGTGTACCTGCCCCGGTATGCCACGCTAGCCAAATTATATACCATTAACCAAAATTCTATACAATCTGTGGAACCCTTGCCTCCATCTCACCCGGAGGAAGGTAACGGCTCTAAGAAAAACATGGAGGACTGGTGTCAGCAACTACATCTGGGTACTGACTCCACTCCCGCACACCAGAAACAAGGAGTCTATCGGGTGGTTCAGGAGTACGAGAGAGTGTTCAGTAAACACCCGTTAGACTTCGGGCGAGTCAAGGGGGTAGAACACCACATCCCCACGGGAGACCATCCTCCTATAAAAGAGAGGTATCGACCCGTACCCCCTGCCCACTACCAACACGCCAAGGGGATGCTTAGAGACATGAAGGAGGCTGGGGTGATCAGGGATAGCTGTAGCCCCTGGGCAGCTCCACTAGTCTTAGTCCGAAAGAAAGACAACACCATGAGGATGTGTGTAGATTACCGGAAAATCAATCGTATCACACACAAGGATGCGTACCCCTTACCAAGGGATAGAGGAGTCATTGGCTGCTTTAAGATCTGCTAACTTCTTCTCTACCTTGGATCTCACTAGCGGGTACTGGCAGGTTCCTGTAGCAGAGGCGGACCGGGAGAAGACCGCATTCACCACCCCGATGGGACTTAGCGAGTTCACCTGCATGCCGTTCGGACTCTGCAACGCACCGGGAAACTTCCAACGACTAATGGAGTGTTGTCTGGGCCACAGAAACTTCGAGACGGTCCTGTTGTACCTGGACGATGTCATCGTATATTCTAAGACGTATGAGGACCACCTGAAACACCTGGCGGAAGTGTTCGAAGCTCTGGCAAGTTACGGCCTAAAGGTGAAACCCTCCAAGTGTCACCTCCTGAAACCAAAGGTGCAGTACCTGGGACACGTGGTGAGCGCTGACGGAGTGGCTCCCGACCCTGATAAGATCACCGCAATTAAGGAATGGCCAAGCCCCTCCAGCGTAAAAGAAGTGCGGCAGTTCCTCGGGTTGGTAGGCTACTACCGAAGGTTTATTCCCGGTTTCACCAAAAAGGCAGCACCTATGCAGGACCTCCTGATAGGCCAGTCCCGGAAGGCCAAGAACCAGAAGCCGCCCTTCAAATGGGAGGAGCTGGAAGAAGAGTCCTTCCGCCAGCTGAAGATGGCCCTCACGGGGGACGAAATCCTGGCGTACCCGGATTATAGCCAGCCCTTTATCCTCTACACCGACGCCAGTAACATCGGGCTAGGAGCCGTACTGTCCCAGATCCAGCAGGGGAAGGAACGAGTAATCGCCTACGCCAGCCGAAAACTGCGACCCACCGAAAGGAACCCCGAGAATTACAGCTCATTTAAGCTAGAGTTCCTGGCCGTAGTATGGGCAGTCACCGAGCGCTTTAAGCATTACCTCGCTTCTTCCCGGTTCACCGTGTACACGGATAACAACCCGTTGACACACCTGGACACGGCAAGACTCGGTGCCCTGGAGCAGAGGTGGATGGTCCGTCTGTCCAACTACGAGTTCACAATCAAATACCGGGCAGGACGCTCCAATACCAACGCGGACGCCCTGTCCAGGATACCAACCTGCCGGACGGAGGAGAAGATCCGGAGGGACTGGAAGAAGTTGAACTCCCTGCGTTCCACCGTCATGGGACTATCCAGTTTTCCCACCGGGTAAGGAGTAAGCAGGCTGCTACGTTGAACCCCTTACCCCACTACAACTGGGCGGAAACGCAAGACAGCGACCCTGCCGTCCGACTGGTGAAGGAGATGCTGACTCGGCCGGAGGCTCGCCTTGAACCAGACGCTCCGGAGGAAGCCAAACAACTATGGGCAGAGAAGAGTCGACTGTTCCTTTACAAAGGGAAGTTGTGCCGCAGAATGGTTAACTCCCGGACGCATGAATTACTCTGGCAAGTAGTGGTGCCACGAAGAGACGCAGCCATGGTGATGGAGGCATACCACGACGGAGCTGGACACTTCGGGTGGAAGAAGCTGGAGTTCCTGCTGCGCGAGTGGTTCCACTGGGTAGGCATGAGGGGAACCATCGAGAAGTGGTGCAGAGACTGTGGCCCGTGCAACCTGAGAAGGAAGGACCGTGCCAGCCAGAAGACTCCCCTGCAGTCCATCGTCACCCGGCAACCGTTGGAACTGGTAGCCTTGGATCATGTAAAACTGACCCCAAGCAGAAGTGGCTACGTCTACGCGTTAACCATCGTGGATCATTACTCCCGGTTTCTGGTTGTCGTCCCCGTCAAGGACTTAACGGCTCAAACAGCAGCTAGAGCCTTCCAGCAGCACTTTTGCCGTCCACACGGGTACCCGGACCAAGTGCTGACGGACCAGGGACCTGCCTTTGAAGCAGAGGTCTTCCAGGAATTCTGCAATCTGTATGGCTGCCGGAAGATAAGGACGACACCCTACCATCCGCAAACTAATTGACTTTGTGAGAAAATGAACCAGGTGGTAATGGATCTTCTAAAAACGTTGCCCCTGGAAGAACGCAGTCTGTGGCCTGAGAAGTTGCCCGATCTGGTGGACCTATACAACCACATCCCGGTAGGTTCCACCAATTGTACCCCGGCTTACCTAATGAGGGCAAGACCTGGTAAGTTACCTGTTGACCTGGAAATGGGAGTCCTGACACCCGAGGACACTTCACCAGAAACAGACTGGGACACAGAGAGGCAGGAGCAGTACCGGAGAGTACAGGAGAGCGTGGAGCGAAGTCTCTGTCAGGCTAGGGAAAGACAAGAGAAAACTTACAACCAGTATGCTCCCGCTGTTCCCCTGGTACCCGGAGAGCAAGTCTTGAAGAGGAAGAGACGGCTCCACAAGTTGGACGACCAGTGGGAGAAGGACCCGTACACCGTACTGCCCTCAAGCCACGAGAACCCGAAGGTTTGTACCATCAGTAAAGACGGAGGGGAAACCACAGCCATTGTATCCCGGGACCACCTGAAGAAGTGTCCCGAACAACTGAGGAACCCTGAAGAGGAACAAGAAGACCATCGACCCGTAGAGGAAAGGGAAGATATGGTTAGTACTGTGCTCGGGGACTTCCCTCGGTCTTGGACTCAAGTCAATGGTGCAGTTGTGGTACCCGTACTCACCTTCCTCCAACCAGCATCCCAAGCGGTCCAGGAGGCAGAAGACTCCACACAAGCAGAACAGGAGGATCAACCCTCTGCTTATAGTGAGCCTGCCGTACCCCTAGTGAGACAAAGAGCCGGTAGACAGCTGCCCAGTTTACCCTTGACAGCTCCTGCACCCTGTAGTTCAGGGCCAGACAGTCAGCTCCGTAGGTCCACTAGGGCCACTAGAGGCCAGTTACCCGCACGCTGGAGGATTTGAAGTGTATAAATTGTTTTATTTATGTTTATCTGTGTATTATTGCTTGTGTATAATTTTGTGTTTCCAGTTATTTTTAGGAATCCTTGGTGGATTTACCGGGAATCCTTGTACATAGTTGGAGCGTAACCCAGGACGGACTAAAGACTGTTAAGGACTCGGGGTAGGACAGACCCCCTACCTGGTTACGTCTCCCTGTTTTGGTGAAATGGACACCTTGCTTTTCTTCAAAGACTGCACCCGGTTGCGGACACGCCGTAACCATCTTATGTGTTTTTCTTATTGTATTGTTATTGTTATACCTTGTTATGTTTTTCTAAAAATATGTTTAGTCCCGGAGTACTAAATTTCTTTTGAAACTTTCCACTCCTTGTGAGAGTACCCCGCGTCTCAGGGCCAGTAAGCTGGGCGGGTCTCAGAAAACTGTCCCAGAACGTTGACAGTGTTCCCCTGTCTCTGCTAGATTGGAGTTGCCTCTCTCTCGCTTTTACGCCTTGGTTGGTCAACGAACTGTGACCTCTGCCGCTAGCGTGTTCAGATGGGAACTTTTTTAACAGTTCTACAGCAAGGGCATTCTGGTACTGCCCCATTTTTGTAGACTTCTCCACCTCAGGAATAAGAGAGTGAAAGTTCTCCTTGTAGCGGGGGTCTAAAAGTGTCACCAACCAGTAATGACTGTCACCCAACATTTTGACAACGCGAGGGTCACGGTTAAGGCAGCGTAACATAAAGTCAGCCATGCGTGCCAGACTGGTAACGGGCAAGACTTCCGTGTCCTCACCAAGATGACGACTGACCATGCTCTCCTCTTCCTCCTCCTCCTCCTCCCCCCTCTCCTCAGGCCACCCACGCTGAACCGACGGTATGACAGTTGTACAGGTAATACCGTCTACAGCGCATGATACAAGCTCCTGTTCTTCCTCCTCCTCCTCCTCCTCTCCCTCATTGTCCCCCAATGCACTTTGGGATGAGATGAGGCTGGGCTGTGTGTAATCGACCGCTACGGCTTCTTGATTCATCTCATCATACTCTGGCTGCAATGCCTCCTCTTTAATTCTCTGCAGAGAGTGTTGCAAAAGACAGACAAGTGGAATGCTGACGTTAATTATGGCGTCATCGCCACTCACCATCTGGGTGGACTCCTCAAAGTTTGTCAAGATGGTACAGATGTCAGACATCCAGGTCCACTCCTGAAGTCTTATGTGTGGAGTCTCAATAATCTATATATATAATCGTCTTATCCTGTCTGTCTGTCCAGGAAATCCCGCGTCGCTGATTGGTCCAGCTGTGGCCAATCAGCGACGCGGGATTTCAGAAAAAGATGGTGGCCGTTAGCGGCTCATCTGCCGGACGGAGGTCAGCGGCGATGCAGCAGGGAGATGACCGGCGCTAGCCGCTCATCTCCCCGCTGCTGGCAGCACAAGTACCCCGACAGGCGGCGCCGATGACCTCCATGCGGCTAACGTCGGGAGAACAGCGGCTTGGCCCGCTGATCTCCTGACAGCAAGTGTGAACTGAGGACCGGGGAGCGGCGCCGCCGCCGGTCGGGATACTTCTGCTGCAAGCAGCCGCTCATCTCCCGGCTTCTCGCCGCAACCAATCAGCGAGATTGGCGCCAAATTTAAACAACGCTCTGCTGATTGGTCGTGGCCGCAGGCCGGCCGCAACCAATCAGCGAGATTGGCGCCAAATTTAAACAACGCTCTGCTGATTGGTCGCGGCCGCGACTAATCAGCATTATTGGCGCCAAATTTAGACATCGCTTAGCTGATTGGTCGCGGTCGCCGGCCACGACCAATCAGCATTATGGGTGCCAAACTCAAACACTGCTTTGCTGATTGGTCGCGGTCGCCACCGTGACCAATGAGCGATTTTAGAGCCAAATTTAAATACCGCTCTGCTGATTGGTCGCGGTTGCCGGCCACGACCAATCAGCATTATTGGCACCAAATTTAAACACCGCTCTGCTGATTGGTCGCGGTCGCCGGCCGCAACCAATCAGCATTATTGGCGCCAAATTTAAACCCCACTCTGCTGATTGGTCGTGACCGCCGGCCGCGACCAATCAACGATATTGGCGGCAAATTTAAACACCGTTTTGCTGATTGGTCGCGGTCGCGACTAATCAGCGATTTTAGGGCCAAATTTAAACAAGCTCTCCGGTCCTCACTAACACAGTTCGCAGATTGGTCGCGGCCGCCACCCGCGACCAATCATCGATATTGCCGCCAAATTTAAACACCGTTTTGCTGATTTGTCGCGGTTGCCGGCCGCGATCAATCAGCGATTTTGGCGCCAAATTTAAACAACGCTCTGCTGATTGTGCCCGGTCGGTCGCATACATATTCTAGAATACCCGATGCGTTAGAATTGGGCCACCATCTAGTGAAGTAAATAAGGTTCCGGCACTCAAAAATAATGTAGATAGTCAGTTGCAATTCCAAACTTAATTTCCTTTAATGGTTCTCCAGTGAATACTCGCCCGACGTTTCAACCCATCAGGGGTTTTCATCAGGGGCTTCAAGTAAAATAATGCATACACATGTAAACAAAAAACCCCCAGAAATGTTGGTATTAGTCCTGGTTACATTCACATTATAGTGACTGGAAAGACATTAATATATGTGCAATTTGATCCTAGAGGGTGTATAATAGTAAATACAATATTGGGGAAACTGCAAAGAATACGTGACAGTGTCCAAGATTTTCCAAAAAGTAACAAGAACAATTTTGAAAAAGTGCTATAACCTTCATTAAGGAACAGTAACAATGACCTCATAGGACGCATGTCTCAGAAATATAAATTTTACTGAGAAAATAGGGACAGGAAAGAAGGCGGGGAAAGGAGAAAGAAGAGAGGGGACAGTTGTATAAAAAAAACACATAAATACCCTGGGTTTGTTGAATTTAGACTATAAAAGATAAATAATCCTCAGGATAAGTTTCCGGCAGCTAAAAATGTTATTAGAAATGGAAATCAATGAGATCCGTTACAAGCACAAGAATAGATGTAAAGCAGGAAACGTTAAATATAGTTGTATATACCAAAATGCGGATCATGTGAGTTACCAAGGAGTGGGGAGGTTGTTCCTGGTACTTGTTGCCAGGGATTGTGGAGGAAAATGTCCTGCCAATCTGCCAATAGACCACATATTGTAAGACAAATGATTGTCTAAATAAATATGTACCCCCCAAGAGTGACACTCTCCAGGTGTGAGAGTCCTACCTGTGTCCTGTACTAGGTGACCGTAATGTGTCTGTTGCTTTCGTAGTCTGGCTTTAAATAGCCAGCGCGCGCTATACTTCCTGTTTCCCGTCAATTGGAACGCAAGTTCCTGTTCTGTGGAACGCTCCATCGCGCATGCGCGGGATGCGTGCTTGCAGAATGAATGTGATTGTGCAACGCAAGCTATGCGTTCCACTGCGTGGTTAACCCAGGGGGTCAGTCCATGGTATAACATGATCATGTACAAGGACAAGGGGTGAATGTATAATGCTCTCTTGTGTTTTTCATAGTGGGCACAGGTTAAGAAGAGCTCAAAAGGGGTCAGCACGGAAAAGCATGAGGGTAAATAGAGGGAGGGGAGGGGGGAAGAGGAGGAAGGAAGAAATCAAGAGGAATGATAAACCAGCAGTATAATCCTCATTATATACACAAACAGATGCAGAAACACATGAGGTGACACCAAAGGATACTTCAGAGGGTGCATGTACATAATATGCTTATTAATGTGAAAAAAGGATATGAAATGATGATAATGTTATACTGAGGGTAACAGAGCATATTTATACATGAAGGGTCTGAAAAGGAACGGAAATATCATTAATGTTAGAGCATATGAACTCCGGATGGTTAAGATGGAAGAAATAATACATAAAAATTAGTACATAGAGAAAATAGTATACCGCATGAACCCATGTATTTGATAGACAATAGCAAATGAAATATAGAAATATGGAGTAAATCTGGGGCATTCGTGGTATGGTGAGAGGGAGAATAGTTAGACATGAATCTCATATTCCCTATTGAGACCATGGGGTTTGAGTGTTTTGAGGGTGAAGATCCAATAGGTTTCTCTCTCTTTGAGTCTCTCTATTCTATTGCCCCCTCTCCTATTAATCGGAACATGATCAATTATTTGAAACCGGAGTTGTGAAACAGAGTGATTATGTGTGGAAAAATGATTGGGAATAGGCAACAAATTGTATTTACATCTGATGGTAGATTTATGTTTACTGATTCGGTCTCGGATGTGCTGGGTGGTTTCTCCAACATATCCCAGACTGCACGGACATTTGATGAGGTAAATAACGAAAGAGGACTCGCAAGTAAAATAACCCCTGATGGGGAAACTCTTGCCCATTGTTGGATGGGTAAAGAACCTACCCTTGGTCATATTAGAACACTGGCGGCATCCATGGCACAGGAAATTGCCCATGCGAGGTGTCGCCAAAGTGGTCTGACGTTTGTTTGCCTGCAGACAGCCAATGTCAGCCCTCACTAATTTGTCCCTCAAATTGTGTGATCTCTTGTTGCAAATCAACATTGGTTGTTGAAAATCTAATATGTCAGGGTAGGATCTGCCTAATAGTGACCAGTGAGCCTTTAGGATATCTTGAATCAGTGTTTGGTATGGATGGTAGGTACTGTATTTACAAAGATCATCCTCTGTGCTGTAGGTTTCTGTTTTCTCCGTTCAAGAGAAGGAAATGAGATGGAAGTAGGGTAACCTCTGTTAATGAATTTCTGTCCCATTTCCCCATGGCGTTTAATTCTGAGGGATGGGTCAGATACTATTCAGTTGACCCTGGTATGTTGCGAGATTGGGAGTGATTTTTTAACATGTTTAGGGTGACAGCTGGTGTAGTGTAGGAGGTCATTCTGATCCGTGGATTTGACAAACAGGTCAGTGGATAAATGTCCTTGGTCATCCTTGATGACCTTGATGTCAAGGAAATTAATCTGGCATCTGTCATGTGTTAGAGATAAAGAGATGCCTGGTGTACAGCCATAGAGGTATTCAAAAAATTGAATCAAGTGTGTTTCATCTTGATCTCAAATGACGAATACGTCGTCTATGTAGCGTTTCCAAAATCTGATGCCCGGATATGCGCCTCTGCCTGGTGTTACAAATTTTTCTTCGAAGTGCGCCATAAAGATATTAACATAAGGGGGTGCTATGTTGGACCCCATGGCTGTCCCACGTTTTTGTATGTAAAAACGGTCTCCAAAAAGAAAAAAATTGTTATGCAGAATGATATCTGACAGGTCCCTACAGAGATCTTTACGGGACTGGGAGCAGCTGCTGTATTTCTCTAAGAACCATGTGAGTGCCTCTAGGCCTAAATCATGGTTAATCAATGTATATAGGCTGTTTACATCTAATGTGACCAGAATGTATCCAGGAGGTATTGTGTCAAGTTGGTGTAGATGCGACAGAAAGTCCGATGAGTCCTAAATATATGATGGAATGGCGGGTAAAAGTGGTGTTAAGATTTTTTCAACTGTTTTGGCAAACGGGGAGAGTAAGGAATCAGTTGATGCAACAATTGGTCGTCCGGGCAGATATTGTAAATTTTTGTGGATCTTTGGGAGCGTGTAAAAGACAGGGGTTATAGGGTGTTTGTTCATTAAATAATCTGACAGTTTTTGGTCTATAACTTGTGTGTTGAGTAGTGATTCTATCTTAGTATGAATGAGCTGACTAATCTGGGATGTAGGATTATTCGGAACCCTAGTGTATACATCAGGATTGCTAAATTGTCCTTCGTTCTCTCCGATATAGTAGGAGCGATCCATAACCACTATCGCACCCCCTTTATCCACCGGTTTAAAATTATTTGGTTATTAGTAGTTAGTGCATGTAGGGCTTGTTTCTCCTTCTGAGGATTATTTATCTTTTATGGTCTAAATTCAACAAACCCAGGGTATTTCTGTGTTTTTTTTTACACAACTGTCCCCCCTCTTCTTTCTCCTTTCCCCGCCTTCTTTCCTGTCCCTATTTTCTCAGTATTGCTGTTACTGTCTGAGATATTATATGAAATTTATAGTTCTGAGACATGCATCCTATGAGGTCATTGTTACTGTTTCTTAATGAAGATTATAGCACTTTTTCAAAATTGTTCTTGTTATTTTTTGGAAAATCTTGGACACTGTCACGTATTCTTTGCAGTTTCCCCAATATTGTATTTACTATTATACACCCTCTAGGATAAAATTGCACATATATTAATGTCTTTCCAGTCACTATAATGTGAATGTAACCAGTACTAATACCAACATTTCTGTTTTTTTTTTGTTTACATGTGTATGCATTATTTTATTTGAAGCCCCTGATGAAAACCCCTGAGGGGTTGAAACGTCGGGCGAGTTGAGCCTGGTCTTTACATTGCTAATTATTTATCTGGGTTTATACCGGAGCTCCTATTTTCATCTTCATGTTGTTCAACACATTCGCTTACAACGACGAGGAAACTGCAGCCATCCTATCAAGGATTGACAGGAATTCTTTTTTACATTCCTCAATAGAGGATAACAAAACTAGGGACTATGAGAAAGAAAGGAAGAAATTAGTGGCATTGGATCTTCACCTTTTGACTTTAGCAGAGTATCATCGTGTGAAACGGATTCCAAGAGGACTTCAGGTCAATCTTCATCTAACCCTCTTTGCAGACGACTCGGAATATTGTAACAAGTTTGAGAGTATTTTAAATAAATGCTCCATGGACCTTATCCTGCTAACTATAGAATTTATACAAAAAGAAATAACTGATCAAGAGGGTAAAATCATTTCCCTTGAGGATCAATTAGCTAACACTACTCCAGTAGAACAGTTTGAAAACCTCAAAAAAAGAACGACAGATACACTGGTCACTTATAAAAAAACATTACAGGATCGGAAAATAGCAAAATTCAGGAGAGATCAAGAAGACTATCTATCAGGACAGGTGTATAGATGGCGAGCTGGTTACAGAACACAAAATCCTCGCTTTTACTCTTCTTCAGGCAGATAGGGCGAATATGTAGCCTCACGCCCAAGGCGTTTTTTTGGGGCTCGTCAACCCCGTCGCGCAAAACGCGGCGGAGCGGTAGCAGAAATAGGGGGTCACGCTACAGAGTCCAACAAGAGTGTAACCTTACCGCCTCTTCTTCCCTCACAGGTGCAGACAGACAGAATGACACTTCGGTCACAGATAGGCCCGACACCCTCGTCTACAACATTTCTTCACAGGCCCTTACCCCCACTGAGACAAGAATATTACAGAAGGGATTGTCCTTTTGTCCCACCCCATCCTTTGACCCTTTCACCCTAGATTTAGAACTGAGACGTTTTTTTCGGAATCTTAGGCTTAAGGTTCATTTTTCTACAAATGACGATTCTCCTAGTCATTCTTCCTCTGAACAACAGACAGAACGGTTGTCACTAAATGAACTGGGCCTCAAAATTCCATCCAAATTTAATCCTCCTAAAACTTACCATCCGGTGGAAACATACATCACATTGGTGAAAAGGGACAATGAGCAACTGAAGACTAAAGTCTCCAGCTCATTCATACTAAGATAGAATCACTACTCGACACCAAAAACTGTCAGATTATTTAATGAACAAACACCCTATAACCCCTGTCTTTTACACGCTCCCAAAGATCCACAAAAATTTACAATATCCGCCCGGACGACCAATTGTTGCAGCAACTGATTCCTTACTCTCCCCGTTTGCCAAAACAGTTGAAAAAATCTTAACACCACTTTTACCCGCCATTCCATCATATATTAAGGACTCATCGGACTTTCTGTCGCATCTACACCAACTTGACACAATACCTCCTGGATCCATTCTGGTCACATTAGATGTAAACAGCCTATATACATTGATTAACCATGATTTAGGCCTAGAGGCACTCACATGGTTCTTAGAGAAATACAGCAGCTGCTCCCAGTCCCGTAAAGATCTCTGTAGGGACCTGTCAGATATCATTCTGCATAACAATTTTTTCTTTCTGGAGACCGTTTTTACATACAAAAACGTGGGACAGCCATGGGGTCCAACATGGCACCCCCTTATGCTAATATCTTTATGGCAAACTTCAAAGAAAAATTTGTAACACCAGGCAGTGGCGCATATCCGGGCATCAGATTTTGGAAATGCTACATAGACGACGTATTCTTCATTTGGGATCAAGATGAAACACACTTGATTCAATTTTTTGAATACCTCAATGGCTGTACACCAGGCATCTCTTTCTCTCGAACACATGACAGAAGCCAGATTAATTTCCTTGACATCAAGGTCATCAAGGATGACCAAGGACATTTATCCACTGACCTGTTGGTCAAATCCATGGATCGGAATGCCCTCCTACACTACACCAGCTGTCACCCTAAACATGTGAAAAAATCACTCCCAATCTCGCAACATACCAGGGTCAACAGAATAGTATCTGACCCATCCCTCAGAATTAAACACCATGGAGAAATGGGACAGAAATTCATTAACAGAGGTTACCCTACTTCCATCTCATTTCCTTCTCTTGAACGGAGAAAACAGAAACCTACAGCACAGAGGATGATCTTTGTAAATACCTACCATCCATACCAAACACTGATTCAAGATATCCTAAAGGATCACTGGTCACTATTAGGCAGATCCTACTCCGACATATTAGATTTTCAACAACCAATGTTGATTTGCAACAAGAGGGACAAATTAGTGAGGGCTGACATTGGCAGTCTGCAGGCAAACAAATGTCAGACCACTTTGGCGACACCTCGCAAGGGCAATTTCCCGTGCCTTGGGTGCCGCCAGTGTTCTAATATGACCAAGGGTAGGTTCTTTACCCATCCAACAACGGGCAAGAGTTTCCCCATCAGGGGTTATTTTACTTGCAAGTACTCTTTTGTTATTTACCTCATCAAATGTCCGTGCGGTTTGGGATATGTTGGAGAAACCACCCAGCACATCCGAGACCGAATCAGTAAACATAAATCTACCATCAGATGTAAATACAATTTGTTGCCTATTCCCAATCATTTTTCCACACATAATCACTCTGTTTCACAACTCCGGTTTCAAATAATTGATCATGTTCCGATTAATAGGAGAGGGGGCAATAGAATAGAGAGACTCAAAGAGAGAGAAACCTATTGGATCTTCACCCTCAAAACACTCAAACCCCATGGTCTCAATAGGGAATATGAGATTCATGTCTAACTATTCTCCCTCTCACCATACCACGAATGCCCCAGATTTACTCCATATTTCTATATTTCATTTGCTATTGTCTATCAAATACATGGGTTCATGCGGTATACTATTTTCTCTATGTATTATTTCTTCCATCTTAACCATCCATAGTTCATATGCTCTAACATTAATGATATTTCCGTTCCTTTTCAGACCCTTCATGTATAAATATGCTCTGTTACCCTCAGTATAACATTATCATCATTCCATATCCTTTTTTCACATTAATAAGCATATTATGTATATGCACCCTCTGAAGTATCCTTTGGTGTCACCTCATGTGTTTCTGCATCTGTTTGTGTATATAATGAGGATTATACTGCTGGTTTATCATTCCTCTTGATTTCTTCATTCCTCCTCTTCCCCCCTCCCCTCCCTCTATTTACCCTCATGCTTTTCCGTGCTGACCCCTTTTGAGCTCTTCTTAACCTGTGCCCACTATGAAAAACACGAGATAGCATTATACATTCACCCCTTGTCCTTGTACATGATCATGTTATACCATGGACTGATCCCCTGGGTTAACCACGCAGTGGAATGCATAGCTTGCGTTGCACAATCACATTCACACTGCAAGCACGCATCCCGCGCATGCGCGATGGTGCGTTTCACAGAACAGGAACTTGCGTTCCAATTGACAGGAAACAGGAAGTATAGCGCGCGCTGGCTATTTAATGCCAGACTACGAAAGCAACAGACACACTGCGGTCACCTCGTACAGGACACAGGTAGGACTTTCACATCTGGAGAGTGTCACTCTTGGGGGGTACATATTTATTTAGACAATCATTTGTCTTACAATATGTGGTCTATTGGCAGATTGGCAGGACATTTTCCTCCACAATCCCTAGCAACAAGTACCAGGAACAACCTCCCCACTCCTTGGTAACGTGATCCGCATTTTGGTATATACAACTATATTTAACGTTTCCTGCTTTACATCTATTCTTGTGCTTGTAACGGATCTCATTGATTTCCATTTATAATAACATTTTTTGCTGCCAGAAACTTATCCTGAGGATTATTTATCTTTTACGGTCTAAATTCAACAAATCCAGGGCATTTGTGTTTTTTTTTTATACAACTGTCCCCTCTCTTCTTTCTCCTTTCCCCGCCTTCTTTCCTCTCCCTAAATTCTCAGTATTGTTACTGTCTGAGATATTATTTGAAATTTATAGTTCTGAGACATGCGTCCTATGAGGTCATTGTTACTGTTCCTTAATGAAGATTATAGCACTTTTTCAAAATTGTTCTGGTTATTTTTTGGAAAATCTTGGACACTGTCACGTATTCTTTGCAGTTTCCCCAATATTGTATTTACTATTATACACCTTCTAGGATCACATTGCACATATATTAATGTCTTTCCAGTCACTATAATGTGAATGTAACCAGTACTAATACCAACATTTATGGGGTTTTTTTGTTTACATGTGTATGCATTATTTTATTTGAAGCCCCTGATGAAAACCCCGGAGGGGTTGAAACGTCGGGTGAGTATTCACTGGAGAACCATTAAAGGAAATTAAGCTTGAAATTGCAACTATCTGACTATCTACATTATTTTTGAGTGCCAGAACCTTATTTACTTCATTATTGGGACTACGTTGTGTTCCTGGCACCTATCTTGTATACGTATTTGAGCCTGGTCTTTACATTGCTAATTATGTGTGGAGTCTGACCTGAAAATCGACGACCTTGTTGCAGCTGGTACTCCACAACTTCTCTCTTCTGCTCACAAATCCTTTTCAACATGTGGAGGGTAGAGTTCCAACATGTGGGGACATCACACACCAGTCAGTGTGACGAAAGCTGCAAACGCTGCTGCAACACAGCAAGGGCGGTGGAAGCTGTAGCCGACTTGCGAAAATGAGCTGACAGGCGGCGTAGTTTGACGAGCAGATCTGGCAACTCGGGGTATGATTTAAGAAACCGCTGAACCCCAAGGTAAAGCACATGAGCCAGGCATGGTACGTGTGTGATCTCGACTCGCCTCAGAGCCGCCACCAGGTTACGGCCGTTGTCACATACGACCATGCCTGGATGTAGGTTCAGCGGTCTCAGCCACAGATCTGCCTGCTCTTTCACAGCTGTCCACAACTCACAAGCAGTGTGAGGTTTCTCACCTAAGCTTAGGAGTTTCAGCACAGCCTGTTGCCGCTTGGCGGAGGCAGTACTGCAGTGCTTCCAGCTTGTAACTGATGTGTTGATATCTGAGATGGAGGCTGAACATGAGGAGGAGGAGGAGGATGATGCGCAGGAGTTGTACACTGTGGGGGCAACTCTGACTGACATAGGGCCCGCAATCCTCGGTGTGGGGAGGATGTGTTCCGTCCCAAGGTCCGACTGGGTCCTGGCTTCGACTATGTTTACCCAGTATGCCGTCAGGGAGATGTACCATCCCTGGCCACAAGCACTTGTCCACGTGTCCGTTGTCAGGTGGACTCTCCCAGTAACTGTGTTGTTGAGGGCACGGCAGATGTTTTGGGACACGTGCTTGTGTAGTGCGGGGATGGCACACCGGGAAAAATAGTCGGCTGCGGACCGAGTACCGAGGGACGGCCACCGCTATAAGGTTGCGGAAGGATTCCGTCTCCACCAGCCTAAAAGGCAGCATTTCCAACGCAAGCAGTCGTGAAATGTGCGAATTTAGGACTGTGGCCTGTGGGGCGTTAGCTGCGAATTTCCACTTTCGTTCAAAGGTCTGGGATATGGATGTGGACGTTGATGCTGTTTCTTGAGAAACTGCCATAACAAGTGAAGACTGAGAGGAGGGGGCATCTTTGCATGCAGTATGGACAGGGGATTGCCTTGCACACACAACAGGGGGTTCTATTACACGCACAACAGTGGAAGAAGCAGTGGTGACACCCACTGACACTGGTTGTGGACCCTGAGGTTCGCCCCACAAAGTCGGGTGCTTTGCTGCCATGTGCCTGATCATGCTGGTGGTGGTCAGGCTGGTAGTTTTGTCACCCTTGCTGATGCTGGCATGGCAGGTGGTACAAATAGCCTTTTTGGGGTTATCAGCAGAGTCTTTAAAAAAATTCCAGACTCTGGAAGACCTACCGGTTGTACTGGCAACGTCCCTCGTGTTGGTGTTACGGGGAACAGTTGCCCGCCTTCTGTCTGCGGCCACCACACTGCTTCTTCCTGCCTGTTGGGGTACTCTGCCTCCCTCCCCCTGTATGCTGCTGGCCTCACTCTGCATGTCCTCCTACCACGTTGGGTCAGTTACTAGATCATCCACCACCTTCTCCTCTTCCACTTGCGCACCACGATCCTCCTCCTCACTTCCTGGCAATTGTGTCTTGTCATCGTCCACCTCTTGTGACAAATTGCCAGCGTCGACTTCCTGTGGCCGTGGCTGTTCAAATATTTGGGCATCGCTACATGGGATCTCCTCTTCCACCACTTCAAGCGGAGCAGGCGAGGGGCACAAATATGGAAATGGACCAGTGAGCAGCTCTTCAGAGTGTCCAAGTGTGGGATCAGTTGCTGTCTGACGACCCTCGGCATGGTGGGAGGAAGGAGCATCAGGGTGAGGAGGAGTATGCGGTCGAGACTCACGGCTACTAAGAGTCGACTGTGTGGAAGACAGGCCGGAGGTGTTGGTGCCCAGGTAACTGGAAGTATTATCTGCTATCCAATTAATAGCTTGTTCACACTGATCAGTTCGCAATACTGGTGTTGTTCTGTGCTTCCCTAGTAATTCGGTCAAGAAGTGGGAGCGAGAAGATGTGGCTGTTGGTTGTGGCAGATTTTCACCTTGGCCACAGCCCCGTCCTCTGCATGCACCATCAGCAGAACGTCCACTTCCACGTCCCTTGACACGTGCCTTGCCCATTGAAAAGGAAGTAAAATAGCTTACACTCGCACTATCAATGGAAAAAGGGTAATAAAAAGTAGATTAAAACCGTGGAAGAGGAAAACCACAGTTCTATTTCTCTGGGCTACACCCGACTGTTTTAAACAATCTGAACAATCAGGGAAAAACTATTACTGTTTTTCTTTACGGAAAAAATACCAAAAGCTGAATAATAGAGATTTCTTACCGTGGAATAGCAAAACCACAGTAATTTACTGGTGTATACCAGACTTTTCTAAATATATATATTTGAGGCTGAACAGTGAGCGACACACTCAAACTGTTTTTTTTAGATACAAATGGCCCAAAAGTGGATAATACAGAGATTTGACCCGTGGAACTGCAAAACCACACTTGTATTTCTCGGGCCTACACCAGACTATTTTCAACAGATATATTTGTGTCTGAACAATCAGGAGACACTATTATTTATTTTTTTCGGCAAAAACTGCCAAAAGCAGGATAATAGACATTTTTTACCGTGGAACAGCAAAACCACAGTTATAATTTACTGGTGTATACCAGACTTTTTTAAATATATATATTTGCGGCTGAACAGTGAGCGACACACTCAAACTGTTTTTTTTAGATACAAATGGCCCATAGAACCACACTTCTATTTCTCTGACCTACACCACACTATTTTCAACAGATATATTTGTGTCTGAAAAATCAGAGACACACTTTTTTTTGGGGGGGGGCACCAAAAGGTTAATAAGCCGGGTATTTGTACAGTGTGAGGGAGGAAAAAAAAAAGAGGATTTAGATTAAAAAAAAGGATTTTTCCTGGCCCCCGAGACCTGGAGCTAAGTCCCGCAATTTCAGCAACATGAGCACACAGGACTGTAATGCAGCATTTGCTGGTATAACCACTGCATCTCCTATACAGCCTGCCTGCCTAATATCTGGGATGGATATTAGTCCTGAGAAGGACTGTTTGTTTGATCTGGCAGCCTTTACAGACCCTACACTAACTATTTCGCAGGATATGTCTCTCCCTAAATCAGCAGCGCTGTCCCTACACTGTCTGATCCGGAGCGACTGTGTCCAAGATGGCGGCGCCTGGTTTTAAATACTCGAGGTTACTCGCTGGCAATCCCTGCATGTTCATTGGCTCTGTAAAGAGCGCCAAACACGCAGGGCGGAGACCCGAGCTCCCGCCCGAGAAACCCGGAAATGCTCGGTGCTCGCCGATCATCCCGAGTACCGTGATGCTCGGGCGAGTACCGAGCAGTGTCGAGCATGCTCGCTCAACACTATTTGCGATCACAGTCAGGGATAAGCAAAGGGCATAACTCCCCTTTTTTTTTTTAACAAAGAAAAACCTTACAGCAAAGGGAGATGAAGAAGGTCTGATATGACCCTTTGCCTGACATTCAGCGATATAGTCCTTCATGTCCTGCCTCTCTGGACCAGAGATGTTGTATAACCTGTTCTTTGGTAACTTAGCCGCAGGAATAAGGTTAACAGCTCAGCCATAAGGACGATGTCGAGGAAGATCCTGACAACCCTGTTCTGAAAACACATCCTGGAAGTCAGACAGGTATTCAGGCCGAGATTGTGTATCAAACCTGGCTAGCCAGGTGCCAAAGCAGTGTTCCTAGCAATACTCGGTCCATTTAACCACCTCCTGAGTCTGCCACAGGGTTGTGTAGCATAAGCCAGGATAATCCTAGAACCACAGGACAGGGTAGGCCCTCTAGCACATAATAATTTATAAGTTCAGAGTGCATGGCCCCTACCTGTAGATGCAACTGAGTAAAATACCCCTGGCTAAAGGGTGCCGAGTCAATAGCAATAATTGGTATTAGTTTAGATAACACTTGTGGCTTGAGGCCCATGGACTGGATGAACCTGGCGTCGATCAAATTAAACCCCGCCCCACTGTCCATAAAAGCAGAAAGGACCACCTTCTCTTTGTCTACAGATCTTGGCCAGTAGAAAAAATTTACATTTACCAGGGAGGAAATAAGTAAACCCGAGTTGCCCACCTTCCCGCAACCCGGGTTCTTTAGTTTTCTTGCTACTGCTTACGGGGGGGGGGTATGGAAGGACACGTACCCACAAAATGACCCCTTCAACCATAGAAAAACCACACTTCCGCTTTATGCTGAACTACCATTGCACTTACAGAACCCCACCAATTGCATGGGTTCCATGGTAGACTCATTTCCAGATTCCCTTGACTCCGGGGCCCCCAGAAATAGGAGTGTCTCGTTATGTCTCTGATGGCGGTGCACCCGGATGGCCAGAGACTTGACTGCCTCCAGGGAGACAAGGGACTCATGTAGGTCAAAAGCATCCTTACTGATAACCCTTGAATGAACTGACTACAGAGTGCGGGGTCATTCCATTTACTGTCTGTGGATCACCTCCGAAACTCGGAGCAATATTCCTCTGGACTCAGCCAGGGAGACAGAGTCAGGGTCATCGTACAGTACAGACCAAAAGTTTGGACACACCTTCTCATTTAAAGATTTTTCTGTATTTTCATAACTATGAAAATTGTATATTCACACTGAAGGCATCAAAACTATGAATTAACACATGTGGAATTATATACTTAACAAAAAAGTGTGAAACAACTGAAAATATGTCTCATATTCTAGGTTCTTCCAAGTAGCCACCTTTTGCTTTGATGACTGCTTTGCACTCTCTTGGCATTCTCTTGATGAGCGTCAAGAGGTAGTCACCGGAAATGGTCTTCCAACAATCTTGAAGGAGTTCCCAGAGATGCTTAGTGTAGCGTCGGCGTCCCTGCCTCCTGCTAGGCAGAGACGCCTCCCTCTCACCTCCCTGCTCCGTCCTCGGAGTCCTCTTCCCGCGCTGCTAGCAGCGCTCGCCGCTTCCCGGGCACTGTGCTTAGGGCACGTGCGCGCTCCCTCTCTCTTAAAGGGGCCGCGCGCGCCGTCCTAAGGAGTCCCCGGCCAATTGCCGGTGGAGCTCCCATATATAAGGCACCTCCTCCAAAACGGAGGTGCCCGAGCAAAGTTGTTGCAAAGCCTTTCACCTCTGCTTCAGTCCTCAGGTTTCGTTGCCAGTCTGCTTTCCAGCTCTGTCTACCTGCTTGCATTCCTGCGGTCCGACAGTCTGTCTACCTGCATCCGCCAGTCTGTCTATGGACCAGTCCGCCGGCGGATCAGGAAGCACCTGCCTGAGACCACCTGCCAGCCAGCTGAGAGACTCTTACCCGCTCACCTGGGAGCGCTCACCTGCTACCCGCCAGCTAGCCTACCTGGAGGCCCTGCCGTCACTTGCCGTGACCACCTGCCTGTCTAGAGACTCTTACCCTGCTGTCACTTGCCTTGACCACCTGCTTGTCAAGAGACTGTTCCCGTCACTTGCCGTGACCTCCTGCCCTTCTACCCAGAGACTGTTCCTGTCACCTGCCATGACTACCTGCCCGCCTTCCCTGGGAGCCACCCGCTTCCTTACAAGGACTGTCCCTTTGTATAGTAGCTCAGAGGTTCCACCTCCCAGACCCGTTACAGTTTGCTGGGGCCATGGAACCCGGTGGCACCCAAGCTCCCTCGCTCTCGGACCTATGTCATGAACTTTCCCGTCAGAGGTCCCAACAGGACTCCATCTTGGGCCACCTGCGTAGTGTTCACTCCCGCCTGGACACACTGACAGCCTCGTCGGGAGCTGCTTCCACTCGCACAACTACTACCCCGGCAGCGCCGCTGCCCATCAATACCATGGCATCCCTTCCCGGTCCCCGCCTTTCCACCCCACCTCGTTTTGGTGGAGATCCCGGTCAGGCACAGGGCTTCATTAACCAGTGCACCCTGCACTTCGAACTTTTGGCACACCAGTTTTCCACCGACCGAGCCAAAGTGGCCTTCACCATGTCCCATCTCACTGGGGAGGCGCTGGCTTGGCTAAATCCTCTATGGGAGAGAGGAGACCCCCTGGTGTCCAACCTGCCAGCCTTTCTCACGGACTACCTGAAAGTCTTCGACGAACCAGGACGAAAGACCTCATCCGCCTCATCTCTGCTACGCCTCCGTCAAGGGAGTCTCACCGTGGGCCAATATGCCATACGGTTCCGTACCCTTGCTTCTGAGCTTGCCTGGGATAACGACGCCCTGGTGTCTGTCTTCTGGGAACGTCTATCCGGCCGGATTAAGGATGAACTTGCCGGTCGGGACATTCCTACCACTCTCGAAGATTTAATAACACTTGCCACCCGGATTGACATCCGGTTCCAGGAGCGTACCGAAGAGGTCACCTGTGAGAGGAGGTTTCCGCGCCTTGCTCCTACCTTCCAGAATCCCGTCACTTCCTCTGTTACTCCCCAGGCGCACTCACCCGAGCCTATGCAGGTCGACCAGACCAAGGTGGTCGAAACCCGTCAAGAGTCACGCCGTGCCGAGGGGAGCTGCTTCTACTGTGGCAGTAAGGAGCACTGGATCCGTTCCTGCCCGGAGAGATCGGGAAACGCCTGTGTCTAGGATCACTCAGAGAGGTCGTCCTAGACTAGAATAAACCCTCTCCATCTCTGATGCTGTCGGCCTTTATCATCTGCGGGGAGAACCGTTACTTTGAACTTGCTCAACTTGATTCTGGAGCTGCCGGAAATCTTATCTCTCAGTCCCTGGTAGAGAAATACCGCATTCCCACCAAACCTCTGGCCGCACCCTTATCTGTCGCTTCCGTGGACGGGGGTCTCTTACCGCATCCCATCCAACTTATCACCAAACCCATAACTCTGCAGGTGGGAATGCTGCACTCTGAGAGCATCTTCTTTCATGTTCTACCTGGACTCTCTCATGCCCTTTTGCTTGGCCTACCTTGGCTCCAGAGACATGCACCCGTGCTTGATTGGCAGACAGGAGAAGTCCTTCGCTGGGGACAGGACTGCCATAAGACTTGTTTAGTTCCCGTTCGTCCTGCCCGTCCTTCTCCTCCCCCAGCCAATCTACCCGGCCTGCCGGTACCCTATTGGTCTTATGCTGATGTCTTTAATAAAAAGGAAGCAGAGACATTACCTCCTCATAGACCATACGATTGCCCTATCGACTTGGTACCTGGCGCTACTCCGCCCCGAGGGCGTATCTACCCTTTGTCCGCTGCTGAGACCCGGTCCATGTCTGAATATATCGAGGAGAACCTGGCCCGCGGATTTATCCAGAAATCTACCTCCCCGGCGGGAGCAGGATTCTTCTTCGTTAAAAAGAAGGACGGCTCACTTCGTCCCTGCATATACTATAGAGGCCTTAACCAGATAACGGTGAAGAATAAATATCCCTTTCCGCTCATTCCTGAATTATTTGACCGTCTGAGGGGTGCTAGAATCTTCACCAAGCTGGATCTCCGTGGGGCCTATAACCTGGTTCGTATCCGTCAGGGGGATGAATGGAAGACGGCATTCAACACCCGGGATGGCTACTATGAATACCTCGTAATGCCCTTCGGTCTCTGTAATGCTCCCGCCGCCTTTCAGGAGTTGGTCAATGATATCTTCTGTGACCTTCTCTACTCCTGCGTGGTGGTATACCTGGACGACATCTTGGTCTTCTCTCCGGATCTCCCCACACACCGGAGGGACGTTCGTCAGGTCCTGCTCAGGCTCAGGCAAAACCACCTCTACGCAAAATTTGAGAAGTGCCTCTTTGAGCAGACCTCGCTTCCATTTCTGGGCTACATCATCTCTCAGACCGGTCTACGAATGGATCCTGAGAAACTTTCTGCCATCCAGAAGTGGCCCCGACCGGAGGGGTTGAAGGCTATCCAGCGGTTCCTGGGCTTCGCCAACTACTACTGCCTCTTCATTCCGCACTTCTCTTCCCGGACTGCCCCTATCTCTGCGCTCACCCGTAAGGGCGCTAATCCCAAAGAATGGCCGCCCGAGGCAGAGGAGGCCTTCCTGTCTTTGAAACAAGCTTTCTCCTCCGCTCCTGTGCTGCACCGTCCGGACAGCAACAAACAATTCTTCTTAGAAGTAGACGCTTCCTCCTCCGGAGCCGGAGCGGTGCTCACCCAAAAGTCGTCATCTGGAAGAATGGTAATCTGCGGCTTCTTCTCCAAACTCTTCTCCTCATCTGAGCGCAATTATTCTATAGGAGATCGAGAATTGTTAGCCATTAAGTTGGCACTGGAGGAGTGGCGTTACCTGCTCAAGGGGGCTCTTCACCCGGTAATAATCTACACGGATCACAAAAACTTGGCTTATCTCCAGAGTGCCCAAAGACTTAACCAGCGCCAAGCCCGGTGGTCCTTGTTCTTTGCCCGCATTGATTTCATTCTTCATTTTCGCCCGGCAGACAAAAATATCAAAGCTGATGCCTTGTCCCGATCCTTTTTGTTCTCCGATCTAGAGGAGGAGCCAAAGCACATCATCGACCCCGCCAAGGTAATGCTGGTTGCTCCCGTGGATCTAAATCGTCTTCCACCCGGTAAGACGTTCGTAACAGTACCTGATCGTGAGAAAGTCCTACACTGGGGACATTCGTCTAAGCTAGCTGGCCATGCTGGCCAGAAAAAGACCCTCCTGCTTATTACCCGGCATTACTGGTGGCCTACCCTGCACAAGGACATAATAGACTTTGTCTCAGCCTGTGCGTCCTGCGCCCGCAACAAGGTTCCTAGACATCTGCCAGCCGGCCGCCTTCTGCCTCTTCCCATACCTGCTGCCCCGTGGCAGCATATAGCCATGGACTTTATAATGGATCTCCCTGTCTCTGATGGTTGTACGGTCATTTGGGTGGTCGCTGACCGCTTCTCTAAGATGGCTCACTTCATTCCCCTGCCAGGTCTTCCGTCTGCATCTGAATTGGCTAAAGACTTTATCCATCATATTTTCCGTCTTTATGGTCTCCCTCTCCACATCGTATCCGACCGAGGAGTTCAGTTCACCTCTCGCTTCTGGAGAGCCATGTGTAAACTGCTGGGGGTCACCTTGGACTTATCCTCTGCTTATCACCCACAGTCCAATGGTTAAGTAGAGCGGATCAACCAAATTTTAACCAGTTACCTCCGGCACTTTGTTAATGCCCACCATTCCGACTGGGTGGATCTTTTACCGTGGGCCGAATTTTCCTATAATAATCACGAGAGCGAATCTTCCTCCAAATCCCCGTTTTTTATTGTCTATGGTCAACGTCCTCGGATCCCGTTTCCCGTCTCCGCCTCGGTGGATAATCCGGCCGCGAAATCTCTTGCTAGCGAATTCTCCTCCATTTGGGAGAGTACCAGATCCGCACTTCTTCAGTCCTCCGAGCGGATGAAGAAACAGGCTGACAAAAGATGTCTGGATCCGCCCCAATTCCATTCTGGAGATAAAGTCTGGCTCTCGTCCAAGTATGTCCGGCTCAAGATTCCTTCCTACAAGTTAGGGCCTCGGTTCATCGGCCCACTGGAAGTTATCAAACAAATCAACCCGGTGGCCTATAAATTTAAACTCCCGGCCAACTTGCGGATCCCTAACTCCTTCCATGTATCTCTCCTCAAACCTGTGGTACTTAACTCTTTTTCCAAGTCTACAGGTGCGCCTCCTGCTCCGGTTTCTGCTGAAGACGAGTTTGAGGTAGAGAGCATTCTGGCCACCAAAACGGTAAGAGGAAAGACCTTTTTTCTAGTGGATTGGAAGGGGTTTGGTCCTGAGGAGAGAACGAGGGAGCCCCGGGAGAACATCCATGCCCCTCTCATCCTTGATAAATTTCTCTCCGGCCTAAAAAAGGGGGGCCTAAAGGGGGGGGTACTGTATTGTCGGCGTCCCTGCCTCCTGCTAGGCAGAGACGCCGTTCCTCTCACCTCCCTGCTCCGTCCTCGGCGTCCTCTTCCCGCGCTGCTGGCAGCGCTCGCCGCTTCCCGGGTACTGTGCTTAGGGCGCGCGCGCACTCCCTCTCTCTTAAAGGGGCCGCGCACGCCGTCCTAAGGAGTCCCCGGCCAATTGCCGGTGGAGCTCCCATATATAAGGCACCTCCTCCAAAATGGAGGTGCCCGAGCAAAGTTGTTGCAAAGCCTTTCACCTCTGCTTCAGCCCTCAGGTTCCGTTGCCAGTCTGCTTTCCAGCTCTGTCTACCTGCTTGCATTCCTGCGGTCCGACAGTCTGTCTACCTGCATGAGCCAGTCTGTCTATGGACCAGTCCGCCGGCGGATCAGGAAGCACCTGCCTGATACCTGCCTGATACCTGCCTGAGACCACCTACCAGCCAGCCGAGAGACTCTTACCTGCTCACCTGGGAGCGCTCACCTGCTACCCGCCAGCTAGCCTACCTGGAGGCTCTGCCGTCACTTGCCGTGACCACCTGCCAGCCAGCCGAGAGACTCTTACCCGCTCACCTGGGAGCGCTCACCTGCTACCCGCCAGCTAGCCTACCTTGAGGCCCTGCCATCACTTGCCGTGACCACCTGCCAGCCAGTCGAGAGACTCTTACCCGCTCACCTGGGAGCACTCACTTGCTACCCGCCTGCTAGCCTACCTGGAGGCTCTGCCGTCACTTGCCGTGACCACCTGCCTGTCTAGAGACTCTTACCCTGCTGTCACTTGCCGTGACCACCTGCCTGTCAAGAGACTGTTCCCGTCACTTGTCGTGACCTCCTGCTCTTCTACCCAGAGACTGTTCCTGTCACTTGCCGTGACTACCTGCCCGCCTTCCCTGGGAGCCACCCGCTTCCTTACAAGGACTGTCAGTTTGTATAGTAGCTCAGAGGTTCCACCTCCCAGACCCGTTACACTTAGCACTTGTTGGCCCTTTTGCCTTCACTCTGCGGTCCAGCTCACCTCAAACCATCTCGATTGGGTTCAGGTCTGGTGACTGTGGAGGCCAGGTCATCACGCGTAGCACTCCATCACTCTCCTTCTTGGTCAAATAGCCTGGAGATGTGTTTGGGGTCATTGTCTTGTTGAAAAATAAATGATGGTCTAACTAAACGCAAACCAGATGGAATAGCATGCCGCTGCAAGATGCTGTGGTAGCCATGCTGGTTCAGTATGCCTTCAATTTTGAATAAATCCCCAACAGTGTCACCAGCAAAGCACCCCCGCACCATCACACCTCCTCCTCCATGCTTCACGGTGGGAACCAGGCATGTAGAGTCCATCTGTTCACCTTTTCTGCGTCGCACAAAGACACGGTGGTTGGAACCAAAGATCTCAAATTTGGACTCATCAGACCAAAGCACAGATTTCCACTGGTCTAATGTCCATTCCTTGTGCTATTTAGCCCAAACAAGTGTCTTCTGCTTGTTGCCTGTCCTTAGCAGTGGTTTCCTAGCAGCTATTTTACCATGAAGGCCTGCTGCACAAAGTCTCCTCTTAACAGTTGTTGAAGAGATGTGTCTGCTGCTAGAACTCTGTGTGGCATTGACCTGATCTCTAATCTGAGCTGCTGTTAACCTGCAATTTCTGAGGCTGGTGACTCGGATAAACTTATCCTCAGAAGCAGAGGTGACTCTTGGTCTTCCTTTCCTGGGGCGGTCCTCATTTGAGCCAGTTTCTTTGTAGCGCTTGATGGTTTTTGCAACTGCACTTATGGACACTTTCAAAGTTTGCCCAATTTTTCGGACTGACTGACCTTCATTTCTTAAAGTAATGATGGCCACTCGTTTTTCTTTGCTTAGCTGCTTTTTTCTTGCCATAATGCAAATTCTAACAGTCTATTCAGTAGGACTATCAGCTGTGTATCCACCAGACTTCTGCACAACACAACTGATGGTCCCAACCCCATTTATAAGGCAAGAAATCCCACTTATTAAACCTGACAGGGAACACCTGTGAAGTGAAAAACATTTCCGGTGACTACCTCTTGAAGCTCATCAAGAGAATGCCAAGAGTGTGCAAAGCAGTCATCAAAGCAAAAGGTGGCTACTTTGAAGAACCTAGAATATAAGACATATTTTCAGTTGTTTCACACTTTTTTGTTAACTATATAATTCCACATGTGTTAATTCATAGTTTTGATGCCTTTAGTGTGAATGTACAATTTTCATAGTCATGAAAATACAGAAAAATCTTTAAATGAGCAGGTGTGTCCAAACTTTTGGTCTGTACTGTATATGTGACCTAACTCCTGAATTAATTCCTCAACTGTCCGTAGTGACTGACAGTCATCTGAAAGAGAAAATGCCCAAGAGTAGGAGTCACCCAGTAGGAACTTAATTACTCTAAAATGGGTGAAGCATTCCCTGCCAAGGGTTCTATGCAAGCTATTATAGTCTCTAATGATTGGCTGCACAATAACACGTAATGTGACAGCTGCATGGCACTACATGTGCTTCTCACAAAATTAGAATATCATCAAAAAATTAATTTATTTCAGTTTTTCAATTCAAAAAGTGAAACTCGTATATTATAAAGAGTCATTTCAAATAGAGTGAGAACTCAAGTGTTTATTTCTGTTAATGTTGATGATTATGGCTTACAGCCAATGAAAACACAAAAGTCATTATCTCAGTAAATTAGAATACTTTATAACAACAGCTTGAAAAATGTTTTTAAAATCCTAGGTCATGTCAGCCTTCTGCACTAATGCAATCTCCAACAAAGTATAAAAAGGCCAGAGTCAAACTAGCGTATACCATCCAATGCGAGAGCATCGGATGCGATATGCTAATGACTCTCGGCTCAAACTCTGCTGCGAGTTTTAGCTGAGTGTCAGTGTACTGTGCTCCGATTCTTGCAGTAGATAATCGCAGCACAGGTGCTGAGGAGACAGAGACATTAATTTCTCCATCTCCTCTATTCCCGGTGACCACGGGAATTGCACTGGGAATCGCAGTGGGAAACGCACTGCACTCGGGTGACATTACACACGCACCCATAGACTTATATGGGTGCATGCAACTCGATTCTCGCAGCCATTCCCAGCATATTTCGACTGTTTTCGCACGCTGAATCAGCATGAGAAAGTAATCGCAGATGTGAGCTGCCCCATAGTTTAACATTGGGCCAAGTGCAATATGATTTTTTATCAGATTGCTCTCGTATGATTTATTCGCAAGTGTGAGCGAGTCCAAAGGCAGAAGGCATTTTTTGAAGACTCTCAAAATATGTAATAATAAATTGTTCAAATTCGCTGCAATTTTTTATAAAATTCAACTTTAATTTGAGTTGCATTTAATTAGTTTGCTCAATTCTACTGTCCTTTACCTTCAAAACATCATCAATTCCCCTAGGCACACTTGCACACAGTTTTTGAAAAGGGAGGCCTGTTGCTGTTCCAAACATTTTGAAGAACAAACCACAGATCTTCTATGGATCTAGGCTTGAACAAATCTTTCTGCAGCATCTGCTGCCATTTTTCTGTACTCCAGTTCTTTAGTATCCGTGGATAGTTGAGTCACTTGGTCACTTGTTTTCATGTTGGAGGTATGGCTATTTTGGCCACATTCTTTCATGAAGCCCACTTATGGACAGATTTCTCTGAACATTAGATGGAAATAACTTGGTCCTACTGGTTGCTGCCAATTCAAAGCAGATGGCACTGCTGGACATTTTCCAATTTTGAAGGGAAGTAACCATGATGTGTTTGTCATTTGCTCTACTAAATTTCCTTGGCTTGCCACTGTGTACACGGTTCGTAACATTTTCAATTTCTTGGTGCTTCTTTAACAGAGCTTAGACAGCACACCTTGAAATTTTAATCTGTTTGAAATCTTTACCTGAAGGGACCTTGCTGATGCAATGCGACTACCTTCCCTCACCCACTTTTCAGCCTCCTACACAGCCATTTCTATTTCATTTAAATCATCATTGTATTTCAACCTACACATGGAAATGATGATCATTATTGATATAATTATTTACTCATATACCTGACTATAGCTTTAGAAAATCTCTGTCTTTGTACAAGTGTACCTAGAAGAATTGATGCTTTAATGCTGTGCAATCACATCAAATATTGATTTTAATTAGATTTCTCTTTTGTTCAATCACTTTGCATTTTGTTAGTTGATAAAAATAAATTATTAACACTTCTATTTTTTAAAGCATTTTTATTTTGCAGCATTTTTTCCACACTTGACTAAAACATTTGCACAGTACTGTACATACATACCCACTATACATGCTAATCCACACTCATTACAATATACCCATCCAGTACTTATTGACCTATACATGCACAGCACGTTAAGTAAGATTGTGCATTGCAAGAAGGGAAAGGGTGTTATAGATAGATGGATAGATTCTTACTTGTCCTGTTCTAATAGGACCTAGCCAGAATAATGCAATATAATGACATTGTGTCACCTGAATCCCAGAGATGGCACGGAACATTTAGACAGAATGCTAGGGGCTCTCTTGCATCCACCAGCACTTGTTATGCCACTTGTCATTAATTTTATCTGCATCTACATCCTTAAGTTTATTCACAGATACTGACATATCAGGGGCAGACATATCATTGGTGCAACCTGTGTAGCCGCCCAAGGACCCAAGAGGTAAGAGGGCCAACTTCCACCTCCCAAGTAGGTAAAATTATGTATTATGAAGAACTTCTGGACTGCAAAGGGCACATATTTTGTTCCTTCACAGGGACCCTTTTTTCTCTGTGTCAGCTCCTGTGACATTTAATGTGAAAGCAATACTTCCATTACTATTGAAAATGGTAGTAAGAGATAAAAGTTTGGGACAAATATTTGTAAGTGCCAAAAATATTCACCCATGTATCGCTCTGGATTAGTTTCCCATGAGGACTTAATTTTGTCCTTAAATTTGTCTCAGTACCATGATCAGCTCTGCAGTAAACTTCTGTACATAAAATAGAAAATCGGCAATAATGTCCTAAATACCCTGCTTCATAGGTTTCTCAACACAAAGTAGACACTTGCCTTGTTTAAAATGAAATGCTCAAATTTTTACCATTGTTGTGACACTAACTATAGATTGTTCATTTAAAGGTTTAAGTTGTAAAATACATATTGTATACAGTATTTTTTTTCACTGAAAAGCCTCTAATTGCCTGGCAAATACATACTGTATATAACACTCTGAGGTCTGAAGTCCTATATGATTGGATCTAAATGGAGGAATTCTGAACTTTTGGGGCCAATTATTGTGAGAGTCTAGGACCACCAGAAGATTCTCCAGTATTTTGTTGAGCCAACTCAATCTTGCCTGTGCTCATATTTACACATGATGCAATCATACTAAAAATGTCAAAAAATGTAAAGAGTGGAAATAACAATATACAGTGTAAATATATATGGGAAAGTCTAAAGAAATCAGCCAAGATATCAGGAAGAGAATTGTGGACTTGCCCAAGTCTGGCTCATCCTTGGGTACAATTTCAAGATACCTGAAGATGCTTCTTTCATTTGTACAAACAATTATATGCAAGTACAAACAAGATGGGAATGTCCAGCCATCATACCGCTTAGGAAGGATACGGCTTCTGTGTCCCAGAGATAAACGTTCTTTGGTCCGACATGTGCATATAAACCCAAGGACAAAAGCAAAAGACCTTGTGAAGATGATGGCGGAAGCTGGTAAGATTGTGTCAATATCCACAGTGAAACGAGTACTGTATTAATATGGGCTGAAAGGCCACTCTGCCAGGAAGAAGCTATTACTCCAAAGAAACGTAACAGATTAATGTTTACAAATGCACGCAGGAACAAAGACCTTAATTTTTGGAGACGTCATGTGGTCTGATGAAACTAAAATTGAACTTTTTGGGCATAATGATCATCATTATGTTTGGAAGAAATAGGGAGAAGCTTGGAAGCCAAAGAACACCATCCCAACTGTGAAACATGGGGGGTGGCAGCATCATGTTGTGGGGTTGTTTTGCAGCAGGAGGGACTAGTGCACTTCACAAAATAGATGGCATCATGAGAAAAGAAGATTATGTGGCAATACTGAAACAACATCTCAAGACATCAGCTAGGAAGTTAAAGCTTGGGCGGAAATGGGTCTTCCAAATGGACAATGACCCGAAGCATACTGCCAAAATGGTAACAAAGTGGCTTAAGGATAACGAAGTCCATGTTTTGGAGTTGCCATCACAAAGCCCTGATCTCAATCATATTGAAAATTCCGACCAACTATTGTAAGAAGCTTGTGGAAGGATATCCCAAACATTTGACCCAAGTCTTTCAGTTTAAGGGCAATGGTACCAAATACTAATGAAATGTATGTAAACTTTTGACTTTGCAGTGAGTAATAAAAATGGCTTAAAACATTCTCTCACTCACATTTTTCTGGTAATCCTAATTGACCTAAAACGGGAAAGGATTATTCTGATTTTATGTCAGATATTGAGAAAAACATGCATATGTGTCTTTTTATATAGTGTATGTAAACTTCTGGTTTCAACTGTATATATACACTATATATATACACACACACACACACACATATATATATATATATGAATATATATATATATATATATATGAATATATATGCAGATATATATTGTGACAGAGTCACTGGTATTAGATGCGAGGGGAGCTATGTGTCACTCAGGATGCTCTCCTGTGTGAATTAAGACCTGCTGAATTTCTGCAAGCATGCTATGTGCTGGGAGTTTGCTCTTTTAAAGGGTGTGGTTTTATGAGAATGACTTAGAGATTGAGGGAAGTCATTCCCCATACCTCCCCCTCAGGGTGTGACTGAACAGGGTTTAAATGTTCAGTCAGTTTGTTTTCCTGGGTGGAGTGTGTGGTCTGGAGATTGAAGTCACAAGGCTGTGTGTGTCTGACGCCAGAGAGCAACACCGGAGGACTGGTGTTGCTGAAACTTCACAGGACTATCTGCAGCCGGCAAAGGCCCTGCTGACTAGAGGACTCTGTTATATTTCATCTTTTGTTTTCCCGTTAACCCTGAGAGGGACTGTTTATTTTTATGGGATGCTGCTGGAGTTTATACCGCACAATAAACCCGCACGAAGTTTACCCAAACCGTGTCTCCTGTGTCTGCCTCTGGAGAGTCGAGCAAGTCGCTTTACCACAATATATATATATATATATATATATATATATATACATATATACACACACACACACACACACACACACTGCTCAAAAAAAGAAAGGGAACACTTGAACAACAGAATATAACTCCAAGTAAATTAAACTTCTGTGAAATCAAATTGTCCACTTAGGAAGCAACACTGATTTATAATCAATTTCTCATGATTTCTCATGCTGCTGTGCAAATGGAATAGACAATAGATGGAAATTATTGGCAATTATCAAGACACCCTCAATAAAGGAGTGGTTCAGCAGGTGGGGACCACAGACCACATCTCAGTACCAATGCTTTCTGGCTGATGTTTTGGTCACTTTTGAATGTTGTTTGTGCTTTCACACTCGTGGTAGCATGAGACGGACTCTACAACCCACAGAAGTTGCT
This sequence comes from Phyllobates terribilis, assembly GCF_046119375.1. Taxonomy (NCBI): domain Eukaryota; kingdom Metazoa; phylum Chordata; class Amphibia; order Anura; family Dendrobatidae; genus Phyllobates; species Phyllobates terribilis. The sequence goes on from NW_027362771.1 coordinate 487,314,804, forward strand.
CAGGTAGTGCAGTTCATCCAGGATGGCACACAAATGCAAGCTGTGGCGAGAAGGTTTGCTGTGTCTGTCAGCGTAGTGTCTAGAGATTGGAGGCACTACTAGGAGCCAGGCCAGTACGCCAGGAGACGTGGAGGGGGCCGAAGGAGGGCAACAACCCAGCAGCAGGACTGCTACCTCTGCCTTTGTGCAAGGAGGAACAGGAGGAGCACTGCCAGAGCCCTGTAAAATGACCTCCAGCAGGCCACAAATGTGCATGTGTCTACACAAATGGTTAGAAATCGACTTCATGAGGGTGGTATAAGGGCACGACATCCACAGATGGGGGTTGTGCTCACAGCCCAACACTGTGCAGGACGCTTGGCATTTGCCACAGAACACCAGGATTGGCAAAGTTGCCACTGGCGCCCTGTGCTCTTCACAGATGAAAGCAGGTTCACACTGAGCACATGTGACAAATGTGACAGAGTCTGGAGACGCCATAGAGAACGATCTTCTTCCTGCAACATCCTTCAGCATGACTGGTTTGGCAGTGGGTCAGTAATGGTGTGGGGTGGCATTTTTTTGGAGGGCCGCACAGCCCTCCATGTGCTCGCCAGTAGTAGCCTGATTGCCATTAGGTACCCAAGATGAGATCCTCAGACCCCTTGTGAGACCATATGCTGGTGCGGTTGGCCCTGGGTTCCTCCTAATGCAGGACAATGCCAGACCTCATGTGGCTGGAGTGTGTCAGCAGTTCCTGCAAGATGAAGGCATTGAAGATATGGACTGGCCTGCCCATTCCCCAGACCTGAATCCGATTGAGCACATCTGGGACATCATGTCTAGCTCCATCCACCAACGTCATGTTGCACCACAGACTGTCCAGGAGTTGGCGGATGCTTTAGTCCAGGTCTGGGAGGAGATCCCACAGGAGTTCATCCGCAACCTCATCAGGAGCATGCCCAGGGGTTGTAGGGAGGTCATACAGGCACATGGAGGCCACACACAATACTGAGCCTCATTTTGACTTGTTTTAAAGGACATTACATCAAATTTGGATCAGCCTGTAGTGTGTTTTTCCACTTTAATTTTGGGGGCGACTCCAAATCCAGGACTCCATTGGTTAATAAATTTGATTTCCATTGATGATTTTTGTGTGATTTTGTTGTCAGCACATTCAACTTTGTACAGAACAAAGTATTCAATGAGAATATTTCATTCATTCAGATCTAGGATGTGTTATTTGAGTGTTTCCTTTATTTTTTTTGAGCAGTGTATATATATATATATATATATATATATATATATATATATAAACAGTTGTGCTCAAAAGTTTACATACTACGGCAGAATCTTTCCTTTCTTGGCCTTGTTTCAGAGAATATGAATGATAAAAAAAAACTTTTTCTCCACTCATGGTTATTGGTTGGGTGAAGCCATTTATTGTCAAACTACTGTGTTTTCTCTTTTTAAATCTTGATGACAAAAAAACATCCAAATGACCCTCATCAAAAGTTCACATACTCTGGTGATTTTGGCCTGATAACATGCACAGAATTTGACACAAATGGGTTTGAATGGCTACTAAAGGTAACATCCTCACCTGTGACCTGTTTGCTTGTAATCAGTGTGTGTTCATAAAAGCTGAATGAGTTTCTGGGATCCAGACAGACTCTTGCATCCTTCATTCAGCCACTGACGTTTCAGGATTGTGAGTTATGGGGAAAGCAAAAGAATTGTCAATGGATCTATGGAAAAAGGTAGTTGAACTGTATACAACAGGAAAGGGATACAAAAAAATATCCAAGGAATTTATAATACCAGTCAGCAGCATTCAAACTGTGATTAACAAATGGAAAGGTTATCATTCATATTCTCTGAAACAAGGCCAAGAAAGGAAAAATTCTGCCGGGGTATGTAAACTTTTGAGCACAACTGTGTATATATATATATGTATGTATATATATATATATATATATATACACACAGTGGGGAAAATAATTATTTGATACACTGCCAATTTTTCAAGTTTTTCCACCTACAAAGAATGGAGAGGTCTATATTTTTTATCATAGGTACACTTCAACTGTGAGAGACAGAATCTTAAAAAAAAATCCAGAAAATAACATTGCATGATTTTTACGTAATTAATTTGCATTTTATTACATGAAATAAGTATTTGATTCAATAGAAAAACAGAACTTAATATTTAGTACAGAAACCTTTGTTTGAAATAACAAAGGTCAGACGTTTCCTATAGTTCTTGACTAAGTTTGCACACACTGCAGTAGGAATTTTGGCTCACTTCTCCAAAAAAGATCTTTTCCAGATCTTTCAGATTTCTGGAGATGTCGACGGTCAAGCCCCTAAGACCCGAATGATGCAGGTCAAGGTTCCCAGCCTAGACGTCGATGGTCAAGCCCTGAAGGCTCAAACAACCTCGGTCAAGGTTCCCAGCCCAGAAGTCAACAGTCAAGCCCCGGAGACCCAAACAATGTTGGTCAAGGTTCCCTATCAGGATGGAGCCGGCTAACTGCCAAGAATTAGCTGCCACCGATATAGACCCCAGAGACACACAGCAGGTCAGCAGTCAGGGGTTGCAGGAGTCCCTAGGATGTCCAGTTTGGGATCTGTATCTGCAAGCAGAGGCGTCGCGCAGGATGGGCCATCACTTACGACAGGGATACAAGGTAACAGGTGTGGGCAGAGGGAGGGCCGCAAGCCAGACGAGGTCCAGCTGACTCCAGAGCAGCACAGAAAGAGTTGATAAGTGTTACGCACATGCCCGGACTGACTGGCGTGAGCGTGGTTAGTGATCCCACTGGACCATGAACCAAGGAGTGCCTGGAGGGGCGTGACTAAGTATCAACTCGGTCCGACCAAGGTCACACGGCGGCTCAGTCGACTCCGTGAACGAGGGAGGAACTGAGCAGAGGGACCAGGTGCTACTCCAGGTCAGACAATGGTCACAGCTGTTGACCCACACCGGGGAATGCAGAAACAGGCAGGTTAGGCTGGCATACAGACAGGTGGGTACTGGCAGGCACAGCTGGCATGCAGACAGGTGGGTATTGGCAGGCACGGCTGTCATGCAGACAGGTGGGTACTGGCAGGTAGGAACGCAGGCAGGATAGGGACCAGTACAGACTGGGATACAGAAACAGAGCCGCAGGTGCGGTAGACAAGCAGAGCAGAGCAAAACCCGCAGGTGCGGTAGACAAGCAGAGCAGAGCAAAACCCGCAGGTGCGGTAGACAAGCAGAGCAGAGCAAAACCTGCAGGTGCGGTAGACAAGCAGAACAGAGGAAAACCCGCAGGTGCGGTAGACAAGCAGAGCAGAGCAAATCCGCAGGTGTGGTAGACAAGCAGAGCAGAGCAAAACCCGCAGGTGCGGTAACAAGCAGAGCAGAGCAATACCCGCTGGTGTGGTAAACAAGCAGAGTAGAGCAATATCCGCAGGTGCGGTAAACAAGCAGAGCAGAGCAAAATCCACAGGTGCGGTAAACAAGCAGAGCAGAGCAAAACCCGCAGGTGCGGTAGACAAGCAGAGCAGAGCAAATCGCGCAGATGCGGTAGACAACCAGAGCAGAGCAAATCGCGCAGATGCGGTAAACAAGCAGAGTAGAGCAAATACACACAAGGTACTTACACTGAAGTAGCGAGTGGACACTAAACTCACAAACAGAAGTACAGAGACAACGAGTTGGAGTTAGGTGCAGGTTCAGACACTGCAGTAAAAGGGAAGATACGGACATAGAGACAAACAAGTAACGGGCTAGGACACTGTTCAGACAGGAACTGAACCAGGAACAAGATACAGGAACGAGCCTGGGAACTCAGCCCCCAGGGTGACGGAACAGACTAGAAGTCACAGATACAGGTAACAGGCCTGGGTATACAGCCCCCAGGGTGGCGGAAACAGACAAGATACAGGACAGGACCTGGCAACTCAGTTGTACAGAACACACTGAATGAAAGTGTTGCTCAGGCACCTCCTACTGGGTGGAGGGGGTTTAAGTATCCAGTGACTCACAGTAATAGGCTGGGGAGGCATTGGGACTGCGCACACTGTAAGTTTAAGAATCAGGCAGTAACCGCGCCGCTGCCCTAAGCAATCAGACAAGAGACATGCACACACCAGGTACTGGAGCAAAGTGTGCAGCCTGGACTGATAGGTAAGATAGCGGTCTTGCATGATGGGAGGTGGTAAGCCATGCCAGCACGCCGCCAGGAATGTTACAGTAAGCTTTCTGAGGAGGACAGGGCAGCAGTTTCTGACAGGATTAGAGAGCTGCCAGGGCTTTCAGAGACTGACCCCTGCCAAGCTTAGCCATTGACACTCTACTTTCCTGCTGGAAAAAGATTGGACTGTAGTCCCCTGAGTTCAGCACATAATCCTCACTGTATATTGATCATTATTAGTGATGAGCGAGCATGCGCCTCACTACTCGTTACTCGCCCGAGAATCACAATGCTCAAGATGCTCATTACTCGGCAAGTATTTTTTGACTGTTCGGGAGGGAGCTTGAGTCCCCGGCTCGCCTGTTTGGCGCATATTAGGCAGCCAATTAACATGCAGGGATTGCCTGACAGTCACTGTAATGCCATAGCCATGTTGGTTGTGGCATTACAGTGATTTGCTGGCCGCATAGCGTCACCGGGCCTATATAAGACCCAGGATCCTAGGCTCGTCACAGTCTACCCATCAAAAAGGCAGAGTAGGCAGAGCTGCAGCTGAGCGAGGGAGAAAATTGACACTTATTTTAAACAGGGATTCCACATCACTATTAGCACTCTAAACTAACAGTCCTTGTAAGGGCTCATTCTGATGAATATTATTTCTACTGATAGCAGTAGTAAGGCAGAGTTTGTGGAGACCTAGTATAGTACAGAATAGGGTCCATTGCACGTTCTTTCTGCTGCTGGAACTTCTATCCATAGCCCTAGATATCAGAGCTAATAATCTTCTTTTTGCTCTTAATCCTGATAATTTTGGAGAAAATAAATATAATACATCATTTTTACTGCTCCATTTGTTTGTTAGCAGCATTTAGCCAGATTTGGTTGATTTGAATAGCATTGCTGTATTGTGAAAGCAGAGAAACTAGTCCATTATTTCAGGTGGTCAAATATTACTTCCGTAATAATCCTATTTTTTTGGAAGCTGACAAATATTATACTCCATTTAAAGTGTGGCAGTTGTGCATTGAAAACACTATACTGTCACTGCAATAAAAATTGGTCATCAGACGTGATCAAATATTATTGGGTAATAATCCTGACATTTTTTGGAAGCTGCAAAATATTATACTCCATAGTGTGGCAGTTGTGCGTTGAAAACATAACCACACTTGGTCGCTGACTAGTGTTGAGCGAGCACTAAAATGCTCGGGTGCTCGAAGCTTGGGCCGAGCTCACCGTGATACTCGGGTGCTTGACCTGAGCAACGAGCCCAATGTTAGTCCATGGGAGACCCGAGCATTTTTGTGGCGGTACCCCCGGCAGTCTGTAGAAAGCCTAAAAAGTTCCCAAAACGATAGTGACAGTGCTCAAATGACATGAGGACAGCATGGGCACCGCCCCAGGAAGCATTTCTGACCCCCAGGTCACTGCTGTTAACAACGTGGTCAGAGGTATTAAGCTACTTTTAAGGGCTCACAATAAAACGTTCAAAAACGAAACTGAAACTGTTTTCCTGTGAAATATGTTAAGGAACATCCTTTCCAGGGTAAAGACTTGTGTATAAGGTAAAATAAATAACCAAAAACAAAAATACTCCTCCACACCTTGGGCTATGTTCACAAGTAGCATTTTTTATGCGTTTTTGCAGTTTTGTATTGCTTTCAACCGTGACAAATGCATTCACCAGGAAATGTGATTTTAACATTTTACAACCTTATCTGGCCCTGTGCTGTGTGACACATGCATACAGTGCTGAAAAGACATGGGAACAGCATTGGGAAGACACCTGGAAGCATCTCTGACACCCAGGTCACTGCCTAAAAGTGTGCCCATCAGAAGTGATCCTTGCCGCATCAGAAGATGCAGACTTGCAACTATCCCCGTGCAAGTCCTTGTCCCAGGGCAGTGTTCAATTTACCTCCCCCATTCCTTGCAATGCAAGCGCAAATATGCAGCCAACCACCCACCCACCCGCAGTCTGCAATAATATACTGCTAGCTTGCACTTGAAATGGGGCCTTTTAGTTTGGAGGAGGCCGAAGCTGGCCACTATCTCATGGCTGCGTCGGCGGCGAGGTCTCCATACTCAGTCCCCAGCCACCACTATTTGTCCCGGGAACCTTCCCCACACTTTTCTTAGCCTGGCCTGCTTTAGGGCAGCATTGGACGAGCCCATCAGACAACCAGAGACTCCTCCGGTGGGCCCTGGCTTCTCCATCAGGGGAGTTGAGAGTGCCAAGGTGAGGAGCATGATGATGATGATAGAAGTTAGCATCTGCTTTGTTTTCTTGGAATGCAAGCGTAAGTGTGCAGCCTGCCACCCACCCCCAGGCTGTAATACCATACTGCTAGCTTGCAATTGAAATGGGGCCTTTTAGTTTGGAGGAGGCCGAAGCTGGCCACTAGTGTTGAGCCACCCCCGTAGTGTTCGGGTTCGGTTCGGTTTGTCGAACACCGGCATGTTCGTCGTACGGTTCGTCAAACACCGTCAAACACCGTTAAAACCAATGGCAGGCAAACAAAAACACATAGAAATACATAGAAAACACCTTCAAAGGTGTCCAAAAGCTGACAAACTGCTCAGAAGACACAATTAACACATGGAAAAGTGACAAGTACATATAGTAATGCGAAAAGAAAAGAGGTGGAGGAGTAAAAGGAGGAGGAGACACAGATATAGGCATGTCATGCCCTTCTAAAATCAAGACAGGCTGGAGTAAAAATCTAAAATCAGCCTACCAACACCCAGACGTCATGCAAGAAAATTAAAAAAATAAATCTCTTTAGGTAGAATGGCGGTTCCATTCAGAACACTTTCCTTACAAGACGTAGTAGTATCCCTGTTGGGAGTCGTGCCAAAAATGGAACCCAATACATTCGGACTAATCCACCATTTGTCATATCCAAGGGGCAGGTCAGTAAATGACAACATCGACGCGGAGCCAAGTACAGTAGTATATACTGTACCTCCTTTGACAAGGCAATCAGGCGGGTCAATAAGTTGGGAAGGGGCACCCTAATGGCCAAAACAAACATTGAGGGGGTGTTCCGGTTACTTACTACCTGTGCCTCCAAATAGTGTCCGCCTATTCGGCTGCTTCTGGGAAGGAGCATACTATATAGATCGCTGTTTGCCCATGGGGTGCTCCATATCCTGCTCACTATTTGAGGCGTTTAGTTGCTTCCTCGAATGGGTCGTCATGGACGTTTCTAAGGGGGCACATATTATCCATTACCTCGACGACTTCTTATGCCTGGGCCCAACAGATTCGCCACAGTGTGAATACACGCGCTATTCCACCTGTGAGAAGGAGAGAGCTGGAGGGAGAGCGGACACCACAGAGCCGAGGGGTTAGATGGAGAACAGAAGAAGGAAAGAGGGCGAGGGAGGTAAGGGAGTACGGTGGAAGGCCGAACTGAGCTCCCCCACGTTCCTGCTGGGCGGGGAACAGCCCTGGGAAGAAAAGCCGCTTGCGCATCCCTTTGAGGTTACGGGCGCAAGCGGGCAGAGGGACTACGCTGGAGTGCGAAGCCGACACAGCCAGGCCGTTCCTGCCAGTGCTGCCTCCGTGTCGCCGGGTTTTTGCCAGAGCCGCGGTGGACCCTGACGGCCAGCCCCCCTCTCCCAATACTGGTGCTTGTCCGCAGGTGGGTCGAGACCCCCCACGGTGGAGGCAGGTCTAAGCTCTGTAATTTAAATTGGCTCTGTAATTTGAATGAGTACAGTTTAAATCCTTTTACAAGGATCTATTGGAGGGCAAGTCTGCTGCCAGCAGCCACGGTAGCAGGAAGAGGAAGAGCCTGCCGTGTGCTGCTGTGTTTGAGGTGTGGAGAGAGCTCCTGGGAAGGGAGGTTTTGTTTTTCCATCTGGGACTTTTGTCTGCCCCCTTCCCAGGAAAGCCGCCTTGCGTGGGGACTGGCCTCCGGGGCTGAGCCCCCGGCTCCCACCTCCCGGTCCATGCCGGCGGGGGGTGGGAGGAACATCACTTTGGCTAGGACAGCAAGATCTGGCCAAGCACCTGGCGAGGGGTCTAGCATGACGACCCGGCTGAGGAGAAACCCTGAGGCCATGACCGCTGCGGCTCCTTCCCCCAGAGGTGGGTCAAGTGCGAGCAGAGGTGCTGCGGAGGTGCCCCATGATTGGGGCACCAAGGTGGCAAAGGAGGCTACCATCAGCTATATCACCTGTGTCCACGAGCACCTCTGTGAGTATGAGGAAGCCTAAAAAAAGCTAAGATCCCTCTGGGGGAGTTGAGAGCAGCTTAGGGGAGGTCCAAGAGGGCCTCCAGCAGCAAGAAGCCTGAGCTGTCCGCCGCGGTCCGGAAGATCAAGCGGGCCATCTGGTTTTGGCCTTGGCCTGTCTCGGGCCCTACTAAGGTTGTCTTGGGCCCTACTGGTTGTTTCAGGACCCACTGGCTGTCTCGGGACCTCCTGGTTTTGGCCTTGGCCTTTTTCTGGCCCGGCTGGTTGTTTCGGACCCGACTAGTTTTGGCCTTGGCCTGTGACGGACCCTATTGATTGTCCGTATTGCTACTGGTTTTGGCCTTGGCCTGTCTAGGGAGCTACTTGTTGTCTCAGTTCCTAATGATTTTGGCCTTGGTTTGTCTCGGGCCCAGCTTGTTTTGGCCTTGGCTTCTCTCGGCCTGACAGGTTTTGGCCTTAACCTGCCTCTAGCCCAGTTGGTTGTCTCGGGCACTACTGGTTTTGGCCTTGGCCTGTGTCGTGCTTTACTGATTGTCTTGGGCCCTCCTGATTTTAGTCTTGGCCTGTCTCGTCGCCTACTAGTTGTCTCGAGCCTTACTAATTTTGGCTTTGTCCTGTCTCGGGCCCTACCTGTAGTCTCGGGCCTGACTAATTTTGGCCTTGGCCTGTCTCGGGCCCTTCTGTTTGTTTCGAGCCTTACTGGTCTTGGCCTTGGCCTGTCTCGGGTCTTACTGATTGTCTCAGGCCCTACTGGTTTAGACGTTGGCTTCAATCGGGCCCTACTGGTTGTCTTGGGCCCTACTGGTTTAGCCATTGGCCTCTCTCAGACCTACTGGTTATCTTGGGCTCTACTGATTTTGGCCTTGGCCTGTCTTAGCCCTACTGGTTATCTTGGGCTCTACTGGTTTTGACCTTGTCCTGTCTCGGGCCTTGCTGGTCTTGACCTTGGCCTGTCTCGGGCCCTACTGGCCTTAGGCCTTGGCACCTCTCTGGCCTTATTGGTTGTCTCGAGCCTTAATGGTTTTGGCCTTGGCTTTTCTCGGGCCCTACTGGTTTAGGCCTTGCCTTGTCACGGTCCCTACTGATTGTCTCGGGACCTATTAGTTTTGGCTTTGGCCTGTCTCAGGCCTTGCTGGTTTTGGTCTTGGCCTATCTCAGGACCTACTGGTTGTTTCAGGCCCTATTGGTTGTCTCGGGCCTTCTGGTTTTGGCCTTGGCCTCTCTCAGGCCATACTGTTTGTCCCGGGCCCTACTGTCTCGAGCCTTACTGGTTGTCTCAGGCCCTACTGGTTAGTCCTTGACCTCTCTCGGGCCCTACTAGTTATCTTGGGCCCTACTGGTTTTGGCCTTGACCTGTCTCGGGCCCTACTGGTTGTCTCGGGCTCTACTGATTTTGGCCTTGTCCTGTCTCTGCCCTACTGGTCGCCTCGGGCCTCACTGGTTTTGGCCTTGGCCTGTCTCAGGCCCTGCTGGTTTTCAGCTTGGCCTGCACTACTGGCTAAGGCCTTGGTCTCTCTCTGGCCTTACTGGTTGTCTCGAGCCCTAATGGTTTTGGCCTTGCCTTTTATCGGGCCCTACTGGTTGTCTCGGGCCCTACTGGTTTAGGCCTTGCCTTGTCACGGTCCCTACTGATTGTCTCCAGTTTTGGCCTTGGCCTGTCTCAGGCCTTGTTGGTTTTGGTCTTGGGCCTGTCTCAGGACCTACTGGTTGTTTCAGGCCCTATTGGTTGTCTCGGGCCTTCTGGTTTTGGCCTTGGCCTCTCTTAGGCCATACTGGTTGTCTTGCGTCCTGCTTGTTTTGGCTTTGGCCTGCGTTGGGCCCTACTAGTTGTCTTGGGTGCTAACGGTCTTGGCCTTGGCTTGTCTCTGGCTCGGTTGGCTGTTTGAAGCCCGACTAGTTTTGGCTTTGGCCTGTGTCGGGCCTTACTGATTGTATCGAGCGCTACGAGCTTTGGCCTTGGCCTGTCTTGGTCTCTACTGGTTGTCTCGGGCCCTACGGATTTTGTCCGTGGCCTGTCTCGGGCCCTGCTGGTTTTGGCCTTGGCTTGTCTCAGGCCCGGTTGGTTGTCTCTGGCCCTACTGGTTTAGGCCTTAGCCTGTCTAGTGAGCTACTGGTTGTCTCGAGCCTTACTAAATTTGGCCTTGGCCTGTCTCGGGCCTTACTGGTTGTCTTGGGCACTACTGTTTTTCGCTTTGGCTATTCTCGGGCCCTTACTGGTTGTCTCTGATCCTACTGATTTTGGCCTTGGCCTGTCTTGTCCCGACTGGTTTTGGATTTGCCCTCTCTCGGTCACGGCTGGTTTTGGCCTTGGCCTGTCTCATGCTTTGCTGGTTTTGGCCTTGGCCTGTCTTGGGACCTACTGATTGTTTTAGGCCCTACTGGCTGTCTCAGGCCTGTTTATTTTGGCTTTGGTCTGTGTCGGGCCCTACTAGTTGTCTTGGGCCCTACTAGATTTGGCCTTGGCCTGTCCCTGACCCGCATGGTTGTCTCGGTCCCTACTGTTTTCGGCCTTGGCCTGTGTCGGGCCCTACTGGTTGTCTCAGGCCCTAGGGATTTTGGCCTTGACCTGTCTCAGGCCTTACTGGTTATCTCGGGCCCTACTGGTTTTAGCCTTGGCATGTCGCAGGCTCTACTGATTGTCTCGGACCCTACTGGTTTAGGCCTTGGCCTTTCTTGGGCTCTACTGGTTGTCTCAGACCCTTTCATACCTCCTGGGTGATTCTTCTGGGCGGTTCTGTTTTCTGACTGGTGGAAATTCTAATCAGCATTATGACCTCACAGTGGCCGTGACTCATGTTTCATGGACTGTTCTATCTGGGTGACCTGAAACATGCTGATCTCTGATTGGTGGAAATTCAAGTCATCTTCATGACATCACAATCAGCATGTTATTACTGCTGAGATGTTCAGTCCTTCTCTTATTGGCTTTGGCTTGTTTCGGGCCCTACTGGTTGTCTCAGACCCTGCTGGTTTTGGCCTCTCAGGCCCTACGGGTTGTCTCAGGAACTGCTGGTTTTGGCCTTGGCCTGTCTCGGGTCCTACTGGTTTTGGCCTTGTCCTGTCTCGGGCCCTGCCGGTTTTGGCCTTGACCTGTCCTGGGCCCTACTGGTTATCCCTGGCCCTACTGGTTTTGGCCTTTACCTGTCTCGGGACTGCCGGTTTTAGTGTTGGCCTGTCTTGGGCCCTACTGGTTTGGGCTTTGGCCTGTCTTGGGCCATGCCGGTTTTGGCCTAGGCCTGTCTAGAACCTCACTGGTTATGTCGGGCCCTACTGTTTTTGGCCTTCGTCTATCTCGGGCCCTGCCGGTCTTGACCTTGGTCTGTCTCGGGCCTCACTGGTTTTCTTGGGCCCTACTGATTTTATCCTTGGCCTGTCTCAGGCCCTACCTGTTTTGGCTTTGGCCTGTCTCGGGCCATACCAGTTGTGGCCTTAGCCTGTCTCGGGCCCTACCGGTTTTGGCCTTGGCCTGTCTCGGGCCCTGCTGGTTTTGGCGTTGGCCTGTCTTGGGCTCTGGCGGTTTTGGCCTTGGCCTATCTTGTGCCCCGCTGGTTTTTGCCTTGGCCTGTCTCAGGCCCTACTGGATTAGGCTTTGGCTGTCTCGGCCTTGCTCGTTTTGGCATTGACCAGTCTTTAGCCCTGTTGCTTTTGGCTTTGGCCTGTTTCGGATCCTGCTGCTTTTGGTCTTGGCCTGTTTTGGGCCCTACTGGTTTTGGCCTTGGCCTCTCTCGGGTCCTACTGGTTTTGGCCTTGTCCTGTCTCGGGCCCTGCCGGTTTTGATCTTGACCTGTCCTGGGCCCTACTGGTTATTTCTGGCCCTACTGGTTTTGGCCTTGACCTGTCTCAGGACTGCCGGTCTTGACCTTGGTCTGTCTCGGGCCCTAACTGTTTTGGCTTTGGCCTGTCTCGGGCCATACCGGTTGTGGCCTTGGCCTGTCCCAAAACCAATGCCCAAATTGGCAGGGCTCGAGACAGGACAATGCCAACCCCAGCTGGGCCCGAGAAATGCCAAGGCCAACACCAGCAGGACCCGAAACATGCAAAGGCCAAAACCAGTAGAGCCCAAGATAGGCCAGGGCAAAAACCAGCAGGGCCTGTGACAGGCCAAGGCCATAACTGGCAGGACCTGACAGTCCAAAACAGGCAGGGACCTGAGATAGGCCAATGCCAAAAACAGCCGGGATCGAGACAATAAGTAGAACCCGACAAAGGTCAAGGCAAAAACCAGTAGGGCCCGAGACAATAAGTAGGGCCCGGCACAAGCCAAGGTCAATACCAGTAGAGCCTGAGAAATTTCAAGGCCAAAACCAGCCGGACCCGAGAGAGGCCATGGTCAATTCCAGCCGGCCCGAGACAGACCAAAGTCAAAACCAGTGGGGCCCGATACAACCAGTATGGCCCGAGACAGGCTAAGGCCAAAACCAGCAAGGCCTGAGTTAGGGCAAGCCAAAATCAGTAGGGCCTGAGACAACCAGTAGGTACCGAAACAGGCCAAGGTCAAAACCATCAGGGTCCGAGACAGGCATATGCCAAAACCAGCAGGGCCCGAGACAGGCCAAAGCCAAAACCAATAGGGCCAGAGACAGGTCAAGACCATAAACAGTAGGGCCCGAGACAACCAGTAGGGCCCAAGACAGGCCAAGGCCAAAACCAGCAGGGCCTGAGTCAGGCCAAGGCCAAAACCAGTAGGGCCGGAGACATCCAGTAGGGTCCAAGACAGGCTAAGGCCAAAACCAGTAGGGCCCAAGACAACCAGTAGGGCCCAAGACAGGCCAAGGCCAAAGCCAGCAGGGGCCAAGGCAGGCCTACACCAAAACCATCAGGGCCCGAGTCAGGCCAAGGTCAAAATCAGTAGGGCCAGAGACAACCAGTAGAGCCCGAGACAGGCCAAGCCCAAAATCAGTAGGGCCCGAGACAACCAATAGGCCACAAGACAGGCCAATGCCAAAACCAGTAAGGCCCTAGACAACCACTAGGGTCCGAGAGAAGCCAAGGCTTGAACCAGTAGGGCCCGAGACAACCAGTAGGGCCCGACACAGGCCAAGGCCAAAACCAGTAGGGCTCAAGACAACCAGTAGAGCCCGAGAAAGATCAAGGCCAAAATCAGTATTTCACGAGACAACAAGTAGAGCCCGAGACAGGCCAAGACCAAAACCGGCAGGGAGCGAGAGCCCAAAACCAGCAGGGCCCGAGACAGGCCAAGGCCAAAACCAGAGGGGTCAGAGACAAGCCAAGGCCCAAATTGGCAGGGCTCGAAACAGGACAGGGCCAACACCAGCAGGGCCCAAGACATGTAAAGGCCAAAACCAGTAGAGCCCAAGATAGGCCAGGGTCAAAACCAGCAGGACCCGACAGTCCAAAACCGGCAGGGCCCTAGACAGGCCAATGCCAAAGCCAGTATGGTCTGAGATAGGCCAAGGCCCAATTCGGCAGGGCCCGAGACAAGCCAAGGCCAAAACCACCAGAGCCAGAGACAGCCAAGGCCAAAACTAGTAGGGCCCAAGACATCCCAAAACCATCAGGGACTGAGACAACCAGTAGAGCCCGAGACAGGCGAAGGCCAAAACCAGGAGGGCCTGAGACAACCAGTAGGGCCTGAAACAATTAGTAGGTCCAGAGACAGGCTAAGGCCAAAACCAGCAAGGCCTGAGTCAGGGCAGGCTAAAATCAGTAGGGCCCGAGACAACCAGTAGGTACCAAAACAGGCCAAGGTCAAAACCAGCAGGGCCAGAGACAGGCCAAGGCCAAAACCAGTAGGGTCTGAGACAACCAGTAGGGCACAAGACAGGCCAAGGCCAAAACCAGCAGGGCCCAAGGCAGGCCTATGCGAAAACCATCAGGGCCTGAGTCAGGCAAGGCCAAAACAAGTAGGTCGGAGACATTCAGTAGGGTTCAAAACAGGCTAAGGCCAAAGACTAGTAGGGCCCTAGCAATCAGCAGGGCCCGAGACAGGCCAAGGCCAAAACCAGTTGGGCTCAAGACAACCAGTAAGGCCCGAGACAGATCAATGCCAAAATCAGTAGGGCATGAGACAACCAGTAGAGCCCGAGACAGGCCAAGACCAAAACCGACAGAGCGCGAGAGGCCTAAACTAGCAGTACCCGAGACAGGCCAAGGCCAAAACCAGAAGGGTCAGAGACAGGCCAAGGTCCAAATTGGCAGGGCTCGAGACAGGACAAGGTCAACACCAGCAGGGCCCGCGACATGCCAAGGCCAACACCAGCAGGGCCCGAGACATGCCAAGGGCAACACCAGCAGGGCCCGAGACATGCAAAGGCCAAAACTAGTAGAGCCCAAGATAGGCCAGGGCCAAAACCAGCAGGGCCCGTAAAAGGCCAAGGCCATAACCGGCAGGACCCGACAGTCCAAAACCGGCAGGGCCCTAGACAGGCCAAAGCCAAAACTTGTAGGGTCTGAGACAGGCAGGCCCAATTCAGCAGGGCCCGAGACAGGCCAAGGCCAAAACCAGCAGGGCCTGAGACAACCAGCAGGGCCAGAGACAGCCAAGGCAAAAACCAGTAGGCCCCAAGACAACTAGTAGGGCCCGACACAGGTCAAAGCAAAGACAAGCAGGGCGCGCGACAAATAGAAGGGCCTGAGACAAGCAGAGGCGAAAAACAGCAGTCCCGAAACAACCAGTAGGACCTGAAACAACCAGTAGGACCAGAAACAACCAGTAGGGCCGGAGATGAGCCAAGACATAGACCAGTAGAGCCCAAGACAATTGGACTCGAGATGGGCCAATGCCCAAACCAGTAGAGCCTGAGACTACCGGTAGAGCCTGAGACAGGACAAGCCCAAACTCAGTAGGGCCTGAGACAACCAGTAGGGCCCGTGACAGGCCAAGGCAAAAACCAGTAGGGCCGAGACAACCAGTAGGGCCTGAGACAGGGCAAGGCCAAAACCAGTAGGGCCTGTGATAACCAGTAGGGTCCGAGACATGCCAATGTCAAAACCAGCAAGGGCCGAGACAACCAGTAGAGCCCAAGACAGGCCAAGACCAAAACCGGCAGGGCACAAGAGCCCAAAACCAGCAGGGCCTGAGACAGGCCAAGGCCAAAACCAGAGGGGTCAGAGACAGGCCAAGGCCCAAATAGGCAGGGCTCGAGGCAGGACAAGGCCAACCCCAGCTGGGCCCGAGAAATACCAAGGCCAACACCAGCAGGGCCTGAGACATGCAAAGGCCAAAACCAGTAGAGCCCAACATAGGCCAGGGCCAAAACCAGCAGGGCCTGTGACAGGCCAAGGCCATAACTGGCAGGACCCGACAGTCCAAAACCGGCAGGGACCTGAGATAGGCCAATGCCAAAAACAGCCGGGATCGAGACAATAAGTAGAACCCGACAAAGGTCAAGGCAAAAACCAGTAGGGCCCGAGAATTAAGTAGGGCCGGCACAAGCCAAGGTCAATAACAGTAGAGCCTGAGAAATTTCAAGGCCAAAACCAGCCGGACCCGAGAGAGGCCAAGGTCAAATCCAGCCGGGCCCGAGACAGACCAAAGCCAAAACCAGTGGGGCCCGAGACAACCAGTAGGGCCCGAGACAGGCCAAGGCCAAAACCAGTAGGGCCCAAGACAACCAGTAGGGCCCAGTACAGGCTGAAGAAAAACCAGTAGGGCCCGAGAAAATCAGTAAGGCCAAAGACAGGCGAAGGCCAAAACCAGAGGGCACAAAACAAGCCAAGAGCAAAACCTGTAGGGCCGGAGACAAGCCAAGGCCAAAGACAGTAGGGCCCGAAACAATCAGTATAGCCTAGACAAACCTAGGCCAAAACCAGTAGAGACTGAGACAACTAGTAGGGCCGGAGATGAGCCAAGACATAGACCAGTAGGGCCCGAGACAAACAGTAGGGCCCGAAATGGGCCAATGCTCAAATCAGTAGCGCCAGCAGGGCCTTAGACAGGCCAAGGCCAAAACCAGTAGGGTCTGAGACAACCAGCAGGGCCAGAGACAGCCAAAGCCAAAACTAGTAGGGCCCAAGACAACTAGTAGGAACCAAGACAGGCCAAGTCCAAAATAAGCAGGCACGAGACAACCCAAAACCAGCAGGGACTGAGACAACCAGTAGGGTCCGAGACAGACGAAGGCCAAAACTAGGAGGGCCCCAGACAACCAGTAGGGCCTGAAACAATAAGTAGGTCCAGAGACAGGCTAAGGCCAAAACCAGCAAGGCCTGAGTCAGGGCAGGCTAAAATCAGTAGGGCCCGAGACAACCAGTAGGGCCCGATACAGGCTGAGGAAAAACCAGTAGGGCCCGAGAAAACCAGTAAGGCCGAAGACAGGCCAAGGCCAAAACCGGCAGGACCTGACAGTCCAAAACTGGCAGGGCCCTAGACAGACCAAGGCCAAAACCAGTAGGGTCTGAAACAGGCCAAGGCCCAATTTGGCAGGGCCCGAGACAAGCCAAGGCCAAAACCAGCAGTGCCTGAGACAACCAGCAGGGCCAGAGACAGCCAAGGCCAAAACTAGTAGGGCCCAAGGCAACTAGTAGGGACCGAGACAAGCCAAGTCCAAAACAAGCAGGGCCCGAGACAACCCAAAACCAGCAGAGACTGAGACAACTAGTAGGGTCCGAGACAGGCGAAGGCCAAAACCAGCAAGGCCTGAGTCAGGGCAGGCCAAAATCAGTAGGGCCCGAGACAACCAGTAGGTACTGAAACAGGCCAAGGTCAAAACCAGCAGGGCCCAAGACAAGCATATGCCAAAACCAGCAGGGCCTGAGACAGGCCAAATCCAAAACCAATAGGGCCAGAGACAGGCGAAGGCCAAAATCAGTAGGGCCCGAGACAACATGTAGGGCCCAAGTGACAGGCCAAGGCCAAAACCAGCAGAGCCCAAGGCAGGCCTACGCCAAAACCATAAGGGCCCGAGTCAGGCAAAGACTAAAACCAGTAGGGCCGGAGACATCCAGTAGGGTCCAAAACAGGCTAAGGCCAAAACCAGTAGGGCCCGAGACAACCAGTAGGGCCCAAGACAGGCCAAGGCCAAAGCCAGCAGGGCCCGAGGCAGGCCTACGCCAAAACCATCAGGGCCCGAGACAGGCCAAAGACAAAACCAGTAGGGCCAGAGACATCCAGTAGAGCCCAAGACAGGCCAAGCCCAAAATCAGTAGGGCCCGAGACAACCAATAGGCCACAAGACAGGCCAATGCCAAAACCAGTAAGGCCCTAGACAACCACTAGGGTCCGAGAGAATCCAAGGCTTTAACCAGTAGGGCCCGAGACAACCAGTAGGGCCCAAGACAGGCCAAGGCCAAAGCCAGCAGGGCCCGAGGCTGTCCTACGCCAAAACCATCAGGGCCCAAGACAGGCCAAGGACAAAACCAGTAGGGCCAGAGACATCCAGTAAAGCCCGAGACAGGACAAGCCCAAAATCAGCAGGGCCCGAGACAACCAATAGGCCACAAGACAGGCCTATGCCAAAACCAGTAAGGCCCTAGACAACCACTAGGGTCCGAGAGAATCCAAGGCTTTAACCAGTAGGGCCCGAGACAACCAATAGGGTGCGGGAAAGGCCAAGGCCAAAACCAGTAGGGCTCCAGACTAACAGTGTGGCCCGAGACAGATCAAAACCGAAATCAGTAGGGCATGAGACAACCAGTGGAGCCCGAGACAAGCCAAGACCAAAACCGATAAAGCGCGAGAGGCCTAAACTAGCAGTACCCGAGACAGGCCAAGCTCAAAACCAGAAGGGTCAGAGACAGAGCAAGGCCCAAATTGGCAGGGCCCGAGACATGCCAAGGCCAACACCATCAGGGCCCGAGACATGCAAAGGCCAAAACCAGTAGAGCCCAAGATAGGCCAGGGCCAAAACCGGTAGAGCCCATGAAAGGCCAAGGCCATAACCGGCAGGACCCGACAGTCCAAAACCGGCAGGGCCTTAGACAGGCCAAAGCCAAAAAGTTTAGGGTCTGAGACAGGCAGGCCCAATTCGGCAGGGCCCGAGACAGGCCAAGGACAAAACCAGCAGGGCCTGAGACAACCAGCAGAGCCAGAGACAGCCAAGGCCAAAACCAGTAGGCCCCAAGACAACTAGTAACTCCCGACACAGGTCAAAGCAAAGACAAGCAGGGTGCGCGACAAATAGAAGGGCCCGAGAAAGGCCAAGGCAATAATCAGCAGGGACCGAGACAACCTGTAGGGCCCTTGACAGACCTAGGTCAAAACCAGTATGGCCCAAGACAGGCCAAGGCGAACACTATTAGGGCCCGAGACAACCAGTAGGTACTGAAACAGGCCAAGGTCAAAACCAGCATGGACCGAGACAAGCATATGCCAAAACCAGCAGGGCCCAAGACAGGCCAAGGCCAAAATCAGTATGACCCGAGACAACCAGTAAGGCCCGAGACAGGACAAGGCCAAAACCAGTAGGGCCCGAGACAACCAATAGGGCTTGAGATAGGCCAAAGCCTAGACCAGTATGGCCTGAGACAAACAGGTGGGTCCGAGACGGGCCAAGGCCTAAATCAGTGGAGCCTGAGACTACCAGTAGGACCTGAGACAGGCAAATGCCAAAATCAGAAGGTCCCGGGACAACCAGTAGGGCCCGAGACAGGCCAAGGCTAAAACCAGTAGGGCCTGAAATAATTGGAAGGGCCCGACATGGCCAAGGCCAAAACCAGTAGGGACCGAGACAACCCGGAGGGAGAGAGACAGGCCAAGGCCAAAACCGGTAGGGCACTAGGCAGGCAAAGGCCAAAACAAGTAGGACCAGAGACAATCAGTAGGGCCCAAGACAGGCTAAGGCCAAAATCAGTAGGGCCCGAGACAACCAGTAGAGCCCAAAACAGGCCAAGGCCAAAACCAGCAGGGCCCGAGACATGCCAAGGCCAACACCATCAGGGCCCGAGACATGCAAAGGCCAAAACCAGTAGAGCCCAAGATAGGCCAGGGCCAAAACCAGTAGAGCCCATGAAAGGCCAAGGCCATAACCGGCAGGACCCGACAGTCCAAAACCGGCAGGGCCTTAGACAGGCCAAAGCCAAAAAGTTTAGGGTCTGAGACAGGCAGGCCCAATTCGGCAGGGCCCGAGACAGGCCAAGGACAAAACCAGCAGGGCCTGAGACAACCAGCAGAGCCAGAGACAGCCAAGGCCAAAACCAGTAGGCCCCAAGACAACTAGTAGCTCCCGACACAGGTCAAAGCAAAGACAAGCAGGGTGCGCGACAAATAGAAGGGCCCGAGAAAGGCCAAGGCAATAATCAGCAGGGACCGAGACAACCTGTAGGGCCCTTGACAGACCTAGGTCAAAACCAGTATGGCCCAAGACAGGCCAAGGCGAACACTATTAGGGCCCGAGACAACCAGTAGGTACTGAAACAGGCCAAGGTCAAAACCAGCATGGACCGAGACAAGCATATGCCAAAACCAGCAGGGCCCAAGACAGGCCAAGGCCAAAATCAGTATGACCCGAGACAACCAGTAAGGCCCGAGACAGGACAAGGCCAAAACCAGTAGGGCCCGAGACAACCAATAGGGCTTGAGATAGGCCAAAGCCTAGACCAGTATGGCCTGAGACAAACAGGTGGGTCCGAGACGGGCCAAGGCAAGGCCTAAATCAGTGGAGCCTGAGACTACCAGTAGGACCTGAGACAGGCAAATGCCAAAATCAGAAGGTCCCGGGACAACCAGTAGGGCCCGAGACAGGCCAAGGCTAAAACCAGTAGGGCCTGAAATAATTGGAAGGGCCCGACATGGCCAAGGCCAAAACCAGTAGGGACCGAGACAACCCGGAGGGAGAGAGACAGGCCAAGGACAAAACCGGTAGGGCACTAGGCAGGCAATGGCCAAAACAAGTAGGACCAGAGACAATCAGTAGGGCCCAAGACAGGCTAAGGCCAAAATCAGTAGGGCCCGAGACAACCAGTAGAGCCCAAAACAGGCCAAGGCCAAAACCAGCAGGGCCCGAGGCAGGCCTAGGCCAAAACCATCAGGGCCCGAGGCAGGCCAAGGCCAAAACCAGTAGGGTCCGAGACAATAAGTAGGGCCCGACACAGGCCAAGGCCAAAACCAGTAGGGCCCGAGACAACCAGCCCGGCCAAAGACAGGCTAAGGCCATAACCAGTCGGGCCTGAGACAGGCCAATACCAAAAACAAACGGGACCAAGTAGAACCTGACAAAGGTCAAGGCCAAAACCAGTAGGGCTTGAGACAATAAGTAGGGCCCGGCACAAGCCAAGGCCAAAACCAGTAGAGCCTGAGACAACCAGTCGAGCCATAGAAAGGCTAAGGCCAAAACCAGTAGGGCCCGAGACAACCAGTAGGCCCGATACAGGCCGAGGCCAAAATCAAAAGGGCCAAAGATAACCAGTAGAGCCCGAGACAGACCAAGGCCAAAATCAGCCGGGCCCGAGACAGATCAAGGCCAAAACCAGGGTGGCCAAAGACAACCAGTAGGGCCTGAGGCAGGCCAAGGCCAAAACACGTAGGGCCCGAGACAACCAGTAGGGCCTGAGACAGGCCAAGCCCAACACCAGTAGGGCCCAAGACAACCAGTAGGGCCCAAGACAGGCTAAGGCAAAAACCAGTAGGGCCTGAGACAAGCCAAAGCCATATCCAGCCGAGCCAGAGACAGGCCAAGGCCAAAACTAGCCAGGCTCGAGACAGGTCAAGTCCAAAACCAATGGGGCCCTAGATAACCAGTAGGGCCCGAAACAGACCAAATCCAAAACTAGCAGGACCCGAAAAAGGCCAAGGCCAATACCAGTAGGGCCCAATACAATGAGTAGGGCCTTAGACAGGTCAAGGTCAAAAACCAATAGGGCCCGAGACAGGTCAAGGCCAAAACCAGTAGGGCCCAGGACAACCTGTAGGGCCTGAGACCGGCCAAGGCCAAAACAAGTAGGGCCCGAGACAACCAGTAAGGCCCTAGACAGGTCAAGCCCAAAACCAGTAGGGTCAGAAACAGGCCAATGCCAAAACCAGTATGGCCCAAGACAACCAGTAGGATCCAAGACAGGCTAAGGCCTAAACCAGTAGAGCCCGAGACAACCAGTAGGGTCCAAAACAGGTCAAGGCCAAAACCAGCTGGGCTCGAGACAACCAGTAGGGCCTAAGATAGGCCAAGACTAAAATGAGAGACAATTAGTAAGGTCCGACACAGGCCAAGGCCAAAACCAGTAGGGCCCAATACAACCAGCCAGGCCATAGACAGGCTAAGGCCACAACCAGTCAGGCCTAAGATATTTCAAGGCCAAAACCAGCTGGGCCAGAGAGAGACCAAGGCCAATACCAGTCGGGCCTAATACAGATCAAGGCCAAAACCAGTGGGTCCCAATACAACCAGTAGGGCCCGAGACACGCCAAGGCCAAAACCAGTAGGGTCTGAGACAACCAGTAGGGCCCGAGACAGGTCAAGGCCAAAACCAGTAGGGCCCGAGTCAACCTGTAGGGCACGAGACAGGCTAGGGCAAAAACCAGTAGGGCCCCAGGTAACCAGTAAGGCCGGAGACATGCCAAGACTAAAATCCAGCCTGGCCCGAGACAAGCCAAGGCCAAATCCAGCCGAGCCAGAGACAGGCCAATGCCAAAGCTAGCCGGACTCGAGATAGGCCAAGGGAAAAACCAGTAGGCCCGAGATAACCAATAGGGCCCAAAACAGACCAAATCCAAAGCTAACATTACCCAAGATAGGCCAAGGCCAAAACCAGTAGGGGCCGATACAACCAGTAGGGCCCGACACAAGACTTTGCCAAAACCAGTAGAGACTGAGACAACCAGTAGGGCCCGAGACATGCCAAGCCCAAAACCAGTAGGGCCCGAGACAACCAGTAAGGCCCGAGACGGGCCAAAGCCAAACCCAGTAGGGCCCGAGACAGACCAAGGCCAAAAGCAGTAGGACCCGGGACAACCAGTAGGGCCCGAGACAACATCTAGGGTCTGAGACAGGCCAAGGCCAAAACCGGTAGGGCACTAGGCAGGCCAAGGCCAAAACAAGTAGGACCCGAGACAATCAGTAGGGCCCAAGACAGGCTAAGGCCAAAACCAGTAGGGCCCGAGACAACCAGTAGGCCCCAAAAAAAGGCCAAGGCCAAAACCAGCAGGGCCCAAGGCAGGCCTAGGCCAAAACAATCAGGGCCCGAGGCAGGCCAAGGCCAAAACCAGTAGGGCACGAGACAACCAGCCCAGCCAAAGACAGGCTAGGGCCATAACCAGTCGGGCCTGAGACAAGCCAATGCCAAAAACAGACGGGCCCGAGACAATAAGTAGAACCTGACAAAGGTCAAGGCCAAAACCAGTAGGGCTCGAGACAACCAGCCGGGCCATAGACAGGCTAAGGCCAAAACCGGTAGGGCCCGAGTCAACCAGTAGGGCCCAAAACAGGCCAAGACCAAAACCAGCAGGGCCCGAGGCAGGCCTAGGCCAAAACCATCAGGGCCCGAGAAAGGCCAAGGCCAAAATCAGTAGGGCCAGAGACATCCAGTAGGGCCCAAGAAAAGCCAAGGCCAAAATCAGTAGGGTCCGAGACAACCAGTAGGCCCAGAGACAGGCCAAGGCCAAAACAAGTAAGGACCTAGACAACCACTAGTGTCCTAGAGAAGCCAAGGTGTGAACCAATAGTGCCCGAGACAACAAGTAGGGCCCGATACAGGCCAAGGCCAAAACCAGTGGGGCCTAAGACAAGCAGTAGGGCCCGAGACAGGCCAAGGCCAAAACTAGTAGGGCCCGAGACAACCAGTAGGGCCCGAGAATGGCCAAGTCCAAAACCAGTAGGACTCAAGACAACCAGTATGGCCTGAGACAGGCTAAGGCAAAAACCAGTAGGGCCCGAGACAAAATATAGCCAAATCCAGCCGAGCCAGAGACAGGCCAAGGCCAAAACTAGCTGGGTTCGAGACCGGCCAAGGCAAAACCAGTGGGGCCTGAAACAGACCAAATCCAAAACTAGCAGGACCCGAGAAAGGCCAAGGCCAATACCAGTAGGACCCAGGACAACCCGTAGGGCCTGAGACAGGCCAAGGCCAAAACAAATAGGTAGGGCCCGAGACAACCAGTAGGGCCCTAGACAGGTCCAGGCCAAAACCAGTATGGTCAGAGACAGGCCAAGGCCCAAACACATAGGGCCCAAGACAGCCAGTAAGGCCCTAGACAGGTCAAGGCCAAAACCAGTTGAGTCAGAGACAGCCCAAATCCAAAACCAGCAAGTCCTGAGACAACCAGTAGGATTTAAGACAGGCTAAGGCCTAAACAAGTAGGGCCCAAGACAACCAGTAGGGTCCAAAAAAGGTCAAGGCCAAAACCAGCAGGGCCCGAGGAGGCCTAGGCCAAAACCAGTAGGGCCAGAGACATCCAGTAGGGTCCGAGACAGGCCAAGGCCAAAACCAGTAGGGCCCAAGACAACCAGTAGGACCCGAGACAGGCCAAGGCCCAAATCCTTAAGACCCGAGACAACCAGTAGGGCCTGAGACAGGCCAAGGCCAAAACTAGTAGGGCATGAGACAACCTATAGGGCCCGATACAGGCCAAGGCCAAAACCTATAAGTGCCCAAGACAACCAGTAGGGCCCGAGACAGATCAAGGCCAAAACCAGTAGGGCCCGAGACAACCAGTAGGGCCAGAGACAGGCGAAGGCCAAAACCAGTAGGGCCTGAGACAACCAGTAGGGCCCGAGAATTGCCAAGTCCAAAACCAGTAGGACTCAAGACAACCAGTATGGCCCGAGACAGGCTAAGGCCAAAACCAGCGGGGCCCAAGACAAGCCATAGCCAAATCCAGCCAAGCCAGAGACAGGCCAAGGCCAAAACTAGCCGGGTTCGAGACAGGCCAAGGCAAAACCAGTGGGGCCCGAAACAGACCAAATTCAAAACTAGCATGACCTGAGAAAGGCCAAGGCCAATACCAGTAGGGCCCAGGACAACCCGTAGGGCCTGAGAAAGGTCAAGGCCAAAACAAGTAGGCCCGAGACAACCAGTAGGGTCCTAGACAGGTCAAGGCCAAAACCAGTATGGTCAGAGACAGTCCAAGGCCAAAACAAGTAGGGCCCAAGACAACCAGTAAGGCCCTACACAGGTCAAGGCCAAAACCAGTAGAGTCAGAGACAGGCCAAAGCCAAAACCAGTAAGTCCTGAGACAACCAGTAGGATCCAAGACAGGCTAAGGCCTAAACCAGTAGGGTCCAAGACAACCAGTAGGGTCCAAAAAAGGTCAAGGCCAAAACCAGCAGGGCCCGAGGAGGCCTAGGTGAAAACCAGTAGGGCCAGGGACATCCAGTAGGGCCCGAGACAGGCCAAGGCCAAAACCAGTAGGGCCCAAGACAACCAGTAGGACCCGAGACAGGCCAAGGCCCAAATCCGTAAGGCCCGAGACAACCAATAGGGCCTGAGACAGGCCAAGGCCAAAACCAGTAGGGCACGAGACAACCTGTAGGGCCTGAGAGAGGCCAAGGACTAAACCAGTAGGACCCGAGATAACCAGTAGGGCCCAAGACAGGCCAAGGCCAAAACAAGTAAGGCCCTAGACAACCACTAGTGTCCGAGAGAAGCCAAGGTGTGAACCAATAGGGCCCGAGACAGCCAGTAGGCCCGATACAGTCCGAGGCCAAAACTAAAAGGGCCAAAGACAACCAGTAGGGCCCGAGACAGACCAAAGCCAAAATCAGCCGGGCCCGAGACAGATCAAGGCCAAAACCATTGTGGCCCAAGACAACCAGTAGGGCCCGAGACTGGCCATGGCCAAAACACGTAGGGCCCGAGACAACCAGTAGGGCCTGAGACAGTCCAAGCCCAAAACCAGTAGGGCCCAAGACAACCAGTAGGGCCCGAGACAGACTAAGGCAAAAAACAGTAGGGCCAGAGATACCCAGTAAGGCCGTAGACAGGCAAAGGCCAAAACCAGCCAGGCCTGAGACAAACCAAAGCCAAATCCAGCCGAGCCAGAGACAGGCCAAGGCCAAAACTAGCCGGGCTGGGGACAGGACAAGGCCAATACCAGTAGGGCCCAATACAACCAATAGGGCCTAAGACAGGTCAAGGTAAAAAACCAATAAGGCCCGAGACAGGCCAAGGCCAAAACCAGTAGGGCCCAGGACAACCTGTAGGGCCTGAGACAGGCCAAGGCCAAAACAAGTAGGGCCCGAGACAACCAGTAGGGCCTTAGACAGGTCAAGGCCAAAACCAATAGGGTCAGAGACAGGCCAATGTCAAAAACCAGTAAGGCCCAAGACAACCAGTAGGATCCAAGACAGGCTAAGGCCTAAACCAGTAGAGCCCGAGACAACAAGTAGGGTCCAATATAGGCCAAGGCCAAAACCAGCTGACCCCAAGACAACCAGTAGGGCCCAAGACAGGCCAAGACTAAAATGAGTCGGGCCCGAGACAATTAGTAGGGTCCGACACAGGCCATGGCCAAACCAGCTGGGCCCGAGACAACCAGCGGGGACAGAAAAAGGCCACGGCTAAAATCAGCTGGGCCCGAGACAGGCCAAGGCCAAAACCAGTAGAGTCCGAGACAACCAGTAGGGTCCGAGACAACCAGTAGGGCCCGAGACAAGCCAAAGCCAAAACCAGTAGGGCCCGAGACAATAAGTGGGCCCGACACAGGTCAAGGCCAAAACGAGTAGGGCTCGAGACAATAAGTGGGCCCGACAGAGGCCAAGGCAAAAACCAGTAGGGCTCGAGACAACCAGCCAGGCCAGAGATAGGCTAAGGCCAAAACCAGTCGGGCCTGAGACAATAAGTGGGAACTCGACAAAGGTCAAGGCCAAAACCAGTAGGGCCCGAGACAATTAGTAGGTCAGACAGAGGCTAAGGCCAAAACCAGTCAGGCCTGAGATATTTCAAGGCCAAAACCAGTGGGGCCCAATACAACCAGTAGGGCCTGAGACAGGCCAAGGCCAAAACCAGTAGGGTCCGAGACAACCAGTAGGGCCCGAGACAGGTCAAGGCCAAAACCAGTAGGGCCCGAGTCAACCAGTAGGGCACGAGACAGGCTAGGGCAAAAACCAGTTGGGCCCCAGGTAACCAGTAAGGCCGGAGACAGGCTAAGGCTAAAAACCAGCCAGGCCCGAGACAAGCCAAGGCCAAATCCAGACGAGCCAGAGACAGTCCAATGCCAAAACTAGCCGGGCTCGAGATAGGCCAAGGCAAAAACCAGTAGGGGCCGAGACAATAAGTGGGCCCGACACAGGTCAAGGCCAAAACGAGTAGGGCTCGAGACAATAAGTGGGCCCGACAGAGGCCAAGGCCAAAACCAGTAGGGCTTGAGACAACCAGCCGGGCCAGAGATAGGCTAAGGCCAAAAGCAGTCGGGCCTGAGACAATAGGTGGGAACTCGACAAAGGTCAAGGCCAAAACCAGTAGGGCCCGAGACAATAAGCAGGCCCGACAGAGGCCAAGGCCAAAACCTGTAGGGCCCGAGAAAACCAGCCAGGCCATAGACAGACTAAAGCCAAAACCAGTCAGGCCTGAGATATTTCAAGGCCAAAACCAGCTGGGCCAGAGAGAGGCCAAGGCCAAAACCAGCCGGGCCCAAGACAGATCAAGGCAAAAACGAGTTAGGCCCAATACAACCAGTAGGGCGCGAGACAGGCCAAGGCCAAAACCAGTAGAGTCCGAGACAACCAGTAGGGCCCGAGGCAGGTCAAGGCCAAAACCAGTAGGGCCCGAGTCAACCAGTAGGGCACGAGACAGGCTAGGGCAAAACCAGTAGGGTCCGAGACAACCAGTAGGGCCCAAAACAGGCCAAGGCCAAAACCAGCAGGGCCGAAGGCAGGCCTACGCCAAAACCATCAGGGCTTGAGTCAGGCCAAGGCCAAAACCAGTAGGGCCGGAGACATCCAGTAGGGTCCAAAACTGGCTAAGGCCAAAACCAATAAGGCCCGAGACAACCAGTAGGGCCCAAGACAGGCCAAGGCCAAAGCCAGCAGGGCTCGAGACAGGCCAAAGCCAAAACCAATAGGGCCAGAGACAGGTCAAGGCCAAAATCAGTAGGGCCCGAGACAACCAGTAGGGCCCAAGACAGGCCAAGGCAAAAACCAGCAGGGCCCAAGGCAGGCCTACGCCAAAATCATCAGGGCTCGAGTCAGGCCAAGGCCAAAACCAGTAGGGCCAGAGACATCCAGTAGAGCCCGAGACAGGCCGAGCCCAAAATCAGTAGGGCTCGAGACAACCAATAGGCCACAAGACAGGTCAATGCCAAAACCAGTAAGGCCCTAGACAACCACTAGGGTCCGAGAGAAGCCAAGGCTTGAACTAGTAGGGCCCGAGACAACCAGTAGGGCCTGAGACAGATCAAGGCCAAAATCAGTAGGGCACGAGACAACCAGTGGAGCCCAAGACAGTCTAAGACCAAAACTGTCAAAGCGCAATAGGCCTAAACTAGCAGTACCCGAGACAGGCCAAGGCCAAAACCAGCAGTCCCGAGACAACCAGTAGGACCTGAAACAACCAGTAGGACCTGAAACAACCAGTAGGGCCGGAGATGAGTCTGTCCCATACGTTTTTCTTTTTCGTCAGTATGGAGCCTGTTCACATGCTCTGTGACCAGGTGTCAAATTAACGCAGGTGACTCAGGATCTGGCTATGGAATGCCAGAGTCTGGAGTCATCACAATGTCAGTAGCAGGGTCAGATAATTAATTTGATTGATACCTCCTATAGCCCTCCACTGACGTCAGTGGCTGTTTCGTCAGTATCTTCTGATGTACAGTTGGTCTCTCCCGAACCAGTAATAGCCCTCCCTGAAAGGGAGTTCCAGCGGGTGGGAATAATCATGTCCCTACTGCGAGGAGCCCCTCAGAACTGGGCATTTTCTTTGTCCCAGAATAAGATATAACTTTTTTAGATATTTTAAAAGACCATAATTGCGCTCCAACTATAGATGATGTTTGCTAGTAGGACCCTATTACAGGATGTGATGTCAGTTCTGGGTGGAATTTCTTACCCTCTCCTAGCGGTGGTTATGTTGTTGGAGCGCATCTGCGCTCCATTTGGGGCAGCGAGCAGCACATTGGTTCACGTGAGTTGGGGGCGTGACCGGAAGCTGCGTCACCGGTACGCGTGACCGGAAATCGCGTCACTGGAAGGCAGTTGTGTTCCACCAGGACGCGGCGGTAACACATCAAGTGTCTCATTGGGCACAAGAGCATGACGGCTCTTCCCGGATATGACCTTTAGACTCCTGGTTCTAATTGGTGGGTGGCTTTTTGGCGCGTGTCTACGGCTGTATGAACGGGGATATCTGCTACACTGTTGAATCAGGCATTTACTCTGATGGTCCATGGCAGATACACCATAATAGGAGCATCGGCAGTAGCAGTGTATCTCCTCATCTGTCCCCTGATGAACCCTGAATGAGTAGAGGGTGAAACGCTTTGGGATAGCTGCTGGCATCTTCTGTGCCATGATTTTGGGACCTTTTCCTATGCATTGGTACAACCTACAGAATCCTGCCTGAATTGAATTATCCGGTCTCTATCTGAAAACAATTTACTACCTACCTCAGATAAGTCCATTTTTCTCTTATAGCATGTTTTGTAGTGTTTATTTGCTTCTTTGAGATCATTGATTATCTCTCTATTTTTATCCTTTGATGGAGATCAAAATATATGGAGCACCTATCATGTGTTTATAGACATTTGGTTGTGACCTAGGCGGTACCACTGCATGGGATAAAGAACTTTGTATCTTAATATTTCTAAGTTAATGTATGCTTGGTGCAAGTGTTTAATAGGGCAACTAAGGGACAGCCGACGTGGAGCGGGGACACCAAACCGTCTCGTTAGGGTGATAAACGTCCGCTCTCAGGCAGGGTCCTAGTTCATTTAGGGATATCCAGGGCCAGCCTGAAAGACATTAACTTATTATACCCCTGATTATTACCCTTTGTTGCATGAAAATTTTTATGGTTTTTGTCCATTTTGTGACCGATAGCTGGTCTTTTAAAATATCTAAAAAAAGTTATATCGTATTCTGGGATTTTTTCTTTGTCTGTTTTTCTAACATACCCTAGTAATTCTATTTTGCCTTAGACAAGCATTTACATTTTTTTTTGTCCCCACAAGACCCAGAACAGTTTTCTGTTGATGCCTTCTGTGATAGTTTTGGTCTGATATATGACAAACCTGACAGGATCCAGGTCGCTGAGGCTAAGATCATGAACCTGGCACAGGGGGGTCGCACAGCTAGGAACTACTGTACTGAGTTCCGGCAGTGGTCCACTGCAGTTCTATGGAACAATGCAGCTCTCTGGTGCCAGTTCCACAAAGGCCTTTCCGAAACCCTTAAGGACGCTCTGGTCCTTCATAACGCCCCTTGTTCTCTGGCGGAAGCCATGATCCAGGCCATACGAATGGACCGCAGAATCCATGAGAGACATGGTGAAGAGCAGGCTGCCCATTATACTTCCCCAGAACAGGTCCATTTACAGGAGGAGTTTTCGTGTTGTGGAGAGAAGACATAGACAAGATCTCGGTCTCTGTCTGAACTGTGACCTCTCTGGACATTTTCTCAAGAATTGCCCAGCTTATCCTCAGGCTAGCAAACCGTTGGGAGAACATCTGAGTCTGCGTGACGGCCAAGGAGGTCACCCAGACTCCAAGATACCTTTTTCTTCCTCTGATAAAGTACTGATCAATACGGTGTTATCCTTCACGGACCAGGTGTTCTCAACATTGGCATTCATTGACTGTGGGTCAGCTGCTAACTTTATTGATTCGAGACTGGTTGTGAAGTTAGGGTTGGGAACAGTTTAGAAAGACCCATTCAAATTTTCGCCCTTAACAAGACTCCGTTATCCCGGAATTTGGTCAAGAAGGTAAACGGTGGATTTCACACTCCAAGTGGGAGCACTCCACTCTGAATCCATCTCATGTTTTGTATTGGATAATTTACCTGCTGGGTTGGTACTGGTTCCAAGGTTGCAGATTCGCAATCCTGTTATTGATTGGTGTCAGAGGGAGATTGTTAAATGGAGCCCCAAGTGTTGCAAGAAATGTCTAAAAACTTTACAAATATGCTCCGCTAGTCTGAAGGGTGGGCCAGGGTACCTGAAGGACTTTGGAGATGTGTTCTCAGAAAAAGAGGTGGAGATACTACCTCCCCATCATCCTTATGATTGTGCTATTGATCTTATTTCTAGCACCAAATTTCCTAACGCTCGCCTTTACAATTTGTCTGGGCCTGAAGGGCCGCCATGAAATAATATGTTAACGAAAGTTTATGGAAGGGTCATATTTGTCCTGTCGGATTTTTCTTTGTAAAAAAGAAAGATGGGGGTCTCCGTCCTTGTCTCGATTTCCGGGAATTAAACAAAATCATGGTTAAAAATACCCACTTCCACAAATCCCTGACCTATATAATCAGCTTCTAGGGGCCAGGGTATTCTCTAAACGTGATCATAGATGAGCTTACAATTTGATACGCATCCAGAAGACTGATGAGTGGAAAACTGTGTTTTTAACGTCTGATGGTTTGTTTGAAAACCTTGTTGTACCATTTGGAATATCCAATGCACCTGCTGTTTCAAAATTGTATGCATGGTATTTTCTCTGATTGCATTGGAAGATATGTTGTGATTTACCTGGATGATATTCTAATTTTCTCATCAGATTTGGACTCTCACCAGGAATATGTCCGTGTTGTGTTAAAAAGATTAGAGGGAACCTGCCATGTCAGTTGGAGCATGTAAACTGCCCCCAGGTAGTTGTTAGTGATGCAATATGCATCACTAACAAGCTTTTTGCATTAAAATAGGTGTTGTAATCTTTTGTAAGATCCACTTTATATACTTATATCTTACTTGCTCGTTTAGTCATAGGGGTGTTCCTTTCTTTATTCAGTCCGGCTTGTCGCCGCCAACTCAATTTTAATTGTCCCCGGTTTGCGCCGACGTCACATGAATAGGCTTGTTGTGGTCCCACGCTTGGGCACTGTATGCTTTCATCCACGCTTGCGCAATGTGTATTGCAAAGCCGCGCGTCTCCGGCGCGTGCGCAGTGACGAGCGTCTCCCGTGTGTGTGCAGTGATGAGTGGCTCTCATGCACGTGTAGCACCCCGAGGGCTCGGCTGCTACAGGGGTATTGCACCTCGAACCAGAGGTGTGGTATTCCACTCCCGGGTAAGGATGGAGTGTGGACTAGAACTCAGTTAGCTGCATGCACCACATACATCCCATTTCCGGGGGACAGATCAACGGTACTCCCACCAGATAGATGTGCAGGTACAACAGCGTCAGTCCCTGGCTGGAGTGGGAGGGGGGGGAGGAATATCCCAGTGGTGCAGGAGCAGAGAGGGGAGGGACTCTGGGCATAGAAAGGAGCCCATTGGTGGCTAGTCACCTGGGCTCGGGTGTCAGAGGGAGTATAAAAGGTGGGCACCATCTTAGGAGTTGAGTTCAGTCAGACAGAAGAAGAGGAGAAGAGTAGTGACAGGGAGCAGCAGCCCTGTCTGGGTGCTGCTCCTGAAGGGAGCAAGAGAGAGAAAGACAAGAGGAAAGGAACAAGGAACAAGGAAGGAATGGAACCTGGAGAAAGGCCCAGAGACATGAAGGAAGAGGGAACCCGAACACGCTAGGAGTCAGCGGGTGAAGGGTTGGCAGATCAGGGTACCGGATCCCGAACTGGTGGAGGCCACTTATCCTCAGCCAGGAACCGGAGGTCGTGGCCACGTCTTGGCGCGACCACTCACTACACTCACCACGAAGGCACGCCACATAGGGTCAGGGAAACCGGAGATAGGTTTCGCCACCAGAAGGCCCGAGGAAGCTGGACATGGGTGGGTCCCTAGTGGGGACGGCCAGAGAAAGGAACGGAGAAAGGAGTTCAAGGTCACACTCTGGAACTGCCTGGGGGTTGGTCGAGCCCCGTACCTGGTGGACGCAGCACGGCTCGGGTCGTCATCACCTGCAGGACTGACACTGATAACATCTGTGAGTAAAGCATTGAAAACTGCAATCAGTCTCTGTGTTCCATCGCACTACCAACACTAAAGGTACCGGGACGCCCTTTCTATCACTCCCTTCACCCGCACCAGCTGCCCTGAGGCCATACCTCTCCCGTTGGGGGTTATACCACCATTGCTGCACACATACCACCGGCCTCAGCGGACTGTTCTGCAGCGACGGCCTTGCGACCGCAAATCAACGGGTGGCGTAGTCGACACTTAAACAACATCTACAAAGACTGCCACACACTTAGTTTGACCACCCTGGGCACGGACCGGGTCCCCGCCACTCGGAGACTACTACCCCCATCGGATCCGGCTCCGGGTATTCCCCCGCGCACACGTGCGCCGCACTACAGCACTGGCCCAGGGGGCGCGTCAACTTTGGCGTAGTCGGCAGGATCTCGTGCCCGTAACCACCGGGTACTGCGTGCCTGAAAAAGAGACTTTTTACTTACCTGTGGTGAAGTTTCCCGCCGTCCGGAGTCGTTTCCCGCCATCCGGAGCCGATTCCCGCCATCCGACGCCATCTTCTGCCTTCTTCCCGCCATCCGTGGAGTTTTCCCGCCATTGGGCGCCATCTTGAGGACGCCGCGCTGGAAGAAGAGGGGTGTGGACTCCGAAAGCCCGTGAGAACTGAAGCCCCGCCTCACGTCCGGACGTTGCGTAAGGTCCTGGAAGGAGCCCAGTGACGCCGACGTCACAGGAGCGCGACGGAAGGTCCTCAACCCTGACGATCCACTGCGGAGCCGCGGCCTACGGAAGAGGATCATCGCAAGGTAGGCCACGGTCCACTAGGGGGGAGGAGGATGTCGGATACGGAGGAGAGCTTCACCGCCACAGCCGCCATACCAGATTGCAGAGCTGTTAGCGGTGCTCCAGAAGGAAGAACCGGAGTACGCGCAGGCCGCGCTGGAAGAGCTGAACAGGAGGATGATCTGGGCGCAACGAGACGTGCTCGCCGGGTGGAAGGAGGAGTTGACCCGGCGCACGCTGACCTGCCAACCGGAGGTGCAGCCACCATCCAGCACCGCGTCGATCCCGAGAGGCAGCAGAAGCGGACCGAAGGCCGGGGACGACGCTGCGGGGGAGGCCGCAACGACAAGTAAGGGGAACGCCGTTACTCCGGGCCCTGAGGCCGCGGACCTGCCCCTACCTCCCGCCGCGGGACCCGAAGCTCTGGGTGCCGCACCGCCCACCGTACCTCCACCACCAGTAGTCAGCCCTCCAGCAGCAAGCTCTGCAGCGGAGCCTCGCCCTGAACCGTGCTCCCCAACACCGGGCACGATCAGAAAGTCACCGGCCTGGTTAAAAGGCCGAGTGCCCGCGGGCGCTGCACCCCAGCCGGGGCCCCCAGTCGTGCCATCATTGGGGAAAGACCTGTATGAGCAGCACACCTGCCCGGATGGGACACCATTCGTCTGGCCGCCTGAGTACACCAACCCCCGCTCCAGGAAGAGTCATCCCGTAGGAGCAAGGGCCCCAGATGAACCGCTAATCCCAGCTCCGGAGCCCGTGGACCACTCTTCACCCTGCTGGAGGACGCCCAATTCGATGGGGACCCCACTGGAGAAGACCTGATGGGGTTCACTCAGGAGACCCGGGCGGGCGCCGCCCGGCGCTATGAGACCTGCCGCCAACAACTGGCAACGTTTGAGCGGGAGCGGAGAGAGAGGAAAGTGAAGGAGGAGTGGCTCCACATTGAAAACGTGGAGCAGAAGACAAGGACCCGCCAGGACCCCCCCGTACAGCTCACGGTCCCCGAGTCACCGGGACTGTTGTTAAGTTTCACATGGCATGTGGCTGGGGCACCATCCAAGACCCGAAGACCATAAGCCAGGTGTTTGTAAACAGGAGCGACGTAGAGTCCCACCTACCGGAAGGGCACAGTGGACGGGACCTGGTGCCTGGAGATACCGTCACCTATACCAGGCATAAGGGAGTGAAGGGGTGGTACGCCCTTCATGTCCACCGGGTCAAGGAAGAAGAGGAGCAATCGTACCAGGAGGAGGAGGAGAAAGAGGGCCCGGACGGGTCTGAACCTGAGGAAGAGAAAGGAGCGTGTGGAGCACACCGTTAATCGTAAACGGTAAAAGAGGAGATGTAAATAGTTACCCGACCGGGTATAAGGACTGTTGTGGGACTGTTTCCACTAAGAGTGTGGTCCCCGTTGGGACAGAAAGAGAACTGTTGCCTATTTTTTCCCTAATCCCTAACCTGACCGAGGACTGAGAGCGGTCATCCCTTCCCTCTACCTGGCCGAAGACTGAGAGCGGCCAGATCCCAAGATCCCAAGAACCCGAGAATTCAAGAATGTTTTATTTGAGAATGCCTTAATGTGAAATTTGATATGATGCCAAAGTTTTACATAGTGTTTTTGTAAAAGAGTTCCGGTGGCATTAGCCAGCTGTTGAGAAAACCTCCCATAAAGGGATGGATGAAAGTTGATGTGTTTTATGTGTACGTACACTTTAAAAATAGTTTTTACTCTATTTCAGCCCGAGGACGTGCTGTGGTTTACCAGGGGGGAATGTAGCACCCCGAGGGCTCGGCTGCTACAGGGGTATTACACCTCGAACCAGAGGTGTGGTATTCCACTCCCGGGTAAGGATGGAGTGTGGACTAGAACTCAGTTAGCTGCATGCACCACATACATCCCATTTCCGGGGGACAGATCAACGGTACTCCCACCAGATAGATGTGCAGGTACGACAGCGTCTGTCCCTGGCTGGAGTGGGAGGGGGGGGAGGAATATCCCAGTGGTGCAGGAGCAGAGAGGGGAGGGACTCTGGGCATAGGAAGGAGCCCATTGGTTGCTAGTCACCTGGGCTCGGGTGTCAGAGGGAGTATAAAAGGTGGGCACCATCTTAGGAGTTGAGTTCAGTCAGACAGAAGAAGAGGAGAAGAGTAGTGACAGGGAGCAGCAGCCCTGTCTGGGTGCTGCTCCTGAAGGGAGCAAGAGAGAGAAAGACAAGAGGAAAGGAACAAGGAACAAGGAAGGAATGGAACCTGGAGAAAGGCCCAGAGACATGAAGGAAGAGGGAACCCGAACACGCTAGGAGTCAGCGGGTGAAGGGTTGGCAGATCAGGGTACCGGATCCCGAACTGGTGGAGGCCACTTATCCTCAGCCAGGAACCGGAGGTCGTGGCCACGTCTTGGCGCGACCACTCACTACACTCACCACGAAGGCACGCCACATAGGGTCAGGGAAACCGGAGATAGGTTTCGCCACCAGAAGGCCCGAGGAAGCTGGACATGGGTGGGTCCCTAGTGGGGACGGCCAGAGAAAGGAACGGAGAAAGGAGTTCAAGGTCACACTCTGGAACTGCCTGGGGGTTGGTCGAGCCCCGTACCTGGTGGACGCAGCACGGCTCGGGTCGTCATCACCTGCAGGACTGACACTGATAACATCTGTGAGTAAAGCATTGAAAACTGCAATCAGTCTCTGTGTTCCATCGCACTACCAGCACTAAAGGTACCAGGACGCCCTTTCTATCACTCCCTTCACCCGCACCAGCTGCCCTGAGGCCATACCTCTCCCGTTGGGGGTTATACCACCATTGCTGCACACATACCACCGGCCTCAGCGGACTGTTCTGCAGCGGCGGCCTTGCGACCGCAAATCAACGGGTGGCGTAGTCGACACTTAAACAACATCTACAAAGACTGCCACACACTTAGTTTGACCACCCTGGGCACGGACCAGGTCCCCGCCACTCGGAGACTACTACCCCCATCGGATCCGGCTCCGGTTTTCCCCCGCGCACACGTGCGCCGCACTACAGCACTGGCCCAGGGGGCGCGTCACATGCAATTGGGAGCATTGGAGCCAATCGTCACTACGCATGCACGGTGACTCAGAGCTTTACAATACACATTGCGCAAGCATGGGGGACAGCATACAGTGTGCAAGTGCAGGAACACAACAAGTCTATTCATGTGACGTCGGCGCAAACCAGGGACAATATAAATTCAGTGAGTTGGGACAAGCCGGAATGAATAAAGAAAGGAACACCCCTATGACTAAACGAGCCAGTAAGATATAAGTATATGAGATGGATTTTACAAAAGATTACAGCACCGATTTTAATGCATAAAGCGTGTTAGTGATCCATATTGCATCATTAACAACAACCTGGGGGCAGTTTACATGCTCCATCTGACATGACAGGTTCCCTTTAAGGGAGAACTCTTTGTTTGCTAAATTAGAGAAATGTGTTTTTTCTGTTCATGAAATTTCATTGATGGGGGTTATCTTGTCAGCAGAAGGGTTTAAGATGGACCCTGGGAAGTTACAGGCCATAATTGATTGGGTTCAGCCTCGTGATCTTAAGGTTTTGCAGCGTTTTCTGGGATTCGACAATAGGAAATTTTTCAAGTGTTTTTCTCAGGTTGCTAAACCTCTTACTGACCTTATACGTAAGGGGGGAAATCTCAAGGTGTGGTCACCGGGAGCTATCAGGGCTTTTGAAAAATTAAGAGTGTTTCATGTCTGCTCCCATTCTGATTCAAACTGATCTCCAAGAACCATTCATTGTGGAGCTGGATGCTTCGGAGGTCGAAGTAGTGGCAGTTTTATCGCAGGAGCCCAAAACTCTCATGAACTCGCGTCCATGTGCCTTTTTGTCTAAAAATTTTTCGCCGGCAGAAAGAAATTATGATGTTGGGAATCATGAGCTATAAGCTGTCAAATTGGCCTGTGAGGAATGGAGGCATTTTTTGGAGGAGGAAGCGGTTCATCCACTTACTGTTGTCACTGATCACAAGAATCTAGCTTCTAATTGAATCGGCTAAAAGGTTAACTCCTAGACAGATGGTCCTTGTTTTTTTCAAGGTTTAATTTTTCGCTTACATTCAGGCTGCGTGCCCACTATGTGTTTTTCAAGCGTTTTTGCCACGGAATTTCCGCAGCGAAAACGCTTAAAAAACACTTGGTAATACGTGCCCCATGATTCCCAATGATAATCCGCATGTGCTGTGCACATACTGCAGAAATTTCCGCTGCGGATTATCACTGCGGATTATCCGCAGCATGTCCATTACTTTTGCGGAAAAGCGGTGTAATTGCCGCCATTAACTTGCACTAAATCGCATAATATCCGCATGACTACATGTGCACATGCGGATATTATGCCGGTTGCATGGATTTATATGATGCTTATGACGCGCCCCCTGGGCCTGTGCTGTGCAGGAGAACCCGGAACCGGGCCTGTTGTAGGATGCTGGGGGTTGTAGTCTCCGTGTGGCGGTGACCCGGTCCGTGCCCAGGGTGGTCAAACCAGTGGCAGTCTATTTGTATTGTAATAAGTGTCCGACTACGCCACCCATGGATTGCGGTCAGTGGGGACCGCCGCTGCGCTGCAGACCGCTGAGGCTGATGTTGTTTGCGCAGCTGAGTATGGGATGACTCCCCACGGGAGAAGTATTGCCTCAGGGCAGCTAATGTGGATGATGGTGGTGATGG
This sequence comes from Phyllobates terribilis, assembly GCF_046119375.1. Taxonomy (NCBI): domain Eukaryota; kingdom Metazoa; phylum Chordata; class Amphibia; order Anura; family Dendrobatidae; genus Phyllobates; species Phyllobates terribilis. Next base: position 487,352,502 of record NW_027362771.1, read on the forward strand.
TGTGAGTGTCCCAGTACTGATGGTGCTGGTGCGGCGAGGAACCACAGAGACGTGCAGTTGCAGTTTTCAATGCTTTACTCACAGTTCTTTATCAGGTCACTTGTGCGCAGTTAGGACCGCCCGAGTCATGCTGCGTCCACCAGGTGAGGGACTCGGTCAACTCCCAGGCAATTCCGGAGTGTGGTTCAGAGCTCCCCTCTCTTTCCTTTCTCTGGCCGTCCCCACCAGTGACCCACCTTTGTCCAGCTTCCTCGGGCCTTCTGTTGGCGAAACCTCTCTCCGGTTTCCCTGACCCTATACGGTATGCCTTTCTGGTGAGGGGTCGCACCAAGATGTGGTAACAACCTCCGGTCTTTGGCTGAGGAATCTGTTGCCTCCACCAATTTGGGTTCCGGTACCCTGTTCTGCCAACCCTTCACCCTGTATCTCCTCTGGGCATATGGGGTTCCTTCTGTCCTCGTGTCTCTGGGCCTTTCTCTGTGTTCCTTGCTTCCTTTCTCCTCTGTTCCAGTTCCTTTCCTACTTTCCTTTCTGTTCCTTCTTCTCTCTCTCTCTCTCTCTCTCAGGCTCCAGCCTCCTGACAAGGCCTGCCTGCAGAGCAGAGCCCATGCAGGGGCTCTGCTTCCTGTCTTCTCCTCAGACTGTCTCCACTGAACTGAACTGGACTGAACTGAACTCTGATCTAAGATGGTGCCCACCTTTTATACCTCCTTCTGACACCCGAGCCCAGGTGACTAGCAACCAATGGGCTCCTGCCTATGCCCAGAGACCCACCCCTATCTGCTCCTACACCACTGGGTTTTCCTTTCCCCGCCCCACTCCAGCCAGGGACAGAAGCTGTCGTGCCTGCACTTCTGTGGGAGCACCGTTGAGCTGTCCCTTGGAAATGGGGTGTGTGTGGTGCATGCAGCTAAACGAGTCCTGGTCCACACTCCATCCTTACCCGGGAGTGGAATATCACACCTCTGGTCTGAGGTGCAATACCCCTGTAGCAGCCGAGCCCTCGGGGTGCTACACTTATATGATGCTAAAATCGCTTGGAAAAGCGCTTGATAACCTGCATGCAAAAACGCTTGACAAACGCTTCTACCTGGCAGGAAAAACGAATGTAAAATCTGCATGCGTTTTTCCTGCCAGGAAGATGCAGAAAAAATAAGCAGCATTTCTGCATCGTGGGCACTTAGCCTCAGGCCGGGGTCTAAAAATGTGAAAGCTGACGCATTATCTCATAGTCTCGATTCAGTTTCTCCTCCAGAACCTCCATCATCCATTATTCCTCAGGGTATTGTGGTTTCTATGGTAACCTCAGAATTGGAGGAGGTGATCCGTAAAGTCCAGTCATTGGCTCCTTCCGCTAATCCAGGATCTAAATTATTTGTGCCTGTAGACCTAAGATTGTGTGTTACAGGAATTTCATGATTCCGTCTTCAGTGGTCATCTTGGGGTTACTGCTACACGGAAAGCCATTGTTAGACTTTTTTAGTGGCCGTCCATGCACAATGATATCAAATATTTTGCATCTGTTTGTGAAGTCTGCGCACGCTCTAAAGTCAGACATAGCCGGCCAGCCGGGAAATTGGCACCATTGCCAATTCCAGAAAGACTCAGACTCATTTGTCCATGAATTTCATCACTGATTTGCCTCTGTCTGGTGGGAAAACTGCTATTTGGGTGGTAGTTGACAGATTCAGTAAACAAGTTCATTTTGTTCCTTCATCAGGATTACCTAATACAGAGACACTGTCCAGGTTATTTTTCATATTGTAAGGTTGCATGGGATCCCTCTTAACAATGTGTCTGATAAGGGAGTACAATTTGTCTCTAAATTCTGGAGAGCTTTTTGTAGTAAACTTGGGATTGACTTGTCATTTTCATCTGCTTACCACCCTGAAACCAATGGTCAGACTGAGAGGACAAATCAATCTTTGGAACAAATTTTAAGGTGCTTTGTGGCGGCTCAGCAGGAGGACTGGTCTTCGTTTTTACCTCTCGCTGAGTTTGGCTTTAGCAGTCGAGAAAATCAGTCTACTGCAAAATCACAGTTTTTTCTGTAATTATGGTTTTCATTCCCATTTTGGTGAATTTTCTAGGATTAGTTCTGATTGTCCTGGGGTGGAGGTCGACATACAAAGACTTAGGGATGTCTGGAAGGAGGTTCAAAAGAATATTTGGACACTCGCAGCATGCTGTGATTTTTTTTCTCGGTCCGATCCGAGCTGGGAAAAGAAATCACAGATGAACACATAATCATTCAATAACAAGAGTCAGAGTCCAATCTGATTTTTTTATCGGATTGCACTCGTCTGATTTAAACGCAAATGAGTTTGAGCCCTTAGACTCAGCCAAAAGATTGTAGAAATATAGATGATGTTGCTAAAGTATATCTTATTGCTCTAATAGGCATCTAGTCATTCATTAACTATATATTCTACATGCAGGGCTTGTGAATTGTCCATTATTAAAATAAACAGTATATAAAGTGCAGTGCAGGAGGCAGCGGCGAAGGACATGATAAATATTAACCCCTTTCCGACATGGTACATAATAGTACGCACAACGTCTGCACCACCTGTTCAGCGCAGGCTCAGGTGCTGAGCCCGCACTGAACCAAGCACATGTAAGATGTTTATAGAGCTGACATGTGCCCGCAACAACCACGGGTGGAATCGCGATCCACCCACAGCTATTAACTAGCTAAATGCTGCTGTCAATCTCTCACAGCGGCATTTAACTGCACCGCGCCGGAAGCGTATCACTTACCCCGCCCATCAGTGACCCCGTCACTTGATCGTGGGTCACCGATGCATGGGCATGACAACCCGGGGTCTGCAGCAGACCCCTGTGGTTGTCATGTAAAGATTGCTATAAGCGCCACCTAGTGGTCGGCGCTCATAGCACAGGAGCATTTCTACTACATAGAGGTGATCTGCTCATCGCCTCTATGTAGCAGAGGCGATCAGGTAATTGCTGCTTCTAGACGCCTATGGAGACTACTGAAGCGAGAAAAGAGTGTAAAATAATGTTTTTAAAAATATTTTAAAAATTAAAAAAATATTAACGTTTTAATCACCCCCCATTTTGCCCTATTCAAAATAAAATAATAAAAAATAAACCCCACATACACATATTTGGTATCGCCGCATTCAGAATCGCCTGATCTATCAATATAAGAAAAGAATTAATCTGATCAGTAAGCGGCGTAGCAAGAAAAAAATTCCAAACGCCAGAATTACGTTTTTTTGGTCGCCGCAACAATGCAATAAAATGCAATAACGGGCGACCAAAACATCGGATCTGAACCAAAATGGTATCAATAAAAACGTCAGCCCGGCATGCAAAAAATAAGCCCTCACTTGGCCCCAGATCCCGAAAAATGGAGACGCTACGGGTCTCCGAAAATGGCGCCATATTTTTTTTTTTAGCAAACTTTGGAGTTTTTTTTCACTACTTAAATAAAAACAACTTATACATGTTTGGTGTCTACGAACTCGTAAAAACCTGGAAAATAATAATGACAGGTCAGTTTTAGCATTCAGTGAATGTGGTAAAAACAAACTGTTTTTTTGCAATTTCACCGCACTTGGAATTTTTTTCCCGTTTTCCAGTACACAATATGGTAAAACCAGTGATGACGTTTAAAAGTACAACTCATCCCGCAAAAAATATACCCTCACATGGCCATATTGAACAAAAAATAAAAAAGTTCTGGCTCTGGAAAGAAGGGGAGCAAAAAACGAAAATGCAAAAATGGAAAATGTTCCGGTCATGAAGGGGTTAATAACAGTATGTAAAATAATCACAGGCTGCACTTACCCAGCATGTTTTTTTTTAAACAACGAAATCAACTTTTTCTTGCGGTTGTAAATTTGAAATAACAGTGACAGCTATGATGACATCACAAGGCACGTGACATCATAGTCATCACATGACATCACAATTGGAGTAGAAGGTATAAAGTTCTACACCGCAGCCATCTTGTGTCACTATTAACTGACAGCTGGAAGAGTGAATGTCTAGGTAAGTAGCTCTTTACTTTTAAGCTTTGGTATACTTACAGCATATCCAATGAATTGATCATGGATTGCCGGGAACACTCTGTAATAAGACAGTTTCAGGACAACTCCTTGACAAAACCAGTGACCGTTCTGTTGATATCACAGGGCATGTGACATCATTGACATTCTATGACATCACAATTGGAATAGAATGTACAAATTTCTAAACCTGAATCATTTTGGGTCTTTAGACACAAGGCACTTGACATCATTGACATCACAATTGGAGTAGGATGTATAAAGTTCTGCACGGGAGCCATCTTGTGTCACTAGAACCTGACAAATCTTGGTAGGCCGCTCTTTACTTTTAAGCTTTGGTATAATTATAGCGTATCCACCAGATTTATCATGGATTGCCTGGAACACTCTGTAATAAGACATTTTCAGGACAACCCCTTGCCTAAATGAGGAGTTGCTGATGATCAGTTGATATTAACGGGTATGGCAGCTAAATCCCATAGCAATTAGCTGCTATATTGCTGGGGAAGTAACAACCCCTACAGGACACCTATAGTAGAAGGATGACAATGTAATAAAACATGTTTGTTGGGAGTCTACTAGCTCTTTGTACTGGCTCCTCACTATGGAAGTCTTCAACGGAGCTCGCCCTCTATGCCATCCCTATGCTCTAGTAAGGCATGTACAAAGGAGGTGGTCAAGTTGGGACATCTTTATGTGACTCCATTTTTGGGTAGTTTTGCCATTTACATGGACAAATTATATTATTATCATTCTCTGTTGTCAGCTCTTTTGTTCCTATTGAATTAGGGACTGACATTGGAGTTGTAGTTTAACCCCTTAATGATCAATGACGTGTATACATGTCATAGGTCGCCTCCCCTTCTTTGGTACGGGGTCTGGCGGTGAGCCCACACCTTTCCCGGCACATTACAGCTGATCTGATCAGCTGTCATGGGCCCCTAACAGCCACGGGTGGAATCGTGATCCACCCGCGGCTAATAACTAGTTAGATGCCGCTGTCAATCTCTGACAGCGGCATTTAAATCGTGCAAACCGGATGCACGTCCCTGTCACATGATCACGGGGCATCGCTGTGTTGGCATGACAACCCGGGGTCTGCAGGAGACCCCTGTGGTTCTCATTGCCGAACTGCCCGGTGGTCGGTGCTCATAGCAGATTTCATAGCATTTTTGTTGGACAAATGTATAACACAAGCGATCAGAAGATCGCAGCTTCTAGTCTCCATGGAGACTATTGAAGGACGTAAAATGTAAAAAAAAAAAGTTTAAAAATATTAAAAAAATATACAAAAAGTTCAAATCACCCTATTTTGCCCCATTCAAAATAAAACTATTTAAAAAATTTAAAAATATACATATTTGGTATCGCTGGGTTTAGAATCACCCGATCTATCAAAATATAAAAATAATTAATCTATTCAGAAAACAACATAACGAGGAAAAAAGTCAAAACGCCAGAATTACATTTTTTTGGTCTTAGCAACATTGCAATAAAATGCAATAACGGGCGATCAAAGCATTGTATCTACCCTAAATGGTATCAATAAAAAACATCAGCTTTGCGCGCAAAAAATAAGCTCTCACCAAACTCCAGATCATGAAAAATGGAGACACTACGGGTCTCAGAAAATGGCGCCATTTTTTCTTGACAAACTTTGGATTTTTTTTCACCACTTAAATAAAAAAGAACCTATACATGTTTGGTATCTAAGAACTCATAATGACCTGGAGAATCATAATAGCATGTCAGTTTTAGCAATTCATGAATATGGTAAAAAAAAATGGTGGTATTGCACTTTTTTGTGCAATTTCACCACATTTGGAAATTTTTCCTGTTTTCCAGTACAAAATATGGTAAAAGCAATGGTGTAGTTCAAAAGTACAACTCGTCCCACAAAAAACAAGGCCTCACATGGCCATATTGATGGAAAAATAAACAAATGCAAAAACGGAAAAAATCATGGTCCTTAAGGGGTTAATGCGGTCAGGAATGGCAGTAAGGAGTCTTATGTTTTCTTTTAGTACATAGAGCAGTAGGTAATATACATAAAATAAAAGGGTCCCTTTAAATGTGTATTATAATTATAAAAGGAGGTAGAGGGTTTTGTCTTTTTATTAAATTAATTTCTTGTTGATCTTGAAAATTGTATCCATAAAAAACCGGGGACAGTAATGATGACATCATAGGGCTCGTGACATCATCAACATTCCATTACATCACATGCCTTTGCAGAGTAATGCCTTTACACAAAGACTTTTCTAAGAAAATGTTTCTTAGGCCTCATTCAGACATCCAGGTTTGCTTTTTTGCATCCAAGAAAAAAATCTTATCGACCAATTTTCAACTTGGTACATGTCTCTATTTATACCATCAATATGGAAATGTTTCTTCTTGTATGCAAAAAAAATGATAATAACTTACTAGTAATATGATTTTCCTGAAACTTTTGGAAGCATCTGAAAGGATGAGATCCGCCCCTATCACTGGACAAGAAGCCAAAAGCACAAAATAAAAAGACAACTCCAACTTCCTCCTTCAGGAGGACCTGGGTTTGGCAAACCCAACACATGAGACACCGGGCCAGAGGCCAACCCCGACACAAGCTTTAAGCTTCATACTGAGAAAGTTCGAGGCCAAAACCAGAAGGGCCCAAGAAGACCAGTAGGGCCCGAGTGAGGCCGAGGCCAAAACAAGCAGGGCCCGAGACAACCAGTAGGGCCCAAGAGAGGCCGAGGCCAAACCCAGAAGGCCCGAGACGACCAATAGGGCCCGAGAGAGGCAAAGGCCAAAACCAGCAGAGCCAAAAACAACCAGTAGGGCCCAACACAGGCCAAGGCCAAAATTAAAAGTGCCCGAGACAGGCCAAAACCAGTAAGGCCCATGACAACCAGTAGGGCCCATGACAGGCCGAAGCCAAACCCAGAAGGGCCCAAAACAGGCCAAGACCAAAAGCAGCAGGAACCGAAACAGGCCAAAGCCAAAACCAGCAGGGCTAAAGACAGGTCAAGGCCAAAACCAGCAAGGCCGAGACAGGCCAAAGCCAAATCCAGTAGGGCCCGAGACAGGCCAAAGCAAAAACCAGCTGGGCAAGAGACATGACAAGGCCAAAACCCCCAGAGCCCAAGACAGAACAACGCCAAAACCAGCAGGGCCCGAGACAGATCAACGCCAAAACCGGTAGGGCCTGAGGCAGGCCAAGGCCACAACCGGTATGGCCCGAGACAGGCCAAAGCCAAAACAGGTAGGGCCCGAGACAGGCCAAGGATAAAATCAGTAGCGCCCAAGGAAACCAGTGGGGCCCGAGACAGACCAAGGTCAAGACCGGCAGTCCCGAGAAAGGTCAAGGCCAAAACCAGTAGGGCCAGAAATAACAAGTAGGGCCCAGGACAGGTCAAGACCAAAACCGGCAGGGCCCGAGACAGGCCAAGGCCAAAACCAGTAGGGCCCAAAACAGGCCAAGACCAAAAGCAGCAGGATCCGAAACAGGCCAAAGCCAAAACCAGCAGGGCACAAGTCAGGACAAGGCCAAAACCGCCAGAGCCCAAGACAGGCCAACGCCAAAACCAGCAGGGCCCGAGACAGGCCAAGGCCAAAATCGGTAGGGCCCGAGACAGGCCAAGGTCACAACCAGCAGGGCCCGAGACAGACCAAGGTCAAGATCGTCAGGGCCCGAGATAGACAAAGGCCAAAAACAGTAGGGCCTGACATAACCAGTGAGGTTTTAGACAGGCCAAGGCCAAAACCGGCAGGGCCCAAGACAGGTCAAAGCCAAAACCAGTAGGGCCCAAGACAGGCCAAAGCCAAAACCGGCAGTCCCGAGACAGGTCAAGGCCAAAACCAGTAGGGCCAGAGATAACCAGTAGGGCCCAGGACAGGTCAAGGCCAAAACCGGCAGGGCCCGAGACAGGACAAGGCCAAAACAAGTAGGACCCGAGACAGGCCAAGGCCAAAACCAGCAGTTCCCGAGACAACCAGTAGGGCCTGAGAGAGGCCAATGCCAATAACAGAAGGGTCTGAGACAACCAGTAGAGCCCGAGAAAGGCCGAGGCCTAAACCAGTAGGGACCGAGAGAATCAGTAGAGCCTGCGACAGGCCAAGGCTAAAACCAGTAGGGCCCGAGACAACCAGTAGGGCCTGAGACAGGCCTAGGCCGAAATCAGTAGGGCCCGAGACAACTGGTAGGGCCCGAGAAAGGTCAAGGCCAAAATCCCTAGGGCCCGAGACAACCAGTAGGGCCCGACACAGGCCAAGGCCGAAAACAGTAGGGCCCGAGACAACCATCCGGGTCAGGGACAGGCCAAGGCCAAATCTAGTAGGGCCCAAGACAACTAGTAGGGCCCGACACAGGCCAAAGACAAAATAAACAGGCCTGAGACAACCAGTAGGGCCTAAAACAATCAGTAGGTCCTGAGAAAGGCCAAGGCCAATACCAGAAAAGAATAAGACAGGCCAAGGCCAAAACCAGCCGTGACAGAGAGAGGCCAAATCCATAACCAGTCGGGACGAGACAGGCCAAGGCCAAAACCAGTAGGGCCCGAGACAACCAGTAGAGCCTGATATAGGACAAGGCAAAAACCAGTAGGGTCCGAGACAACCAGTAGGGCCCGAGACAGGCCAAGGCCAAAATCAGTAGGGCCCAAGACAACCGGTAGGGCCCGAGACAGGCCAAGCCAAAAACCTGTAGGGCCCGAGACAACCAATAGAGCCCAAGACAGGCCAAGACCAAAACCAGTAGCACTCAATACAATCAGTAAGGCCCGACACAGGTCAAGGCCAAAAGTTAGTCGGGCCCGAAACAACCAGCCAGGCCAGAGACAGGCCAAGGCCAAATTTAGTAAGGCTCGAGACAACCAGTAGCGCATGAGAAAGACCAGGGCCTAGACCAGTAGGGCCCGAGACAACCAACCGGGCAAGAGACAGGCCAAGGCCAAAACCAGTCGGGCCTGAGACAAGCCAAGGCCAAAACCAGCCGGGCCCGAGAGAAGTCAAGACCAAAACAAGCCGGGCCTGGGACAGGCCAAGGCCAAAATCAGTAGGAACTCAGACAACCAGTAGGGCCCAATACAGGCCAAGGCCAAAACCAATAGGGCCCGAGACAACCAGCTGGGCCAGAGACAGGCTAAGGCCAAAACGAGTCGGGTCTGAAACAGGCCAAGCCCAAAACCAGCCGGGACCGAGAGAGGCCAAGGCCAAACCAGCAGGGCCCGAGACAGGCCAAGGACAAAATCCGTAGGGCCCGAGACAACCAGTAGAGACCAAGACAGGCCAAGGCCAAAGCTAGTAGTGCTCGAGACAATCAGTAAGGCCCGACACAGGCCAAAGCCAAAACTAGTCGGGCTTCAAACAACCAACCGAGCCAGAGACAGGCCAAGGCCAAGACCTTTAGCACCCAAGACAACTAGTAGGGCCCAACGCAGGCCAAAGCCAAGACAAGCAGGACGCAAGACAACCAGTATGGCCTGACAGAGGCCAAGGCCAAAACCAGAAGGCCCAAGACAACCAATACGGCCTGAAACAACCAGTAGGTCCTGAGACAGGCCCAAGACCAAAATCAACAAGGCCTGAGACAGGCCCAGGCCAAAACTAGTAGGTCCCGAGACAATCAGTAGGGACCGTGACAAGGCAAGGCCTAAACCAGTGGGGCCCGAGACAACCAGTAGGGCCCGAGAAAAGGCAAGGCCAAAACCATTAGGGCTCGAGACAACCAGTAAGGCCAGAGAGAAGCCAAGGCCTAAGCCAGTAGTGCCTGGTCAAAACCAGCAGGGCCTGAGACACAGGCAAAGGCCAAAACCAGTAGGGCCCAAGACAACCAGTAGGGCAGAGACAGGATAAGGCCAAAATCAGTAGAGCCAGAGACAGCCACTAGGGCCCTATACAGGCCAAGGCCAAAACCAGTAGGGCCCAAGATAACTAGTAGGGCCCGAGAGAGGCCAAGGACTAAACCAGTAGGGCCTGAGACAACCAGTAAGGCTCGAAACAGGCCAAGGCCAAAATCAGTAGGGCCCGAGACAACAAGTAGGGCCCGAGATTAGCCAAGGCCAAAAACAGTAGTGCCCAAGACAACCAGTAAGGCACGAGAGAGGCCAAGGCCTAAACCAGTAGGGCCCAAGACAACCTGTTGGGCCTGATATACGACAAGGCCAAAACCAGTAGGGCCCGAGACAACCAGTAGGGCCCGAGATAGGACAAGGCCAAAATCAGTAGGGCCCAAGACAACCGGTAGGGCCCGAGACCGGCCAAGCCAAAACTCTGCAGGGCCCGAGACAACCAGTAGAGCCCAAGACAGGCCAAGGCCAAAACCAGTAGCGCTCGATACAATCAGTAAGGCCCGACAAGCCAAAACCAAAACAAGCAGCACGCGAGACAACCAGTAGGTCCCGAGACAGGCCATGGCCAAAACCAGCAAGGCCTGAGGCAGGCCAAGGCCAAAACCAGCAAGGCCTGAGGCAGGCCAAGGTCAAAACCAGTAGGTCCCGAGACAATCAGTAGGGCCCGTGACAAGCAAAGGCCTAAACCAGTAGGGCCCGAGACAACCAGTAGGGCCCGAGAAAACCAGTAGGGCCCGAGAAAACCAAGGACAAAACCATTAGGGCTCGAGACAACCAGTAAGGCCAGAGAGAGTCCAAGGCCTAAGCCAGTAGTGCAGGCCAAGCTGAAAACCAGCAGTGCCTGAGACAGGCCAAGGCCAAAACCAGTAGTTCCCGAGGCAACCCGTAGGGCAGAGACAGGCAAAGGCCAAAATCAGTAGAGCCCGAGACAACCAGTAGGGCCCGAGACAGGCCAAGGACAAAACCAGTAGGGCCCAAGATAACCAGTAGGGCAGAGACAGGATAAGGCCAAAATCAGTAGAGCCAGAGACAGCCACTAGGGCCCTATACAGGCCAAGGCCAAAACCAGTAGGGCCCAAGATAACTAGTAGGGCCCGAGAGAGGCCAAGGACTAAAGCAGTAGGGCCTGAGACAACCAGTAAGGCTCGAGACAGGCCAAGGCCAAAATCAGTAGGGCCCGAGACAACAAGTAGGGCCCTAGATTAGCCAAGGCCAAAAACAGTAGTGCCCAAGACAACCAGTAAGGCACGAGAGAGGCCAAGGCCTAAACCAGTAGGGCCCAAGACAACCTGTTGGGCCTGATATACGACAAGGCCAAAACCAGTAGGGCCCGAGACAACCAGTAGGGCCCGAGATAGGACAAGGCCAAAATCAGTAGGGCCCAAGACAACCGGTAGGGCCCGAGACCGGCCAAGCCAAAACTCTGCAGGGCCCGAGACAACCAGTAGAGCCCAAGACAGGCCAAGGCCAAAACCAGTAGCGCTCGATACAATCAGTAAGGCCCGACACAAGCCAAAGCCAAAACAAGCAGCACGCGAGACAGCCAGTAGGTCCCGAGACAGGCCAAGGCCAAAACCAGCAAGGCCTGAGGCAGGCCAAGGCCAAAACCAGCAAGGCCTGAGGCAGGCCAAGGTCAAAACCAGTAGGTCCCGAGACAATCAGTAGGGCCCGTGACAAGCAAAGGCCTAAACCAGTAGGGCCCGAGACAACCAGTAGGGCCCGAGAAAACCAAGGACAAAACCATTAGGGCTCGAGACAACCAGTAAGGCCAAAGAGAGTCCAAGGCCTAAGCCAGTAGTGCAGGCCAAGCTGAAAACCAGTAGTGCCTGAGACAGGCCAAGGCCAAAACCAGTAGTTCCCGAGGCAACCCGTAGGGCAGAGACAGGCCAAGGCCAAAATCAGTAGAGCCCGAGACAACCAGTAGGGTCCGAGACAGGCCAAGGACAAAACCAGTAGGGCCCAAGATAACCAGTAGGGCCCGAGAGAGGCCAAGGACTAAACCAGTAGGGCCTGTGACAACCAGTAAGGCTCGAGACAGTAGGGCCCGGGACAAACTGTAGGGCCCGAGACAGGCCAAGGCAAAAATCAGTCAGGCCCGAGACAACCGGTAGGACCAAAACAGGCCAAAGCCAAATTTAGTAAGGCTCGAGACAACCAGTAGGGCACGAGACAGGCCAAGGCTAAAATCACTAGGGCCCGAGACAATCAGTTGAGCCCGCTCGACACAAGCCAAGGCCTAAACCAGTAGGGCCCGAGACAACCAACCGGGCAAGAGACAGGCCAAGGCCAAAACCAGTGGGGTCTGAAACAGGCCAAGCCCAAAACCAGCCGGGACCGAGACAGGCCAAGGCCAAAACCTATAGGGCCCGAGACAACCGGTAGGGACGATACAGGCCAAGGCCAATATCTGTATGGCCCGAGACAACCAGTAGAGACCAAGACAGGCCAAGGCCAAAACCAGTAGAGCTCGAGACAATCAGTAAGGCCAGACACAGGTCAAAGCCAAAACTAGTCGGGCTTCAAACAACCAATTGAGCCAGAGACAAGCCAAGGCCAAAACCGTTAGCGCCCAAGACAACTAGTAGGGCCCAACACAGGCCGAAGCCAAAACAAGCAGGACGCAAGACAACCAGTATGGCCCGAGAGAGTCCAAGGCCTAAACCAGAAGGCCCGAGACAACCAATAGGGCCTGAAACAACCAGTAGGTCATGAGACAGGCCAAGACCAAAACCAGCAAGGCCTGAGACCGGCCAAGGCAAAAACTAGTAGGTTCCGAGACAATCAGTAGGGACCGTGACAAGGCAAGGCGTAAACCAGTAGGGCCTGAGACAACCAGTAGGGCCCGAGAAAAGCCAAGGCCAAAACCATTAGGGCTCGAAACAACCAGTAAGGCCAGATAGAGGCCAAGGCCTAAGCCAGTAGGGCCCGAGACAGGCCAAGGTCAAAACCAGTAAGGCCCGTTGCAGGCCTAGGTCAAAACCAGCAAGGCCCGAGACAGGACAAGGTCAAAGCCAGTAGAGCCCAAGATAACCAGTAGGGCCAAGACAGGCAAAGGCCAAAATGAGTAGAGCCCAAGATAACCAGTAGGGCCTGAGAGAGGCCAAGGACTAAACCAGTAGTGCCCAAGGCAACCAGTAGGGCCCGATTGAAGCCAACGTCTAAACCAGTAGGGCCTGAGACAATCAGTAAGGCCCAAGACAGGCCAAGGCCAAAACCAGTAAGGCCTGAGACTACAGGTAGGGCCCGAGACAGGACAAAGCCAAAATTAGTAAGGCTCGAGACAACTAGTAGGGGAAGAAACAGGTCAAGACTAAAATCAGGAGGGCCCGAGAGAATCAGTAAAGCCCAACACAGGCCAAGGCCAAAACCAGTAGGGCCCGAGACAACCAACTGGGCTAGAGGCAGGTCAAGGCCAAAACCTGCCAGGCCAAGAGAAGTCAAGGACAAAACAAGCTGGGCCTGAGACAAGCCAAGGCCAAAATAAGTAGGAACTGAGACAACAAGTAGCACCCTAGACAGGCCAAGGCCAAAACCAGTAGCAATCGGGACAATCAATAGGGACCGACAGAGGCCAAGGCCAAAACTAGTTGGGTCGAAACAACCAGCCGGGCCAGAAACAGGCCAAGGCCAAAACCAGGAGGTCCCGAGACAACCAGTAGGGCCTGAAAAAACCAGTAGGGCCCGAGACAGGCCAAGGCCAATATCAGTAGGGCCCAAGACTACCAGTAGGGCCCGAGACAGGCCAAGGCCAAAACCAGCAAGACCTGAGACAAGCCAAGGCCAAAATCAGTAGAGCCCGAGACAACCAGTAGGGCCCGAGACAGGCCAAGGCCAAAACCACTCGAGTCCTGGAAAGTACAGAGACAAAACCACCAGGGCCCGACACGGGCCAAGGCCAAAATCAGTAGAAACTAAGACAACAAGTAGGGCCCTAGACAGGCCAAGGCCAAAACTAGTCTGGCCCGAAACAACCAGTCGGGCCAGAAACAACCAGCAGGACCCAAGACTGGCCAAGGCCAGAATCAGTAGAGCCCGAGACAACCAGTAGGGCCCAAGGTATCCAAGGCCAAAACCAGTAGGGCCAAAAACAACCAGTACGGTCTGAGAGAGGCTAGGGCTCGAGACAACCAGTAGGGCCTGAGACAGGCCAAGACCAAAATCAGTGGGGCCTGAAATAACTGGTACGGCCTGAGACAACCAGTAGGGCCTGAGAGAGGCCAAGGCCAAAATCCATAGGGCACGAGACAACCAGTAGGGCCCGAGACAACCAGTAGGGCCTGAGACAGGCCAAGGCCAAAATCCATAGGGCATGAGACAACCAGTAGGGCCTCAGATAGGTCAAGGTCAAAATCAGTGGGGCCCGAGACAACCAGTAGGGCCTGAGACAGGCCAAGGCCAAAACAATCAGGACGCGAGACAACCAGAAGGGCCCAAGACAGGCCAAGCCCAAAACCAGCCGGGACCGAGACAGGCCAAGGCCAAAACCTATAGGGCCCGAGACAACCAGTAGGGACCGAGACAGGCCAAGGCCAATATCTGTATGGCCCAAGACAACCAGTAGAGACCAAGACAGGCCAAGGCCAAAACCAGTAGAGCTCGAGACAATCAGTAAGGCCAGACACAGGTCAAAGCCAAAACTAGTCGGGCTTCAAACAACCAACTGAGCCAGAGACAAGCCAAGGCCAAAACCGTTAGCGCCCAAGACAACTAGTAGGGCCCAACGCAGGCCGAAGCCAAAACAAGCAGTACACAAGACAACCAGTATGGCCCGAGAGAGTCCAAGGCCAAAACGAGAAGGCCCGAGACAACCAATAGGGCCTGAAACAACCAGTAGGTCATGAGACAGGCCAAGACCAAAGCCAGCAAGGCCTGAGACCGGCCAAGGCAAAAACTAGTAGGTCCCGAGACAATCAGTAGGGACCGTGACAAGGCAAGGCGTAAACCAGTAGGGCCTGAGACAACCAGTAGGGCCCGAGAAAAGCCAAGGCCAAAACCATTAGGGCTCAAAACAACCAGTAAGGCCAGATAGAGGCCAAGGCCTAAGCCAGTAGGGCCCGAGACAGGCCAAGGTCAAAACCAATAAGGCCCGTTGCAGGCCTAGGTCAAAACCAGCAAGGCCCGAGACAGGACAAGGTCAAAGCCAGTAGAGCCCAAGATAACCAGTAGGGCCAAGACAGGCAAAGGCCAAAATGAGTAGAGCCCAAGATAACCAGTAGGGCCTGAGAGAGGCCAAGGACTAAACCAGTAGTGCCTAAGGCAACCAGTAGGGCCCGATTGAAGCCAACGTCTAAACCAGTAGGGCCTGAGACAATCAGTAAGGCCCAAGACAGGCCAAGGCCAAAACCAGTAAGGCCTGAGACTACAGGTAGGGCCCGAGACAGGACAAAGCCAAAATTAGTAAGGCTCGAGACAACTAGTAGGGGAAGAGACAGGCCAAGACTAAAATCAGGAGGGCCCGAGAGAATCAGTAAAGCCCAACACAGGCCAAGGCCAAAACCAGTAGGGCCCGAGACAACCAACTGGGCTAGAGGCAGGTCAAGGCCAAAACCTGCCAGGCCAAGAGAAGTCAAGGACAAAACAAGCTGGGCCTGAGACAAGCCAAGGCCAAAATAAGTAGGAACTGAGACAACAAGTAGCACCCTAGACAGGCCAAGGCCAAAACCAGTAGCAATCGGGACAATCAATAGGGACCGACAGAGGCCAAGGCCAAAACTAGTTGGGTCGAAACAACCAGCCGGGCCAGAAACAGGCCAAGGCCAAAACCAGGAGGTCCCGAGACAACCAGTAGGGCCTGAAAAAACCAGTAGGGCCCGAGACAGGCCAAGGCCAAAATCAGTAGGGCCCAAGACTACCAGTAGGGCCCGAGACAGGCCAAGGCCCAAACCAGCAAGACCTGAGACAAGCCAAGGCCAAAATCAGTAGAGCCCGAGACAGGCCAAGGCCAAAACTGGCAAGGCCTGACACAGGCCAAGGCCAAAACCAATAGGGCACGAGACAACCAGTAGGGCCCGAGAAAACAGGCCAAGGCCAAAACCAGTAGAGCCCTGGAAAGTACAGAGACAAAACCACCAGGGCCCGACACGGGCCAAGGCCAAAATCAGTAGAAACTGAGACAACAAGTAGGGCCCTAGACAGGCCAAGGCCAAAACCAGTAGCACTCGAGACAATCAATAGGGTCCGACACAGGCCAAGGCCAAAACTAGTCTGGCCCGAAACAACCAGTCGGGCCAGAAACAGGCCAAGGCCAAAACTAAGAGGTCCCGAGACAACCAGTAGGGCTTGAAACAACCAGCAGGACCCAAGACTGGCCAAGGCAAGAATCAGTAGAGCCCGAGACAACCAGTAGGGCCCGAGGTATCCAAGGCCAAAACCAGTAGGGCCAAAAACAACCAGTATGGTCTGAGAAAGGCTAGGGCTCGAGACAACCAGTAGGGCCTGAGACAGGCCAAGACCAAAATCAGTGGGGCCTGAAATAACTGGTACGGCCTGAGACAACCAGTAGGGCCTGAGATAGGCCAAGGCCAAAATCCATAGGGCACGAGACAACCAGTAGGGCCCGAGACAACCAGTAGGGCCTGAGACAGGCCAAGGCCAAAATCCATAGGGCCTGAGACAACCAGTAGGGCCTGAGACAGGCCAAGGCCAAAACAATCAGGACGCGAGACAACCAGAAGGGCCCAAGACAGGCCAAGCCCAAAACCAGCCGGGACCGAGACAGGCCAAGGCCAAAACCTATAGGGCCCGAGACAACCGGTAGGGACGATACAGGCCAAGGCCAATATCTGTATGGCCCGAGACAACCAGTAGAGACCAAGACAGGCCAAGGCCAAAACCAGTAGAGCTCGAGACAATCAGTAAGGCCAGACACAGGCCAAAGCCAAAACCAGTAAGGCCTGAGACTACAGGTAGGGCCCGAGACAGGACAAAGCCAAAATTAGTAAGGCTCGAGACAACTAGTAGGGGAAGAGACAGGCCAAGACCAAAACCAGTAGGGCCCAAGACAACTAGTAGGGCCCAACAGAGTCCAAGGCCAAAACCAGCAGGCCCGAGACAACCATAATAGCCTGAAATAACCAGTAGGTCCTGAAACAGGCCAAGGCCAAAATCAGCAAGGCCTGAGACAGGCCAAGGCCAAATCCAAGAGGGCCCGAGACAACCAGTAAGGACAGAAAAAAACTGTTGGGCCCGAGATAACCAGTAGGGCCTGAAACAACCAGTAGGGCCTGAAACAGGCCAAGGCAAAATCCAGCAGTGCCCGAGACAACCAGTAGGGCTCAAGAAAGGCCAAAAGCAGCAAAGCTTGGGATAACAAGTAGGGTCTGAGACAAGGCCAAAACCAGTAGGGCCTGAGATAAGCAGTAGGGTCTGAGACAGGCCAAGGCCAATACCAGCAGGGCCCGAGGCAGGCCAAGGCCAAAACCAGCAGGGCAAGAAATAAGTAGTAGGGTCCGAGACAGGCCAAGGCCAAAACTAATAGGGCCCGAGACCACCAGTAGGGCCTCAGAGAGGCCAAGGCCAAAACCAGTAGGGCCCAAGACAACTAGTAGGTCCTGAAATAACCAGTAGGGCCTAAGACAGGACAAGGCCAATATCAGCAAGGCCTGAGACAGGCCAAGGCAAAATCCAGCAGGGCCCGAGACAACCATTATGGCCTGAAATAACTAGTAGGTCCTGAGACAGGCCAAGGCCAAAATCAGCAAGGCCTGAGACAGGCCAAGGCCAAAACGAGTAGGGCCCAAGACAACTAGTAGGGCCCGACACAGTCCAAGGCCAAACCAGCAGGCCCGAGACAACCATTATGGCCTGAAATAACCAGTAGGTCCTGAGACAGGCCTGGGCCAAAACCAGCAGGACCTGAGATAAGCAGTAGGACCCGAGACAGGCCAAGGCCAAAACCAGGAGGGCCCGAGGCAGGCCAAGGCCAAAACCAGCAGGGCCCGAGATAAGCAGTAGGACCCGAGACAATCAGTAGGGCCCGAGATAAGCCAAGGCCTAAACCAGTAAGACCTGAGACAACCATTAGGACCCGAGAAATGCCAGGGCCAAAACCAGTAGGGCCCGAGATATCCAGTAAGGCTGGAGAGAGGCCAATGGCCTTAACCAGTAGGGCCCGAGACCAGCAGTAGGGCCTGAGACAGGCCAAGGTCAAAACCAGTAGGGCCCGTGGCAGGCTTAGGCCAAAGCCAACAAGGCCTGAGACAGGCCAAGGCCAAGACCAGAAAGGCCTGAGACAACCAGTACGGCCTGAGAGAGGCCAAGGCCTAGACCAGTAGGGCCCAAGACAACCAGTAGGGCCCCAGACAGGCCAAGGCCTAAACCAGTAGGGCCCAAGAGAACCAGAAGGGCCCGATTGAAGCCAAGGTTTAAACCAGTAGAGCCTGAACCAACAAGTAAGGCCCGAGACAGGCCAAGGCCAAGACCAGTATGGCCCGAGACAAACAGTAGGGCCCGAGACAGGCCAAGGCCAAAATGAGTCAGACCCAAAACTATCGGTAGGGCCCGAGGCAGGCCAAAGCCAAAATTAGTAAGGCCCGATACAACCAACCGGACAAGAGACAGGCCAAAGCCAAAACCAGTCGGGCCTGAGACAGGCCAAGGCCAAAACCAGCCAGGCCAGAGAGAAGCCAAGGCCAAAACCAGCCAGGCCTATGAGAAGTCAAGACTAGTGTTGAGCGATACCTTCCGATATCAGGAAATATCGTATCGGATTGGATCGGACCGATACCCAAAAAGTATTGGATATCGCCGATTCCGATACCGGAAACCAATGCAAGTCAATGGGACACAAATATCGGAATGAAAATAAACCCTTTCTTTCCTTGTAGGTTAATTCTACATGAAGTAAAACAACTAAGAATAATGTGGAATGTATTACGCGAAAAGCCAGCAATTCATCAGCGGCATACACCGGTACCCGACAATTTACAACAGAAAGAATAGAGCTTCACACATAGATTAGATAGATAGAAACATGTCAGTCACATATATATGAAGTACAGTGACAGTGTTGCTTACTGTACTTGTCATTTAGTGTAAAGGATTTATTTAAAAAAATAATTGTGTTTTCATGCACCGTCTCTTTAAAAAAGCCGGCAGGCACTTCAGCATCGGTACCTGACAATTTATAACAGACAGAATAGAGCTTCACACATAGATTAGATAGATAGAAACATGTCAGTCACATATATATGAAGTACAGTGACAGTGTTGCTTACTGTACTTGTCATTTAGTGTAAAGGATTTATTTAAAAATATAATAGTGTTTTCATGCACCGTCTCTTTAAAAAAGCCGGCCGGCAATTCAGAATCTGTACCCGACAATTTAGAATAGAAGGAATAGAGAATCATACATAGATTAGATAGATAGAAACATGTCAGTCACATATATATGAAGTACAGTGACAGTGTTGATTACTGTACTTGTCATTTAGTGTTAAAATAAAGGATTTATTTAAAAAAAAATTGGCGTGGGGTTTCCCTTAATTTTAGTCTCTAGCGGAGGTTAAGCAGACAGCTGGGGCAGATGTTTGAAGCCTGGGAAGGGGGTAATACCCACGGAGCTTCCCAGGCTACTAATATGAGCCCTCAGCTGAATACCTAGCCTTTACTAGCTATTAAAATGGGGGACCCCCTCAAAAAAATGACGTGTGTCCCCCCCTAATTTAATAGCTAGCAACGGCTAGGCAGACAGCTGGGGGCTGATATTAATAGCCCAGGAAGGGTGCCATGAATATTGGCCCCCTCCCAGGCTAGAAACACCAGCCGTCAGCCGCCCCAGAAATGGCGCATCCATAGGATGCGCCAATTCTGGCACTTAGCCTCGCTCTTCCCACTGCCCTGTAGCGGTGGCAGTGGGGTAATAGGGTTGGGGTTGATGTCAGCTTATAATGCCAGCTGACATCAAGCCCAGGTTAGTAATGGAGAGGCGTCTATAAGACACCCCCATTACTAACCCCATAGTCAAAGTTAAAAAAAAAAACACAAACACCCAGAATAAAGTCCTTTAATTGAAATAAACACACAATTCTTTATTGTTCTAAATTAAACTCTACTTACCATCACGCCCATTCCAGCTAAAGCCAACGATCTCCTGCAATAAAAGAAAAATAATAAAGCAACCTCATCCTTACCTTTCCATGGTTCCCAGGACAGCTTCAGCTCTGCTACATCGAGGTGACAGGCTGGACCGAAGCAGAACGCTGCCATCCAGCCTGTCATCCCGCAGACACTGAGAAGCGCAGGCATGCTTGCGCTCCTCAGTGTCTCTCTGTGATGGCATCCAGATGAGCCGAGTTCATGTCCAATGAACTCAGCTCACCTCATGCACGTCACTGACAGCGTGGGAGAATTCTCCTGCACTCAGCGCTTCAGCGTGAGAATTTTCCCACGCTGTCAGTGACGTGCATGAGGTGAGCTGAGTTCATTGGACATGACCTCACCTCATTCACGTCACTGACAGCGTGGGAAAATTCTCACGCTGAAGCGCTGAGTGCAGGAGAATTTTCCCACGCGGTCAGTGACGTGCATGAGGTGAGCCAAGTTCATTGGACATGACCTCGGCTCATCTTTATGTCGTCACAGAGAGACACTGAGGAGCGCAAGCATGCCTGCGCTTCTCAGTGTCTGCGAGATGACAGGCTGGATGGCAGCTTTCTGCTGCGGTCCAGCCTGTCATCTCGATGTAGCAGAGCTGAAGCTGTCCTGGGAACCATGGAAAGGTAAGGATGAGGTTGCTTTATTATTTTTCTTTTATTGCAGGAGATCGTTGGCTTCAGCTGGAATGGGCGTGATGGTAAGTATAGTTTAATTTAGAACAATAAAGAATTGTGTGTTTATTTCAATTAAAGGACTTTTTTCTGGGTGTTGTGTTTTTTTTAAATACTTTACTAGAAATTCATGGTGGTCATGTCTAATATTGGCGTGACCCCATGAATTTCGGGCTTAGGGCCAGCTGATAATGCCAAGCTGGCCTTAACCCCTTTATTACCCAGTGAGCCACCGCACCAGGGCCCTGGATGAGTTGGGTACAGCGCCAGAAGATGGCGCTTCTATGAACGCATCATTTTCCGGGGTGGCTGCGGACTGCAATTTGCAGCGGGTGGGGCCCAGAAAGCTTGGGCCTCCCTGCGCTGCGGATTCCAGCCCCCAGCTGCCTAGTTGTACCTGGCTGGACACAAAAATAGGGCGAAGCCCCATGTCAATTTTTTTTTAAGTATTTCATGAAATAATTAAAAAAAAAAGGGCTTCCCTATATTGTTGTGTCCGGCCAGGTACAAATAGACAGCTGGTGGTTGGGGGCAGCCCGTTCCTGCCTGCTGTACCTGGCTGGACACAAATATAGTGCGAAGCCCCACGTCAATTTTTTTTTAATTATTTCATGAAATAATTTTTTAAAAAAAGGGCTTCCCTATATTGTTGTGTCTGGCCAGGTACAAATAGGCAGCTGGTGGTTGGGCGCAGCCCGTTCGAGCCTGCTGTACCTGGCTGGACACAAATATAGGGCGAAGCCCCACATCAATTTTTTTTTAATAATTTCATGAATTTCCTGAAATAATTAAAAAAAACTTGACGTGGGGCTTCGCACTATATTTGTGTCCAGCCAGGTACAGCAGGCAGGAACGGGCTGCCCCCAACCACCAGCTGCCTATTTGTACCTGGCCGGACACAACAATATAGGGAAGCCCTTTTTTTCTTTATTATTTCATGAATTTCATGAAATAATTTAAAAAAAAAAATACGTGGGGCTTCTCCCTATTTGTGTGTCCAGCCAGGTACAACTAGGCAGCTGGGGGATGGAATCTGCAGCACAGGGAGGCCCAAGCTTTCTGCCCCCCCCGGTGCAAATTGCAGTCCGCAGCCACCCCGGAAAATGGCGCGTTCATAGAAGCTGGATGCTGTACCTGGCTGGCATACAAAAATATGGCAAAGCCCACATCAAAATTTTTGGGAAAAATTGATTAAAAAATAAATAATAATTTAGGGACTGCATCTTTATTAACTCCTCAAATGTCATTTAGTGTTAAAATAAAGGATTTATTTAAAAAAAAATTGGCGTGGGATCCCCCATAATTTTAGGCTCTAGCGGAGGTTAAGCAGACGGCTGGGGCAGATGTTTGAAGCCTGGGAAGTGGGTAATACCCACGGAGCTTCCCAGACTACTAATATCAGCCCCCAGCTGAATACCTAGCCTTTACTAGCTATTAAAATGGGGGACCCCCCCAAAAAATGACGTGGGGTACCCCCTATTTAATAGCTAGCAAAGGCTGGTGGGCCCTGGTGCGGTGGCAGGGGGTAATAGGGTTGGGGTTCATGTCAGCGCCAGCTGCCATGAAGCCCAGGTTAGTAATGATGGGCGTCTATAAGACACCCCCATTACTAACCTACAAAGTGTTAAAAAGAAAAAACACACTACACCCAGAAAAAAATAATTTATTTGAAATAAAACACACAATTTTATTTAATTCTTAGTTTACTAAAAAAAAATAGTTACCTGTCCACGTTCCTGCGCTGATCTCCCATGCACAGCTGTCACATCTGGAGATGGTGATAGCTGTGCACGGCTGCTGTAAGCTCACACTGCCGGGAACACGTCCGCTCCCGACAGCGGGAGCCACTGACTGAGGTCACCGGAGTGCATTCAGGCAGCGCAGCTCCGGAGACCTCCTTTACGGCACTGTTGTACCGTGGGAATTTCTCACGATACAGCAGAGCCGTAAAGGAGCTAACCGGAGCAGCGCTGCCTGAACTCCGGCGAACCCGCTTATGCAATGACGGGGCTGCTTTACGGCCCCATCATTCTAGCGGCGGCAGCGGTTCAGAGCGGTCACATTCTATGTGGCTGCTCTAAACTGGAGATCATCGTGGGACACTCGTGGACTACTACGGAGGGGTAAGGATAAGGTTGTGGTTTATTATTTTATATTTTATTACAGGAGATCGATGGCTTCGGGGAATTAGGTGTCTAGGTGAGTATAGGTGTATTTTTTTATTTTTTACTTTATTTTAGGTGGCGATTGGCAGGGACAAGTAATGTATGAACTAATTTATTGTAGGCAACCACTGGCCACCAATGACATGTATTTAAAATTTATTGGGGACACAGTAGGGCAATTTAAATAGCAGGATCAGGCTGATGGGAACTACTGCTCCCATCGAGCTGATCCTGCTGGCACGAGTGGACGGGGGACAGACATAGGCCGATGGGAGTAGTAGTGTCACATCGGCCTATGTCTGCCTGCACGCACACACCCGCAGACATCGCACAGACACCGAACACACTCGCAGACATCGCACAGACACCGCACACACTCGCAGACATCGCACAGACACCCCGCACAGACACCGCACACACTCGCAGACACACGCACAGACACCCCGCACACACTGGCAGACACACGCACAGACACCTACACACACCAATCATGACGGGCTGATCGTCTGGGAGGTGAGGCTGACCTGTGCGGCCGTGGGAAAGTTCATGTGAGTTCATGCAATGCAGTCAAGCATGAACTCACGTGAACCCTCTGAGGGCACCGCGGCTACTTCAAATGAACAGCTGATCAGCATCACCTGATACCTCAGCTGTTCATTTGAAATAACCGGCGGGAAAACGCAGCACAGAACTGGAAAGCGGTGAAGTCTTTTCACTGCCGGCTTTCCCGCCCGGGTCCTTCGCTCCCCGCTCCTTGGTGCTGTGCTCCCCGCCCGGTCCTAACTTACGATCGGGATGGGAGATGGCGAGGGGAGCGGAGGATCGGGGTGGGAGGCTGCGGGGAAGCAGTATGGGGCTGTGTGATTGTTTAAAAGCCGGCGGCTTTTTACCGCCCGCCGGCTTTTAAACGATCAGGAGAATTCTCCCACGCTGGGATGGCATTCTGATGACAGACTGGATCGCAGCTGAGCGCTGCCATCCAGCTTGTCATCCTTCAGAGACACTGCAGAGCACAGGCATTATGGGAACTTCCGATTCCGGTATTCGATATTGTAAAAGTATCGGAATTAAGTATCGGAATTCCGATACCCGATATTTCAGTATCGGAATGCTCAACACTAGTCAAGACCAAACAAGCCGAGCCTGAGACAGACCAAGGCCAAAATCAGTAGGAATTCAGACAACCAGTAGGGCCCGAGACAGGTCAAAGCCAAAACCAGTAGGGCCCGAGACAACTGGTAGGGACGATACAGGCCAAGGCCAAAATCAGTAGAGCCCGAGAAAACCAGTAGGGCCTGATAGAGGCCAAGCCCAAAACCAATAGGGCCCGAGATAACCAGCTGGGCCAGAGACAGGCGAAGGCCAAAACCAGTCGGGTCTGAAACAGGCCAAGGCCAAAACCAGCAGGGCCTGAGAAAAGCCAAGGCCAAAATCCGTAGGGCCCGAGACAACCAGTAGAGTCCAAGACAGGCCAAGGCTAAAACAAGTAGAGCTTGAGACAATCAGTAAGGCCCGACACAGGCCAAAGCCAAAACTAATCGGGCTTGAAACAACCAACTGAGGCAGAGACAGGCCAAGGCCAAAACCATTAGAGCTCAAGACAACTAGTAGGGCCCAAAGCAGGCCAAAGCCAAAACAAGCAGGACGCAAGACAACCAGTATGGCCTGAGAGAGGCCAAGGCCAAAACCAGACGCCCAAGACAACCAATAGGGCCTAAAACAACCACTAGGTCCTGAGACAGGCCAAGACCAAAACCAGCAAGGCCTGAGACAGGCCAAGGCCAAAACTAATAGGTCCCGAGACAATCAGTAGGGACCGTGACAAGGCAAGGCCTAAACCAGTAGGGCCCGAGAAAAGCCAAGGCCAAAACCATTAAGGCTCGAGACAACCTATAAGGCCAGAGAGATGTCAAGGCCTAAGCCAGTAGGGCCCGAGACAACCAGTAGGGCCCGAGACAGGCCAGGGTCAAAACCAGCAGGGCCCATTGCAGGCCTAAGTCAAAACCAGCAAGGCCCGAGACAGGACAAGGTCAAAACCAGTAGAGCCCAAGATAACCAGTAGGGCCAAGACAGGCCAATGGCTAAACCAGTAGGGCCCAAGACAACCAGTAGGGCCCTATTGAAGCCAATGTCTAAACCAGTAGGGCCTGAGACAATCAGTAAGGCCCGAGACAGGCCAAGGCTAAGATCAGTAAGGCCCGAGACAAACAGAAGGGCCTGAGGCAAGCAAGGCCAAAATTAGTCAGGCCCGAGACTACAGGTAGGGCCCGAGACAGGACAAAGCCAAAATTAGTAAGGCTCGAGACAACTAGTAGGGGACGAGACAGGCCAAGACTAAAATCAGGAAGGCCCAAGACAATCAGTAAAGCCCGA
This sequence comes from Phyllobates terribilis, assembly GCF_046119375.1. Lineage (NCBI taxonomy): Eukaryota > Metazoa > Chordata > Amphibia > Anura > Dendrobatidae > Phyllobates > Phyllobates terribilis. The sequence continues at coordinate 487,377,671 of NW_027362771.1, forward strand.
CACAGGCCAAGGCCAAAACCAGTAGTGCCCTAGACAACCAACTGGGCTAGAGGCAGGTTAAGGCCAAAACCTGTCAGGCCGAGAGAAGCCAAGGCCAAAACAAACCAAGGCCAAAATCAGTAGGAACTGAGACAAGTAGTAGCTCCCTAGACAGGCCAAGGCCAAAAGCAGTAGCAATCGGGACAATCAATAGGGTCGGTCACCGGCCAAGGCCAAAACTAGTCGGGTCCGAAACAACCAGCCGGGCCAGAAAGAGGCCAAGGCCGAAACCAGGAGGTCCAGAGACAGCCAGTAGGTCCTGAAACAACCAGTAGGGCCCGAGACAGGCCAAGGCCAAAATCAGTAGGGCCCAGGACAACCAGTAAGGCCCGAGACAGGCCAAGGCCAAAACCAGCAAGATCTGAGACAAGCCAAGGCCAAAATCATCAGGGCCCGAGACAACCAGTAGGGCCCGACACAAACCAAGGCCAACACAAGCAGGGCTCGAGACAAACAGTAAGGCAGAGACAGGCCAAGGCCCAAACCAGGAGGACCCGAGACAACCAGTAGGGCCTGAAGCAACCAGTAGGGCCCGAGACAGGCCAAGGCCAAAACCAGCAGGGCTTGAGAAAGGCCAAGGCTAAAACGAGTAGGGCCTGGGATAACCAGTAGGACCTGAGACAGGAAAAGGCCAAAACCAGCAGGGGCCGAGACAACCAGTGAGACCCGACACAGGCCAAGGCCATCACGAGCATGGCTCAAAATAACCAGTAAGGCCGAGACAGGCCAAGGCCAAACCCAGAAGGGCCTGAGACAACCAGTAGAGCCTGAAACAACCAGTAGGGCCGAGACAGGCCAAGGTCAAAACCAGTAGGGCCCGAAAAAAACAGTAGGGCCCGAGAAAAGCCAAGGCCAAAACCAGTAGGGCCGGAGACAACCAGTGCAGCCTGAAAGAGGCCAAGGCCTAAACCAGTAGGGCCCCAGACAGACCAAGGCCAAAATCATTAGGCCCCGAGACAACCAGTAGTGCCTGAGACATGCCAAGGTTAAAATTAGTAGGGCACGAGACAACCAGTAGGGCCTCAGACAGATCAAGGTCAAAACCAGTAGTGCTCGGGACAATCAATAGTGCTCGAGACAGGCCAAAGCCAAAACAAGCAGGACGCGAGACAACCAGTAAGGCCCGAGATAGGCCAAGGCCAAAACCAGCAGCCCTGAGACAACCATTAGGGCCTGAAACAACCAGTAGGTCCCGAGACAGGCCAAGGCCAAACCCAGTAGGGCCTGAGACAACCAATAGAGCCTGAAACAACCAGTAGGGCCCGAGACAGGCCAAGGCCAAAACCAGTAAGGCCCGAAAAAAACAGTAGGACCCGAGAAAAGCCAAGGCCAAAACCAGTAGGGCCGGAGACGACCAGTGCAGCCTGAAAGAGGCCAAGGCCTAAACCAGTAGGGCCCCAGACAGGCCAAGGCCAAAACCAGTAGGGCCCGAGACAACCAGTAAGGCCTGAGACAGGCCAAGGCCAAAATCAGTAGAGCCCGAAACAACTGGTAGGGCCCGAGACAGGCCAACACCAAATTTCATAGGGCCCGAGACAACCAGTAGGGCCTCAGAGAGGTCAAGGCCAAAACCAGTAGGGCTCAAGACAATCAGTAGGGCCCAATACAGGCCAAGGCTAAAATTAATCGGGCCTGAAACAACCAGCCGGGCCAGAGACAGGCCAAGACCAAAACCAGTAGGGCCCAAGACAACTAGTAGGGCCCAACAGAGTCCAAGGCCAAAACCAGCAGGCCCGAGACAACCATTATGGCCTGAAATAACCAGTAGGTCCTGAGACAGGCAAGGCCAAAATCAGAAAGGCTTGAGACAGGCCAAGGCCAAATCCATGAGGGCCCGGGACAACCAGTAAGGACTGAAAAAAACTGTAGGGCCCGATATAACCAGTAGGGCTTGAAACAACCAGTAGAGCTTGAAACAGGCCAAAGCAAAATCCAGCAGTGCCCGAGACAACCAGTAAAGCTCAAGAAAGGCCAAAACCAGCAAAGCTCGGGATAACCAGTAGGGTCCGAGTCAGGCCAAGGCCAAAACCAGCAGGGCCAGAAATAAGCAGTAGGGCCCGAGACAGGCCAAGGCCAAAACTAATAGGGCCCGAGACAACCAGTAGGGCCTCAGAGAGGTCAAGGCCAAAAGCAGTAGGGTCTGAGACAATCAGTAGGGCCTGACACAGGCCAAGGCTAAAATTAGTCGGGCCCAAAATAACCAGCCGGGCCAGAGACAGGCCAAGGCCAAAACCACTAGGGCGCAAGACAACTAGTAGGGCCCGACACAGTCCAAGGCCAAAACCAGCAGGCCCGAGGCAACCATTATGGCCTGAAATAACCAGTAGGTCCTGAGACAGGCCTGGGCCAAAACCAGCAGGGCCTGAGATAAGCAGTAGGGCCTGAGACAGGCCAAGGCCAAAACCAGCAGGGCCTCAGGCAGGCCAAGGCCAAAACCAGCAGGGCCCCAGATAAGCAGTAGGGACCGAGACAATCAGTAGGGCCCTAGATAAGCCAAGGCCTAAACCAGTAAGACCTGAGACAACCAGTAGGATCCGAGATAGGCCAAGGTCAAAACCAGTAGGGCCCGTGGCAAAACAACAAGGCCTGAGACAGGCCTAGGCCAAGACGAGGAAGGTCCGAGACAACCAGTATGGCCTGAGAGAGGCCAAGGCCTAAACCAGTAGGGCCCGAGATATCCAGTAGGGCCCCAGACAGGCCAAGGCCAAAACTAGTAGGGCCCAAGATAAACAGTAGGGCCCGAGAGGGGCCAAGGCCTAAACCAGTAGGGCCTGAAACAAGTAAAGCCCGAGACAGGCCAAGACCAGTAGGGCCAGATACAAACAGTAGGGCCCGAGACAGGCCAAGGCCAAAATCAGTCAGACCCAAAACTACTGGCAGGGCCCGAGGCAGGCCAAAGCCAAAATTAGTAAGGCCCGATACAACCAACCGGACAAGAGACAGGCCAAGGCCAAAACCAGTCGAGCCCGAGACAGGCCAAGGCCAAAGCCAGCCAGGCCAGAGAGAAGCCAAGGCCAAACCAAGCCAGGCTTGAAGGAGGCCAAGGCCAAAATCAGTCAGGCCTGAGACTACTGGTAGGGCCTGGACAGGCCACAGCCAAAATTAGTAAGGCCCGAGACAACCAACCGGGCCAGAGACAGGCCAAGGCCAAAACCTGTAGCGCTTGGGACAATCAATAGGGTCCAACACAGGCCAAAGACATTACTAGTCGGGCCCGAAACAACCATCCGAGCCAGAGACAGGCCAAGGCCAAAACCAATAGGGCAAAAGACAACTAGTGGGGCCTGACACAGGCCAAAGCCAAAACAAGCAGGAGGCGAGACAACCAACAGGGCCTGAGACAGGCCAAGGCCAAAACCAGCAGGTCCGAGGCAGCCAGTAGGGCCTGAAACAACCAGTAGGTCCCGAGACAGGCTAAGGCCAAAACCAGCATGACTGAGACAAGCCAAGGCCAAAACTAGTGAAGTCCGAGACAACCAGTGGGGCCAGATACAGGTCAAGGCCAAATCCAGCAGAGGCCGACACAACCAGTAAGGCCCATGACAAGCCAAGGCCTAAACCAGTAGGGCCCGAGACAGCCAGTATGGCCCAAGAAAAGCCAAGGCCAAAACCAGCAGGGCCCGTGGCAGCTCTAGATCAAAACTAACAGAGCCCTAGAGAGGCCAAGGCCAAAACCAGTAGGGTCAGAGACAACCAGTAGGGCCGAGAGAGGCCAAGGCCAAAATCAGTAGATCCCGAGACAACCAGTAGGGCCCATGACAAGCCAAGGCCTAAGCTAGTAGGGCCCGAGACAGGCCAAGGCCAAAAGCAGCAGGGCCCGTGGCACGCCTAGGTCAAAGCTAGCAGAGCCCTAGACAGGCCAAGGCCAAAACCAGTAGGGCCCGAGACAACCAGTAGGGGGAGAGAGGTCAAGGCCGAAATCAGTAGAGCCCAAGACAACCAGTAGGGCCCGAGACAGGCCAAGGCCAAAACCTGTAGGGCCCAAGATAACCAGTAGGACCCCGGAGAGGCCAAGGACTAAACCAGTAGGGCCCAAGACAACCAGTAGGGCCCGATTGAAGCCAAGGTCTAAAAAACAGTAGTGCCTGAGACAACAAGTAAGGCCCTAGACAGGCCAAGGCCAAGACCAGTAGGGCCCGAGAAAAGCAGTAGGGCCCGAGACAGGCCAAGACCAAAATCAGTCAGGCCCGAGACTATCGGTAGGGCCCGAGACAGGCAAAAGCCAATATTAGTAAGGCCCGAGACAACCAACCGGTCAAAAGACAGGCCAAGGCCAAAACCAATCGGGCCTCAGACAGGCCAAAGCCAAAACAAGCCGAGCCCGAGAGAGGCCAAGGCCAAAACAAGCTGGGCCTGACGCAGGCCAAGGCAAAAGTCAGTAGGAACTGAGACAACCAGTAGGGCCCGAGACAGGCTAAGGCCAAAACCAGTAGCGCTCGAGAAAATCAATAGGTTCTGACACAAGCCAAACTAGTGGGGACCAACACAGGCCAAAGCCAAAAGAAGCAGGATACGAGACAACCAGTAGGGCCCGAGACAGGTCAAGGCTAAAACCAGCAGGCCCGAGACAACCAGTAGGTCCCAAGACAGGCTATGGTCAAAACCAGCAAGGCCTGAGACAGGTCAAGGCCAAAATCTGTAGGGCCCAAGACAACCAGTAGGGCTAGAGATAAGTAATGGCCAAAACCAGTAGGACTCAATACAACCAGTAGGGCCCGAAACAGGCCAAGGCCAAAACCAGTGGAGCCCGAGATAACCAGTAGGGCCCGAGACAGGCCAAGGCCAAAACCAGCAGGGGCCGAGACAACAAGTATGGCCTGAAACTTCAGTAGGGCCTGAGACAGGCCAAGGCCAAAACCAGCAGGGGGCGAGACAACAAGTATGGCCTGAAACTTCCAGTAGGGCCCGAGAAAAGTCAAGGCCAAAACCAGTAGGGCCCGAAACAACCGTAAAGCCTCACAGAGGCCAAGGCCTAAGCCAGTAGGGACCGAGACAACCAGTAGGACCCCAGACAGACCAAGGCCAAAACCAGTAGGGCCCGAGACAACCAGTAGGGCCCCAGACAGGCCAAGGCCAAAACCAGCAGGGGCCAAGACAACCAGTAGGGCATGACACAGGCCAAGGCCAACACAAGTAGGGCTCGAAACAACCAGTAAGGCCGAGACAGGCCAAGGCCAAGACCAGGAGAGCCCGAGACAACCAGTAGGGCCTGAGACAACCAGTAGGGCCTGAAACAACCAGTAGGGCCTGAAACAACCAGTAGGGTCAGAGACAGGCCAAGGCCAAAATCAGTAAGGCTCGAGAAAACCAGTCGGGTCCGAGAAAAGCCAAGGCCAAAAAGAATAGGGCCCGAGACAACCAGTACGGCATGAGAGAGGCCAAGGCCAAAATCAGTAGGGCCCGAAACAACCAGCCGGGCCACAGACAGGCCAAGGCCAAAACCAATAGGGCCCAAGACAACTAGAAGGGCCCGACACAGTTCAAGGCCAAAACCAGCAGGCCCGAGACAACCATTATGGCCTGAAACAACCAGTAGGTCCTGAGACAGGCCAAGGCCAAAACCAGCAAGGCCTGAGACAGGCAAAGGCCAAATCCAGGAAGGCTCGAGACAACCAGTAAGGCCTGAAAAAAACAGTAGGGCCCGAGATAACCAGTAAGGCCTGAAACAACCAGTAGGGCCCAAGAAAGGCCTAGGCAAAAACCAGCAAAGACTGGGACAACCAGTAGGGTCCGAGACAAGCCAAGGCCAAAACCAGTAGGGCTCGAGACAACGAGTAGCGTCCGAGACAGACCAAGACCAAAACCAGTAGGGCCTGAGGCAGGCCTAGGCCAAAACCAGCAGGGCCCGAGGCAGGCCTGGGCCAAAACCAGCAGGGCCCAATATAAACAGTAGGGACCGAGACAGGCAATGGCCAAAACCAGTAGGGCCCAAGACAACCAGTAGGACCCGAGAAATGCCAAGGTCAAAACCAGTAGGGCCCGAGACATCCAGTAAGGCTGGAGACAGGCAAAGGCCAAAACCAGCAGAGCCCGAGATGGGCCAAGGCCAAAACCAGTAGAGCCCAAGACAACCAGTAGGGCCAGAGACAGGCCAAGGCCAAAACCAGTAGGGTCCAAGATAACCAGTAGGGACAGAGACAAGCAAAGGCCAAAACCAGTAGAGCCCAAGATAATCAGTAGGACCCGAGATATGCCAAGGTCAAAACCAGTAGGGCCAGAGACATCCAGTAAGGCCGGAGAGAGGCCAAGGCCTTAACCAGCAGGGCCCGAGACAGGCCAAGGCCAAAACCAGCAGGGCCCGAGACAGGCCAAGGTCAAAACCAGTAGGGCCCGTGACAACCTGTAGGGCCAAGAATAAGTCAAGTGCAAAACCATTAAGGCTCAATACAACCAGTAGGGCCCAGAGGCAGGCAAAGGCCAAAACCAGCAGGGGCCGAGACAACCAGTAGGGCCTGAAACAACCAGTAGGGCCCGAGACAACCAGTACAGCCTGAGAGAGGCCAAGGCTTAAACAAGTAGGGCCAGAGACAACCTGTAGGGCCCCAGACAGGCCAAGGTCAAAATCATTAGGGCCTGAGACAACCAGTAGGGCCCGAGAAAAGCCAGAGCCAAAACCAATAGGCCCGGAGAAAACCATTAAGGCCCGAGAGAGGCCAAGGCCTAAACCAGTAGGGCCCGAGACAACCAGTAGGGCCGAGATACACCAATGCCACAACCAGTAGAGCCCGAGACAACAGGTAGGGCCCGAGACAGGCCATGGTCAAAATAAGTAGGGCCCGAGACAACCGGTAGGGCCTGAGACAGGCCAAGGCAAAAATCCGTAGGGCACTATACAACCAGTAGAGCCCAAGATAGGCTAAGGCAAAAACCAGTAGCGTTCGAGACACTCAGTAAGGCCTGACACAGGCCAAGGCCAAAACCAGCAGGGCCCGAGGCAGGCCTGGGCCAAAACCAGCTGGGCCCGAGGCAGGCCAAGTCCAAAACCAGTAGGGCCTAAGACAATCACTAGGGCCTGAGACAACCAAAGCTTAAACCAGTAGGGCCCGAGACAACCAGTAGGACCCGAGAAATGCCAAGGTCAAAACCAGTAGGGCCTGAGACATCCAGTAAGGCCGGAGAGAGGTCAAGTCCTTAGCCAGTAGGGCCTGAGACAACGAGTAGGGCCCGAGACAGGCCAAGGCCAAAACCAGTAGGGCCTGTGGCAGGCCTAGGCAAAAACCAACAAGGCCTAAGACAGGCTAAGGCCAAAACCAGTAGGGCCCGAAACATCCATTAAGGCCGGAGAGAGGTCAAGACCTTAACCAGTAGGGCCCGAGACAATGAGTAGGGTCCGAGACAGATTAAGCCCAAAACCAGCAGGGCCCGTGGCAGGCCTAGGCCAAAACCAACAAGGCCTGAGACAGGTCAAGGTCAAAACCAGTAGTACCCGAGACAACCAGTAGGGCCAGGGATAAGTCAAGGCCAAAACCAGTAGGGCTCGATACAACCAGTAGGTCCCGAGACAGGCCAAGGCCAAAACCAGTAGGGCCCGAGATAGGCCAAGGCCAAAACCAGCAGGGGCCCAAGACAACCAGTAGGGCCTGATACAGGCCAAGGTCATCACAAGCATAGCTCATTACAAGCAGTAAGGCCGAGACAGGCCAAAGCCAAAACCAGTAGTACCTAAGACAACCAGTAGGGCCTGAAACTACCAGTAGGGCCTGAGACAACCAGTACAGCCTGAGAGAGGTCAAGGCCTAAACCAGTAGGGCCCTAGACAACCAATAGGGCCCCAGACAGGCCAAAGCCAAAATCATTAGGACCTGACACAACCAGTAGGGCCCGAGAAAAGCCAAGGCCAAAACCAGTAGGCCGCGAGACAACCAGTAAGGCCCGAGAGAGGCTAAGGCCTAAACCAGTAGGGCCCGAGACAACCAGTAGGGCCCGAGATAGGCCAATGCCAAAACCAGTAGGGCCCGAGACAACCGGTTGGGCCTGAGAGAGACCAAGTCAAAATTGGTAGGGCCCGAGACAACCAGTAGAGCCCGAGACAGGCCAAGGCCAAAACCAGTAGTGCTCAAGACAATCAGTAAGGCCTGACACAGGCCAAGGCCAAAACTAGTCAGGACCGAAACATCAGCTGAGCCAGAGACAGGCAAAGGCCAAAACTAGTAGGGTCCAAGGCAAGCAGTCGGGCCCAACGCAGGCCAAAGCTAAAACAAGTAGGACAAGAGACAACCAGTAGGGTCCGAGACAGGCCAAGGCCAAAACCAGAAGGCCCGAGGCAACCAGTAGGGCCGAGACAGGCAAAGGCCAAAAACAGTAGAGCCCGAGACCACCAGTAGGGCCAGAGAGAGGCCAACAACTAATTCAGTAGGGCCCAAGACAACCAGTAGTGCCCGATTGAAGCCAAGGTCTAAACCAGTAGGGCCCGAGACAGGCCAAGGCGAAAACAAGTAGGGCCCAAGACAACCAGTAGGGTCCGATGGAAGTCAAGGTCTAAACCAATAGGGTCTGAGACAAGTAAGGCCCGAGACAGGCCAAGGCCAAGACCAGTAGGGACAGAAACAAACAGGAGGGCCCGAGACAGGCTAAGGCCAAAATCAGTCAGGCCCGAGGCTACTGGTAGGGCCCGAGACAGGCCAAAGCCAAAATTATTAAGGCCCGAGACAACCAACAAAAGACAGGCCAAGGCCAAAACCAGTCGGGTCTGAGGCAGGCCAAGGCCAAAATCAGTAGGAACTGAGACAACCAGTAGGGCCCGGACAGGCCAAGGCCAAAACTAGTAGCGCTCAAGACAATCAATAGGGTCCAACACAGGCCAAGGCCAAAACTAGTCGGGCCCAAAACAACCATCCAGGCCAGAGACAGGCCAAGGCAAAAACCAGTAGGGCCCAAGACAACTAGTGGGGCCCAACAAAAGCCAAAGCCAAAACAAGCAGGATGCGAGACTACCAGTAGGGCTCGAGACAGGCCAAGGCCAAAACCAGCAGGCCCGAGACAACCAGTAGGGCTTTAAACAACCAGTAGGTCCCAAGACAAGCTAAGGTCAAAACCAGCAAGGCCTGAGACAGGTCAAGGTCAAAATCAGTAGGGCCCAAGACAACCAGTAGGGCCAGAAAAAGGTAATGGCCAAAACCAGTAAGGCTCGATACAACCAGTAGGGCCCGAGAAAGGCCAAGGCCAAAATCAGTAGGGCCTAAGATAATCAGTAGGGCCCGAGACAGGCCAAGGCCAAAACCAACAGGGCTCTAGACAACCAGTGAGGCCAGAGAGAGGCCAAGGCCTAAGCCAGTAGGGCCCGATACAACCAGTAGGGCCCGAGGCAGGCCAAAGCCAAAATCAGCAGGACCCGTGGCAGGCATAGGTCAAAACCAGCAAAGCCCGAGACAGGCCAAGGTCAAAACCACTAGGGCCCGAGACAAACAGAAAGGCCGAAACAGGTCAAGGCCAAAATCATTAGCGCCCAAGACAACCAATAGGGCCCGAGACAAGCCAAGGCCAAAGCCAGTAGGACTCAAGATAACCAGTAGGGCCCAAGAGAGGCCAAGAACTAAACCAGTAGGGCCCAAGACAACCAGTATGGCCTGATTGAAGCCCGAGACAGGCCAAGACCAGTAGGGCCCGAGACAGGCAAAGGCCAAAATCAGTCAAGCCCGAGACTACCATTAGGGTCCGAGACAGGCCAAAGCCATAATTTGTAAGGCCCGAGACAACCAACCGGGCAAGAGACAGGCCAAGGTCAAAACCAGTCGGACCTAAGACTGGCCAAGGCCAAAGCCAGCCGGACCTGAGAGAAGCCAAGGTAAAAACAAGCCGGGCCTGAGGGAGGCCAAGGCCAAAATCAGTAGGAACTGAGACAATCAATAGGGTCCGACACAGGCCAAAACTAGTCAGGCCCAAAACAACCAGTCGGGCCAGAGAGAGGTCAAGGCCAAAACCAGTAGGAAGGGTCCAAGACACCTAGTGGGGCCCGACACAGGCCAAAGCCAAAACAAGCAGGACACGAGACAACCAGCAGGGCCTGAAACAACCCGTAGTTCCCGAGACAGGCTAAGGTCAAAACCAGCAAGGCCAGAGACAGGCCAACGCCAAAACCAGCAGGCCCGAGACAACCAGTAGCGCCTGAAACAACCAGTAGGTCCCGAGAAAGGCTAAGGTCAAAACCAGAAAGGCCTGAGACAGGCCAAGGTCAAAACCAGTAGGGCCCGATACAGCCAGTAGGGCCCGAGACAGGCCAACGCCAAAACCAGTAGGGCCCGAGAAAACCAGTAGAGCCCGAGACAGGCCAAGGCCAAAACCAGCAGGGATGGAGACAACCAGTAGGACCGGACACAGGCCAAGGCCAACATAAGCAGGGCTCGAGGCAACCAGTAATGCAGAGACAGGCCAAGGCAAAATCCAGGAGGTCCCGAGACAACCAGTAGGGCCTGAAACAACCAGTAGGGCCCGAGACAGGCCAAGGCCAAAAACCGTAGGTCCCAAGAAACGCCAAGGCCAAAGCCAGTAGGGCCCGAGACAACCAGTACGGCCCGAGAGACGCCAAGGCCTAAACCAGTAGGGCCCAAGACAACCAGTATTGCTCCAGACAGGCCAAGGCCAAAAACAGTAGAGTAGGAGACTACCAGTAGGGCCAGGGACAGGCCAAGGCCAAAATCAGTAGGGCCAGAGACAACTTGTAGGGCCCGAGACAGGCCAACGCCAAAATCTGTAGGTCACGAGACAACCAGTAGGGCTTTAGACAGGTCAAGGTCAAAACCTGTAGGGCTCGAGACAATCAGTACGGCCCGACACAGGCCAAGGCCAAAACCAGTAGGGCCCAAGACAACTAGTAGGGCCCGACACCGTCCAAGGCCAAAACCAGCAGTCCCAAGACAACCATTATGGTCTGAAATGACCAGTAGGTCCTGAGGCAGGCCAAGGCCAAAACCAGCAAGGCTTGAGGCAGGCCAAGGCCAAATCTAGGAGGGCCCGAGACAATCAGTAAGGCTTGAAAAAAACAGTAGAGCCCGAGACAGGCCAAGGCCAAAACCAGCAGGGATGGAGACAACCAGTAGGACCGGACACAGGCCAAGGCCAACATAAGCAGGGCTCGAGGCAACCAGTAATGCAGAGACAGGCCAAGGCAAAATCCAGGAGGTCCCGAGACAACCAGTGAGGCCTGAAACAACCAGTAGGGCCCGAGACAGGCCAAGGCCAAAAACAGTAGGTCCCAAGTAACGCCAAGGCCAAAGCCAATAGGGCCCGAGACAACCAGTACGGCCCGAGAGACGCCAAGGCCTAAACCAGTAGGGCCCAAGACAACCAGTATTGCTCCAGACAGGCCAAGGCCAAAAACGGTAGAGTAGGAGACTACCAGTAGGGCCAGGGACAGGCCAAGGCCAAAATCAGTAGGGCCAGAGACAACTTGTAGGGCCCGAGACAGGCCAATGCCAAAATCTGTAGGTCACGAGACAACCAGTAGGGCTTTAGACAGGTCAAGGTCAAAACCTGTAGGGCTCGAGACAATCAGTACGGCCCGACACAGGCCAAGGCCAAAACCAGTAGGGCCCAAGACAACTAGTAGGGTCCGACACCGTCCAAGGCCAAAACCAGCAGTCCCAAGACAACCATTATGGTCTGAAACGACCAGTAGGTCCTGAGGCAGGCCAAGGCCAAAACCAGCAAGGCTTGAGGCAGGCCAAGGCCAAATCCAGGAGGGCCCGAGACAATCAGTAAGGCCTGAAAAAATCAGTTGGGCCCGAAATAACCAGTAGGGTGTGAAACAACCAGTAGGGCCCGAGACAGGTCAAGGCCAAAATCAGCAGGGCCTGAGATAACCCAAAACCAGCAGGGACCGAGACAACCAGTAGGGACCAAGTAAGGCCAAGGCCAAAATCAGTCAGGCCCGAGACTACCATTAGGGTCTGAGACAGGCCAAAGCCAAAATTAGTAAGGCCCGAGACAACTAATCGAGCAAGAGACAGGCCAAGGCCAAAACCAGTTGGACCTGAGACAGGCCAAGGCCAAAACCAGCCGGCCCTGAAAGAAGCCAAGGCAAAATCAAGCCGGGCCTGAGGCAGGCCAAAGCCAATATCAGTATGAACTGAGACAATCAATAGGGTCCGATACAGGCCAAGGCCAAAACTAGTCAGGCACAAAACAACCAGCCGGGCCAGAGACAGGCCAAGGTCAAAACCAGTAGGGCCCAAGAAACCTAGTGGGGCCCGATACAGGCCAAAGCCTAAATAAGCAGGACGCGAGACAACAAGTAGGGCCCGAAACAGGCCAAGGCCAAAACCAACAGGCCCGAGACAACCAGTAGGGCCTGAAACAACCAGTAGGTCCCGAGACAGGCCAAGGTCAAAACCAGCAAGACCTGAGACAGGCCAAGGCCAAAACCAGTAGGGCCTGAGACAACCAATAGGGCCAGAGATAATTGAAGGCCAAAACTAGTAGGGCTCGATACAACCAGTAGGGCCTGAGACAGGCCAAGGCCAAAACCAGCAGGTCCGAGACAACCAGTAGGGCCTGAAACAACCAGTAGGTCCCGAGACAGGCTAAGGTTAAAACCAGCAAGGCCTGAGACAGGCCAAGGCCAAAACCAGTAGGGTCCGAGACAACCAGTAGGGCCACAGATAAGTCAAGGAAAAAAACAGTAGGGCTCAATACAACTAGTAGGGCCCGAGACAGGCCAAAGCCAAAACCAGTAGGGGTTGAGAAAACCAGTAGGGCCCGGCACAGGCCAAGGCCAAGACAAGCAGAGTTCGAGACAACCAGTAAGGCCAAGACAGGCCAAGGCTAAAACCAGGAGGTCCCGAGACAACCAGTAGGGCCTGAAACAACCAGTAGGGCCCAATACAGGCTAAGGCCAAAATCAGTCAGGCCCGAGTCTACCGTTAGGGTCCAAGACAGGCCAAAATAAAATTATTAAGGCCCGAGACAACCAACCGGGCAAGAGATAGGTCAAGGCCAAAACCAGTCGGACCTGAGACAGGTCAAGGCCAAAACCAGCCGGGTCTTAGAGAAGCCAAGGCCAAAACAAGCCGGGCCTAAGGTAAGCCAAGGCCAAAATCAGTAGGAACTGAGACAATCAATAGGGTCCGACACAGGCCAAGGCCAAAACTAGTCAGGCCGGAAACAACCAGCCAGGCCACAGACAGTCCGAGGCAGAAACCAGTAGGGCCCAAGACACCTAGTGGGGCCCGACACAGGTGAAGGCCAAAACCAGCAGGCCCTAGACGACCATTAGGGCCTGAAACAACCAGTAGGTCTCGAGACAGGCTAAGGTCAAAACTATAAAGGCCTGAGACAGGCCAAGGCCAAAACCAGTAGGGTCCGAGACAACCAGTAAGACCTGAAATAAGTCAAGGCCAAAACCAGTACAGCTTGATACAACCAGTAGGGCCCGAGACAGACCAAGGCCAAAACCAGCAGGGGCCGAGACAACCAGAAGGGCCCGACACAGGCCAAGGCCAACACAAACAGGGCTCGAGAAAAGCCAAGGCCAAAGCCAGTAGGGCCCGAGACAACCAGTACGGCCCGAGAAAAACCAAGGACAAAATTAGTCGGGACTGAAACAACCAGCCGGGCCTGAAAGAAGCCAAGGCAAAATCAAGCCGGGCCTGAGGCAGGCCAAGGCCAATATCAGTATGAACTGAGACAATCAATAGGGTCCGACACAGGCCAAGGCCAAAACTAGTCAGGCACAAAACAACCAGCCGGGCCAGAGACAGGCCAAGGTCAAAACCAGTAGGGCCCAAGAAACCTAGTGGGTCCCGATACAGGCCAAAGCCTAAACAAGCAGGACGCGAGACAACAAGTAGGGCCCGAGACAGGTCAAGGCCAAAACCAGCAGGCCCGAGACAACCAGTAGGGCCTGAAACAACCAGTAGGTTCCGAGACAGGCTAAGGTCAAAACCAGCAAGGCCTGAGACAGGCCAAGGCCAAAACCAGTAGGGCCTGAGACAACCAGTAGGGCCAGAGATAAGTGAAGGCTAAAACCAGTAGGGCTCGATACAACCAGTAGGGCCCGTGACAGGCCAAGGCCAAAACCAACAGGTCCGAGACAACCAGTAGGGCCTGAAACAACCAATAGGTCCCGAGACAGGCTAAGGTCAAAACCAGCAAGGCCTGAGACAGGCCAAGGCCAAAACCAGTAGGGTCCGAGACAACCAGTAGGGCCACAGATAAGTCAAGGAAAAAAACAGTAGGGCTCGATACAACTAGTAGGGCCCGAGACAGGTCAAAGCCAAAACCAGTAGGGGTCGAGAAAACCAGTAGGGCCCGACACAGGCCAAGGCCAAGACAGGCAGAGTTCGAGACAACCAGTAAGGCCGAGACAGGCCAAGGCCAAAACCAGGAGGTCTCGAGACAACCAGTAGGGCCCGAGACAGGCTAAGGCCAAAATCAGTCAGGCCCAAGACTACCGTTAGGGTCCAAGACAGGCCAAAATAAAATTATTAAGGCCCGAGACAACCAACCGGGCAAGAGATAGGTCAAGGCCAAAACCAGTCGGACCTGAGACAGGTCAAGGCCAAAACCAGCCGGGTCTTAGAGAAGCCAAGGCCAAAACAAGCCGGGCCTAAGGCAAGCCAAGGCCAAAATCAGTAGGAACTGAGACAATCAATAGGGTCCGACACAGGCCAAGGCCGAAACTAGTCAGGCCCGAAACAACCAGCCAGGCCACAGACAGTCCGAGGCAGAAACCAGTAGGGCCCAAGACACCTAGTGGGGCCCGACACAGGTGAAGGCCAAAACCAGCAGGCCCTAGACGACCATTAGGGCCTGAAACAACCAGTAGGTCTCGAGACAGGCTAAGGTCAAAACTATAAAGGCCTGAGACAGGCCCAGGCCAAAACCAGTAGGGTCCGAGACAACCAGTAAGGCCTGAAATAAGTCAAGGCCAAAACCAGTACGGCTTGATACAACCAGTAGGGCCCGAGACAGACCAAGGCCAAAACCAGCAGGGGCCGAGACAACCAGAAGGGCCCGACACAGGCCAAGGCCAACACAAACAGGGCTCGAGAAAAGCCAAGGCCAAAGCCAGTAGGGCCCGAGACAACCAGTACGGCCCGAGAGAGGCCAAGGCCTAAACCAGTAAGGCCCGAGACAACCAGTAGAGCCCCAGACAGGCCAAGGCCAAAAACGGTAGGGCCTGGGACGGGCCAAGGCCAAAATCAGTAGGGCCTGAGACAACTGGTAGGGCCCGAGACAGGCCAACTCCAAAATCTGTAAGGCACGAGACATCCAGTACGGCCTCAGAGAGGTCAAGGTCAAAACCAGTAGGGCTTGAGACAATCAGTAGGGCACAACACACGCCAAAGCCAAAAATTAGTCGGGCCCAGAACAACCAGCCAGCCCAGAGACAGGCCAAGGCCAAAACCAGTAAGGCCCAAGACAACTAGTAGGGCCCGACACAGTCCAAGGCCAAAACCAACAGTCCCGAGACAACCATTATGGCCTGAAGCAACCCGTAGGTCCTGAGACAGGCCAAGGCCAAAACCAGCAAGGCTTGAGACAGGCCAAGGCCAAATCCAGGAGGGCCCGAGACAACCAGTAAGGCCTGAAAAAAACAGTAGAGCCCAATGTAACCAGTAGGTCCTGAGACAGGCCAAGGCCAAAACCAGTAGGGCCCGAGACAACCAATAGGGCCCGAGAAAGGGCAAGGCCAAAACAAGCAGGGCCCAAGATAACCCAAAACCATCAGGGACCGAGACAAACAGTAGGGCCCAAGTAAGGCCAAGGCCAAAGCTAGCAAAGCCAGAGACAACCAGTAGGGTCCGAGACAGGCCAAGACCAAAATCAGTAGGACCCGAGACAATGAGTAGGGCCCCGAGATAGGCCAAGACCAAAACCAGTAGAGCCCGAGACAACAAGTAGGGCCCGAGATAACCAGTAGGGCCTGAAGACCAAAGACTAAGACCAAAACTAGGCAGGCCTAGGCCAAAACCAGCAGAGCCCAAGATAAGCCGTAGGATCCGAGACAGGCTAAGGCCAAAAACAGTAGGGCCCGAGACAATCAGTAGGGCCCGAGAAAAGCCAAGGACAAAATTAGTCGGGACTGAAACAACCAGCCGGGCCTGAAAGAAGCCAAGGCAAAATCAAGCTGGGCCTGAGGCAGGCCAAGGCCAATATCAGTATGAACTGAGACAATCAATAGGGTCCGACACAGGCCAAGGCCAAAACTAGTCAGGCACAAAACAACCAGCCGGGCCAGAGACAGGCCAAGGTCAAAACCAGTAGGGCCCAAGAAACCTAGTGGGTCCCGATACAGGCCAAAGCCTAAACAAGCAGGACGCGAGACAAGTAGGGCCCGAGACAGGTCAAGGCCAAAACCAGCAGGCCCGAGACAACCAGTAGGGCCTGAAACAACCAGTAGGTCCCGAGACAGGCTAAGGTCAAAACCAGCAAGGCCTGAGACAGGCCAAGGCCAAAACCAGTAGGGCCTGAGACAAGCAGTAGGGCCAGAGATAAGTGAAGGCCAAAACCAGTAGGGCTCGATACAACCAGTAGGGCCCGTGACAGGCCAAGGCCAAAACCAACAGGTCCGAGACAACCAGTAGGGCCTGAAACAACCAATAGGTCCCGAGACAGGCTAAGGTCAAAACCAGCAAGGCCTGAGACAGGCCAAGGCCAAAACCAGTAGGGTCCGAGACAACCAGTAGGGCCACAGATAAGTCAAGGAAAAAAACAGTAGGGCTCGATACAACTAGTAGGGCCCGAGACAGGTCAAAGCCAAAACCAGTAGGGGTCGAGAAAACCAGTAGGGCCCGACACAGGCCAAGGCCAA
Organism: Phyllobates terribilis; assembly: GCF_046119375.1. Lineage (NCBI taxonomy): Eukaryota > Metazoa > Chordata > Amphibia > Anura > Dendrobatidae > Phyllobates > Phyllobates terribilis. The sequence goes on from NW_027362771.1 coordinate 487,394,460, forward strand.
GACAGGCAGAGTTCGAGACAACCAGTAAGGCCGAGACAGGCCAAGGCCAAAACCAGGAGGTCTCGAGACAACCAGTAGGGCCCGAGACAGGCTAAGGCCAAAATCAGTCAGGCCCAAGACTACCGTTAGGGTCCAAGACAGGCCAAAATAAAATTATTAAGGCCCGAGACAACCAACCGGGCAAGAGATAGGTCAAGGCCAAAACCAGTCGGACCTGAGACAGGTCAAGGCCAAAACCAGCCGGGTCTTAGAGAAGCCAAGGCCAAAACAAGCCGGGCCTAAGGCAAGCCAAGGCCAAAATCAGTAGGAACTGAGACAATCAATAGGGTCCGACACAGGCCAAGGCCGAAACTAGTCAGGCCCGAAACAACCAGCCAGGCCACAGACAGTCCGAGGCAGAAACCAGTAGGGCCCAAGACACCTAGTGGGGCCCGACACAGGTGAAGGCCAAAACCAGCAGGCCCTAGACGACCATTAGGGCCTGAAACAACCAGTAGGTCTCGAGACAGGCTAAGGTCAAAACTATAAAGGCCTGAGACAGGCCCAGGCCAAAACCAGTAGGGTCCGAGACAACCAGTAAGGCCTGAAATAAGTCAAGGCCAAAACCAGTACGGCTTGATACAACCAGTAGGGCCCGAGACAGACCAAGGCCAAAACCAGCAGGGGCCGAGACAACCAGAAGGGCCCGACACAGGCCAAGGCCAACACAAACAGGGCTCGAGAAAAGCCAAGGCCAAAGCCAGTAGGGCCCGAGACAACCAGTACGGCCCGAGAGAGGCCAAGGCCTAAACCAGTAAGGCCCGAGACAACCAGTAGAGCCCCAGACAGGCCAAGGCCAAAAACGGTAGGGCCTGGGACGGGCCAAGGCCAAAATCAGTAGGGCCTGAGACAACTGGTAGGGCCCGAGACAGGCCAACTCCAAAATCTGTAAGGCACGAGACATCCAGTACGGCCTCAGAGAGGTCAAGGTCAAAACCAGTAGGGCTTGAGACAATCAGTAGGGCACAACACACGCCAAAGCCAAAAATTAGTCGGGCCCAGAACAACCAGCCAGCCCAGAGACAGGCCAAGGCCAAAACCAGTAAGGCCCAAGACAACTAGTAGGGCCCGACACAGTCCAAGGCCAAAACCAACAGTCCCGAGACAACCATTATGGCCTGAAGCAACCCGTAGGTCCTGAGACAGGCCAAGGCCAAAACCAGCAAGGCTTGAGACAGGCCAAGGCCAAATCCAGGAGGGCCCGAGACAACCAGTAAGGCCTGAAAAAAACAGTAGAGCCCAATGTAACCAGTAGGTCCTGAGACAGGCCAAGGCCAAAACCAGTAGGGCCCGAGACAACCAATAGGGCCCGAGAAAGGGCAAGGCCAAAACAAGCAGGGCCCAAGATAACCCAAAACCATCAGGGACCGAGACAAACAGTAGGGCCCAAGTAAGGCCAAGGCCAAAGCTAGCAAAGCCAGAGACAACCAGTAGGGTCCGAGACAGGCCAAGACCAAAATCAGTAGGACCCGAGACAATGAGTAGGGCCCCGAGATAGGCCAAGACCAAAACCAGTAGAGCCCGAGACAACAAGTAGGGCCCGAGATAACCAGTAGGGCCTGAAGACCAAAGACTAAGACCAAAACTAGGCAGGCCTAGGCCAAAACCAGCAGAGCCCAAGATAAGCCGTAGGATCCGAGACAGGCTAAGGCCAAAAACAGTAGGGCCCGAGACAATCAGTAGGGCCCGAGAAAAGCCAAGGACAAAATTAGTCGGGACTGAAACAACCAGCCGGGCCTGAAAGAAGCCAAGGCAAAATCAAGCTGGGCCTGAGGCAGGCCAAGGCCAATATCAGTATGAACTGAGACAATCAATAGGGTCCGACACAGGCCAAGGCCAAAACTAGTCAGGCACAAAACAACCAGCCGGGCCAGAGACAGGCCAAGGTCAAAACCAGTAGGGCCCAAGAAACCTAGTGGGTCCCGATACAGGCCAAAGCCTAAACAAGCAGGACGCGAGACAAGTAGGGCCCGAGACAGGTCAAGGCCAAAACCAGCAGGCCCGAGACAACCAGTAGGGCCTGAAACAACCAGTAGGTCCCGAGACAGGCTAAGGTCAAAACCAGCAAGGCCTGAGACAGGCCAAGGCCAAAACCAGTAGGGCCTGAGACAAGCAGTAGGGCCAGAGATAAGTGAAGGCCAAAACCAGTAGGGCTCGATACAACCAGTAGGGCCCGAGACAGGCCAAGGCCAAAACCAACAGGTCCGAGACAACCAGTAGGGCCTGAAACAACCAATAGGTCCCGAGACAGGCTAAGGTCAAAACCAGCAAGGCCTGAGACAGGCCAAGGCCAAAACCAGTAGGGTCCGAGACAACCAGTAGGGCCACAGATAAGTCAAGGAAAAAAACAGTAGGGCTCGATACAACTAGTAGGGCCCGAGACAGGCCAAAGCCAAAACCAGTAGGGGTCGAGAAAACCAGTAGGGCCCGACACAGGCCAAGGCCAAGACAGGCAGAATTCGAGACAACCAGTAAGGCCGAGACAGGCCAAGGCCAAAACCAGGAGGTCTCGAGACAACCAGTAGGGCCCGAGACAGGCTAAGGCCAAAATCAGTCAGGCCCAAGACTACCGTTAGGGTCCAAGACAGGCCAAAATAAAATTATTAAGGCCCGAGACAACCAACCGGGCAAGAGATAGGTCAAGGGACAAAACCAGTCGGACCTGAGACAGGTCAAGGCCAAAACCAGCCGGGCATTAGAGAAGCCAAGGCCAAAACAAGCCGGGCCTAAGGCAGGCCAAGGCCAAAATCAGTAGGAACTGAGACAATCAATAGGGTCCGACACAGGCCAAGGCCAAAACTAGTCAGGCCCGAAACAACCAGCCAGGCCACAGACAGTCCAAGGCCAAAACCAGTAGGGCCCAAAACACCTAGTGGGGCCTGAAACAGGTGAAGGCCAAAACCAGCAGACCCTAGACGACCATTAGGGCCTGAAACAACCAGTAGGTCCCGACACAGGCTAAGGTCAAAACCAGCAAGACCAGAGACAAGCCAAGGCCAAAACTTGTAGGGCCCGAGACAACCAGTAGGGCCAGAGATAGGCCAAGGCTATAACCAGTAGGGCTCGAGACAGGCCAAGGTCAAAACCAGAAGTACCGAGACAATCAGTAGGGCCTGAAACAACCAGTAGGTCTCGAGACAGGCTAAGGTCAAAACCAGAAAGGCCTGAGACAGGCCAAGGCCAAAACCAGTAGGGTCCGAGGAAACCAGTAATGCCAGAGATAAGTCAAGGCAAAAACCAGTACAGCTTGATACAACCAGTAGGGCCCGAGACACACCAAGGCCAAAACCAGCAGGGACCGAGACAACCAGTAGGGCCCGACACAGGCCAAGGCCAACACAAACAGGGCTCGAGAAAAGCCAAGGCCAAAGCCAGTAGGGCCCGAGACAACCAGTACGGCCCGAGAGAGGCCAAGGCATAAACCAGTAAGGCCCGAGACAACCAGTAGGGCCCCAGACAGGCCAAGGCCAAAAACGGTAGGGCACGAGACAACCAGTAGGGCCTGGGACAGGCCAAGACCAAAATCAGTAGGGCCTGAGACAACTGGTAGGGCCCGAGACAGACCAACTCCAAAATCTGTAAGGCACGAGACATCCAGTACGGCCTCAGAGAGGTCAAAGTCAAAACCAGTAGGGCTTGAAACAATCAGTAGGGCACAACACAGGCCAAGGCCAAAAATTAGTCGGGCCCGGAACAACCAGCCAGCCCAGAGACAGGCCAAGGCCAAAACCAGTAGGGCACAAGACAACTAGTAGGGCCCGACACAGTCCAAGGCCAAAACCAACAGTCCCGAGACAACCAGTAGGGCCCGACACAGGCCAAGGCCAACACAAACAGGGCTCGAGAAAAGCCAAGGCCAAAGCCAGTAGGGCCCGAGACCACCAGTACGGCCCGAGAGAGGCCAAGGCATAAACCAGTAAGGCCTGAGACAACCAGTAGGGCCCCAGACAGTCCAAGGCCAAAAATGGTAGGGCACGAGACAACCAGTAGGGCCTGGGACAGGCCAAGACCAAAATCAGTAGGGCCTGAGACAACTGGTAGGGCCCGAGACAGACCAAGGCCAAAACCAACAGTCCCGAGACAACCATTATGGCCTGAAGCAACCAGTAGGTCCTGAGACAGGCCAAGGCCAAAACCAGCAAGGCTTGAGACAGGCCAAGGCCAAATCCAGGAGGGCCCGAGACAACCAGTAAGGCCTGAAAAAAACAGTAGAGCCCAATGTAACCAGTAGGTCCTGAGACAGGCCAAGGCCAAAACCAGTAGGGCCCGAGACAACCAATAGGGCCCGAGAAAGGGCAAGGCCAAAACAAGCAGGGCCCAAGATAACCCAAAACCATCAGGGACCGAGACAAACAGTAGGGCCCAAGTAAGGCCAAGGCCAAAGCTAGCAAAGCCAGAGACAACCAGTAGGGTCCGAGACAGGCCAAGACCAAAATCAGTAGGACCCGAGACAATGAGTAGGGCCCCGAGATAGGCCAAGACCAAAACCAGTAGAGCCCGAGACAACAAGTAGGGCCCGAGATAACCAGTAGGGCCTGAAGACCAAAGACTAAGACCAAAACTAGGCAGGCCTAGGTCAAAACCAGCAGAGCCCGAGATAAGCCGTAGGATCCGAGACAGGCTAAGGCCAAAAACAGTAGGGCCCGAGACAATCAGTAGGGCCCGAGAAAACCAATAGGGCCCGAAAAAGGGCAAGGCCAAAACAAACAGGGCCCAAGATAACCCAAAACCATTAGGGACTGAGACAAACAGTAGGGCCCAAGTAAGGCCAAGGCCAAAGCTAGCAAAGCCCGAGACAACCAGTAGGGTCCGAGACAGGCCAAGACCAAAATCAGTAGGACTCGAGACAACGAGTAGGGCCCCGAGATATGCCAAGACCAAAACCAGTAAAGCCCGAGACAACAAGTAGGGCCCGAGATAACCAGTAGGGCCTGAAGACCAAAGACTAAGACCAAAACTAGACAGGCCTAGGCCAAAACCAGCAGAGCCCAAGATAAGCCGTAGGATCCGAGACAGGCTAAGGCCAAAAACAGTAGGGCTCGATACAACTAATAGTGCCCGAGACAGGCCAAAGCCAAAACCAGTAGGGGTCGAGAAAATCAGTAGGGCCCGACAGAGGCCAAGGCCAAGACAAGCAGAGTTCGAGACAACCAGTAAGGCCGAGACAGGCCAAGGCCAAAACCAGGAGGTCCCGATACAACCAGTAGGGCCTAAAACAATGAGTAGGGCCCTGAGATAGGCCAAGACCAAAACCAGTAGAGCCAGAGACAACAAGTAGGGCCCGAGATAACCAGTAGGGTCTGAAGACCAAAGACTACCAAAACTAGGCAGGCCTAGGCCAAAACCAGCAGAGCCCGAGATAAGCCGTAGGATCCGAGACAGGCTAAGGCCAAAAACAGTAGGGCCCGAGACAATCAGTAGGGCCCGAGAAAAGCCAAGGACAAAATTAGTCGGGACTGAAACAACCAGCCGGGCCAGAGATAGGCAAAGGCCATAACCAGTAGGGCCCAAGAAAGGCCGGAGACAATCATTATGGCCTGAAAAAAACAGTAGGGCCCGAGACAGGGCAAGGCAAAAACCAGTAGGGCCCGAGACAAGGAGTAGGGACAGAGACAGGCAAAGATGAAAACCAGTAGTGCCCGAGACAACCAGTAGGGCCCGAAACAGGGCAAGGCCAAAACCAGCAGGGCCCAAGGCAGGCCTAAGCCAAAACCAGCAGGGCCCGAGATAAGCCATAGGATCTGAGACAGGCTAAGGCCAAAACCAGTAGGGCCCGAGACAATCAATAGAGCCCGAGACAAGCCAAGGCCTAACCAGTAGGGCCCAAGACATCCAGTAGGACCCCAGAAAAGCCAAGGCCAAAACCAGTAGGGCCCCGAGATATCCAATAAGGCCTGAGACAGACCAAGGCCAAAACCAGTAGGACCCATGGCAGGCCTATGCCAAAACCAGCAAGGCCTGAGACAATTCAAGGCCAAAACCAGTAGGGCTCGATACAACCAGTAGGGCCCGAGATAGGCCAAGGCCAAAACCAGTGAGCCTGAGATAACCAGTAGGGCCTGAGACAGGCTAAGGCCAAAACCAGCAGGGCCCAAGACAACCAATAGAGCCAGAGATAAGTCAAGGCCAAAACCAGTAAGGCCCGAGACAAGGTGTAGGGACAGAGACAGGCAAAGACGAAAACCAGTAGTGCTCGAGACAACCAGTAGGGCCCGAGACAGGCCAAGGCCAAAACCAGCAGGCCCAAGGCAGGCCTAGGCCAAAACCAGCAGAGCCCGAGTTAAGCCGTAGGATCGAGACAGGCTAAGGCCAAAACCAGTAGGGCCCGAGAAAAGCCAAGGCCAAAATTAGTCGGGACCGAAACAACCAGCCGGGCCAGAGATAGGCAAAGGCCAAAACCAGTAGGGCCCAAGGAAGGCCAGAGACAATAATTATGGCCTGAAACAACCAGTAGATCCTGAGACAGGCCAAGGCCAAAATCAGCAAAGCCTGAACTAGGCCAAGGCAAAGACCAGAAGGGCCCAAGACAACCAGTAAAGCCTGACACAACCAGTAGGGCCTGAAGGCCAAAGTCTAAGACAAAAACTAGTTGGGCCTGAGACAGGCCAAGGCCAAAAACAGTAGAGTAGGAGACTACCAGTAGGGCCAGGGACAGGCCAAGGCCAAAATCAGTAGGGCCAGAGACAACTTGTAGGGCCCGAGACAGGCCAACGCCAAAATCTGTAGGTCACGAGACAACCAGTAGGGCTTTAGACAGGTCAAGGTCAAAACCTGTAGGGCTCGAGACAATCAGTACGGCCCGACACAGGCCAAGGCCAAAACCAGTAGGGCCCAAGACAACTAGTAGGGCCCGACACCGTCCAAGGCCAAAACCAGCAGTCCCAAGACAACCATTATGGTCTGAAATGACCAGTAGGTCCTGAGGCAGGCCAAGGCCAAAACCAGCAAGGCTTGAGGCAGGCCAAGGCCAAATCCAGGAGGGCCCGAGACAATCAGTAAGGCTTGAAAAAAACAGTAGAGCCCGAGACAGGCCAAGGCCAAAACCAGCAGGGATGGAGACAACCAGTAGGACCGGACACAGGCCAAGGCCAACATAAGCAGGGCTCGAGGCAACCAGTAATGCAGAGACAGGCCAAGGCAAAATCCAGGAGGTCCCGAGACAACCAGTGAGGCCTGAAACAACCAGTAGGGCCCGAGACAGGCCAAGGCCAAAAACAGTAGGTCCCAAGTAACGCCAAGGCCAAAGCCAGTAGGGCCCGAGACAACCAGTACGGCCCGAGAGACGCCAAGGCCTAAACCAGTAGGGCCCAAGACAACCAGTATTGCTCCAGACAGGCCAAGGCCAAAAACGGTAGAGTAGGAGACTACCAGTAGGGCCAGGGACAGGCCAAGGCCAAAATCAGTAGGGCCAGAGACAACTTGTAGGGCCCGAGACAGGCCAACGCCAAAATCTGTAGGTCACGAGACAACCAGTAGGGCTTTAGACAGGTCAAGGTCAAAACCTGTAGGGCTCGAGACAATCAGTACGGCCCAACACAGGCCAAGGCCAAAACCAGTAGGGCCCAAGACAACTAGTAGGGTCCGACACCGTCCAAGGCCAAAACCAGCAGTCCCAAGACAACCATTATGGTCTGAAACGACCAGTAGGTCCTGAGGCAGGCCAAGGCCAAAACCAGCAAGGCTTGAGGCAGGCCAAGGCCAAATCCAGGAGGGCCCGAGACAATCAGTAAGGCCTGAAAAAATCAGTTGGGCCCGAAATAACCAGTAGGGTGTGAAACAACCAGTAGGGCCCGAGACAGGTCAAGGCCAAAATCAGCAGGGCCTGAGATAACCCAAAACCAGCAGGGACCGAGACAACCAGTAGGGACCAAGTAAGGCCAAGGCCAAAATCAGTCAGGCCCGAGACTACCATTAGGGTCTGAGACAGGCCAAAGCCAAAATTAGTAAGGCCCGAGACAACTAATCGAGCAAGAGACAGGCCAAGGCCAAAACCAGTTGGACCTGAGACAGGCCAAGGCCAAAACCAGCCGGCCCTGAAAGAAGCCAAGGCAAAATCAAGCCGGGCCTGAGGCAGGCCAAAGCCAATATCAGTATGAACTGAGACAATCAATAGGGTCCGATACAGGCCAAGGCCAAAACTAGTCAGGCACAAAACAACCAGCCGGGCCAGAGACAGGCCAAGGTCAAAACCAGTAGGGCCCAAGAAACCTAGTGGGGCCCGATACAGGCCAAAGCCTAAATAAGCAGGACGCGAGACAACAAGTAGGGCCCGAAACAGGCCAAGGCCAAAACCAACAGGCCCGAGACAACCAGTAGGGCCTGAAACAACCAGTAGGTCCCGAGACAGGCCAAGGTCAAAACCAGCAAGACCTGAGACAGGCCAAGGCCAAAACCAGTAGGGCCTGAGACAACCAATAGGGCCAGAGATAATTGAAGGCCAAAACTAGTAGGGCTCGATACAACCAGTAGGGCCTGAGACAGGCCAAGGCCAAAACCAGCAGGTCCGAGACAACCAGTAGGGCCTGAAACAACCAGTAGGTCCCGAGACAGGCTAAGGTTAAAACCAGCAAGGCCTGAGACAGGCCAAGGCCAAAACCAGTAGGGTCCGAGACAACCAGTAGGGCCACAGATAAGTCAAGGAAAAAAACAGTAGGGCTCAATACAACTAGTAGGGCCCGAGACAGGCCAAAGCCAAAACCAGTAGGGGTTGAGAAAACCAGTAGGGCCCGGCACAGGCCAAGGCCAAGACAAGCAGAGTTCGAGACAACCAGTAAGGCCAAGACAGGCCAAGGCTAAAACCAGGAGGTCCCGAGACAACCAGTAGGGCCTGAAACAACCAGTAGGGCCCAATACAGGCTAAGGCCAAAATCAGTCAGGCCCGAGTCTACCGTTAGGGTCCAAGACAGGCCAAAATAAAATTATTAAGGCCCGAGACAACCAACCGGGCAAGAGATAGGTCAAGGCCAAAACCAGTCGGACCTGAGACAGGTCAAGGCCAAAACCAGCCGGGTCTTAGAGAAGCCAAGGCCAAAACAAGCCGGGCCTAAGGTAAGCTAAGGCCAAAATCAGTAGGAACTGAGACAATCAATAGGGTCCGACACAGGCCAAGGCCAAAACTAGTCAGGCCGGAAACAACCAGCCAGGCCACAGACAGTCCGAGGCAGAAACCAGTAGGGCCCAAGACACCTAGTGGGGCCCGACACAGGTGAAGGCCAAAACCAGCAGGCCCTAGACGACCATTAGGGCCTGAAACAACCAGTAGGTCTCGAGACAGGCTAAGGTCAAAACTATAAAGGCCTGAGACAGGCCAAGGCCAAAACCAGTAGGGTCCGAGACAACCAGTAAGACCTGAAATAAGTCAAGGCCAAAACCAGTACAGCTTGATACAACCAGTAGGGCCCGAGACAGACCAAGGCCAAAACCAGCAGGGGCCGAGACAACCAGAAGGGCCCGACACAGGCCAAGGCCAACACAAACAGGGCTCGAGAAAAGCCAAGGCCAAAGCCAGTAGGGCCCGAGACAACCAGTACGGCCCGAGAAAAACCAAGGACAAAATTAGTCGGGACTGAAACAACCAGCCGGGCCTGAAAGAAGCCAAGGCAAAATCAAGCCGGGCCTGAGGCAGGCCAAGGCCAATATCAGTATGAACTGAGACAATCAATAGGGTCCGACACAGGCCAAGGCCAAAACTAGTCAGGCACAAAACAACCAGCCGGGCCAGAGACAGGCCAAGGTCAAAACCAGTAGGGCCCAAGAAACCTAGTGGGTCCCGATACAGGCCAAAGCCTAAACAAGCAGGACGCGAGACAACAAGTAGGGCCCGAGACAGGTCAAGGCCAAAACCAGCAGGCCCGAGACAACCAGTAGGGCCTGAAACAACCAGTAGGTCCCGAGACAGGCTAAGGTCAAAACCAGCAAGGCCTGAGACAGGCCAAGGCCAAAACCAGTAGGGCCTGAGACAACCAGTAGGGCCAGAGATAAGTGAAGGCTAAAACCAGTAGGGCTCGATACAACCAGTAGGGCCCGTGACAGGCCAAGGCCAAAACCAACAGGTCCGAGACAACCAGTAGGGCCTGAAACAACCAATAGGTCCCGAGACAGGCTAAGGTCAAAACCAGCAAGGCCTGAGACAGGCCAAGGCCAAAACCAGTAGGGTCCGAGACAACCAGTAGGGCCACAGATAAGTCAAGGAAAAAAACAGTAGGGCTCGATACAACTAGTAGGGCCCGAGACAGGTCAAAGCCAAAACCAGTAGGGGTCGAGAAAACCAGTAGGGCCCGACACAGGCCAAGGCCAAGACAGGCAGAGTTCGAGACAACCAGTAAGGCCGAGACAGGCCAAGGCCAAAACCAGGAGGTCTCGAGACAACCAGTAGGGCCCGAGACAGGCTAAGGCCAAAATCAGTCAGGCCCAAGACTACCGTTAGGGTCCAAGACAGGCCAAAATAAAATTATTAAGGCCCGAGACAACCAACCGGGCAAGAGATAGGTCAAGGCCAAAACCAGTCGGACCTGAGACAGGTCAAGGCCAAAACCAGCCGGGTCTTAGAGAAGCCAAGGCCAAAACAAGCCGGGCCTAAGGCAAGCCAAGGCCAAAATCAGTAGGAACTGAGACAATCAATAGGGTCCGACACAGGCCAAGGCCGAAACTAGTCAGGCCCGAAACAACCAGCCAGGCCACAGACAGTCCGAGGCAGAAACCAGTAGGGCCCAAGACACCTAGTGGGGCCCGACACAGGTGAAGGCCAAAACCAGCAGGCCCTAGACGACCATTAGGGCCTGAAACAACCAGTAGGTCTCGAGACAGGCTAAGGTCAAAACTATAAAGGCCTGAGACAGGCCCAGGCCAAAACCAGTAGGGTCCGAGACAACCAGTAAGGCCTGAAATAAGTCAAGGCCAAAACCAGTACGGCTTGATACAACCAGTAGGGCCCGAGACAGACCAAGGCCAAAACCAGCAGGGGCCGAGACAACCAGAAGGGCCCGACACAGGCCAAGGCCAACACAAACAGGGCTCGAGAAAAGCCAAGGCCAAAGCCAGTAGGGCCCGAGACAACCAGTACGGCCCGAGAGAGGCCAAGGCCTAAACCAGTAAGGCCCGAGACAACCAGTAGAGCCCCAGACAGGCCAAGGCCAAAAACGGTAGGGCCTGGGACGGGCCAAGGCCAAAATCAGTAGGGCCTGAGACAACTGGTAGGGCCCGAGACAGGCCAACTCCAAAATCTGTAAGGCACGAGACATCCAGTACGGCCTCAGAGAGGTCAAGGTCAAAACCAGTAGGGCTTGAGACAATCAGTAGGGCACAACACACGCCAAAGCCAAAAATTAGTCGGGCCCAGAACAACCAGCCAGCCCAGAGACAGGCCAAGGCCAAAACCAGTAAGGCCCAAGACAACTAGTAGGGCCCGACACAGTCCAAGGCCAAAACCAACAGTCCCGAGACAACCATTATGGCCTGAAGCAACCAGTAGGTCCTGAGACAGGCCAAGGCCAAAACCAGCAAGGCTTGAGACAGGCCAAGGCCAAATCCAGGAGGGCCCGAGACAACCAGTAAGGCCTGAAAAAAACAGTAGAGCCCAATGTAACCAGTAGGTCCTGAGACAGGCCAAGGCCAAAACCAGTAGGGCCCGAGACAACCAATAGGGCCCGAGAAAGGGCAAGGCCAAAACAAGCAGGGCCCAAGATAACCCAAAACCATCAGGGACCGAGACAAACAGTAGGGCCCAAGTAAGGCCAAGGCCAAAGCTAGCAAAGCCAGAGACAACCAGTAGGGTCCGAGACAGGCCAAGACCAAAATCAGTAGGACCCGAGACAATGAGTAGGGCCCCGAGATAGGCCAAGACCAAAACCAGTAGAGCCCGAGACAACAAGTAGGGCCCGAGATAACCAGTAGGGCCTGAAGACCAAAGACTAAGACCAAAACTAGGCAGGCCTAGGCCAAAACCAGCAGAGCCCAAGATAAGCCGTAGGATCCGAGACAGGCTAAGGCCAAAAACAGTAGGGCCCGAGACAATCAGTAGGGCCCGAGAAAAGCCAAGGACAAAATTAGTCGGGACTGAAACAACCAGCCGGGCCTGAAAGAAGCCAAGGCAAAATCAAGCTGGGCCTGAGGCAGGCCAAGGCCAATATCAGTATGAACTGAGACAATCAATAGGGTCCGACACAGGCCAAGGCCAAAACTAGTCAGGCACAAAACAACCAGCCGGGCCAGAGACAGGCCAAGGTCAAAACCAGTAGGGCCCAAGAAACCTAGTGGGTCCCGATACAGGCCAAAGCCTAAACAAGCAGGACGCGAGACAAGTAGGGCCCGAGACAGGTCAAGGCCAAAACCAGCAGGCCCGAGACAACCAGTAGGGCCTGAAACAACCAGTAGGTCCCGAGACAGGCTAAGGTCAAAACCAGCAAGGCCTGAGACAGGCCAAGGCCAAAACCAGTAGGGCCTGAGACAAGCAGTAGGGCCAGAGATAAGTGAAGGCCAAAACCAGTAGGGCTCGATACAACCAGTAGGGCCCGAGACAGGCCAAGGCCAAAACCAACAGGTCCGAGACAACCAGTAGGGCCTGAAACAACCAATAGGTCCCGAGACAGGCTAAGGTCAAAACCAGCAAGGCCTGAGACAGGCCAAGGCCAAAACCAGTAGGGTCCGAGACAACCAGTAGGGCCACAGATAAGTCAAGGAAAAAAACAGTAGGGCTCGATACAACTAGTAGGGCCCGAGACAGGCCAAAGCCAAAACCAGTAGGGGTCGAGAAAACCAGTAGGGCCCGACACAGGCCAAGGCCAAGACAGGCAGAATTCGAGACAACCAGTAAGGCCGAGACAGGCCAAGGCCAAAACCAGGAGGTCTCGAGACAACCAGTAGGGCCCGAGACAGGCTAAGGCCAAAATCAGTCAGGCCCAAGACTACCGTTAGGGTCCAAGACAGGCCAAAATAAAATTATTAAGGCCCGAGACAACCAACCGGGCAAGAGATAGGTCAAGGGACAAAACCAGTCGGACCTGAGACAGGTCAAGGCCAAAACCAGCCGGGCATTAGAGAAGCCAAGGCCAAAACAAGCCGGGCCTAAGGCAGGCCAAGGCCAAAATCAGTAGGAACTGAGACAATCAATAGGGTCCGACACAGGCCAAGGCCAAAACTAGTCAGGCCCGAAACAACCAGCCAGGCCACAGACAGTCCAAGGCCAAAACCAGTAGGGCCCAAAACACCTAGTGGGGCCTGAAACAGGTGAAGGCCAAAACCAGCAGACCCTAGACGACCATTAGGGCCTGAAACAACCAGTAGGTCCCGACACAGGCTAAGGTCAAAACCAGCAAGACCAGAGACAAGCCAAGGCCAAAACTTGTAGGGCCCGAGACAACCAGTAGGGCCAGAGATAGGCCAAGGCTATAACCAGTAGGGCTCGAGACAGGCCAAGGTCAAAACCAGAAGTACCGAGACAATCAGTAGGGCCTGAAACAACCAGTAGGTCTCGAGACAGGCTAAGGTCAAAACCAGAAAGGCCTGAGACAGGCCAAGGCCAAAACCAGTAGGGTCCGAGGAAACCAGTAATGCCAGAGATAAGTCAAGGCAAAAACCAGTACAGCTTGATACAACCAGTAGGGCCCGAGACACACCAAGGCCAAAACCAGCAGGGACCGAGACAACCAGTAGGGCCCGACACAGGCCAAGGCCAACACAAACAGGGCTCGAGAAAAGCCAAGGCCAAAGCCAGTAGGGCCCGAGACAACCAGTACGGCCCGAGAGAGGCCAAGGCATAAACCAGTAAGGCCCGAGACAACCAGTAGGGCCCCAGACAGGCCAAGGCCAAAAACGGTAGGGCACGAGACAACCAGTAGGGCCTGGGACAGGCCAAGACCAAAATCAGTAGGGCCTGAGACAACTGGTAGGGCCCGAGACAGACCAACTCCAAAATCTGTAAGGCACGAGACATCCAGTACGGCCTCAGAGAGGTCAAAGTCAAAACCAGTAGGGCTTGAAACAATCAGTAGGGCACAACACAGGCCAAGGCCAAAAATTAGTCGGGCCCGGAACAACCAGCCAGCCCAGAGACAGGCCAAGGCCAAAACCAGTAGGGCACAAGACAACTAGTAGGGCCCGACACAGTCCAAGGCCAAAACCAACAGTCCCGAGACAACCAGTAGGGCCCGACACAGGCCAAGGCCAACACAAACAGGGCTCGAGAAAAGCCAAGGCCAAAGCCAGTAGGGCCCGAGACCACCAGTACGGCCCGAGAGAGGCCAAGGCATAAACCAGTAAGGCCTGAGACAACCAGTAGGGCCCCAGACAGTCCAAGGCCAAAAATGGTAGGGCACGAGACAACCAGTAGGGCCTGGGACAGGCCAAGACCAAAATCAGTAGGGCCTGAGACAACTGGTAGGGCCCGAGACAGACCAAGGCCAAAACCAACAGTCCCGAGACAACCATTATGGCCTGAAGCAACCAGTAGGTCCTGAGACAGGCCAAGGCCAAAACCAGCAAGGCTTGAGACAGGCCAAGGCCAAATCCAGGAGGGCCCGAGACAACCAGTAAGGCCTGAAAAAAACAGTAGAGCCCAATGTAACCAGTAGGTCCTGAGACAGGCCAAGGCCAAAACCAGTAGGGCCCGAGACAACCAATAGGGCCCGAGAAAGGGCAAGGCCAAAACAAGCAGGGCCCAAGATAACCCAAAACCATCAGGGACCGAGACAAACAGTAGGGCCCAAGTAAGGCCAAGGCCAAAGCTAGCAAAGCCAGAGACAACCAGTAGGGTCCGAGACAGGCCAAGACCAAAATCAGTAGGACCCGAGACAATGAGTAGGGCCCCGAGATAGGCCAAGACCAAAACCAGTAGAGCCCGAGACAACAAGTAGGGCCCGAGATAACCAGTAGGGCCTGAAGACCAAAGACTAAGACCAAAACTAGGCAGGCCTAGGCCAAAACCAGCAGAGCCCGAGATAAGCCGTAGGATCCGAGACAGGCTAAGGCCAAAAACAGTAGGGCCCGAGACAATCAGTAGGGCCCGAGAAAACCAATAGGGCCCGAAAAAGGGCAAGGCCAAAACAAACAGGGCCCAAGATAACCCAAAACCATTAGGGACTGAGACAAACAGTAGGGCCCAAGTAAGGCCAAGGCCAAAGCTAGCAAAGCCCGAGACAACCAGTAGGGTCCGAGACAGGCCAAGACCAAAATCAGTAGGACTCGAGACAACGAGTAGGGCCCCGAGATATGCCAAGACCAAAACCAGTAAAGCCCGAGACAACAAGTAGGGCCCGAGATAACCAGTAGGGCCTGAAGACCAAAGACTAAGACCAAAACTAGACAGGCCTAGGCCAAAACCAGCAGAGCCCAAGATAAGCCGTAGGATCCGAGACAGGCTAAGGCCAAAAACAGTAGGGCTCGATACAACTAATAGTGCCCGAGACAGGCCAAAGCCAAAACCAGTAGGGGTCGAGAAAATCAGTAGGGCCCGACAGAGGCCAAGGCCAAGACAAGCAGAGTTCGAGACAACCAGTAAGGCCGAGACAGGCCAAGGCCAAAACCAGGAGGTCCCGATACAACCAGTAGGGCCTAAAACAATGAGTAGGGCCCTGAGATAGGCCAAGACCAAAACCAGTAGAGCCAGAGACAACAAGTAGGGCCCGAGATAACCAGTAGGGTCTGAAGACCAAAGACTACCAAAACTAGGCAGGCCTAGGCCAAAACCAGCAGAGCCCGAGATAAGCCGTAGGATCCGAGACAGGCTAAGGCCAAAAACAGTAGGGCCCGAGACAATCAGTAGGGCCCGAGAAAAGCCAAGGACAAAATTAGTCGGGACTGAAACAACCAGCAAAGGCCATAACCAGTAGGGCCCAAGAAAGGCCGGAGACAATCATTATGGCCTGAAAAAACCAGTAGGGCCCGAGACAGGGCAAGGCAAAAACCAGTAGGGCCCGAGACAAGGAGTAGGGACAGAGACAGGCAAAGATGAAAACCAGTAGTGCCCGAGACAACCAGTAGGGCCCGAAACAGGGCAAGGCCAAAACCAGCAGGGCCCAAGGCAGGCCTAAGCCAAAACCAGCAGGGCCCGAGATAAGCCATAGGATCTGAGACAGGCTAAGGCCAAAACCAGTAGGGCCCGAGACAATCAATAGAGCCCGAGACAAGCCAAGGCCTAACCAGTAGGGCCCAAGACATCCAGTAGGACCCCAGAAAAGCCAAGGCCAAAACCAGTAGGGCCCCGAGATATCCAATAAGGCCTGAGACAGACCAAGGCCAAAACCAGTAGGACCCATGGCAGGCCTATGCCAAAACCAGCAAGGCCTGAGACAATTCAAGGCCAAAACCAGTAGGGCTCGATACAACCAGTAGGGCCCGAGATAGGCCAAGGCCAAAACCAGTGAGCCTGAGATAACCAGTAGGGCCTGAGACAGGCTAAGGCCAAAACCAGCAGGGCCCAAGACAACCAATAGAGCCAGAGATAAGTCAAGGCCAAAACCAGTAAGGCCCGAGACAAGGTGTAGGGACAGAGACAGGCAAAGACGAAAACCAGTAGTGCTCGAGACAACCAGTAGGGCCCGAGACAGGCCAAGGCCAAAACCAGCAGGCCCAAGGCAGGCCTAGGCCAAAACCAGCAGAGCCCGAGTTAAGCCGTAGGATCGAGACAGGCTAAGGCCAAAACCAGTAGGGCCCGAGAAAAGCCAAGGCCAAAATTAGTCGGGACCGAAACAACCAGCCGGGCCAGAGATAGGCAAAGGCCAAAACCAGTAGGGCCCAAGGAAGGCCAGAGACAATAATTATGGCCTGAAACAACCAGTAGATCCTGAGACAGGCCAAGGCCAAAATCAGCAAAGCCTGAACTAGGCCAAGGCAAAGACCAGAAGGGCCCAAGACAACCAGTAAAGCCTGACACAACCAGTAGGGCCTGAAGGCCAAAGTCTAAGACAAAAACTAGTTGGGCCTGAGACAGGCCAAGGCCAAAAACAGTAGAGTAGGAGACTACCAGTAGGGCCAGGGACAGGCCAAGGCCAAAATCAGTAGGGCCAGAGACAACTTGTAGGGCCCGAGACAGGCCAACGCCAAAATCTGTAGGTCACGAGACAACCAGTAGGGCTTTAGACAGGTCAAGGTCAAAACCTGTAGGGCTCGAGACAATCAGTACGGCCCGACACAGGCCAAGGCCAAAACCAGTAGGGCCCAAGACAACTAGTAGGGCCCGACACCGTCCAAGGCCAAAACCAGCAGTCCCAAGACAACCATTATGGTCTGAAATGACCAGTAGGTCCTGAGGCAGGCCAAGGCCAAAACCAGCAAGGCTTGAGGCAGGCCAAGGCCAAATCCAGGAGGGCCCGAGACAATCAGTAAGGCTTGAAAAAAACAGTAGAGCCCGAGACAGGCCAAGGCCAAAACCAGCAGGGATGGAGACAACCAGTAGGACCGGACACAGGCCAAGGCCAACATAAGCAGGGCTCGAGGCAACCAGTAATGCAGAGACAGGCCAAGGCAAAATCCAGGAGGTCCCGAGACAACCAGTGAGGCCTGAAACAACCAGTAGGGCCCGAGACAGGCCAAGGCCAAAAACAGTAGGTCCCAAGTAACGCCAAGGCCAAAGCCAGTAGGGCCCGAGACAACCAGTACGGCCCGAGAGACGCCAAGGCCTAAACCAGTAGGGCCCAAGACAACCAGTATTGCTCCAGAAAGGCCAAGGCCAAAAATGGTAGAGTAGGAGACTACCAGTAGGGCCAGGGACAGGCCAAGGCCAAAATCAGTAGGGCCAGAGACAACTTGTAGGGCCCGAGACAGGCCAACGCCAAAATCTGTAGGTCACGAGACAACCAGTAGGGCTTTAGACAGGTCAAGGTCAAAACCTGTAGGGCTCGAGACAATCAGTACGGCCCAACACAGGCCAAGGCCAAAACCAGTAGGGCCCAAGACAACTAGTAGGGTCCGACACCGTCCAAGGCCAAAACCAGCAGTCCCAAGACAACCATTATGGTCTGAAATGACCAGTAGGTCCTGAGGCAGGCCAAGGCCAAAACCAGCAAGGCTTGAGGCAGGCCAAGGCCAAATCCAGGAGGGCCCGAGACAATCAGTAAGGCCTGAAAAAATCAGTTGGGCCCGAAATAACCAGTAGGGTGTGAAACAACCAGTAGGGCCCGAGACAGGTCAAGGCCAAAATCAGCAGGGCCTGAGATAACCCAAAACCAGCAGGGACCGAGACAACCAGTAGGGACCAAGTAAGGCCAAGGCCAAAATCAGTCAGGCCCGAGACTACCATTAGGGTCTGAGACAGGCCAAAGCCAAAATTAGTAAGGCCTGAGACAACTAATCGAGCAAGAGACAGGCCAAGGCCAAAACCAGTTGGACCTGAGACAGGCCAAGGCCAAAACCAGCCGGCCCTGAAAGAAGCCAAGGCAAAATCAAGCCGGGCCTGAGGCAGGCCAAAGCCAATATCAGTATGAACTGAGACAATCAATAGGGTCCGATACAGGCCAAGGCCAAAACTAGTCAGGCACAAAACAACCAGCCGGGCCAGAGACAGGCCAAGGTCAAAACCAGTAGGGCCCAAGAAACCTAGTGGGGCCCGATACAGGCCAAAGCCTAAATAAGCAGGACGCGAGACAACAAGTAGGGCCCGAAACAGGCCAAGGCCAAAACCAACAGGCCCGAGACAACCAGTAGGGCCTGAAACAACCAGTAGGTCCCGAGACAGGCCAAGGTCAAAACCAGCAAGACCTGAGACAGGCCAAGGCCAAAACCAGTAGGGCCTGAGACAACCAATAGGGCCAGAGATAATTGAAGGCCAAAACTAGTAGGGCTCGATACAACCAGTAGGGCCTGAGACAGGCCAAGGCCAAAACCAGCAGGTCCGAGACAACCAGTAGGGCCTGAAACAACCAGTAGGTCCCGAGACAGGCTAAGGTTAAAACCAGCAAGGCCTGAGACAGGCCAAGGCCAAAACCAGTAGGGTCCGAGACAACCAGTAGGGCCACAGATAAGTCAAGGAAAAAAACAGTAGGGCTCAATACAACTAGTAGGGCCCGAGACAGGCCAAAGCCAAAACCAGTAGGGGTTGAGAAAACCAGTAGGGCCCGGCACAGGCCAAGGCCAAGACAAGCAGAGTTCGAGACAACCAGTAAGGCCAAGACAGGCCAAGGCTAAAACCAGGAGGTCCCGAGACAACCAGTAGGGCCTGAAACAACCAGTAGGGCCCAATACAGGCTAAGGCCAAAATCAGTCAGGCCCGAGTCTACCGTTAGGGTCCAAGACAGGCCAAAATAAAATTATTAAGGCCCGAGACAACCAACCGGGCAAGAAATAGGTCAAGGCCAAAACCAGTCGGACCTGAGACAGGTCAAGGCCAAAACCAGCCGGGTCTTAGAGAAGCCAAGGCCAAAACAAGCCGGGCCTAAGGTAAGCCAAGGCCAAAATCAGTAGGAACTGAGACAATCAATAGGGTCCGACACAGGCCAAGGCCAAAACTAGTCAGGCCGGAAACAACCAGCCAGGCCACAGACAGTCCGAGGCAGAAACCAGTAGGGCCCAAGACACCTAGTGGGGCCCGACACAGGTGAAGGCCAAAACCAGCAGGCCCTAGACGACCATTAGGGCCTGAAACAACCAGTAGGTCTCGAGACAGGCTAAGGTCAAAACTATAAAGGCCTGAGACAGGCCAAGGCCAAAACCAGTAGGGTCCGAGACAACCAGTAAGACCTGAAATAAGTCAAGGCCAAAACCAGTACAGCTTGATACAACCAGTAGGGCCCGAGACAGAACAAGGCCAAAACCAGCAGGGGCCGAGACAACCAGAAGGGCCCGACACAGGCCAAGGCCAACACAAACAGGGCTCGAGAAAAGCCAAGGCCAAAGCCAGTAGGGCCCGAGACAACCAGTACGGCCCGAGAAAAACCAAGGACAAAATTAGTCGGGACTGAAACAACCAGCCGGGCCTGAAAGAAGCCAAGGCAAAATCAAGCCGGGCCTGAGGCAGGCCAAGGCCAATATCAGTATGAACTGAGACAATCAATAGGGTCCGACACAGGCCAAGGCCAAAACTAGTCAGGCACAAAACAACCAGCCGGGCCAGAGACAGGCCAAGGTCAAAACCAGTAGGGCCCAAGAAACCTAGTGGGTCCCGATACAGGCCAAAGCCTAAACAAGCAGGACGCGAGACAACAAGTAGGGCCCGAGACAGGTCAAGGCCAAAACCAGCAGGCCCGAGACAACCAGTAGGGCCTGAAACAACCAGTAGGTCCCGAGACAGGCTAAGGTCAAAACCAGCAAGGCCTGAGACAGGCCAAGGCCAAAACCAGTAGGGCCTGAGACAACCAGTAGGGCCAGAGATAAGTGAAGGCTAAAACCAGTAGGGCTCGATACAACCAGTAGGGCCCGTGACAGGCCAAGGCCAAAACCAACAGGTCCGAGACAACCAGTAGGGCCTGAAACAACCAATAGGTCCCGAGACAGGCTAAGGTCAAAACCAGCAAGGCCTGAGATAGGCCAAGGCCAAAACCAGTAGGGTCCGAGACAACCAGTAGGGCCACAGATAAGTCAAGGAAAAAAACAGTAGGGCTCGATACAACTAGTAGGGCCCGAGACAGGTCAAAGCCAAAACCAGTAGGGGTCGAGAAAACCAGTAGGGCCCGACACAGGCCAAGGCCAAGACAGGCAGAGTTCGAGACAACCAGTAAGGCCGAGACAGGCCAAGGCCAAAACCAGGAGGTCTCGAGACAACCAGTAGGGCCCGAGACAGGCTAAGGCCAAAATCAGTCAGGCCCAAGACTACCGTTAGGGTCCAAGACAGGCCAAAATAAAATTATTAAGGCCCGAGACAACCAACCGGGCAAGAGATAGGTCAAGGCCAAAACCAGTCGGACCTGAGACAGGTCAAGGCCAAAACCAGCCGGGTCTTAGAGAAGCCAAGGCCAAAACAAGCCGGGCCTAAGGCAAGCCAAGGCCAAAATCAGTAGGAACTGAGACAATCAATAGGGTCCGACACAGGCCAAGGCCGAAACTAGTCAGGCCCGAAACAACCAGCCAGGCCACAGACAGTCCGAGGCAGAAACCAGTAGGGCCCAAGACACCTAGTGGGGCCCGACACAGGTGAAGGCCAAAACCAGCAGGCCCTAGACGACCATTAGGGCCTGAAACAACCAGTAGGTCTCGAGACAGGCTAAGGTCAAAACTATAAAGGCCTGAGACAGGCCCAGGCCAAAACCAGTAGGGTCCGAGACAACCAGTAAGGCCTGAAATAAGTCAAGGCCAAAACCAGTACGGCTTGATACAACCAGTAGGGCCCGAGACAGACCAAGGCCAAAACCAGCAGGGGCCGAGACAACCAGAAGGGCCCGACACAGGCCAAGGCCAACACAAACAGGGCTCGAGAAAAGCCAAGGCCAAAGCCAGTAGGGCCCGAGACAACCAGTACGGCCCGAGAGAGGCCAAGGCCTAAACCAGTAAGGCCCGAGACAACCAGTAGAGCCCCAGACAGGCCAAGGCCAAAAACGGTAGGGCCTGGGACGGGCCAAGGCCAAAATCAGTAGGGCCTGAGACAACTGGTAGGGCCCGAGACAGGCCAACTCCAAAATCTGTAAGGCACGAGACATCCAGTACGGCCTCAGAGAGGTCAAGGTCAAAACCAGTAGGGCTTGAGACAATCAGTAGGGCACAACACACGCCAAAGCCAAAAATTAGTCGGGCCCAGAACAACCAGCCAGCCCAGAGACAGGCCAAGGCCAAAACCAGTAAGGCCCAAGACAACTAGTAGGGCCCGACACAGTCCAAGGCCAAAACCAACAGTCCCGAGACAACCATTATGGCCTGAAGCAACCAGTAGGTCCTGAGACAGGCCAAGGCCAAAACCAGCAAGGCTTGAGACAGGCCAAGGCCAAATCCAGGAGGGCCCGAGACAACCAGTAAGGCCTGAAAAAAACAGTAGAGCCCAATGTAACCAGTAGGTCCTGAGACAGGCCAAGGCCAAAACCAGTAGGGCCCGAGACAACCAATAGGGCCCGAGAAAGGGCAAGGCCAAAACAAGCAGGGCCCAAGATAACCCAAAACCATCAGGGACCGAGACAAACAGTAGGGCCCAAGTAAGGCCAAGGCCAAAGCTAGCAAAGCCAGAGACAACCAGTAGGGTCCGAGACAGGCCAAGACCAAAATCAGTAGGACCCGAGACAATGAGTAGGGCCCCGAGATAGGCCAAGACCAAAACCAGTAGAGCCCGAGACAACAAGTAGGGCCCGAGATAACCAGTAGGGCCTGAAGACCAAAGACTAAGACCAAAACTAGGCAGGCCTAGGCCAAAACCAGCAGAGCCCAAGATAAGCCGTAGGATCCGAGACAGGCTAAGGCCAAAAACAGTAGGGCCCGAGACAATCAGTAGGGCCCGAGAAAAGCCAAGGACAAAATTAGTCGGGACTGAAACAACCAGCCGGGCCTGAAAGAAGCCAAGGCAAAATCAAGCTGGGCCTGAGGCAGGCCAAGGCCAATATCAGTATGAACTGAGACAATCAATAGGGTCCGACACAGGCCAAGGCCAAAACTAGTCAGGCACAAAACAACCAGCCGGGCCAGAGACAGGCCAAGGTCAAAACCAGTAGGGCCCAAGAAACCTAGTGGGTCCCGATACAGGCCAAAGCCTAAACAAGCAGGACGCGAGACAAGTAGGGCCCGAGACAGGTCAAGGCCAAAACCAGCAGGCCCGAGACAACCAGTAGGGCCTGAAACAACCAGTAGGTCCCGAGACAGGCTAAGGTCAAAACCAGCAAGGCCTGAGACAGGCCAAGGCCAAAACCAGTAGGGCCTGAGACAAGCAGTAGGGCCAGAGATAAGTGAAGGCCAAAACCAGTAGGGCTCGATACAACCAGTAGGGCCCGAGACAGGCCAAGGCCAAAACCAACAGGTCCGAGACAACCAGTAGGGCCTGAAACAACCAATAGGTCCCGAGACAGGCTAAGGTCAAAACCAGCAAGGCCTGAGACAGGCCAAGGCCAAAACCAGTAGGGTCCGAGACAACCAGTAGGGCCACAGATAAGTCAAGGAAAAAAACAGTAGGGCTCGATACAACTAGTAGGGCCCGAGACAGGCCAAAGCCAAAACCAGTAGGGGTCGAGAAAACCAGTAGGGCCCGACACAGGCCAAGGCCAAGACAGGCAGAATTCGAGACAACCAGTAAGGCCGAGACAGGCCAAGGCCAAAACCAGGAGGTCTCGAGACAACCAGTAGGGCCCGAGACAGGCTAAGGCCAAAATCAGTCAGGCCCAAGACTACCGTTAGGGTCCAAGACAGGCCAAAATAAAATTATTAAGGCCCGAGACCACCAACCGGGCAAGAGATAGGTCAAGGGACAAAACCAGTCGGACCTGAGACAGGTCAAGGCCAAAACCAGCCGGGCATTAGAGAAGCCAAGGCCAAAACAAGCCGGGCCTAAGGCAGGCCAAGGCCAAAATCAGTAGGAACTGAGACAATCAATAGGGTCCGACACAGGCCAAGGCCAAAACTAGTCAGGCCCGAAACAACCAGCCAGGCCACAGACAGTCCAAGGCCAAAACCAGTAGGGCCCAAAACACCTAGTGGGGCCTGAAACAGGTGAAGGCCAAAACCAGCAGACCCTAGACGACCATTAGGGCCTGAAACAACCAGTAGGTCCCGACACAGGCTAAGGTCAAAACCAGCAAGACCAGAGACAAGCCAAGGCCAAAACTTGTAGGGCCCGAGACAACCAGTAGGGCCAGAGATAGGCCAAGGCTATAACCAGTAGGGCTCGAGACAGGCCAAGGTCAAAACCAGAAGTACCGAGACAATCAGTAGGGCCTGAAACAACCAGTAGGTCTCGAGACAGGCTAAGGTCAAAACCAGAAAGGCCTGAGACAGGCCAAGGCCAAAACCAGTAGGGTCCGAGGAAACCAGTAATGCCAGAGATAAGTCAAGGCAAAAACCAGTACAGCTTGATACAACCAGTAGGGCCCGAGACACACCAAGGCCAAAACCAGCAGGGACCGAGACAACCAGTAGGGCCCGACACAGGCCAAGGCCAACACAAACAGGGCTCGAGAAAAGCCAAGGCCAAAGCCAGTAGGGCCCGAGACAACCAGTACGGCCCGAGAGAGGCCAAGGCATAAACCAGTAAGGCCCGAGACAACCAGTAGGGCCCCAGACAGGCCAAGGCCAAAAACGGTAGGGCACGAGACAACCAGTAGGGCCTGGGACAGGCCAAGACCAAAATCAGTAGGGCCTGAGACAACTGGTAGGGCCCAAAACAGACCAACTCCAAAATCTGTAAGGCACGAGACATCCAGTACGGCCTCAGAGAGGTCAAAGTCAAAACCAGTAGGGCTTGAAACAATCAGTAGGGCACAACACAGGCCAAGGCCAAAAATTAGTCGGGCCCGGAACAACCAGCCAGCCCAGAGACAGGCCAAGGCCAAAACCAGTAGGGCACAAGACAACTAGTAGGGCCCGACACAGTCCAAGGCCAAAACCAACAGTCCCGAGACAACCAGTAGGGCCCGACACAGGCCAAGGCCAACACAAACAGGGCTCGAGAAAAGCCAAGGCCAAAGCCAGTAGGGCCCGAGACCACCAGTACGGCCCGAGAGAGGCCAAGGCATAAACCAGTAAGGCCTGAGACAACCAGTAGGGCCCCAGACAGTCCAAGGCCAAAAATGGTAGGGCACGAGACAACCAGTAGGGCCTGGGACAGGCCAAGACCAAAATCAGTAGGGCCTGAGACAACTGGTAGGGCCCGAGACAGACCAAGGCCAAAACCAACAGTCCCGAGACAACCATTATGGCCTGAAGCAACCAGTAGGTCCTGAGACAGGCCAAGGCCAAAACCAGCAAGGCTTGAGACAGGCCAAGGCCAAATCCAGGAGGGCCCGAGACAACCAGTAAGGCCTGAAAAAAACAGTAGAGCCCAATGTAACCAGTAGGTCCTGAGACAGGCCAAGGCCAAAACCAGTAGGGCCCGAGACAACCAATAGGGCCCGAGAAAGGGCAAGGCCAAAACAAGCAGGGCCCAAGATAACCCAAAACCATCAGGGACTGAGACAAACAGTAGGGCCCAAGTAAGGCCAAGGCCAAAGCTAGCAAAGCCAGAGACAACCAGTAGGGTCCGAGACAGGCCAAGACCAAAATCAGTAGGACCCGAGACAATGAGTAGGGCCCCGAGATAGGCCAAGACCAAAACCAGTAGAGCCCGAGACAACAAGTAGGGCCCGAGATAACCAGTAGGGCCTGAAGACCAAAGACTAAGACCAAAACTAGGCAGGCCTAGGCCAAAACCAGCAGAGCCCGAGATAAGCCGTAGGATCCGAGACAGGCTAAGGCCAAAAACAGTAGGGCCCGAGACAATCAGTAGGGCCCGAGAAAACCAATAGGGCCCGAAAAAGGGCAAGGCCAAAACAAACAGGGCCCAAGATAACCCAAAACCATTAGGGACTGAGACAAACAGTAGGGCCCAAGTAAGGCCAAGGCCAAAGCTAGCAAAGCCCGAGACAACCAGTAGGGTCCGAGACAGGCCAAGACCAAAATCAGTAGGACTCGAGACAACGAGTAGGGCCCCGAGATATGCCAAGACCAAAACCAGTAAAGCCCGAGACAACAAGTAGGGCCCGAGATAACCAGTAGGGCCTGAAGACCAAAGACTAAGACCAAAACTAGACAGGCCTAGGCCAAAACCAGCAGAGCCCAAGATAAGCCGTAGGATCCGAGACAGGCTAAGGCCAAAAACAGTAGGGCTCGATACAACTAATAGTGCCCGAGACAGGCCAAAGCCAAAACCAGTAGGGGTCGAGAAAATCAGTAGGGCCCGACAGAGGCCAAGGCCAAGACAAGCAGAGTTCGAGACAACCAGTAAGGCCGAGACAGGCCAAGGCCAAAACCAGGAGGTCCCGATACAACCAGTAGGGCCTAAAACAATGAGTAGGGCCCTGAGATAGGCCAAGACCAAAACCAGTAGAGCCAGAGACAACAAGTAGGGCCCGAGATAACCAGTAGGGTCTGAAGACCAAAGACTACCAAAACTAGGCAGGCCTAGGCCAAAACCAGCAGAGCCCGAGATAAGCCATAGGATCTGAGACAGGCTAAGGCCAAAACCAGTAGGGCCCGAGACAATCAATAGAGCCCGAGACAAGCCAAGGCCTAACCAGTAGGGCCCAAGACATCCAGTAGGACCCCAGAAAAGCCAAGGCCAAAACCAGTAGGGCCCCGAGATATCCAATAAGGCCTGAGACAGACCAAGGCCAAAACCAGTAGGACCCATGGCAGGCCTATGCCAAAACCAGCAAGGCCTGAGACAATTCAAGGCCAAAACCAGTAGGGCTCGATACAACCAGTAGGGCCCGAGATAGGCCAAGGCCAAAACCAGTGAGCCTGAGATAACCAGTAGGGCCTGAGACAGGCTAAGGCCAAAACCAGCAGGGCCCAAGACAACCAATAGAGCCAGAGATAAGTCAAGGCCAAAACCAGTAAGGCCCGAGACAAGGTGTAGGGACAGAGACAGGCAAAGACGAAAACCAGTAGTGCTCGAGACAACCAGTAGGGCCCGAGACAGGCCAAGGCCAAAACCAGCAGGCCCAAGGCAGGCCTAGGCCAAAACCAGCAGAGCCCGAGTTAAGCCGTAGGATCGAGACAGGCTAAGGCCAAAACCAGTAGGGCCCGAGAAAAGCCAAGGCCAAAATTAGTCGGGACCGAAACAACCAGCCGGGCCAGAGATAGGCAAAGGCCAAAACCAGTAGGGCCCAAGAAAGGCCAGAGACAATAATTATGGCCTGAAACAACCAGTAGATCCTGAGACAGGCCAAGGCCAAAATCAGCAAAGCCTGAACTAGGCCAAGGCAAAGACCAGAAGGGCCCAAGACAACCAGTAAAGCCTGACACAACCAGTAGGGCCTGAAGGCCAAAGTCTAAGACAAAAACTAGTTGGGCCTGAGACAGGCCAAGGCCAAAATCAGCCGAGACCGAGAGAGGCCAAGGCCAAAACCAGCCGGGCCCGAGAAAAGCCAAGGCTAAAACCAGTGGAGCCCGAGACAACCAGTATGACCTGAGAGAGGCCAAGACCTAAACCAGTAGGGCCCCAGACAGGCCAAGGCCCAAAGCAGTATGGCCTGAGACAACTGGTAGTGACTGAGACTGGCCAAGGACAAAACCAGGAGGGCCGAGACAACCAGTAGGGCTCATCAGAGGCCAAGGCCAATACAAGAAATGCTCGAGACAACCAGTATGGCTTGAGAGAGGCCAAGGCTTAAACCAGTATGGCCCGAGACAACCAGTAGGGCCTCAGACAGGCCAAGGACAAAATCAGTAGGGCCCAAGACAACTGATGGGCCTCAGACAGGCCAAGGCCAAAATCCTTAAGGCCCGAGACAACTACTAGGGCCTGAGACAGGTAAAGGCCAAAACCAGTAGGGCTTGAGACAATCAGTAGGGCCCGACACAGGCCAAGGCCAAAATTAGTCAAGCCCGAAACAACCAGCCAGGCCAGAGACAGACCAAGGCCTAAACCAGTAGGGCCCAAGACAACTAGTAGGGTCCGATACAGTCCAAGGCCAAAACCAGCAGGCCAAAGAAAGCCATTATGGCCTGAAACAACCAGTAGGTCCTGAGACAGGCCAAGGCCAAAACCAGAAAGACCTGAGACAGGCCAAGGCCAAATCCAGGAGGGCCCGAAACAACCAGTAATGCCTGAAACAACCAGCAGAGCCCGAAATAACCAGTAGGGCCCGAGACAGGCCAAGGCCAAAACCAGCAGGGCCTGAAACAACCAGTAGGGCCTGAGACAGGGCAAGGCCAAAACCAGTAGGGCCCGAGACAAGGAGTAGGGACAGAGACAGGCAAAGACGAAAACCAGTAGTGCCCAACAAAACCAGTAGGGCCCGAGACAGGTCAAGGCCAAAGCCAGCAGGGCCCAAGGCAGGTCTAAACCAAAACCAGCAGGGCCCGAGATAAGCCATAGGATCCGAGACAGGCTAAGGCCAAAACCAGTAGGGCCCAAGACAACCAGTAGGACCCGAGAAAAGCCAAGACCAAAACCAGTAGGGCCCCGAAATATCCAATAAGGCCTGAGACACTCCAAGGCCAAAACCAGTAGGACCCATGGCAGGCCTATGCAAAACCAGCAAGGTCTGAGACAATTCAAGGCTAAAACCAGTAGGGCCCGAAACAAACAGTATGGCCAGAGATAAGTCTAGACCAAAACCAGTAGGGCTCGATACAACCAGTAGGGCCCGAGATAGGCCAAGGCCAAAACCAGTGAGCCCGAGATAACCAGAAGGGCCCGAGACAGGACAAGGACAAAACCAGCAGGGCCCGAGACAACCAATAGAGCCAGAGATAAGTCAGGGCCAAAACCAGTACGGCCCGAGACAAGGAGTAGGGACAGAGACAGGCAAAGACGAAAAACAGTAGCGCCCGAGACAACCAGTAGGGCCCGAGACAGGCCAAGGCCAAAACAAGCAGGGCCCAAGGCAGGCCTAGGCCAAAACCAGCAGAGCCCGAGATAAGCCATAGGATCCGAGACAGGCTAAGGCCAAAACCAGTAGGGCTCGAGAATCAGTAGAGTCCAAGACAGGCCAAGGGCAAAAGCAGCAGGGCCCGAGACAACCAATAGAGCCAGAGATAAGTCAAGGCCAAAACCAGTAGGGCTCGATACAACCAGTAGGGCCCGAGACAGGCAAAGGCCAAAACCAGTAGGGCCCGAGATAACCAGTAGGGCCCAAGACAGGCCAATGCCAAAACCAGCAGGGGCCGAGACAACCAGTAGGGCCCGACACAGGTCAAGGCCAACACAAGCAGGGCTCGAAAACAACCAGTAAGGGCGAGGCATGCCAAGGCCTGAACCAGGAGGGCCTGAGATAACCAGTAGGGCCTGAGGCAACCAGTAGGGCCTGAAACAATCAGCAGGATCTGAGACAGGCCAAGGCCAAAATCAGTAGGGCCCAAGAAAAGCAGTAGGGCCCGAAAAAAGCCAAGGCCAAAAAGAGTAGGGCCCGAGAAAACCAGTGGGGCCCCAGACAGGCCAAGGCCAGTACCAGTAGGGCCCGAGACAACCTGTAGGGCTTGAGAAAGGCTAAGGCAAAAATCAGTAGGGCCCGAAACAACCAGCTGGGCCATAGACAGGCTAAGGCCAAAACCAGTAGGGCCCAAGACAACTAGTAGGGCCGGATACAGTCCAAGGCCAAAACCAGCAGGCCCGAGACAACCATTATGGCCTGAAACAACCAGTAGGTCCTGAGACAGGCCAAAAAAACAGTAGGGCCAGAGATAACCAGTAGGGCCTGAAACAACCAGTAGGGCCCGAGACAAGACAAGGCCAAAACCAGCAGGGCCGGAGACAACCAATAGGGCCCAAGAAAGGCTAAGGCCAAAACCAGCAAAGCCTGGGACAACCAATAGGGTCCGAGACAAGCCAAGGCCAAAACCAGTAGGGCTCGAGGCAGGCCTGGGCCAAAACCAGCAGGGCCCGAGATAAACAGTAGGGACTGAAACAGGCAAATGCCAAAACCAGTAGGGACCGAGACAATCAGTAGGGCCCGAGACAAGCCAAGGCTTAAACCAGTAGGGCCCGAGACAACCAGTAGGACCCGAGAAATGGCAAGGTCAAAACCAGTAGGGCCCAAGACATCCAGTAAAGCTGGAGAGAGGCCAAGGCCTTAACCAGTAGGGCCCAAGACAATGAGTAGGGCCCGAGAGAGGCCAAGGCCAAAACCAGCAGGACGCGAGACAACCTGTAGGGCCCGAGACAGGCCTAGGCCAAAACCAGCAGGCCCGAGACAACCAGTAGGGCCTCAAACAACCAGTAGGTTCCGAAACAGGCTAAGGCCAAAACCAGAAGACCCAAGACAACCAGTAGCACCCGAGACAGTACAAGGCAAAAACCAGCAGGCCCGAGACAACCAGTAGGGCCTGAAACAACCAGAAGGTCCTGAGATAGGCCAAGGCCAAAACCAGCAAGGCCAAATCCAGGAGGGCCAGAGACAGACAGTAAGGCCTGAAAAGACCAGTGGGGCCCGAAATAACCAGTAGGGCCTTATACAACCAGTAGGGCCCAAGACAGGTCAAGGCCAAAACTATCAGAGCCTGAGACAACCAGTAGAGCCTGAGACAGGCCAAAACAAACAGGGTCTGAGATAACCCAAAACCAGCAGGGACTGAGACAACCAGTAGGGCCCAAATAAGGCCAAAGCCAGCAAATCCCAGGACAACCAGTAGGGACCGAGACAGGCCAAGACGAAAATCGGTAGGTCCCAAGACAACCAGTAGGGCCCGAGATAAATCAAAACCAGTAGGGCCTGAGACAACCAGTAGGGCTCAACAGAGGCCAAGGCCAATACAATCAGGGCTCATGACAACCAGTACGGCCTGAGAGAGGCCAAGGCTTAAACCAGTATGGCCCGAGACAACCAGTAGGGCCCCAGACAGGTCAAGGCCAAAACCAGTAGGGCTTGAGACAACAAGTAGGGCCTCACACAGGCCAAGGCCAAAATCAATAGGACCCAAGACAACTACTAGAGCCTGAGACAGGTAAAGGTCAAAGCCAGTATGGCTCGAGACAATCAGTAGGGCCCGACACAGGCCACGGCCAAAATTAGTCAAGCCCGAAAAAAAACAGCCCGGCCATAGACAGGCCAAGGCCAAAGCCAGTAGGGCCCCAAGACAACTAGTAGGGCCCGACACAGTCCAAGGCCAAAACCAGCAGGCCCAAGAAAACCATTATGGCCTGAAAGAACCAGTAGCTCCTGAGACAGGCCAAAGCCAAAAATCAGCAAGACCTGAGACAGGCCAAGCCCAAATCCAGGAGGGCCCGAGACAATCAGTAAGGCCTGAAACAACCAGAAGAGCCCGAAATAACCAGTAGGGCCCGAGACAGGCCAAGACCAAAACCAGTAGGGCCTGAAACAACCAGTAGGGCCCGAGACAGGGCAAGGCCAAAACAAACAGGGCCCGAGATAACCCAAAATCATCAGGGACTGAGACAACCAGTAGGGCCAAGAAAGGCCAAGGCTTAAACCAGCAAAGCCCGAGACAACCAGTGGGGTCCAAGACAGGGAGTAGGGACAGAGACAGGCAAAGACAAAAACCAGTAGGACCCGATACAACCAGTAGGGCCCGAGACAGGCCAAGGCCAAAACCAGCAGGGCCCAAGGCAGGCCTAGACCAAAACCAGCATGGCCCGAGATAAGCCGTAAAGCCCGAGACAGGCCAAGGCCAAAACCAGCAGGGCCCAAGACAATCAGTAGAGCCCGAGACAAGCCAAGGCCTTACCAGTAGGGCCCGAGACAACCAGTAGGACCCGAGAAAAGCCAAGGCCAAAACCAATAGGGCCCCAATATATCCAGTAAGGCCTGAGACAGACCATGGCCAAAACCAGTAGGAACCATGTCAGGCCTAGGCCAAAACCAGCAAGGCCTGAGAAAATTCAAGGCCAAAACCAGTAGGGCCCGAAGCAACCAGTATGGCCAGAGATAAGTCTAGACTAAAAAAAGTAGTGCTCGATACAACCAGTAGGACCCGAGACAGGCCAAGGCCAAAACCAGCAGGGCCCAAGGCAGGCCTAGACCAAAACCAGCATGGCCCGAGATAAGCCGTAAAGCCCGAGACAGGCCAAGGCCAAAACCAGCAGGGCCCAAGACAATCAGTAGAGCCCGAGACAAGCCAAGGCCTTACCAGTAGGGCCCGAGACAACCAGTAGGACCCGAGAAAAGCCAAGGCCAAAACCAATAGGGCCCCAATATATCCAGTAAGGCCTGAG
Source organism: Phyllobates terribilis (assembly GCF_046119375.1). Taxonomy (NCBI): domain Eukaryota; kingdom Metazoa; phylum Chordata; class Amphibia; order Anura; family Dendrobatidae; genus Phyllobates; species Phyllobates terribilis. Next base: position 487,426,204 of record NW_027362771.1, read on the forward strand.
ACAGACCATGGCCAAAACCAGTAGGAACCATGTCAGGCCTAGGCCAAAACCAGCAAGGCCTGAGACAATTCAAGGCCAAAACCAGTAGGGCCCGAAGCAACCAGTATGGCCAGAGATAAGTCTAGACTAAAACCAGTAGTGCTCGATACAACCAGTAGGACCCGAGACAGGCCAAGGCCAAAACCAATGAGCCCGAGATAACCAGTAGGGCCCGAGACAGGCCAAGGCCAAAACTAGTGAGCCCGAGATAGGCCAAGGGCAAAACCAGCAGGAACCGAGACAACCAATAGAGCCAGAGATAAGTCAAGGCCAAAACCAGAAGGGCTCGATACAACCAGTAGGGCACGAGACAGGCCAAGGCCAAAACCAGTAGGGCCCGAGATAATCAGTAGGGCCTGAGAAAAGCCATGGCCAAAAAGAGTAGGGCCCGAGACAACCAATATGGCGTGAGAGAGGCCAAGGCCTAAATCAGTAGGGCTCGAGAAAACCAATAGGGCCCCAGACAGGCCAAGGCCAAAACCAGTAGGGCCCGAGACAACCAGTAGGGTTTGAGACAGGCCAAGGCCAAAATCAGTAGTGCCTGAAACAACCAGCCAAGCCATAGACAGGCCAAGGCCAAAACCAATAGGGCCCAAGACAACTAGTATGGCCCGACACAGTCCAAGGCCAAACCAGCAGGCCCGAGACAACCATTATGGCCTAAAACAACCAGTATGTCCTGAGACAGGCCAAAGCCAAAACTAGCAAGGCTTGAGACAGGCCAAGGTCAAATCAATGAAGGCACAAGACAGCCAGTAAGGCCTGAAAAAAACAGTAGGGCCCGAGATAACCAGTAGGGCCTGAAACAACCAGTAGGGCCCGAGACAGGACAAGGCCAAAACCAGCAGGGCCGGAGACAACCAGTAGGGCCCAAGAAAGGCCAAGGCCAAAACCAGAAAAGCCTGGGACAAACAGTAGGGTCCGAGAGAATCCAAGGCCAAAACTAGTAGAGCTTGAGACAACGAGTAGGGCCCAGCCCGAGAGAGGCCAAGACCAAAACCAGTAGGGCCCGAGGAAGGCCTGGGACAAAACCAGAAGGGCCCGAGATAAACAGTAGGGACTGAAACAGGCAAAGGCCAAAACCAGTAGGGACCGAGACAATCACTATGGCCCGAGTAAAGCCAAGGCCTAAACCAGTATTGCCCGAGACAACCAGTAGGACCCGAGAAATGCCAAGGTCAAAACCAGTAGGGCCCGAGACATCCAGTAAGGTCGGAGAGAGGCCAAGGCCTTAACCACTAGGACCGAGACAATGGGTAGGGCTCGAGACAGGCCAAGGCCAAAACCAGCAGGACGCAAGACAAACAGTAGGGCCTGAGACAGGCCAAAGCCTAAACCAGCAGGCCCAAGACAACCAGTAGGGCCTGAAACAACCAGTAGGTCCCGAGACAGGCTAAGGTCAAAACCAGCAAGGCCAGAGGCAGGCCAAGGCCAAAACCAGTAGGGCCCGAGACATCCAGTAAGGCCGGAGAGAGGCCAAGGCCTTAACCAGTAGGACCGAGACAATGAGTAGGGCCCGAGACAGGCCAAGGCCAAAACCAGCAGGACGCAAAACAACTAGTAGGGCCTGAGACAACCAGTAGGACCCGAGACAGGCTAAGGTCAAAACCAGCAAGGCCAGAGACAGGCCAAGGCCAAAACCAGTAGGTCCTGAGACAACCAGTAGGGCAGGAGATAAGTCAAGGCTCAAACCAGTAGGGCTCGATACAACCAGTAGGGCCCGAAACTGGCCAAGGCCAAAACCAGCAGGGGCCGAGACGACCAGTAAGGCTGAGACAGGCCAAGGCCAAAACAAGCAGGGACCGAGACAACCAATAGAGCCAGAGATAAGTCAAGGCCAAAACCAGTTGAGCTCGATACAACCAGTAGGGCCCGAGACAGGCCAAGGCCAAAACCAGCAGGGGCCGACACAACCAGTAGGGCCTGACACATGCCAAGGCCAACACAAGCAGTGCTCAAAAAACACAGTAAGGCCAAGACAGGCCAAGGACAAAACCAGGAGGGCCCGAGACAACCAGTAGGGCCTGACACAGTCCAAGGCCAAAATCAGCAGGCTCAAGACAACCTTTATGGTCTGAAACAACCAGTAGGTCCTGAGACAGGCCAAGGCCAAAATCAGCAAGGCCCGAGACAGGCCAGGGCAAAATCCAGGAAGGCTGGAGACAACCAGTAAGGCCTGAAAAAAACAGTAGGGCCCGAGATAACCAGTAGGGCCTGAAACAACCAGTAGGGCCCGAGACAGAACAAGGCCAAAACCAGCGTGGCCGGAGACCAGCAGTAGGGCCCACGAAAGGCCAAGGCCAAAACCAGCAAAGCCTGGGACAAACAGTAGGGTCCAAGACATGTCAAGGCCAAAACCAGTAGGGCTCAAGACAACGAGGAGGGCCCGAGACAGGCCAAGACCAAAACCAGTAGGGCCCGAGGCAGGCCTGGGCCAAAACCAGCAGGGTCCGAGGTAAGCAGTAGAGCCCGAGACAGGCCAAGGCCAAAACCAGTAGGGCCCGAGGTAGGCCTGGGCCAAAACCAGTAAGGCCCTAGACAACAAGTAGGGCCTGAGACAGGCCAAGGCCAAAACCAGCAAGGCCCAAGGCAGTCCTGGGCCAAAACCAGCAGGGCCCGAAATAAGCAGTAGGGCCAGAGACAGGCCAAGGCCAAAACCAGCAGGGCCCGAGACAATCAGTAGGGCCCGAGACAAGCCAAGGCCTAAACCAGTAGGGCCGAGACAACCAGTAAGACCGGAGAGAGTCCAAGGCCTGAGCCAGTATGGCCCAAGACAACCAGTAGGGCCTGAAACAGGCCAAGGCCAAAACCAGAAAAGCCAGTGGCAGGTCTAGGACAAAACCAGCAAGGACTGAGACAGCCCAAGGCCAAAATCAGAAGGGCCTGAGACAACCAGTAGGGCCAGAGATAACTCAAGGCCTAAACCAGTAGGGCCCAAGACAATCAGTAGGGCCCGAGACAAGCCAAGGCCTAAACCAGTAGGGCCTGAGACAACCAGTAGGACCCGAGAAATACTAAGGTCAAAACCAGTAGAGCCCGAGACATCCAGTAAGGCCAGAGAGAGGCCAAGGCCTTAACCAGTAGGGCCTAGACAATGAGAAGGGCCCGAGACAGGCCAAGGCCAAAACTAGCAGGATGCAAGATAACCAGTAGGGCCTGAGACAGGCCAAGGCCAAAACCAGCAGGCCTGGGACAACCAGTAGGGCCTGAAACAACCTGTAGGTCCCGACATGCTAAGGTCAAAACCAGCAATACCAGAGACAGGCAAAGGCTAAAACCAGTAGGGCACGAGACAACCAGTAAAGCCAGAGATAAGTCAAGGCTAAAACCAGTAGGGCTCGATACAACCAGTAGGTCCCGAGACAGGCTAAGGTCAAAACCAGCAAGGCCAGACACAGTCCAAGGCCAAAACCAGCAGTCCTGAGACAACCATTATGGACTGAAACAACCAGTAGGTCCTGAGACAGGCCAAGGCCAAGACGAGCAAGGCTTGAGACAGGGCAAGGCCAAATCCAGCAGTGCCCAAGATAACCAGTAAGGCCTGAAAAAAACAGTGGGGCTCGAAATGACCAGTAGGGCCTGAAACAACCAGTAGAGCACGAGACAGGGCAAGGCCAAAACCAGCAGGGCCGGAGACAACGAGTAGGGCCCAAGAGAGGCCAAGACCAAAACCAGTAGAGCCCGAGACAACAAGTTGGGCCCGAGATAACCAATAGGGCCTGAAGACCAAAAACTAAGACCAAAACTAGTCGAGCCTAAGACAGGCCAAAGCCAAAACCAGTCGGGACCGAGAGAGGACAAGGCCAAATCCACTGGGGCCCAAGATAACAAGTACGAACTGAGAGAGGCCAAGGACTAAACCAGTAGGGCCAGAGACAACCAGTAGGACCCGAGACAGGATAAGGTCAAAACCAGCAAGGCCAGAGACAGGCCAAGGCCAAAACCAATAGGGCCCGAGACAACCAGTAGGGCCAGAGATAAGTCAAGGTTCAAACCAGTAGGGCTCGATACAACCAGTAGGGCCTGAAACAACCAGTAGGTCCCGAGACAGGCTAAGGTCAAAAGCAGCAAGGCCAGAGACAAGCCAAGGCCAAAACCTGTAGGGCCCGAAACAACCAGTAGGGCCAGAGATAAGTCAAGGCTCAAACCAGTAGGGCTCGATATAACCAGTAGGGCCTGAGACAACCAGTAGGGCCTGAGACAACCAGTAGGGCCTGAGACAGGGGAAGGGCAAAATCAGTAGGCCCCAAGAAAACCAGTAGGGCCCGGGAAAAGCCAAGGCCAAAAAGAGTAGTGCCCGAGACAACATATTCGGCGTGAGAGAGGCCAAGGCCTAAACTAGTAGGGCCTGAAAAAACCAGTAGGGCCCCAGATAGGCCAAGGCAAAAACCAGTATTGCCCGAGACAACCAGTAGGGCCATAGACAGGCCAAGGTCAAATGCCAAGGTCAAAACCAGTAGGACACAAGACAACTATTAGGGCCTGACACAGTCCAAGGCCAAAATCAGCAGGCTCAAGACAACCTTTATGGTCTGAAACAACCAGTAGGTCCTGAGACAGGCCAAGGCCAAAACCAGCAAGGCCCGAGACAGGCCAGGGCCAAATCCAGGAAGGCTCAAGACAACCAGTAAGGCCTGGAAAAAACAGTAGGGCTCGAGATAACCAGTAGGGCCTGAAACAACCAGTAGGGCCCGAGACAGGACAAGGCCAAAACGAGCATGGCCGAACACAAGCAGTAGGGCCCACGAAAGGCCAAGGCCAAAACCAGCAAAGCATGGGACAAACAGTAGGGTCCGAGATATGTCAAGGCCAAAACCAGTAGGGCTCAAGACAACGAGGAGGGCCGAGACAGGCCAAGACCAAAACCAGTAGGGCCCGAGGCAGGCCTGGGCCAAAACCAGTAGGGCCCAAGACATCAAGTAGGGCCTGAGACAGGCCAAGGCCAAAACCAGCAGGGCCCATGGCAGGCCTTGGCCAAAACCAGCAGGGCCTGAGATAAGCAGTAGGGCCAGAGACAGGCCAAGACCAAAACCAGCAGGGCCCGAGACAATCATTAGGACCCGAGACAAGCCAAGGCCTAAACCAGTGGGGCCGAAACAACCAGTAAGGCCGTAGAGAGTCCTGAGCCAGTATGGCCCAAGACAACCAGTAAGGCCTGAAACAGGCCAAGGCCAAAACCAGAAAAGCCGGTGGCAGGTCTAGGCCAAAACCAGGAAGGACTGAGACAGGCCAAGGCCAAAACCAGAGAGGCCCGAGACAACCTCTAGGGCCAGAGACAAGCCAAGTCCTAAACCAGTAGGGACCGAGACAACCAGTAGGACCCGAGCAATGCCAAGGTCAAAACCAGTAGGACCCGAGACATCCAATAAGACCAGAGAGATGCCAAGGCCAAAACCAGCAGGCCCGGGACAACCAGTAGGGCCTGAAATAACCAGTAGGTCCCGACGTGCTAAGGTCAAAACCAACAAGACCAGAGACAGGCCAAGGCTAAAACCAGTAGGGCACGAGACAACCAGTAGGGCCAGAAATAAGTCAAGGCTAAAACCAGTAGGGCTCAATACAACCAGTAGGACCTGAGACAGGACAAGGCCAAAACCAGCAGGCCCGAGACAACCAGTAGGGCCTGAAAAAAACAGTAGGTCCTGAGACAGGCTAAGGTCAAAACCAGCAAGGCCCGACACAGTCCAAGGCCAAAACCAGCAGTCCCGAGACAACCATTATGGACTGAAACAACCAGTAGGTCCTGAGACAGGCCAAGGCCAAGACCAGCAAGGCTTGAGACAGGCCAAGGCTAAATCCAGGAGAGCCCAAGACAACCAATAAGGCCTGAAAAAAACAGTGGGGCTCGAAATGACCAGTAGGGCCTGAAACAACCAGTAGAGCCCGAGACAGGGCAAGGCCAAAACCAGCAGGGACCGAGATAACCAGTAGGGCCCAAGTAAGGCCAAAGTCTGCAAAGTCCGGGACAACCAGTAGGGCCCAACAAAAGCCAAGGCCAAAATCAGTAGAGCACAAGACAATGAGTAGGGTCCGAGAGAGGCCAAGACCAAAACCAGTAGAGCCCAATACAACAAGTAGGGCCCGAGATAACCAGTAGGGCCTGAAGACCAAAGACTAAGACCAAAACTAATCAGGCCTAAGACAGGCCAAAGCCAAAGCCAGCCGGGACCGAGAGAGGCCAAGGCCAAATCCAGTGGGGCCCAAGACAACCTGTACGAACTGAGAGAGGCCAAGGCCTAAACCAGTAGGGCCCGAGACAACCAGCAGGACCCGAGACAGGCCACGGCCAAAACCAGTAGGGCCGGAGACAGTAAGTAGGGCCTGAGAAAGGCCAAGGCCAAAACCAGGAGGGCCCAAGACAACTAGTAGGGCCCGACACAGTCCAAGGCCAAAACCAGCAGGCCCAAGACAACCATTATGGCCTGAAACAACCAGCAGGTCCTGAGACTGGTCAAGGCCATTACCAGTAAGGCCTGAGACAGTCCAAGGCCAAATCCAGGAGGGCCCGAGACAACCAGTAAGGCTAGAAACAACCAGTAGAGGCCGTGACAACTAGTAGGGCCCAACACAGGCCAAGTCCAACACAGGCAGGGCTCAAGACAAACAGTAAGGCTGAGGCAGGCCAAGGCCAAAACCAGGAGGGCCCGAGACAACCAGTAGGGCCTGAAACAACCAGTAGGGCTGGAGACAGGCCAAGGCCAAAATCAGTAGGGCCCGAGACAAACAGTAGGTCCTGAGAAAAGCCAAGGCCAAAACAAGTAGGGCCGGAGACAACCTGTACAGCCAGAAAGAGGCAAAGGCCTAAACTAGTAAGGGCTGAGACAAACAGTAGGGCCCCAGACAAGCCAAGGCCAAAACCAGTAGGGCCCGAGACAACCAGTAGGGCCTGAGACAGGCCAAGTCCAAAATCAGTACAGCCCAAGACAACTGGTAGGGCCCAAGATAGGCTAAGGCCAAAATCCGTGGGGCCCGAGACAACCAGAAGAGCCTGAAACAGGTCAAGGCCTAAACCAGTAGGACCCGAGACAACTAGTAGGGCCCGAGACAGGCAAAGGCCAAGATCAGCAGGGCCTGAGACAATTAGTAGGGCCCGAGACAAGCCAAGGCCTAAACTATTAGGGCCCGAGACAACCAGTAGGACCTTAGAAAAGCCAAGGCCACAACCAGACATCCAGTAAAGCTGGAGAGAGGCCAAGGTCAAAACCAGTAGGGCCCGAGACAAAAAGTAGGGCCCGACACAGGCCAAGTCCAACACAGGCAGGGCTCGGCACAAACAGTAAGGCCGAGACAGGCCAAGGCCAAAACCAGGAGGGCCCGAGACAACCAGTAGGGCCTGAAACAACCAGTAGGGCATGAGATAGGCCAAGGCCAAATCAGTAGGGCCCGAGACAACCAGTAGATCCTGAGAAAATCAAATGCCAAAACCATTAGGGCTGCTGGTTTTGGGCTCTCGCGCCCTGCCAGTTTTGGTCTTGGCCTGTCTCGGGCTCTACTGGTTGTCTCGTCCCTTGCTGGTTTTGGCCTTGACTTGTCTCGGACCCTACTGGTTATCACAGGCCCTACTGGTTTTGGCCTTGCCCTGTCTCAGGCCCTACTGGTTGTCTCGGGCCCTACTGGTTTTTGCCGTGGCCTGACACGGGCCCTACTGGTTGTCTCAGGCCCTACTGAGTTTGGGCTTGGCCTGTCTCAAGCTCTAACGGTTGTCTCAGGCTCTACTGATTTGGGCATTGCCCCATCTCGGGCCCTACTGTTTGTCTCGGGCCCTTCTGGTCTATGTCTTGGCTCATCTCCGGCCCTACTGGTTGTTTCAGGTCCTACTGGTTGTCTCGGGACTGCTGGTTTTTGCCTATCTCGTGCCCTTCTATTTGTCGCGCTCTCTGCTTGTCTTTGCTTTGATCTGTATCGGGCCCTAATAGTTGTCTCAGACCCTACACGTTTTGGCTTTGGCCTGTCTAAGGCCCTGCCAGTTTTGGACTGTCGGGTTCTGCCGGTTATGGCCTTGGCATTTCATGGGCCCTGCTGGTTTGGGCCCTGGCCTATCTTGGGCTCTACTGGTTTTGGCCTTTTCATGTCTCGGGCCCTGCTGGTGTTGGCCTTGGCATGTCTCGGGCCCTGCTGATGTTGGCCTTGTCCTGTCTCGAGCCCTGCCAATTTGGGCCTTGGCCTGTCTCTGACCCTTCTGGTTTTGGCCTTGGCCTGTCTTGGGTACTGCTAGTTTAGGCCTCTCGCGCTTTGACGATTTTGGTCTTGGCCTTTCTCTGGCTCCACTGGTTGTCTCGTGCCCTACTGATTTTGGCCTTGATCTGTCTCGGGCCCTACTGGTTGTCTTGAGCCTGACTCGGGCCCTGATGGTTTTGGCGTAGGCCTGCCTTGGGCCCTGCTGGCTTTGGCCTTGGCCTGTCTTGGGCCCTACTGGTTGTCTCGGGCCCTACTGGTTTTGGCCTTAGCCTGTTTTGAACCCTACGGGATGTCTCCGGCCCTAATGGTTTTGGACTTGGCCTGACTCGAGCCCTGATGGTTTTGGCGTAGGCCTGCCTTGGGCTCTGCTGGTTTTGTCCTTGGCCTGTCTTGGGCCCTACTGGTTGTCTCGGGCCCTACTGATTTTGGCCTTGACCTGTTTCTGGCCTATTGGTTTTGGCTTTGGCCTGTCTCGGGCCCTGCTGGTTTTTGCATTTGCCTGACTCGGGCCCTGCTGGTTTTGACCTTGGCCTGTTTCGGTACCTACTGGTTGTCTCGGGCCCTACTGATTTTGGCCTGCCCTGAGTGAGGCCTTGCGGGTTTTAGCCTTAGCCTGTCTCGGGACCTATTGATTGTTTCAGGTCCTACTGGTTGTATCGGGCCCTCCTGGTTTTGGCCTTCGCCTATCTCGGACCCTACTGGTTGTCTCAGTCCCTGCTGGTTTTGGGTTGTCTCGGGCCCTGCTTGTTTTGGACTTGGCTTGTCTCGGTCCCTACTAGTTTTCTTAGGCCCTCCTAGTTTTGGCCTTGGCTGTCTCTGGCCCTGCTGGTTGTCTCAGGCCCTGCTGGTTTTGGCCTTGGCTTGTCTCGGGCCCTGCCAAATTGGGCCTTGGCCTGTTTCAGGCCCTACTGGTTTTGGCCTTGGCCTGTCTAGGGCCCTGCCGGTTTTGGACTGTCATTTCCTGCCGGTTATGGCCTTTGCCTGTCACGGGCCCTGCTGATTTTGGCTCTGGCTTATCTTGGGCTCTACTGGTTTTGGCCTTTGTATGTCTCGGGCCCTGCTGGTGTTGGTCTAGGCATTTCTCGGGCCCTGCTGGTGTTGGCCTTGTCCTGTCTCGAGCCCTGCCAATTTGGGCCTTGGCCTGTCTCTGACCCCTCTGGTTTTGACCATGGTCTTTCTAGGGCCCTACTGGTTGTCTCGGTCCCTGCTGGTTTTGACCTTGGCCTTTCTCAGGCATTACTGGTTGTCTCGGGCCCTGCTCGTTTTGGCCCTGCAGGTTTTAGCCTTGACCTGTCTCAGGCCCTACTGGTTGTTTAAGGCCCTACTGGTTGTCTCGAGCTCTCCTGGTTTTGGCCTTGGCCTGTCTCGGGCCCTACTGGTTATCTCGGGCCTTACTGGTTTTGGCCTTGGCCTGTGTCGGGACCTACTGGTTGTTTCAGGTCCTACTGGTTGTTTCAGGACTGCTGGTTTTTGCCTTTGCTTGTCTCAGGCCCTTCTATTTGTCACGCGCCCTGCTTGTCTTTGCTTTGACCTGTGTCGGGCCCTACTAGTTGACTAGTTGTCTTGGGGCCTACTGGTTTTGGCCTTGGCTGTCTCTGGCCCTGCTGGTTGTCTCAGGCCCTGCTGGTTTTGGCCTTGGCCTGTCTCGGGCCCTGCCGAATTGGGCCTGCCTGTCTAAGACCCTACACATTTTGGCTTTGGCCTGTCTAGGGCCCTGCCGGTTTTGGACTGTCGGGTCCTGCCGGTTATGGCCTTGGCCTTTTATGGGCCCTGCTGGTTTTGGCCCTGGCCTACCTTGGGCTCTACTGGTTTTGGCCTTTTCATGTCTCGGGCCCTGCTGGTGTTGGCCTTGGCATGTCTCGGGCCCTGCTGGTGTTGGCCTTGTCCTGTCTCGAGCCCTTCCAATTTGGGCCTTGGCCTGTCCCTGACCCTTCTGGTTTTGGCCTTGGCCTGTCTCAGGTACTGCTAGTTTAGGCCTCTCGTGCTTTGACAGTTTTCGGGCTCCACTGGTTGTCTCGTGCCCTACTGATTTTGGCCTTGATCTGTCTCAGGCCCTACTGGTTGTCTTGAGCCCTAATGGTTTTGGCCTTGGCATGTCTCGGGCCCTTCTGGTTGTCTCGAGCCCTACTGGTTCAAGCCTTGGCTTCTCTCGGACCCTAGTGGTTGTCTAGGGCCTTACTGGTTTTGGCATTGGCCTGTCTTGTGACCTATTGGTTGTCTCGGCCCTACTGATTTTGGGCTTGGCCTGCCTCGGGCTCTACTGTATGTCTCTGGCCGTACTGGTTTTGGCCTTGGCCTGACTCGGGCCCTGATGGTTTTGGCGTAGGCCTGCCTTGGGCCCTGCTGGCTTTGGCCTTGGCCTGTCTTGGGCCCTATTGGTTGTCTTGGGCCCTACTGATTTTGGCCTTAGCCTGTTTTGACCCTACTGGATGTCTCCGGCCCTACTGGTTTTGTCTTTGGCCTGACTCGAGCCCTGATGGTTTTGGCGTATGCCTGCCTTGGGTCCTGCTGGTATTGGCCTTGGCCTGTCTTGGGCCCTATTGGTTGTCTCGGGCCCTACTGATTTTAGCCTTGACCTGTCTCTGGCCCTATTGGTTTTGGTTTTGGCCTGTCTCGGGCCCCTCTGGTTTTGGAATTTGCCTGTCTTGGGCCCTGCTGGTTTTGACCTTGGCCTGTTTCGGTACCTACTGCTTGTCTCCAGCCCTACTGATTTTGGCCTGTCCTGACTCAGGCCTTGCTGGTTTTGGCCTTAGCCTGTCTCAGGACCTACTGATTATTTCAGGTCCTACTGGTTGTCTCGGGCCATCCTGGTTTTGGCCTTCGCCTATCTCGGACCCTACTGGTTGTCTCAGTCCCTGCTGGTTTTGGGTTGTCTCGGGCCCTGCTTGTTTTGGACTTGGCTTGTCTCGGTCCTTACTAGTTGTCTTGGGCACTACTAGTTTTGGCCTTGGCTGTCTCTGGCCCTGCTGGTTGTCTCAGGCCCTGCTAGTTTTGGCCTTGGATTCTCTCGGGCCCTACCAAATTGGGCCTTGGTCTGTTTCAGACCCTACTGGTTTTGGCCTTGGCCTGTCTAGGGCCCTGCCGGTTTTGGACTGTCAGGTCCTGCCGGTTATGGCCTTGGCCTGTCACGGGCCCTGCTGGTTTTTGCCCTGGCCTATCTTGGCCTCTACTGGTTTTGGCCTTTGCATGTCTCAGGCCCTGCTGGTGTTGACCTTGGCATTTCTCGGGCCCTGCTGGTGTTGGCCTTGTCCTGTCTCGAGCCCTGCCAATTTGGGCCTTGGCCTGTCTCTGACCCCTCTGGTTTTGGCCTTGGCCTGTCTCGGGCCCTGCCGGTTTTGGGCTCTCGCGCCCTGCCAGTTTTGGTCTTTGCCTGTCTCGGGCTCTACTGGTTGTCTTGGCACTTGCTGGTTTTGGCCTTGGCCTGTCTCGGAACCTACTGGTTATCACAGGCCCTACTGGTTTTGGCCTTGGCCTGTCTCGGGCACAACCGGTTGACTCAATCTCTTCTGATTTTGGCCTTGGCCTCTCTCATGCCCTACTGTCTCGCACCCTGCTTGTTTTGACTTTGACCTGATTCGGGACCTACTAGTTGTCTTGGACCCTACTGGTTTTGGCCTTGGCCTGTCTCTCCCCCTCCTGGTTGTCTTGGCCCTTGCTGGTTTTGGCCTTGGCCTGTCTCGGAACCTACTGGTTATCACAGGCCCTACTTTTTTTAGCCTTGGCCTGTCTCGGGTCCTACACTGAGTTTGGCGTTGGCCTGTCTCAGGTCCTACTGGTAATCTCAGGCTCTACTGATTTGGGCTTTGGCCTATCTCTGGCCCTATTGGTTGACTCGGGCCCTACTGGTTTTGGCCTTATCCTGTCTCGGGCCTTACTGGTTGTCTCAGGTCCTACTGATTTTGGCTTTGGCCTGTCTTGGGCCCTACCGGTTGTCTCGGGCCCTATTGGTTTTGGCCTTGGCCTGTCTCGTGCCCTGCTGGTTTTGGCATATGCTTGTCTTGGGCCGTGCTGGTTTTGACCTTGGCCTGTTTCTGTTCCTACTGGTTGTCTCGGGCACTAATGGTGTTCGCCTTGGCCTGTCTCGGGCTCTGCTCGTTGTCTTGGGCCATACTGGTTTTGACCATGGTCTGTCTAGGGCCCTACTGGTTGTCTCGGTCCCTACTGGTTTTGATCTTGGCCATTCTCAGGCATTACTGGTTGTCTCGGGCCCTGCTCGTTTTGGCCCTGCTGGTTTTGGCCTTGGCATGTCTCAGGCCCTACTGGTTGTTTAAGGCCCTACTGGTTGTCTCGAGCTCTCCTGGTTTTGGCCTCGGCCTGTCTCGGGCCCTACTGGTTATCTCGGGCCTTACTGGTTTTGGCCTTGGCCTGTGTCGGGACCTACTGGGTGTTTCAGGTCCTACTGGTTGTTTCAGGTCCTACTGGTTGTATCGGGACTGCTGGTCTTTGCCTTTGCTTGTCTCAGACCCTTCTATTTGTCACACGCCCTGCTTGTCTTTGCTTTGACCTGTGTCGGGCCCTACTTGTTGCCTTGGGGCCTACTGGTTTTGGCTGTTTCTGGCCCTGCTGGTTGTCTCAGGCCCTGCTGGTTTTGGCCTTGGCCTGTCTTAGACCCTGCCGAATTGGGCCTGCCTGTCTCAGACCCTACACGTTTTGGGTTTGGCCTGTCTAGGGCCCTGCTGGTTTTGGACTGTCGGGTCCTGCCGGTTATGGCCTTGACCTTTCACGGGCCCTGCTGGTTTTGGCCTTGGCCTATCTTGGGCTCTACTGGTTTTGGCCTTGGTATGTCTCGGGCCCTGCTGGTGTTGGCCTTGGCATGTCTCGGGCCCTGCTGGTGTTGGCCTTGGCATGTCTCGGGCCCTGCTGGTGTTGGCCTTGGCATGTCTCGGGCCCTGCTGGTGTTGGCCTTGTCCTGTCACGAGCCCTGCCAATTTGGGCCTTGGCCTGTCTGGCCTTGGCCTGTCTCGGGTGCTGCTAGTTTAGGCCTCTTGCGTTCTGCTGGTTTTGGTCTTGGCCTGTCGCGGGCTCTACTGGTTGTCTCGTGCCCTACTGATTTTGGCCTTGATCTGTCTCTGGCCCTACTGGTTGTCTTGAGCCCTACTGGTTTTGGCCTTGGCCTGTCTCGGGCCCTACTGGTCGTCTCGGGCCCTACTCGTTCAAGCCTTGGCTTCTCTCGGACCCTAGTGGCATTACTGGTTTTGGCTTTGGCCTGTCTTGCGGCCTATTGGTTGTCTCGGGCCCTACTGATTTTGGGCTAGGCCTGTCTCGGGCCCTACTGGATGTCTCTGGCCCTACTGGTCTTGGCCTTGGCCTGACTCGGGCCCTGATGGTTTTGGTGTAGGCCTGCCTTGGCCCCTGCTGGCTTTGGCCTTGGCCTGTCTTAGGCCCCACTGGTTGTCTCGGGTCCTACTGGTTTTGGCCTTGGCCTGTCTTGGGCTCTACTGGTTTTGGCCTTGGCCTGTCTCTGGCCCTGCTGGTTTTGGCATATGCCTGTCTCGGGCCCTGCTGGTTTTGACCTTGTCTTGTCTCGAGCCCTGCCAATTTGGGCCTTGGCCTGTCTCTGACCCGTCTGGTTTTGGCCCTGGCCTGTCTCGGGCCCTGCTGGTTTTGGGCTCTCGCGCCCTGCCAGTTTTGGTCTTGGCCTGTCTCGAGCTCTACTGGTTGTCTCGGCCCTTGCTGGTTTTGGCCTTGGCCTGTCTCGGACTCTACTGGTTATCACAGGCCCTACTGGTTTTGGCCTTCACCTGTCTCAGGCCCTACTGGTTGTCTCGGGCCCTACTGGTTCTTGCCTTGGCCTGTCATGGACCCTACTGGTTGTCTCATGCCCTACTGAGTTTGTGCTTGGCCTGTCTCAGGCCCTACCGGTAGTCTCAGGCGCTACTGATTTGAGCATTGGCCCATCTCGGGCCCTACTGTTTGCCTCGGGCCCTACTGGTCTATGTCTTGGCTCATCTCAGGCCCTACTGGTTGACTCAGTCTCTACTGGTTTTGGCCTAGGTTTTTCTAGGCTATACTGATTGTTTCGGGCCCTACTGTCTTTAGCCCTGGCCTGTCTCCGGCCCTACTGGTTTTGCTTTTGGCCTGTCTCTGGCCCTACTGGCTGTCTCGGGCTCTGTTCCTCTGGCTTAGCTGGATTTGGCCTTGGCTTGTTTCGTGCCCTCTGGTTTTGGCCTTGGCCTGTCTTCGACCTTACTGGTTTTCTTGGGCCCTACTGGTTTTTCCCCAGCCTGTATCTAGCTCTACTGGTTGTCTTGGGCCCTACTGGTTTTGGCCTTGTCCTGTCTCGGGCCCTACTGGTTGTCTCGGGCCCCACTATTTTTGGCTTTTGTCTGTCTCGGGCCCGGCTGAATTTGACCTTGGCCTCTCTCGGGTCCGTCTGGTTTTGGCCTTGAAATTTCTCAGGCTCTACTGGTATTGACCTTGGCTTGTGCCGGGCCCTACTTATTGTCTCGGGCCCTACTGGTTTTTGCCTTGACCTTTGTCGGGTACTACTTATTGTCTCGATCCCGGCTGTTTTTGGCATTGGCCTATCTCAGGTCCCTGACGGGTTTTGGACTGTCGGGTCCTGCCAGTTATGGCCTTGGCCTTTCACAGGCACTGCTGGTTTTGGCCCTGGCCTATCTTGGGCTCTACTGGTTTTGGCCTTTGCATATCTCGGGCCCTGCTGGTGTTGGCCTTGGCATTTCTCGGGCCCTGCTGGTGTTGGCCTTGTCCTGCCTAGAGCCCTACTTATTTGGGCCTTGGCCTGTCTCTGACTCCTCCGATTTTTGCCTTGGACTGTCTCGGGCCCTGCTGGTTTTGGGCTCTCGCGCCCTGCCGGTTTTTGTCTTGGCCTGTCTCGGGCTCTACTGGTTGTCTTGGCCCTTGCTGGTTTTGGCCTTGGCCTGTCTCGGACTCTACTGGTTATCACAGGCCCTACTGGTTTTGGCCTTGCACTGTCTCAGGCCCTACTGGTTGTCTCGGGCCCTACTGGTTTTTGCCTTGGCCTGTCACAGGACCTACTGGTTGTCTCATACCCTACTAAGTTTTGGCTTGGCCTGTCTCAGGCTCTACCGCTAGTCTCCGGCTCTACTGATTTGGGCATTGGCCCATCTCGGGCCCTACTGTTTGTCTCGGGCCATCTCCGGCCCTACTGGTTGTCTCAGTCTCTATTGGTTTTGGCCTAGGTTTGTCTAGACTATACTGATTGTTTTGGTCCCTACTGACTTTGGCCTTGGCCTGTCTCGAGCCCTACTGCTTTTCCTCTTGGCCTGTCTCCAGCCCTACTGGCTGTCTCGGCCTCTGTTTCTCTGGCTTAGCTGGATTTGGCCTTGGCTTGTTTTGTGCCCTCTGGTTTTGGCCTTGGCCTGTCTTCGGCCTTACTGGTTTTCTCGGGCCCTACTGGTTTTTCAACAGCCCGTATCGGGCCTTACTGGTTGTCTTGGGCCCTACTGGTTTTGGCCTTGGCCTGTCTCGGGCCCTACTGGTTGTCTCGGGCCCCACTGGTTTTGACCTTGGCCTCTCTCGGTCCCAGCTGGTTTTGGCCTTGAAATTTCTCAGGCTCTACTGGTATTGACCTTGGCTTGTGCCAGGTCCTACTTATTGTCTCGGGCCTTACTGGTTTTTGCTTTGACCTTTGTCGGGTTCTACTTATTGTCTCGATCCCTGCTGTTTTTGGCATTGGCCTATCTCAGGTCCGAGTGGTTATGGCCTTAGCCTGTCTTTGACCCGGCTGGTTGTCTCTGGCCCTACTGTTTTTGTCCTTGGCCTGTGTCGGGCCCAACTTATTTCCTCAGGCCCAACTGGTTTTGGCCTTAACCTGTTCCTGGCCGGGCTGGTTGTCTCGGGACCTACTGGTTTTGGCCTTGGCCTCAGTCGTGCACTACTTATTGTCTCAAGCCCTAATGGTTTTGGCCTTGGCCCATCTCGGTTCTGGCCGATTTTGCCCTTGGCCTGTTTCTGGCCCAGATGGTTGTATTTGGCCGAACTGATTTTGGCCTTGGCCTGTGTCGGACCCTACTAATTGTCTTGGGCCCTACTGGTTTTAGCCTTGGCCTGTCTCGGGCCCTACTCGTTGTCTCGGGACCTACTAATTTTGGCCTTGGTCTGTCTCTGGCCCTACCGGTTGCCTCGTTCTCTTCTGATTTTGTCTCGGCCAATACTGGTTGTCTCGGACCCAACTGGTTTTGGCTGTGGACTGTCTTGGGATCTAATGGTTGTCTCGGGAGCTACTAATTTAGGCCTTAGCTTCTCTCGTGCCCTACTGGTTGTATAGGGTCCTACTTGTTTAGGCCTTGACCTCTCTCATGCCCTACTGATTGTCTCGAGCCCTACTGGTTTTGGCCTTGGCCTGTCTCGGGCCCTACTGGTTGACTAGGGCCCTACTGATTTTGGCTTTGGCCTGTCTTGGGCCCTACTGGTTGTCTAGCACTCTGCTTGTTTTGGCTTTGGCCTGTGTTGGGCCCTACTAGTTGTCTTGGGCCTAGTGTTTTGGTGTTTTGGCCTCAGCCTGTCTTTGGCCCTCCTGGTTGTCTCGGCCATACTGGTTTTGGTCTTGGCCTGTGTCGCACCCTACTGATTGTTTCGAGCCCTACTGGTTTTAGCCTTGGCCTGTCTTGGGCCCTACTGTTTTTCTCAGCCCCTACTGGTTGTCTCGGGCCCTACTCTTTTTGGCACCCTGCTTGTTTTGACTTTGGCCTATGTCCGGGTCCTACTAGTTGTCTTGGACCCTACTGGTTTTGGCCTTTGCCTGTCTTTGGCCCTCCTGGTCGTCTCGGGCCCTACTGGTGTTGGCCTTGACCTGTCTCGGGCCCGGCTGATTTTAGCCTTGGCCTGTTTCTGGCCAAGCTGGTTGTATTTGGCCCTACTGGTTTTGGCCTTGGCCTGTGTCGGACCCTACTAATTGTCTTGGGCCCTGCAGAATTTAGCCTTGGCCTGTCTCGGGCCCTACTGGTTGTCTGGGGCCCTACTGATTTTGGCCTTGGCATGTCTCTGGCCCTACCGGTTGCCTCGTTCTCATCTGATTTTGGCCTTGGCCTGTCTCTGCCAATACTGGTTGTCTTGGGCCCAACTGGTTTTGGCCGTGGCCTGTCTTGGGACCTAATGGTTGTCTCGGGAGCTACTGATTTAGGCCTTAGCTTCTCTCGTGCCCTACTGGTTGTCTCGGGTCCTACTTGTTTAGGCCTTGGCGTCTCTCATGCCCTACTGATTGTCTCGGGCCCAACTGGTTTTAGCCTTGGACTGTCTAGGGCCCTACTGGTTGACTAGGGCCCTACCGATTTTGACCTTGGCCTGTCTCTGGCCCTACTGATTGTCTAGCACTCTGCTTGTTTTGGCTATTGCCTGTGTTGGGCCCTACTAGTTGTCTTGGGTCCTAGTGTTTTGGCTTCAGCCTGTCTTTGGCCCTCCTGGTCGTCTCGGGCCCTACTGGTGTTGGCCTTGGCCTGTCTCGTGCCTGGCTGATTTTAGCCTTGGCCTGTTTCTGGCCCAGCTGGTTGTATTTGGCCCTACTGGTTTTGGTCTTGGCCTGTGTCGGACCCTACTAATTGTCTTGGGCCCTACTGGTTTTAGCCTTGGCCTGTCTCGGGCCCTATTAGTTGTCTGGGGCCCTATTGATTTTGGCCGTGGTTTGTCTCTGGCCCTACCGGTTGCCTCATTCTCTTCTGATTTTGCCCTTGGCCTGTTTCGGCCAAAACTGGTTGTCTCGGGCTCAACTGGTTTTGACCTTGGTATTTCTCGGGTCCTATTGGTTGTCTCGGGCCCTACTGGTTTAGGCCTTGACTTATCACTGGCCCGACTGGTTGTCTCGGGCCCTTCTGGTTTTGGCCTTGGCCTGTCTCAGTCCTTCCTGGTTTTGGCCTAGACCTGCCACGGGCTTTTCTGGTTTTGGCCTTGGCCTGTTTCAGGCCTTACTGGTTGTATTGGGCCATACTGGCTCAGGCCTTGGACTCTCTCCAGTCTTACTGGTTGTCTCGGCCCTACTGGTTTAGGCCTTGGCTTGTCTCGGGCCCTACTGGTTTTGGCCTTAGCCTGGCTCTGGCCCTACTGCTTATCTCGGGCCCTGCTGGTTTTGGCCCAGGCCTGCCTTGGGCCCTGCTGGTTTTGGCCTTGGCCTGTCTCAGGCCCTACTTGTTGTTTAGGGCCCTACTGGTTTTGGCCCAGGCCTGCCTCGGGCCCTACTGGTTTTGGCCTTGGCCTGTCTCGGGCTCTACAGCTTACCTCGGGCCCTGCTGGTTTTGGCCCAGGCCTGCCTCGGGCCCTACTGGTTTTGGTCTTGGCCTGTCTCGGGCCCTCCTCGTTGTCTTGAGCCCTACTGGTTTTGGCCTTCGCCTGTCTCAGTCCTTGCTGGTTTTGGCCTAGACCTGCCACGGGCTTTTCTGGTTTTGGCCTTGGCCTGTTTCAGGCCCTACTGGTTGTCTTGGGCCATACTGGCTCAGGCTTTGGACTCTCTCCAGTCTTACTGGTTGTCTCGGCCCTACTGGTTTAGGCCTTGGCTTGTCTCGGGCCCTACTGATTGTCTCGGGCCCTACTGGTTTTGGCCTTGGCCTGTCTCTGGCCCTACTGCTTATCTCGGGCCCTGCTGGTTTTGGCCCAGGCCTCTCTCAGTTCGTACTGGTTGTCTCGGGCCCCACTGGATTTTGTCTTGGCCCCTCTCGGTCCCGGCTGGTTTTGGCTTTGGCCTGTCTTAGGCCCGACTAGTTTTGGTCTTAGTCTTTGGTCTTGAGGCCCTACTGGTTATCTCGGGCCCTACTTGTTGTCTCGGACTCTACTGGTTTTGGTCTTGGCCTCTTTCGGACCCTACTCGTTGTCTTGTGTTCTACTGATTTTGGCCTTGGCCTGTCTTGGACCCTACTGGCTGTCCCGGACATTGCTGGCTTTGGCCTTGCCATGTCTCGGGCTCTACTGGTTGTTTCGAGCCCCAATGTTTTTTTCAGGCCTTACTGGTTGTCTTGGACACTCCTGGATTTGGCCTTGGCCTGTCTCAAGCCTTGCTGGTCTTGGCCTTGGCCTGTCTCAGGACCTACTGTTTTTTTCAGGCCCTACTGGTTGTCTCGGGCCTGCTGGTTTTGGCCTTGTCCTGTCTCAGGTCCTACTGGTTGTATCGAGCCCTACTGGTTTTAGTCTTGACTTATCTCTGGCCCTGCTGGTTGTCTCGTGCCCTACTGGTTTTAGCCTTGGCCTGTCTCTGGTCTTGCTGGTTTTGACCTTAGCACGTCAGGACCTATTGGTTATTTCAGGCCCTACTCATTGTCTCGGCCCTACTGGTTAAGGCCTTGGCCTCTCTCTGGCCTTACTGGATGTCTCCGACCCTACTGGTTTTGACCTTGGCATTTCTCGGGTCCTACTGGTTGTCTCGGGCCCTACTGGTTTAAGCTTTGACTTATCTCCTCTGGCCCTGCAGGTAGTCTCGGCCCTCCTGGTTTAGGCCTTGGCTTGTCTCGAGCCCTACTGATTGTCTCGGGCCCTGCTGGTTTTGGCCTTGGCCTGTCTCTGGCCCTCTGCTTATCTCGGGCCCTGCTGGTTTTGGCCAAGGCCTGCCTTGGCCCCTGCTGGTTTTGGCCTTGGCCTGTCTCAGGCCCTACTTGTTGTCTCACACCCTACTGGTTTTGGACCAGGCCTGCCTCGGGCCCTGCTGGTTTTGGCCTTGTCCTGTCTCGCATCCTACTGGTTGTATCGAGCCCTACTGGTTTTAGCCTTGGCCTGTCTCTGGTCTTGCTGGTTTTGACCTTAGCATGTTGGGACCTACTAGTTATTTCAGGCCCTACTGGTTGTCCCGGGCCTGCTGGTTTTGGCCTTGGCCTCTCTCTGGCCTTATTGAATGTCTCGGGCCCTACTGGTTTTGACCTTGGCATTTCTCGGGTCCTACTGGTTGTCTCGGTCCCTACTGGTTTAGGCCTTGGCTTGTCTATGGCCCTACTGGTTGTCTCGGGCCTCTCTGGTTTTGGCCTTGGCCTGTCTCAGTCCTTCCTGGTTTTGGCCTAGACCTGCCACCGGCTTTTCTGGTTTTGGCTTTGGCCTGTTTCAGGCCCTACTGGTTGTCTTGGGCAATACTGGCTCAGGCCTTGGACTCTCTCCGGCCTTACTGGTTGTTTCGGACCTATTGGTTTTGGACTTGGCTTGTCTCGGGTCCTAATGATTGTCTCGGGCCCTGCTGGTTTTGGCCTTGGCCTGTCTCTGGCCCTACTGCTTATCTCAGGCCCTGCTGGCTTTGGCCAAGGCCTGCCATGGGCCCTGCTGGCCTTGGCCTTGGCCTGTCTCAGGCCCTACTTGTTGTCTTGGGCCCTACTAGTTTTGGCCCAGGCCTGCCTCAGGCCCTGCTGGTTTTGGCCTTGGCCTCTCTCAGGCGTTACTGCTTACCTTGGGCCCTGCTGGTTTTGGCCCAGGCCTGTCTCGGGCCCTACTGGTTTTGGTCTTGGCCTGTCTCAGGCCCTCCTTGTTGTCTCAAGCCCTACTGGTTTTGGCCTTGACATGTCTCGGACCCTACTGTTTGTCCCATATTTTGCTGGTTTTGGCCTTGGCCTGTCTCAGGACCTACTGGTTGTTTCAGACCATAAAGGTTGTCTTGAGCCTGCTGATTTTGGCCTTGGACTGTGTCAGGCCCTACTGGTCGTCTCGGTCCCTGCTGGTTTTGGCCTTGGCCCATCTCGGGCCCTACTGGTTGTATCGAGCCCTACTGGTTTGAGCCTTGACTTATCTCTGGCCCTACTGGTTGTCTCGGGCCCTACTTGTTTTGGCCTTGGCCTGTCTCTGGCCTTGCTGCTTTTGACCTTAGCCTGTCTCGTGACCTACTGCTTGTTTCAGGCCCTACTGGTTGTCTTGGGCCTGCTGGTTTTGGCCTTGTCCTGTCTCAGGTCCTACTGGTTGTATCGAGCCCTACTGGTTTTAGCCTTGACTTATCTCTGGCCCTACTGGTTGTCTCGTGCCATACAGGTTTTAGCCTTGGCCTGTCTCTGGTCTTGCTGGTTTTGACCTTAGCATGTCAGGACCTACTAGTTGTTTCAGGCCCTACTGGTAGTGCCGGGCCTACTGGTTTTGGCCTTGGCCTGTTTCAGGCCCTACTGGTTGTCTTGCGTCCTGTTGGTTTTGGCCTTGGCCAGTCTCGAGCATTACTGGATGTCTCGGGCCCTACTGGTTTTGACCTTGGTATTTCTCGGGTCCTACTGGTTGTCTCGGGCCCTACTGGTTTAGGCCTTGGCTTGTCTCGGGCCCTACTGATTGTCTCTGGCCCTACTTGTTTTGGACTTGGCCTGTCTCTGGCCCTACTGCTTATCTTGGGCCCTGCTGGTTTTGGCCCAGGCCTGCCTTGGGTAATTTTGGCCTTGGCCTGTCTCAGGCCCTACTTGTTGTCTAGGGCCCTACTGGTATTGGCCCAGGCCTGCCTCGGGCCCTACTGGTTTTGGTCTTGGACTGTCTCGGGCTCTACTACTTACCTCGGTCCCTGCTGGTTTTGGCCCAGGTCTGCCTCGGGCCCTACTGATTTTGGTCTTGGCCTGTCTCAGGCCCTCCTCGTTGTCTCGATCGAGCCCTACTGGTTTTGGCCTTGACAAGTCTCAGACCCTACTGTTTGCCCCAGGCTTTGCTGGTTTTGGCCTTGGCCTTTCGTGGGCCCTACTGCTCGTCTCAGGCCCTGCTGGTTTTGCCCTTGTCCTGTCTCGGGCCCTACTGGTTGTTTCAGGCCCTACTGATTATCTCGGGCCCTACTGTTTTTTTCAGACCTTACTGGTTGTCTCAAGCCTTCCTGGATTTGGCCCTGGCCTGTCTCGGGCCTTGCTGATTTTGGCCTTGGCCTGTCTCAGGACCTACTGGTTGTTTCAGACCATAAAGGTTGTCTTGAGCCTGCTGATTTTGGCCTTGGACTGTGTCAGGCCCTACTAGTTGTCTGGTGCCCTACTGGTTTTGGCCTTGGCCTGTTTCAGGCCCTACTGGTTGTCTTGCGTCCTGTTGGTTTTGGCCTTGGCCTGTCTCGGGCCCTACTCATTGTCTCGGCCCTTCTGGTTATGGCCTTGGCCTCTCTCTGGCCTTATGGGATGTCTCAGGCCCTACTGGTTGTCTCGGGCCCTACTGGTTTAGGCCTCGGCTTGTCTCGGGCCCTACTGATTGTCTCGGGCCCTACTGGTTTAGGCTTTGACTTATCTCTGGCCCTCCTCGTTGTCTTGAGCCCTACTGGTTTTGGCCTTGGCCTGTCTCAGTCCTTGCTGGTTTTGTCCTAGACCTGCCACGGGCTTTTCTGGTTTTGGCCTTGGTCTATTTCAGGCTCTACTGGTTGTATTGGGCCATACTGGCTCAGGCCTTGGACTCTCCGGTCTTACTGGTTGTCTCGGCCCTACTGGTTTAGGCCTTGGCTTGTCTCAGGCCCTACTGATTGTCTCGGGCCCTACTTGTTTTGGACTTGGCCTGTCTCTGGCCCTACTGCTTATCTTGGGCCCTGCTGGTTTTTGCCAAGGCCTGCCTTGGGCCCTTTTGGCCTTGGCCTGTCTCAGGCCCTACTTGTTGTCTAGGGCCCTACTGGTTTTGGACCAGGCCTGCCTCGGGACCTACTGGTTTTGGCCTTGGTCTGTCTCGGGCTCTACTGCTTACCTCGGGCCCTGCTGGTTTTGGCCCAGGTCTGCCTCGGACCCTACTGATTTTGGTCTTCGGCTGTCTCGGGCCCTCCTCGTAGTCTCGAGCCCTACTGGTTTTGGCCTTGACAAGTCTCGGACCCTACTGTTTGTCCCAAGCTTTGCTGGTTTTGGCCTTGGCCTTTTGTGGGCCCTACTGCTTGTCTCCTGCCCTGCTGGTTTTGGCCTTGTCCTGTATCGGGCCCTACTGGTTGTTTCAGGCCCTACTGGTTATCGCAGGTTCTATTGTTTTTTTCAGGCCTTACTGGTTGTCTCAAGCCTTCCTGGATTTGGCCCTGGCCTGTCTCGGGCCTTGCTGATTTTGGCCTTAGCCTGTCTCAGGACCTACTGGTTGTTTCAGACCATAAAGGTTGTCTTGAGCGTGCTGATTTTTGCCTTGGACTGTGTCAGGCCCTACTAGTTGTCTTGTGCCCTACTGGTTTTGGCTTTGGCCTGTCTATGGCTCTACTGGTTGTCTCGGGCCCTACTGATTTTTGTCTTGGCCTGTCTGGGGCCCTACTGGTTTTCAAAGGCCCTACGGGTTTAGGCCTTGGCCTCTCTCACGCCGTGTATGTTGTCTCGGGCCCTACTCTTTTTGGCCTTCGCTTTTCTCGGGCCCTACTGGTTTTCTCAGGCCCTACTGATTTTGCCCTTCCCCTGTCTCAGCCCCTACTGGTCGTTTCAGGCCTTACTGGTTGTCTCAGGCCCTACTGGTTGTCTCGGGCCCTCCTGGTTTTGGCCTTGGCCTTTCTCGGCCTTACTGGTTGTTTCGAGCACTGCTTGTGTTGGCCTTGGCCTGTGTCAGGCCCTACTGGTTGTGTTGGCCCCTGCTGGTTTTGGCCTTGTCCTGTCTCGGGCCCTACTGGTTGTATTGAGCCCAACTGGTTTTGGCCTTGACTTATCTCTGGCTCTATTGGTTGTCTCGGGCCCTGCTTGTTTTGGTCTTGGCTTGTCTCGGGCCCTACTGGTTATCTCGGGCCCTCCTGGTTTTGGCCTTGGTCTGTCTCGGCCTTACTGGTCGTCTCGGCCCCTGCTGGTTTTGGCCTTGGCCCATTTCGGGCCCTTCTGGTTGTATCGAGCCCTAGTGGATTGACCCTTGACTTATCTCTGGCCCTACTGGTTGTCTCAGGACCTACTGGTTTTGGCCTTGGCCTGTCTCTGGCCTTGCTGGTTTTGACCTTTGTCTGTCTCCAGACCTACTGGTTGTTTCAGGCCCTACTGGTTGTCTTGGGCCTGCTGGTTTTGGCCTTGGCCTGTCTCAGGCCCTACTGGTTGTCTTGCGTCCTGCTGGTTTTGGCCTTGGCCTGTCTTGGGCCCTATTCATTGTCTCGGTCCTACTGGTTAAGGCCTTAGCCTCTCTCCGGCCTTACTGGATGTCTCAGGCCATACTGGTTTTGGCCTTGGCCTGTCTCGGGACCTACTGGTTGTTTCAGGCCCTACTGGTTGTCTTGGGCCTGCTGGTTTTGGCCTTGGCCTGTCTCAGGCCCTACAGGTTGTCTTGCTTCCTGCTGGTTTTGGCCTTGGCCTGTCTCGGGCCCTACCCATTGTCTCGGTCCTACTGGTTAAAGCCTTGGCCTCTCTCCGGCCTTACTGGATGTCTCGGGCCCTACTGGTTTTGACATTGGCATTTCTTGGGTCCTACTGGTTGTCTCGGGCCCTACTGGCTAGGCCTTGGCTTGACTCGGGCCATACTGATTGTCTCGGTCCTTACTGGTTCTGGACTTAGCTTTTCTCAGTCCATACTGTTTATCTCGGGCCCTGCTGGCTTTGGCCCAGGCCTGCCTCGGGCCCTACCGGTTTTGGTCTTGGCCTGTCTCGAGCCCTACTCGTTGTCTCAAGCATTACTAGTTTTGGCCTTGGATTCTCTCGGATCCTACTGTTTGTCCCAGGCTTTTCTGGTTTTGGCCTTGGCCTTTCTTGGGCCCTACTGGTTGTCTCCGGCCCTGCTGGTTTTGGCCTTGCCCTGTCTCGGGCTCTACTGGTTGTTTCAGGCCCTACTGGTCATTTCAAGCCCCACTGTTATTTTTAGGCCTTACTGTTTATCTTGGGCACTCCTGGATTTGGCCTTGGCCTGTCTCAAGCCTTGCTGGTCTTGACCTTGGCTTGTCTCAGGACCTACTGGTTGTTTCAGTCCATAATGGTTGTCTCGGGACTGCTGGTTTTGGCCTTGGACTGTGTCGGGCCTTGCTGGTTTTGACCTTAGCCTGTCTTGGGACCTACTGTTTTTTTCAGGCCCTACTGGTTGTCTCGGGCCTGCTAGTTTTGGCCATGTCCTGTCTCGGGTCCTACTGGTTGCATCGAGCCCCATTGGTTTTAGCCTTGACTTATCTTTGTCCTTACTTGTTGTCTCGTGAACTACTGGTTTTAGCCTTGGCCTGTCTCAGGCTTTGCTGGTTTTGACCTTAGCATGTCGTGACCTACTGGTTGTTTCAGGCCCCACTGGTTGTCCCAAGCCTGCTGGTTTTGGCCATGGCCTGTCTCAGGCCCTACTGGTTGTCTTGCGTCCTGCTGGTTTTGGCCTTGGCCTCTCTCTGGCCTTACAAGATGTCTCGGACCCTACTGGTTTTGACCTTGGTATTTCTCGGGTCCTATTGGTTGTCTCGGGCCCTACTGGTTTAGGCCTTGACTTATCTCTGGCCCTACTGGTTGTCTCGTGCCCTACTGGTTTTAGCCTTGGCCTATCTCTGGTCTTGCTGGTTTTGACCTTAGCATGTCGTGACCTACTGGTTGTTTCATGCCCTACTGGTTGTCCCGGGCCTGCTGGTTTTGGCCTTGGCCTGTTTCAGGCCCTACTGGTTGTCTTGTGTCCTGCTGGTTTTGGCCTTGGCCTGTCTCAGGCCTTACTCAGTCTCGGCCCTACTGGTTAAGGCCTTGGCCTCTCTCTGGCCTTACAAGATGTCTCGGGCCCTACTGGTTTTGACCTTGGTATTTCTCGGGTCCTATTGGTTGTCTCGGGCCCTACTGGTTTAGGCCTTGACTTATCTCTGGCCCTACTGGTTGTCTCGGGGCCTTCTGGTTTTGGCCTTGGCCTGTCTCAGTCCTTGCTGGTTTTGGCCTGGACCTGCCAAGGGCTTTTCTGGTTTTGGCCTTGCCTGTTTCAGGCCCTACTGGTTGTCTCGGCCCTACTGGTTTAGGCCTTGGTTTGTCTCAGGCCCTACTGATTGTCTCGGGCCCTACTGGTTTTGGCCTTGGCCTGGCTCTGGCCCTACTGCTTATCTCGGGCCCTGCCTGTTTTGTCCCAGGCCTGCCTTGGGCCCTGCTGGTTTTGGCCTTGGCCTGTCTCAGACCCTACTTGTTGTCTAGGGCCCTACTGGTTTTGGCCCAGGCCTGCCTCGGGCCCTACTGGTTTTGGCCTTGGCCTGTCTCAGGCTCTACGGCTTACCTCGGGCCCTGCTGGTTCTGGCCCATGCCTGCCACGGGCCCTACTGGTTTTGGTCTTGGCCTGTCTCGGGCCCTCCTCGTTGTCTTGAGCCCTACTGGTTTTGGCGCCTTGGCCTGTCTCAGTCCTTGCTGGTTTTGGCCTAGACCTGCCAAGGGCTTTTCTGGTTTTGGCCTTGGCCTGTTTCAGGCCCTACTGGTTGTCTTGGGCCATACTGGCTCAGGCCTTGGACTCTATCCAGTCTTACTGGTTGTCTCGGCCCTACTGGTTTAGGCCTTGGCTTGTCTTGGGCCCTACTGATTGTCTCGGGCCCTACTGGTTTTGGCCTTGGCAAGTCTCTGGCCCTACTGCTTATCTCGGGCCCTGCTGGTTTTGGCCCAGGCCTCTCTCAGTTCGCACTGGTTGTCTCGGGCCCCACTGGATTTTGTCTTGGCCCCTCTTGGTCCCAGCTGGTTTTGGCTTTGGCCTGTCTTAGACCCGACTAGTTTTGGTCTTAGTCTTTGGTCTTCAGGCCCTACTGGTTATCTCGGGCCCTACTTGTTGTCTCGGGCTCTACTGGTTTTGGTCTTGGCCTCTCTCGGACCCTACTCGTTGTCTTGTGCTCTACTGATTTTGGCCTTGGACTGTCTTGTACCCTACTGGCTGTCCCGGACTTTGCAGGCTTTGGCCTTGCCCTGTCTCGGGCTCTACTGGTTGTATCGAGCCCTACTGGTTTTAGTCTTGACTTATCTCTGGCCCTACTGGTTGTCTCGTGCCCTACTGGTTTTAGCCTTGGCCTGTCTCTTGTCTTGCTGGTTTTGACCTTAGCACGTCGGGACCTACTGGTTATTTCAGGCCCTACTCATTGTCTCGGCCCTACTGGTTTGGGCCTTGGCAAGTCTCAGGCCCTACTGGTTGTCTTGGGCCATACTGGCTCAGGCCTTGGACTCTCTCCAGTCTTAATGGTTGTCTCGGCCCTACTGGTTTAGGCCTTGGCTTGTCTCGGGCCCTACTGGTTTTGGCCTTAGCCTGGCTCTGGCCCTACTGCTTATCTCGGGCCCTGCCTGTTTTGTCCCAGGCCTGCCTTGGGCCCTGCTGGTTTTGGCCTTGGCCTGTCTCAGGCCCTACTTGTTGTCTAGGGCCCTACTGGTTTTAGCCCAGGCCTGCCTCGGGCCCTACTGGTTTTGGCCTTGGCCTGTCTCAGGCTCTACGGCTTACCTCGGGCCCTGCTGGTTTTGGCCCAGGCCTGCCTCGGGCCCTACTGGTTTTGGTCTTGGCCTGTCTCGGGCCCTCCTCGTTGTCTTGAGCCCTACTGGTTTTGGCCTTCGCCTGTCTCAGTCCTTGCTGGTTTTGGCCTAGACCTGCCAAGGGCTTTTCTGGTTTTGGCCTTGGCCTGTTTCAGGCCCTACTGGTTGTCTTGGGCCATACTGGGTCAGGCCTTGGACTCTCTCCAGTCTTACTGGTTGTCTCGGCCCTACTGGTTTAGGCCTTGGCTTGTCTTGGGCCCTACTGATTGTCTCGGGCCCTACTGGTTTTGGCCTTGGAAAGTCTCTGGCCCTACTGCTTATCTCGGGCCCCGCTGGTTTTGGCCCAGGCCTCTCTCAGTTCGTACTGGTTGTCTCGGGCCCCACTGGATTTGGTCTTGGCCCCTCTCGGTCCCGGCTGGTTTTGGCTTTGGCCTGTCTTAGACCCGACTAGTTTTGGTCTTAACCAGTAGAGCCTGAAGACCAAAGACTATCTCGGGCCCTACTTGTTGTCTCGGGCTCTACTGGTTTTGGTCTTGGCCTCTCTCGGACCCTACTCGTTGTCTTGTGCTCGACTGATTTTGGCCTTGGCCTGTCTTGGACCCTACTGGCTGTCCCGGACTTTGCTGGCTTTGGCCTTGCCCTGTCTCAGGCTCTACTGGTTGTTTCGAGCCCCACTGTTTTTTTCAGGCCTTACTAGTTGTCTTGGGCACTCCTGGATTTGGCCTTGGCCTGTCTCAAGCCTTGCTGGTCTTGGCCTTGGCCTGTCTCAGGACCTACTGGTTGTTTCAGTCCATAATGGTTGTCTCGGGACTGCTGGTTTTGGCCTTGGACTGTGTCGGGCCTTGCTGGTTTTGACCTTAGCCTGTCTCGGGACCTACTGTTTTTTTCAGGCCCTACTGGTTGTCTCAGGCCTGCTGGTTTTGGCCTTGTCCTGTCTCAGGTCCTACTGGTTGTATCGAGCCCTACTGGTTTTAGTCTTGACTTATCTCTGGCCCTACTGGTTGTCTGGTGCCCTACTGGTTTTAGCCTTGGCCTGTCTCTGGTGTTGCTGGTTTTGACCTTAGCACGTCGGGACCTACTGGTTATTTCAGGCCCTACTCATTGTCTCGGCCCTACTGGTTAAGGCCTTGGCCTCTCTCTGGCCTTACTGGATGTCTCGGACCCTACTGGTTTTGACCTTGGCATTTCTCGGGTCCTACTTGTTGTCTCGGGCCCTACTGGTTTAGGCCTTGACTTATCTCCTCTGGCCCTGCTGGTAGTCTCGGCCTTCCTGGTTTAGGCCTTGGCTTGTCTCGGGCCCTACTGATTGTCTCGGGCCCTGCTGGTTGTGACCTTGGCCTGTCTCTGGCCCTCTGCTTATCTCGGGCCCTGCTGGTTTTGGCCAAGGCCTGCCTTGGGCCCTGCTGGTTTTGGCCGTGGCCTGTCTCAGGCCCTACTTGTTGTCTCGGACCCTACTGGTTTTGGACCAGGCCTGCCTTGGGCCCTGCTGGTTTTGGCCTTGTCCTGTCTCGTGTCCTACTGGTTGTATCGAGCCCTACTGGTTTTAGCCTTGACATATCTCTGGCCCTACTAGTTCTCCCATGCCCTACTGGTTTTAGCCTTGGCCTGTCTCTGGTCTTGCTGGTTTTGACCTTAGCATGTTGGGACCTACTAGTTATTTCAGGCCCTACTGGTTGTCCCGGGCCTGCTGGTTTTGGCCTTGGCCTCTCTCTGGCCTTATTGAATGTCTCGGGCCCTACTGGTTTTGACCTTGGCATTTCTCGGGTCCTACTGGTTGTCTCGGTCCCTACTGGTTTAGGCCTTGGCTTGTCTCTGGTCCTACTGGTTGTCTCGGGCCTCTCTGGTTTTGGCCTTGGCCTGTCTCAGTCCTTCCTGGTTGTGGCCTAGACTTGCCACCGGCATTTCTGGTTTGGGATTTGGCCTGTTTCAGGCCCTACTGGTTGTCTTGGGCCATACTGGCTCATGCCTTGGACTCTCTCTGGCCTTACTGGTTGTTTCGGCCCAACTGGTTTTGGCCTTGGCTTGTCTCGGGTCCTACTGATTGTCTCGGGCCCTGCTGGTTTTGGCCTTGGCCTGTCTCTGGCCCTACTGTTTATCTCAGGCCCTGCTGGCTTTGGCCAAGGCCTGCCATGGGCCCTGCTGGTTTTGGCCTTGGCCTGTCTCAGGCCCTACTTGTTGTCTTGGGCGATACTGGCTCAGGCTTTGGACTCTCTCCAGTCTTACTGGTTGTCTCGGCCCTACAGGTTTAGGCCTTGGCTTGTCTCGGGCCCTACTGATAGCCTCGGGCCCTACTGGTTTTGGCCTTGGCCTGTTTCTGGCCCTACTGCTTATCTCGGCCCTACTGGTTTTGGCCCAGGCCTGCCTTCGGCCCTGCTGGTTTTGGCCTTGGCCTGTCTCAGGCCCTACTTGTTGTCTAGGGCCCTACTGGTTTTGGCCCAGGCCAGCCTCGGCCCCTACTGGTTTTGGCCTTGGCCTGTCTCGGGCTCTACTGCTTACCTCGGGCCCTGCTGGTTTTGGCCCAGGCCTGCCTCTGGCCCTACTGGTTTTGGTCTTGGCCTGTCTCGGGCCCTCCTCGTTGTCTTGAGCCCTACTGGTTTTGGCCTTGGCCTGTCTCAGGCCCTACTTGTTGTCTAGGGCCCTACTGGTTTTGGCCCAGGCCAGCCTCGGCCCCTACTGGTTTTGGCCTTGGCCTGTCTCGGGCTCTACTGCTTACCTCGGGCCCTGCTGGTTTTGGCCCAGGCCTGCCTCTGGCCCTACTGGTTTTGGTCTTGGCCTGTCTCGGGCCCTCCTCGTTGTCTTGAGCCCTACTGGTTTTGGCCTTGGCCTGTCTCAGTCCTTGCTGGTTTTGGCCTAGACCTG
Organism: Phyllobates terribilis; assembly: GCF_046119375.1. Lineage (NCBI taxonomy): Eukaryota > Metazoa > Chordata > Amphibia > Anura > Dendrobatidae > Phyllobates > Phyllobates terribilis. The sequence continues at coordinate 487,456,458 of NW_027362771.1, forward strand.
CCACGGGCTTTTCTGGTTTTGGCCTTGGCCTGTTTCAGGCCCTACTGGTTGTCTTGGGCCATACAGGCTCAGGCCTTGGACTCTCTCCAGTCTTACTGGTTGTCTCGGCCCTCCTGGTTTAGGCCTTGGCTTGTCTCGGGCCCTACTGATTTTGGCCTTGGCCTGTCTCTGGCCCTACTGCTTATCTCGGGCCCTGCTGGTTTTGGCCCAGGCCTCTCTCAGTTCGTACTGGTTGTCTCGGGCCCCACTGGATTTGGTCTTGGCCCCTCTCGGTCCCGGCTGGTTCTGGTTTTGGCTTTGGCCTGTCTTAGGCCCGACTAGTTTTGGTCTTAGTCTTTGGTCTTCAGGCCCTACTGGTTATCTTGGGCCCTACTTGTTGTCTTGTGCTCTACAGATTTTGGCCTTGGCCTGTCTAGGACTCTACTGGTTTTCCCGGACTTTGCTGGCTTTGGCCTTGTCCTGTCTCGGGCTCTACTGGTTGTTTCGAGCCCCACTGTTTTTTTCAGGCCTTACTGGTTGTCTTGGGCACTCCTGGATTTGGCCTTGGCCTGTCTCAAGCCTTGCTGGTCTTGGCCTTGGCCTGTCTCAGGACCTACTGGTTGTTTCTGTCCATAATGGTTGTCTCGGGCCTGCTGGTTTTGGCCTTGTCCTGTCTCGCGTCCTACTGGTTGAATCGAGCCCTACTGGTTTTAGCCTTGACTTATCTCTGGCCCTACTAGTTGTCTCAAGCCCTACTGGTTTTGGCCTTGACATGTCTCGGACCCTACTGTTTGTCCCATATTTTGCTGGTTTTGACCTTAGCACGTCGGGACCTACTGGCTATTTCAGACCCTACTCATTGTCTCGGCCCTTCTGGTTAAGGCCTTGGCCTCTTTCTGGCCTTACTAGATGTCTCCGACCCTACTGGTTTTGACCTTGGCATTTCTCGGGTCCTACTGGTTGTCTCGGGCCCTACTGGTTTAGGCCTTGATTAATCTCCTCTGGCCCTGCTGGTAGTCTCGGCCCTCCTGGTTTAGGCCTTGGCTTGTCTCGGGCCCTACTGATTGTCTCGGGCCCTGCTGGTTTTGGACCAGGCCTGCCTCGGGCCCTGCTGCTTTTGGCCTTGTCCTGTCTCGCATCCTACTGGTTGTATCGAGCCCTACTGGTTTTAGCCTTGACTTATCTCTGGCCCTACTAGTTCTCTCATGCCCTACTGGTTTTAGCCTTGGCCTGTCTCTGGTCTTGCTGGTTTTGACCTTAGCATGTTGGGACCTACTAGTTATTTCAGGCCCTACTGGTTGTCCCGGGCCTGCTGGTTTTGGCCTTGGCCTCTCTCTGGCCTTATTGAATGTCTCGGGCCCTACTGGTTTTGACCTTGGCATTTCTCGGGTCCTACTGGTTGTCTCGGTCCCTACTGGTTTAGGCCTTGGCTTGTCTCTGGCCCTACTGGTTGTCTCGGGCCTCTCTGGTTTTGGCCTTGGCCTGTCTCAGTCCTTCCTGGTTGTGGCCTAGACTTGCCACCGGCTTTTCTGGTTTTGGCTTTGGCCTGTTTCAGGCCCTCCTGGTTGTCTTGGGCCATACTGGCTCAGGCCTTGGACTCTCTCTGGCCTTACTGGTTGTTTCGGCCCTACTGGTTTTGGCCTTGGCTTGTCTCGAGTCCTACTGATTGTCTCAGGCCCTGCTGGTTTTGGCCTTGGCCTGTCTCAGGCCCTGCTGGTTTTGGCCTTGGCCTCTCTCGTGCTTTACTGCTTACCTTGGGCCCTGCTGGTTTTGGCCCAGGCCTGCCTCGGGCCCTACTGGTTTTGGTCTTGGCCTGTCTAGGGCCCTCCTCATTGTCTCAAGCCCTACTGGTTTTGGCCTTGACATGTCTCGGACCCTACTGTTTGTCCCATATTTTGCTGGTTGTCTCGGCCCCTGCTGGTTTTGGCCTTGGCCTGTCTCGGGCCCTACTGGTTATCTCTGGCCCTACTGGTTTTGGCCTTGGCCTGTCTCGTGCCCTACTGGTTGTATCGAGCCTTACTGGTTTTGGCCTTCACTTATCTCTAGCTTTATTGGTTGTCTCGGGCCCTGCTGGTTTTGCCCTTGGCCTGTATCAAGCCCTACTAGTTGTATCGAGCGCTACTGGTTTTGGCCTTGGCATGCCTCGGCCTTACTGGTTGTTTTCGAGCCCTGCTTGTGTTGGCCTTGACCTGTGTTGGGCCCTACTGGTTGTCTCGGCCCCTGCTGGTTTTGGCATTGGCCTGTCTCGTGCCCTACTGGTTGTATCGAGCCTTACTGGTTTTGGCCTTGACTTATCTCTGGCTTTATTGGTTGTCTCGGGCCCTGCTGGTTTTGCCCTTGGCCTGTATCAAGCCCTACTAGATGTGTCGAGCCCTACTGGTTTTGGCCTAGATTTATCTCTGACCATACTGGTTGTTTCGGGCCCTACTGGTTTTGGCCTTGAATTGTCTCAGGCCTTGCTGGTTTCGGCATAGGCCTGTCATGGGTCCTACTGGTTTTAGCCTTGCTCTGTCTCAGGCCTTATTGGATATCTCAGGGCCCTACTGGTTTTGGCATTGGCTTTTCTCGGGTCCTACTGGTAGTCTTGGGCCCTACTGGTTTTGGCCTTAGCCTGTCTCAGGACCTACTGGTTATTTCGGGCTCTACTGTTTTTTTCAGGCCTTACTGGTTGTCTCAGGCCCTACTGGTTTAGGCCTTGGCCTCTCTCGGGCCTTACTGGTTGTCTTTGGCCTTGGCTATTCTCGGGCCCTTACTGGTTGTCTCTGACCCTACTGATTTTGGCCTTGGCCTGTCTCGTCCCGACTGGTTTTGGATTTGGACTCTCTTGGTCACGGATGGTTTTGGCCTTGGCCTGTCTCATGCTTTGCTGGTTTTGGCCTTGGCCTTTCTCGGGACCTACTGATTGTTTTAGGCCCTACTGGTTTTCTCAGGCCTGTTTATTTTGGCTTTGGCCTGTGTCGGGCCCTACTAGTTGTCTTGGGCCCTACTAGATTTGGCCTTGGCCTGTCCCTGACCCGGATGGTTGTCTCGTGCCCTACTGTTTTTGGCCTTGGCCTGTGTCGGGCCCTACTGGTTCTCTCGGGGCCTAGGGATTTTGGCCTTGACCTGTCTCGGGCCCTACCAGTTGTCTCGGGCACTACTGATTTTGGCCTAGGCCTGTCTCAGGCCCTACTGGTTGTCTCGGGCCCTACTGGTTTTAGCCTTGGCTTGTCACAGGCTCTACTGGTTGTCTCAGACCCTTCTGTTATTGGCCTTGGCTTGTTTTGGGCCCTACTGGTTGTCTCAGACCCTGCTGGTTTTGGCCTCTCTCAGGCCCTACTGGTTGTCTCGGGAACTGCTGGTTTTGGCCTTGGCCTGTCTCGGGTCCTACTGGTTTTGGCCTTGTCCTGTATTGGGCCCTGCCGGTTTTGGCCTTGGCCTGTCCAGGGCCATACTGGTTCTATCGGGCTCTACTGGTTGTTTCAGGCCTTACTGGTTGTGTCGGGCCCTCCTGGATTTGGCCTTGGCCTGTCTCAGGTCTTGCTGGTTCTATCGGGCTCTACTGGTTGTTTCAGGCCATAATGGTTTTCTTGGGCCTGCTGGTTTTGGCCTTGGACTGTGTCTGGCCCTACTAGTTGTCATGGGCCCTACTGGCTTTGGCCTTGGCCTGTCTATGGCCTGGCTGTTTATGTCGGGCTTGACTAATTTTGGCCGTGGCCTGTGTCGGGCCCTACTGATTGTCTCGAGCCATACTGGTTTTGACCTTTACCTCTCTCAGGCTCTAGTAGTTGTCTTGGGCCCTACTGAATTTGGCCTTGGCCTGTCTGAGGCCCTACTTGTTGTCTCAAGCCCTACTGGTTTTGGCCTTGACCTGTCTGGGGCCCTAATGGTTGTCTCGGGCCATACTGGTTTAAGCCTTGGCCTCTCTCAGGCCCTACTGGTTGTCTCGGGACCTACCGATTTTAGTCTTGGCCTGTCTCGGAAACTACTGGTTGTCCTGGGTTTTGCAGGCTTTGACCTTGGCCTTATTTGGGCCCTACTGGTTGTCTCAGTCCCTGCTGGTTTTGGGTTATTTCAGACCCTGTTTGTTTTGGCCTTGACCTGTCTCAGGCTCTACTGGTTGTCTTAGGCTCTGCTAGTTTTGACCTTGACCTGTCTCAGCCCTACTGGTTGAATAAAGCCCTACTGGTTATTTCAGGCCCCACTGGTCTTTTCAGGCCTTACTGGCTGTCTCTGGCCCTCCTGGATTTATCCTTGGCCTGTCTCAAGCCTTGCTGGTTTTGGCCTTGTCCTATCTCAGGACCTTCTGGTTGTTTCAGGCCCTACTGGTTGTCACGGGCCTGCTGGTTTTCGCCTTGTCCTGTGTCGGGTGCTACTGGTTGTATCGAATCCTACTGGTTTTAGCCTTGATTTATCTCTGGCCCTACTGGTTGTCTCGGGCCTTCTGGTTTTGGCCTTAGCCTGTCTCAGGACCTACTGGTTGTTTGAAGCCCTACTGGTTGTCTCGGGCCTGCTGGTTTTGGCCTAGGCCTGTCTCGGGCCCTACAGGTTGTCTCGCGTCCTGCTGGTTTTGGCCTTGGCCTGTCTCGGGCCCTACTCGTTGTCTTGGGCCCTACTGGTTAAGGCCTTGGCCTCTCTCCAGCTTTACTGGATGTCTCGGGCCCTACTGGTTTTGACCTTGCTATTTCTCGGGTCCTACTGGTTGTCTCGGGCCCTACTGGTTTAAGTCTTGGCTTGTCTCGGGCCCTACTGATTGTCTCGGGCCCTGCTGGTTTTGGCCCAGGCCTGCCTCGAGCCCTACTGATTTTGGCCTTGGCTTGTCTTGGACCCTACTGGTTGTCCTAGGCTTTGCTGGTTTTGGCCTTGGCCTTTCTTGGGCCCTATTGGTTGTCTCCGGCCCTGCTGGTTTTGGCCTTGTCCTGTCTCGGTCCCTACTGGCTGTTTCAGGCTCTACTCGTTATCTCGGGCCCTACTGTTTTTTTGGCCTGTCTCAGGACCTACTGGTTGTTTCAGGCCATAATGGTTGTCTCAGGCCTGCTGGTTTTGGCCTTGGACTGTGTCGGGCCCTACTAGTTTTGGCCTTGGCTTGTCTATGGCCCAGCTGGTTATTTCGGGCCCTACTGATTTTGGCCTTAGCCTGTCTCAAGCCCTACTGGTTGTCTCGGGCCCTACTGGTACTGGCCTTGGCCTGTCTGGGGCCCCACTGGTTTTCTTGAGCCCTACTGATTTAGGCCTTGGCCTCTCTTTTGCCGTATTGGTTGTCTCGGGCCCTACTCTTTTTGGCCTTGGCTTTTTTCAGGCCCTACTGCTTTTCTTGGGCCCTACTGATTTTGGCCTTGGCCTGTCTCAGGCCCTACTGGTTGTTTCAGGCCCTACTGGTTGCATCAGGCCCTACTGGTTATCTCAGGCCCTACTGGTTTAGGCCTTGGCATACCTCGGCCTTACTGGTTGTTTTCGAGCCCTGCTTGTGTTGGCCTTGACCTGTGTCGGGCCCTACTGGTTGTCTCGGCCCCTGCTGGTTTTGGCCTTGGCCTGTCTCGGGCCCTACTGGTTATCTCTGGCCCTACTGGTTTTGGCCTTGGCCTGTCTCGTGCCCTACTGGTTGTATCGAGCCTTACTGGTTTTGGCCTTCACTTATCTCTGGCTTTATTGGTTGTCTCGGGCCCTGCTGGTTTTGCCCTTGGCCTGTATCAAGCCCTACTAGTTGTATCGAGCGCTACTGGTTTTGGCCTTGGCATGCCTCGGCCTTACTGGTTGTTTTCGAGCCCTGCTTGTGTTGGCCTTGACCTGTGTTGGGCCCTACTGGTTGTCTCGGCCCCTGCTGGTTTTGGCATTGGCCTGTCTCGTGCCCTACTGGTTGTATCGAGCCTTACTGGTTTTGGCCTTGACTTCTCTCTGGCTTTATTGGTTGTCTCGGGCCCTGCTGGTTTTGCCCTTGGCCTGTATCAAGCCCTACTAGATGTATCGAGCCCTACTGGTTTTGGCCTAGATTTATCTCTGACCATACTGGTTGTTTCGGGCCCTACTCGTTTTGGCCTTGAATTGTCTCAGGCCTTGCTGGTTTTGGCATAGGCCTGTCATGGGTCCTACTGGTTTTAGCCTTGCTCTGTCTCAGGCCTTATTGGATATCTCAGGGCCCTACTGGTTTTGGCATTGGCTTTTCTCGGGTCCTACTGGTAGTCTTGGGCCCTACTGGTTTTGGCCTTAGCCTGTCTCAGGACCTACTGGTTATTTCGGGCTCTACTGTTTTTTTCAGGCCTTACTGGTTGTCTCAGGCCCTACTGGTTTAGGCCTTGGCCTCTCTCGGGCCTTACTGGTTGTCTTTGGCCTTGGCTATTCTCGGGCCCTTACTGGTTGTCTCTGACCCTACTGATTTTGGCCTTGGCCTGTCTCGTCCCGACTGGTTTTGGATTTGGACTCTCTTGGTCACGGATGGTTTTGGCCTTGGCCTGTCTCATGCTTTGCTGGTTTTGGCCTTGGCCTTTCTCGGGACCTACTGATTGTTTTAGGCCCTACTGGTTTTCTCAGGCCTGTTTATTTTGGCTTTGGCCTGTGTCGGGCCCTACTAGTTGTCTTGGGCCCTACTAGATTTGGCCTTGGCCTGTCCCTGACCCGGATGGTTGTCTCGTGCCCTACTGTTTTTGGCCTTGGCCTGTGTCGGGCCCTACTGGTTCTCTCGGGGCCTAGGGATTTTGGCCTTGACCTGTCTCGGGCCCTACCAGTTGTCTCGGGCACTACTGATTTTGGCCTAGGCCTGTCTCAGGCCCTACTGGTTGTCTCGGGCCCTACTGGTTTTAGCCTTGGCTTGTCACAGGCTCTACTGGTTGTCTCAGACCCTTCTGTTATTGGCCTTGGCTTGTTTTGGGCCCTACTGGTTGTCTCAGACCCTGCTGGTTTTGGCCTCTCTCAGGCCCTACTGGTTGTCTCGGGAACTGCTGGTTTTGGCCTTGGCCTGTCTCGGGTCCTACTGGTTTTGGCCTTGTCCTGTATTGGGCCCTGCCGGTTTTGGCCTTGGCCTGTCCAGGGCCCTACTGGTTATCTCTGGCTCTACTGGTTTTGGCCTTGACCTGTCGGTTTTGGTGTTGGCCTGTCTAGAACCTCACTGGTTATGTCAGGCCCTACTGTTTTTGGCCTTCGTCTATCTCGGGCCCTGCTGGTCTTGACCTTGGTCTGTCTCGGGCCCCACTGGTTTCCTTGGGCCCTACTGATTTTATCCTTGGCCTGTCTCGGGTCCTCCCTGTTTTGGTTTTCGCCTGTCTTGGGCCATACCTGTTTTGGTTTTGGCCTGTCTCGGGCCATACCGGTTGTGGCCTTGGCCTGTCTCGGGCCCTACCGGTTTTGGCCTTGGCCTGTCTTGGGCTCTGGCGGTTTTGGCCTTGTCCTTTCTCGTGGCCTGCTCGTTTTTGCCTTGGCCTGTCTCGGGCCCTACTGGATTTGGCTTTGTCTGTCTCGGCCTTGCTAGTTTTGGCCTTGACCTGTCTTTAGCCCTGCTGGTTTTAGCTTTGGCCTGTTTCGGATCCTGCTGCTTTTGGTCTTGGCCTGTCTCAGGTACTACTGGTTTTGGCCTTGTCCTGTCTCGGGCCCTGCCGGTTTTAGTCTTGACCTGTCCTGGGCCCTACTGGTTATTTCTGGCACTACTGGTTTTGGCCTTGACCTGTCTCGGGACTGCCGGTCTTGACCTTGGTCTGTCTCAGGCCCCACTGGTTTCGTTGGGCGCTACTGATTTTATCCTTGGCCTGTCTCAGGCCCTACCTGTTTTGGCTTTGGCCTGTCTCGGGCCATACCGGTTGTGGCCTTGTCCTGTCCCAAAACCAAGGCCCAAATTGGCAGGGCTCAAGACAGGACAATGCCAACCCCAGCAGGGCCCGAGAAATGCCAAGGCCAACACGAGCAGGGCCCGAGACATGCCAAGGCCAAAACCAGTAGAGCCCAAGATAGGCCAGGGCCAAAACCAGCAGGGCCTGTGACAGGCCAAGGCCATAACTGGCAGGACCCGATAGTCCAATGCCAAAAACAGCCGGGATCGAGACAATAAGTAGAACCTGACAAAGGTCAAGGCAAAAACCAGTAGGGCCCGAGAAAATAAGTACGGCCCGGCACAAGCCAAGGTCAATACCAGTAGAGCCTGAGAAATTTCAAGGCCAAAACCAGCCAGACCCGAGACAGACCAAAGCCAAAACCAGTGGGGCCCGAGACAACCAGTAGGGCCCGAGACAGGCCAAAGCCAAAACCAGTAGGGCTCAAGACAACCAGTAGGGCCCGATACAGGCTGAGGAAAAACCAGTAGGGCCCGAGAAAACCAGTAAGGCCGAAGACAGGCCAAGGCCAAAACCAGAGTGCACAAAACAAGCCAAGGCCAAATCCAGCTAAGCCAGAGAAACAGAGCCCGAGACAGCCAGTAGGGCCGGAGACAGGCCAAGAGCAAAACCAGTAGGGCCGGAGACAGGCCAGCACCAAAGACAGTAGGGCCCGAAATAATCAGTATAGCCTAGACAAACCTAGGCCAAAACCAGCAGAGACTGAGACAACCAGTAGGGCCGAAGATGAGCCAAGACATAGACCAGTAGGGCCTATGACAAACAGTAGGGCCCGAAATGGGACAATGCTCAAATCAGTAGCGCCTGAGACTACCGGTAGGGCCTGAAAAAGGCCAAGCTCAAACTCAGTAGGGCCTGAGACAACCAGTAGGGCCCGTGACAGGCCACGGCAAAAACCAGTAGGGCCCGAGACAACCAGTAGGGCCTGAGACAGGCAGGGCAAGGCCAAAACCAGTAGGGCCTGTGATAACCAGTAGGGCCTGAGACAGGCCAAGGCAAAAACCAGCAAGGGCCGAGACAACAAGTAGAGCCCGAGACAGGCCAAGACCAAAACCGGTAGGGCGCGAGAGCCCAAAACCAGCAGGGCCCGAGACAGGCCAAGGCCAAAACCAGTAAGGCCTGAGATAACCAGTAGTGCCCGAGACAGGCCAAGGCCAAAACCAGGAGAGCTCGAGACAACCAGTAGGGCCTTAAACAACCAATAGGGCCCGGCAGAGGTCAAAGCAAAGACAAGCAGGGCGCACGACAAATAGAAGGGCACGAGACAGGCCAAGACAAAAACCAGCAGTCCCGAGACAACCAGTAGGACCTGAAACAACCAGTAGGACCTGAAACAACCAGTAGGACCTGAAACAACCAGTAGAGCCGGAGATGAGCCAAGACATAGACCAGTAGGACCCGAGACGAACAGTAGGGCCCGAGATGGGCCAATGCCCAAATCAGTAGAGCCTGAGACTACCGGTAGAGCTTGAGACAGGCCAAGCCCAAACTCAGTAGGGCCTGAGACAACCAGTAGGGCCCGTGACAGGCCACGGCAAAAACCAGTATGGCCCGAGACAACCAGTAGGGCCTGAGACAGGCAGGGCAAGGCCAAAACCAGTAGGGCCTGTGATAACCAGTAGAGCCTGAGACAGGCCAAGACCAAAACCGGTAGGGCGCGAGAGCCCAAAACCAGCAGGGCCCGAGACAGGCCAAGGCCAAAACCAGAGGGGTCAGAGACAGGCCAAGGCCCAAATTGGCAGGGCTCGAGACAGGACAATGCCAACCCCAGCAGGGCCCGAGAAATGCCAAGGCCAACACCAGCAGGGCACGAGACATGCATATGCCAAAACCAGTAGAGCCCAAGATAGGCCAGGGCCAAAACCAGCAGGGCCTGTGACAGGCCAAGGCCATAACTGGCAGGGCCCGACAGTCAGGGACCTGAGATAGGCCAATGCCAAAAACAGCTGGGATCGAGACAATAAGTAGAACCCGACAAAGGTCAAGGCAAAAACCAGTAGGGCCCGAGACAATAAGTAGGGCCCGGCACAAGCCAAGGTCAATACCAGTAGAGCCTGAGAAATTTCAAGGCCAAAACCAGACGGACCCGAGAGAGGCCAAGGTCAAATCCAGCCAGGCCCGAGACAGACCAAAGTCAAAACCAGTGGGGCCCGATACAACCTGTATGGCCAGAGACAGGCTAAGGCCAATACCAGCAAGGCTTGAGTTAGGGCAGGCCAAAATCAGTAGGGCTTGAGTCAACCATTAGGTACCGAAATAGGCCAAGATCAAAACCATCAGGGCCCGAGACAGGCATATGCCAAAACCAGCAGGGCCCGAGACAGGCCAAAGCCAAATTCAATAGGGACAGAGACAGGCCAAGTCCATAACCAGAGGTTCCCAAGACAACCAGTAGGGCCCAAGACAGGCCAAGGCCAAAACCAGCAGGGACCAAGGCAGGCCTACGCCAAAACCATCAGGGCCTGAGTAAGGCTAAGGCCAAAACCAGTAGGGCCCCAGACAACCAGTAGGGCCCAAGACAGGCCAAGGCCAAAGCCAACAGGGACCAAGGCAGGCCTACACCAAAACCATCAGGGCCCGAGTCAGGCCAAGGCCAAAATCAGTAGGGCCAGAGACAACCAATAGGCCACAAGACAGGCCAATGACAAAACCAGAAAGGCCCTAGACAACCACTAGGGTCCAAGAGAAGCCAAGGCTTGAACCAGTAGGGCCCGAGACAACCAGTAGGGCCCGAGACAGGCCAAGGCCAAAACCAGTAGGGCTCAAGACAACCAGTAGGGCCAGAGAAAGATCAAGGCCAAAATCAGTATTTCACGAGACAATCAGTAGAGCCCGAGACAGGCCAAGACCAAAACCGGCAAGGCGCGAGAGCCCAAAACCAGCAGGGCCCGAGACAGGCCAAGGCCAAAACCAGAGGGGTCAGAGACAGGCCAAGGCCCAAATTGGCAGGGCTCGAAACAGGACAAGGCCAACACCAGCACGGCCCGACAAATGCCAAGTCCAACACCAGCAGGGCCCGAGACATGTAAAGGCCAAACCAGTAGAGCCCAAGATAGGCCAGGGCCAAAACCAGCAGGGCCCGTGACAGGCCAAGGCCATAACCGGCAGGACCCGACAGTCCAAAACCGGTAGGGCCCGAGAAATACCAAGTCCAACACCAGCAGGGCCCGAGACATGTTAAGGCCAAAACCAGTAGAGCCCAAGATAAGCCAGGGCCAAAAACAGCAGGGCCCGTGACAGACCAAGGCCATAAAATGCAGGACCCGACAGTCCAAAACCGGCAGGGCCCTAGACAGGCCAATGCCAAAACCAGAAGGGTCTGGAATAGGCCAAGGCCCAATTCGGCAGGGCCCAAGACAAGCCAAGGACAAAACCAGCAGGGCCTGAGACAGCCAAGGTCAAAACTAGGAGGGCCCAAGACATCCCAAAACCAGCAGGGACTGAGACAACCAGTAGAGCCCGAGACTGGCGTAGGCCAAAACCAGGAGGGCATCCGACAACCAGTAGGGCCTGAAACAATTAGTAGGTCCAGAGACAGGCTAAGGCCAAAACCAGCAAGGCCTGAGTCAGGGTAGGCTAAAATCAGTAGGGCCCGAGACAACCAGTAGGTACCAAAACAGGCCAAGGTCAAAACCAGCAGGGCCCGAGACAGGCATATGCCAAAACCAGCAGGGCCTGAGACAGGCCAAAGCTAAAACCAATAGGGCCAGAGACAGGCTAAGGCCAAAACCAGTAGGGCCTGAGACAACCAGTACTGCCCAAGACAGGCCAAGGCCTAAACCAGCAGGGCCCAAGGCAGGCCTATGCCAAAATCATCAGGGCCTGAGTCAGGCCAAAGCCAAAACAAGTAGGTCGGAGACATTCAGTAGGGTTCAAGACAGGCTGAGGCCAAAACCAGTAGGGCGCTAGACAACCATCAGGGCCCGAGACAGGCCAAGGCCAAAACCAGTTGGGCTCAAGACAACCAGTAAGGCCCGAGACAGATCAAGGCCAAAATCAGTAGGGCACGAGACAACCAGTAGAGCCCGAGACAGGCCAAGACCAAAACCGGCAGAGCGCGAGAGGCCTAAACTAGCAGTACCAGAGACAGGCCAAGGCCAAAACCAGAAGGGTCAGAGACAGACCAAGGCCCAAATTGGCAGGGCTCGAGACAGGACAAGGCCAACACCAGCAGGGCCGGAGACAGGCCAAGGCCAACACCAGCAGGGCCCGACACATGCCAAGGCCAACACCAGCAGGGGCCGAGACATGCAAAGGCCAAAACCAGTAGAGCCCAAGATAGGCCAGGGCCAAAACAAACAGGGCCCGTGAAAGGCCAAGGCCATAACCGGCAGGACCCGACAGTCCAAAATCGGCAGGGCCCTAGACAGGCCAAAGCCAAAACTTGTAGGGTCTGAGACAGGCAGGCTCAATTTGGCAGGGCCCGAGACAGGCCAAGGCCAAAACCAGCAGGGCCTGAGACAACCAGCAGGGCCAGAGACAGCCAAGGCCAAAACCAGTAGGCCCCGAGACAACTAGTAGGGCCCGACACAGGTCAAAGCAAAGACAAGCAGGGCGCGCGACAATTAGAAGGGCCTGAGACAAGCCAAGGCAAAAGCCAGCAGTCCCGAGACAACCAGTAGGACCTGAAACAACCAGTAGGACCTGAAACAACCAGTAGGTCCCGACACAGGCCAAGGCTAAAACCAGCAAGGCCCGAGATAACCAGTAGGGCCCGAGACAGGCCAAGGCCAAAACCAGGAGACAACCAGAAGGGCCTTAAACAACCAGTAGGGCCCGACACAGGTCAAAGCAAAGACAAGCAGGGCGCGCGACAAATAGAAGGGCCCGAGACAGGCCAAGGCAAAAACCAGCAGTCCCGAGACAACCAGTAGGACCTGAAACAACCAGTAGGACCTGAAACAACCAGTAGGGCCGAAGATGAGCCAAGACATAGGCCAGTAGGGCCCAAGACAAACCGTAAGGCCCGAGATGGGCCAATGCCCAAATCAGTAGCACCTGAGACTACCGGTAGAGCCTGAGACAGGGCAAGGCCAAAACCGATAGGGCCTGTGATAACCAGTAGGGTCCGAGACAGACCAAGGCCAAAACCAGCAAGGGCCGAGACAACCAGTAGAGCCCAAGACAGGCCAAGACCAAAACCGGCAGGGCACAAGAGCCCAAAACCAGCAGGGCCCGAGACAGGCTAAGGCCAAAACCAGAGGGGTCAGAGGCAGGCCAAGGCCCAAATAGGCAGGGATCGAGGCAGGACAAGGCCAACACCAGCAGGGCCCGAGAAATGCCAAGGCCAACACCAGCAGGGCCCAAGACATGCAAAGGCCTAAACCAGTAGAGCCCAAGACATGCAAAGGCCTAAACCAGCAGGGCCTGTGACAGGCCAAGGCCATAACTGGCAGGACCCGACAGTCCAAAACTGGAAGGGACCTGAGATAGGCCAATGCCAAAAACAGCCGGGATCGAGACAATAAGTAGAACCCGACAAAGGTCAAGGCAAAAACCAGTAGGGCCCGAGACAACAAGTAGGGCCCGGCACAAGCCAAGGTCAATAACAGCAGAGCCTGAGAAATTTCAAGGCCAAAACCAGCCGGACCCGAGAGAGGCCAAGGTCAAATCCAGCCAGGCCCTAGACAGACCAAAGCCAAAACCAGTGGGGCCCGAGACAACCAGTAGGGCCCGAGATAGGCCAAGGCCAAAACCAGTAGAGCCCAAGACAACAAGTAGGGCCTGATACAGGCTGAAGAAAAACCAGTAGGGCCCGAGAAAACCAGTAAGGCCGAAGACAGGCCAAGGCCAAAACCAGTGGGGCCTGAAACAGACCAAATCCAAAACTAGCAGGACTCGAGACAGGCCACGGCCAATACCAGTAGGACCCAGGACAACCGGTAGGGCCTGAGACAGGCCAAGGCCAAAACAAGTAGGGCCCGGGACAACCAGAAGGGCCCTAGACAGGTCAAGGCCAAAACCAGTATGGTCAGAGACAGGTCAAGGCCAAAACAAGTAGGGCCCAAGACAACCAGTAAGGCCCTGGACAGGTCAAGGCCAAAACCAGTAGAGTCAGAGACAGGCCAAAGCCAAAACCAGTAGGTCCTGAGAGAACCAGTAGGATCCAAGACAGGCTAAGGTCTAAACCAATAGGGTCCAAGACAACCAGTCTGGTCCAAAAAAGGTCAAGGCCAAAGCCAGCAGGGCCCGAGGAGGCCTAGCCAAAACCAGTAGGGCCAGACACATCCAGTAGGGTCCGAGACAGGGCAAGGCCAAAACCAGTAGGGCCCAAGACAACCAGTAGGACCCGAGACAGGCCAAGGCCAAAACCAGTAGGGCACGAGACAACCAGTAGGGCCAGAGACATACCAAGGCCAAAATCAGCCGGGCCCGAGACAGATCAAGGCCAAAACCAGTGTGGCCCAAGACAACCAGTAGGATCCGAGACAGGCTGAGGCCAAAACCAAAAGCGCCTAAGACAACCAGTAGGGCCCGAGACATACCAAGGCCAAAATCAGCCGGGCCCGAGAAAGATCAAGGCCAAAACCAGTGTGGCCCAAGACAACCAGTAGGGCCCGAGACAGGCTAAGGCAAAAACCAGTAGGGCCCGAGACAATAAGTAGGGCCCGGCACAAGCCAAGGTCAATAACAGTAGAGCCTGAGAAATTTCAAGGCCAAAACCAGCCGGACCCGAGAGAGGCCAAGGTCAAATCCAGCCAGGCCCGAGACTGACCAAAGCCAAAACCAGTGGGGCCTGAGACAACCAGTAGGGCCCGAGACAGGCCAAGGCCAAAACCAGTAGGGCCCAAGACAACCAGTAGGGCCTGATACAGGCTGAATAAAAACCAGTAGGGCCCGAGAAAACCAGTAAGGCCGAAGACAGGCCAAGGCCAAAACCAGTGGGGCCCGAGACATACCAAGGCCAAAATCAGCCAGGCTCGAGATAGATCAAGGCCAAAACCAGTGTGGCCCAAGACAACCAGTAGGGCCCGAGACAGGCCAAAGCCAAAACACGTAGGGCCCGAGACAACCAGTAGGGCCTGAGACAGGCCAAGCCCAAAACCAGTAGGGCCCGAGATAACCAGTAAGGCCAGAGACAGGCCAAGGCCAAAACCAGCAGGGCCTGAGACAAGCCAAAGACAAATCCAGCCGAGCCAGAGACAGGCCAAGGCCAAAACTAGCCGGGCTCGAGACAGGCCAAGGCAAAACCAATGGGGCCCAAGATAACCAGTAGGGCCCGAAACAGACCAAATCCAAAACTACCAGGACCCGAGAAAGGCCAAGGCCAATACCAGTAGGGTCCAATACAACCAGTAGGGCCTAAGACAGGCCAAGGTCAAAAACCAGTAGGGCCCAGGACAATCTGTAGGGCCTGAGACAGGCCAAGGCCAACACAAGTAGGGCCCGAGACAACCAGTAAGGCCTTAGACAGGTCAAGGCCAAAACCAGAAGGGTCAGAGACAGGCAAATGCCAAAACCATCAAGGCCTGAGACAGGCCAAAGCCAAAACCAATAGGGCCAGAGACAGGCCAAGGCCAAAACCAGTAGGGCCCGAGACAACCAGTAGGGTCCAAGTCAGGCCAAGGCCAAAGCCAGCAGGGCCTACATCAAACCATTAGGGCCCGAATCAGGGCAAGGCCAAAACCAGTAGGGAAAGAGACATCCAGTAGAGCCAGAGACAGGCCAAGCCAAAAATCAGTAGTTTCCGAGACAACCAATAGGCCACAAGACAGGCCAATGCCAAAACCAGTAAGGCCCTAGACAACCACTAGGGTCCAAGAGAAGCCAAGGCTTGAACAAGTAGGGCCCGAGACAGGCCAAGGCCAAAACCAGTAGGGCACGAGACAACCAGTAGAGCCCGAGACAGGCCAAGACCAAAACCAGCAGAACGCGAGAGGCCTAAATTAGCAGTACCCGAGACAGGCCAAGGCCAAAACCAGAAGGGTCAGAGACAGGCCAAGGCCCAAATTGGCAGGGCTTGAGACAGGACAAAGCCAACACCAGCAGGGCCTGAGACATGCCAAGGCCAACACCAGCAGGGCCCGAGACATGCAAAGGCCAAAACCAGTAGAGCCCAAGATAGGCCAGGGCCAAAACCAGCAGGGCCCGTGAAAGGCCAAGGCCATAACCGGCAGGACACGACAGTCCAAAACCCGCAGGGCCCTAGACAGGCCAAAGCCAAAACGTGTAGGGTCTGAGACAGGCAGGCCCAATTCGGCAGGGCCTGAGACAGGCCAAGGCCAAAACCAGCAGGGCCTGAGACAACCAGCAGGGCCAGAGACAGCCAAGGCCAAAACCAGTAGGCCCCAAGACAACTAGTAGGGCCCGACACAGGTCAAAGAAAAGACAAGCAGGGCGCGCGACAAATAGAAGGGCCTGAGACAAGCCAAGGCAAAAACCAGCAGTCCCGAGACAACCAGTAGGACCTGAAACAACCAGTAGGACCTGAAACAACCAGTAGGACCTGAAACAACCAGTAGGACCTGAAACAACCAGTAGGACCTGACACAGGCCTAGGCCAAAACCAGTAAGGCCCGAGATAACCAGTAGGGCCCGAGACAGGACAAGGCCAGAACCAGGAGAGCTCGAGACAACCAGTAGGGCCTTAAACAAGCCAAAACCAGCAGGGTCCAAGACAGCCAGTAGTGCCTGAGAAAGGCCAAGGTCAAAACCAGCAGGGACCGAGACAACCAGTAGGGCCCTAGACAGACCAAGGTCAAAACCAGTATGGCCCAAGACAACGAGCAGAGCCCGAGACAGGCCAAGGCGAACACCATTAGGGCCCAAGACATCCAGTAGGAACGGAAACAGACCAAGGTCAAAACCAGCACGTCCCGAGACAGGCATATGCCAAAACCAGCAGGGCACGAGACAGGCCAAGGCCAAAACCAATAGGGCCCGAGGCAACCTGTAGGGCCCAAGACAGGCCAAGGCCAAAATCAGTAGGACCCGAGACAACCAGTAAGGCCCGAGACACGACAAGGCCAAAACCAGTAGCGCCGAGTCAACCAATAGGGCCCGAGATAGGCCAAAGCCAAGACCAGTAGGGCCCAAGACAAACAGTTGGGCCCGAGATGGGCCAAGGCCCAAAATCAGTAGAGCCTGAAACTACCAGTAGCACCTGAGACAGGGCAACGCCAAACTCAGTAGGGCCCGGGACAACCAGTAGGGCCCGAGACAGGCCAAGGCTAAAGGGCAAAATAATGTCGGCTGGGGACCGAGTACCGAGGGACAGCCACCGCCATAAGGTTGCATAAGGATTCCGTCTCCACCAACCTAAAAGGCAGCATTTCCAACGCAAGCAGTCGTGAAATGTGCGAATTTAGGACTGTGGCCTGTGGGGCGTTGGCTGCGAATTTGCGCTTTCATTCAGAGGTCTGGGATATGTACAATTGAACGCTGCGGTGGGACGTGGACGTGGAAGTTGATGCTGTTTCTTGAGAAATTGCCATAACAAGTGAAGACTGAGAGGAGGGGGCATCTTTGCATGCAGTATGGACAGGGGATTGCCTTGCACGCACAACAGGGAGTTCTCTTATACGCACAACAGCGGAAGAAGCAGTGGTGACACCCGCTGACACTGGTCGTGGACCCTGGGGTTCGCCCCACAAAGTCAGGTGCTTTGCTGACATGTGCCTGATCATGCTGGTGGTGGTCAGGCTGGTAGTTTTGTCACCCCTGCTGATACTGGCCTGGCAGGTGGTACAAATTGCCTTTTTGGGGTTATCAGCAGAGTCTTTAAAAAAATTCCAGACTCTGTACTGGCAACGTCCCTCGTGTTGGTGTTACGGGGAACTGTTGCCCACATTCTGTCTGCGGCCACCACACTGCTTCTTCCTGCTTGTTGGGGTACTCTGCCTCCCTCCCCCTGCGTGCTGCTGGCCTCGCTCTGTGTGTATTCCTGCCACGTTGGGTCAGTTACTAGATCATCCACCACCTCCTCCTCTTCCGCACCACGGTCCTCGCCTTGGCTCCGGCCTGCTCTCGCCCTGGCTCTGGCCTGCCCTCACCCTGGCTCTGGCCTGCTCTCTCTCTGCCTCTGGCCTCGCCCTGGCTCCGGCCTGCTTTCGCCCTGGTTCCAGCCTGCCCTTGCCTTGGCTCCGGCCTTCTCTCGCTCTGTCTCTGGCCTGCCCTCGCCCTGGCTCTGGCCTGCTCTCACTCTGGCTCTGGCCTGCTCTCACTCTGGCTCTGGCCTGCCCTCCCCTTGGCTATGGCCTGCTCTCGCTCTGACTCTGGCCAGCCCTCGCCCTTGCTCCGGCCTGCTCTTGCCCTGGCTCCGGCCTGCCCTCATCCTTGCTCTGGCCAGCTCTCGCCCTGACTCCGGCTTGCTCTCGCCCTGGCTCCGGCCTGCTTTCGCTCTGGCTCTGGCCTGCTCTCGCTCGCTGCAAGTCACCTGAAATACCAGAATTATGTAGAAAACTAAAAGTTTACTGCATGAATATAGTCAATCCTACACCCTCAAGTTATCATTCTGCTCTTAGCCCACATTTTGGATATTGGATCCAATTTGGGCTCCACATTTTAAAAAAGATATTTGGAATTTAGAGTCAGTTCAAAGGCGGAAACTAGATTACTACATTATTACAAGATCTCATTTATATGTATAAATGCATATGTGGTCAATGCATAGTACTGGCACATAACTTATCACTTTCCAGGACCTTACAAAAGGTAATGGAATATTTGTTACACGTGGAGGAAAGTCAATTCTGGCAGTTAAATAGGAAAGGGTTCTTTACAGTTAGAGCTTTCAGAACGTGGAATGACGACCACAAGAGGTAGTGATGGAAGACACTATAGCAGCTTTTAAAAAAGGGCTGGATACTTGTTTAACAAAACATGACATTGTGAGTTATAAATAATCTAGCAGTAGAAAATTTTTAACTTTGAAGATAGTTTTAATGTTATGGTCCTAGGTCTTTTTTCAACCTATATAACTTATGTAACTATGTAGAATGGACATTAGGAAAATGCTTCAGATGCAATTCTCTATAATATTATTTTACAAGTAATTTCCTCTTCATTTTTTTCTTTGTAAAGTGCTAGTTATCAGCCCAATCTTTAGATCTAAAAAGTGCGAAACACTCCTGAAA
The DNA here is from genome assembly GCF_046119375.1 of Phyllobates terribilis. Lineage (NCBI taxonomy): Eukaryota > Metazoa > Chordata > Amphibia > Anura > Dendrobatidae > Phyllobates > Phyllobates terribilis. The sequence continues at coordinate 487,475,308 of NW_027362771.1, forward strand.
ACCTTGCATGTTTAATCTGTAATTCTTATGGTGCCTAAGGAAAGCCATAATGATAAGGTTCCTGCTCAGTAACAAGTACAATTGCCTCTATAATGAAAGCAAATTACCAATGATGAAAGGGTTAAAACTTGAGCCCTGCATCAGTAATAGCCCCTGTAGTAACCATGACAACAGTTATGAGGTCATAAACAAGTGTCATAAAGAAGATTCCATAAAAGAAGGGTGGGCTGCCATGATCAGCGCCATTACTGATGCGCCTGAGGACCTTGAGCTTGACCACCCCACGTAATGTGCCGACCTTGATGTAATTTGGAGGTTCTAGCAGGGAAAGGGGCTGTCTGCTTTAGACGCCCCCAGGGCATGGTAATGTAACAGAGGGGTGTCTGCGGAACAGGATCCCCTCATGTTACCCTCTACATAGAGCAGCTCTCCTTTGGGAGTTCATGAACGGATCTATTATTTTAATGGGTGATAAATTGGGAGGAGCAAGGAGGAAGAGGGGAGGAGATATTTATCCTATTAGGGGTTATCCATAACAAACTGTAACTGAGTGTAAAACTTCTTGAGACTTAGACCTGGATCTGTAAGGGAGGAATGGTTCATCCACCTGGGAAATCAGATCAGCTAAATTTGTTCTAAAAATCAGTGTGGTGACAGAAATCGCAGCCAGATCTCTCCCACATCCGGTTTATCACATTTATAGTCTATATTTGTTATGTCGTTCTCTGTAAATCTGGTAAAATGTACAAATTGTAAAACTGCAGTTATATCAGTTATATATCGGCACTAACTCTCTAAGCCCAAGGGAAGGGCAGCCCTCCAGCCATGGTTCCCTAGAGGTTTCCTCCACAGGGGGTTTTCCTCTCCTGAGTGCTGGAGGGTGACTCTTCGTGAGTCGGGGGTGTGCCATTTTCAGTGTCATGTAAATTTAAATAAAGTTGAGAACGTTTGACACCTAATTGCAATTCTTTTTGTATTTATTTTCTGTGCTTCTGTCTGATTCATTTTGTTTGGGAGTCGGGGTCCATCACATATCACTGAGTCATACGTCTGGACATCTGCCGGCCACAATCTTGCCCCAAGGGTTTGCCCCTGGTCTGGGGAGTATGATGGAGCAGAGAAGACAAGAATTACAGCACAGAACCTAGTGTGCACTCATCCTCGGAATAAGGACTTATATTACAGCAGTATTACTAGCAGCTTCCTCGCCTCATTCACACAGTGAGTATTTTGGGCAGTAATTTCCATCAGTATTTGTAATCTAAAAACCAGAGGGGAACAAACACAGAGAAAAATAATAACTGAATTACTCTCACCTCTTCTGTGCTTTGGATCCACTCCTGGCATCTGTTAACAAATACTGATACAAAATATCACCGTGTAAAAGTGCCCTAAGTCCTTACTGACTGATTTGACAGTTTGAGCTGCAGTTAAGCAGCAGAGACTGCAAGCGTTAAAGGAGTTTTCCAGTTTCAAAAACCCCTGTCCCCCGGTTGCCATTTTAAAAACAAACAAATTGTACTTTCCTCACCCTCCCCAGGACAGACTGTACAGCATATGATCACTTCTATGATAACTGCCTCCCTATCCTCACCTCACTTACAACCAGCTACTGCATCTGAGTTTGAGACGCACTCATTTAGGCTAAGTTCTGTTGCATATTTTTATGCACAAAAAACATAATACAGCATATTACGGTTCCAGCAAAGTGGATGTGTATAATCAAAAAGGCAAAAAAAAGTCAGCTCACCCATAAGAAGATCCATGCCTGGAGACTTGTAGTGCGGCGAGAGGTAGGCAGAAGCCAAAAACCGTGATCCAGCATCAAAATCTTCTATCAAAAGCCATACTTTATTGTGCAAAAATAGAGAAAAGAAGTCGCAACTTCATCTCTAAAAACCATTAAAAAATTATGCAAACGCGTTTCAGACGACTATTAATCATTGTATGTTTTTGATTCTGACATGACTGTAAATCTCGCGTCCCTGTACCTTTTATTAACACTAAAGAATTTGAAATGCATTGAGTTGTTGAAATCTGCAGTATGTCACTTTCTCTTGTGGTTAATATGTGTTTTATTTGCAGGTTTTCCCCATAGACTTTAATGAAATGCAGAAAATCAACATAAAAAATGAATATGTTTCTATTGAGGTTCGGCAGCAAAAATGTATGTAATCCACATGACATTATCAATATTATTTATTTACAGTTAGGTCCATATATATTTGGACAGAGACAACATTTTTCTAATTTTGGTTCTAGACATTACCACAATGAATTTTAAACAAAACAATTCAGATGCAGTTGAAGTTCAGACTTTCAGCATTCATTTGAGGGTATCCACATTAAAATTGGATGAAGGGTTTAGGAGTTTCAGCACCTTAACATGTGCCTGTTATGATCTGCTACAAGCACTAAGGAAAGAAAGGAGATCTGTCCCTACAATAGAACTAAGCTAGATCCTTACGATGTAACGGGGAACCTGATCCTGCGATCAGACCCGCTAAAGTCCTCGGCTAGTCTGTACGAAGACCTATAGATGCAAGGGAGGGATCCCTACAAGAACTAGGGACTGGGATAAAGTTGGACACCTCCTAGCAGAAATTGTAGCAGTAAAAGACAAACACACAACATAGAACATAAAGGTCCGAAGACCTAGCTAAACTGACGGAGAAAGGTAACTAAGCACCAGGCTAACTTAAGAGTAGAAATTACAATGAAGTCCAGCAAGGCCAGGAGGGCGGAGCAGGATTAAATAGGCAAAAAAGGTCATGTGACCAGCAAGATAGAAAAAACCTAACAGGAGAGTTCTAACACTACCCCCTCTTCTATGAGGATCCTCCGGATCCCCTAGGCCCAGGCTTATCAGGAAACCTCTTGTGAAATGCTCTGACAAGTCTGGAAGCAGAAACATCATCCGCCCTCACCCATGAGTTCTCCTCGTGTCCGAAACCCTTCCAAGCGACGAGATACTGCAAACTCCCTCTATACCATCTAGAATTTAGGATGCGGGAAATTTCGTATTCCCCATCCTCCACCACCGGAGGAACAGTGGCAGAGGCGTCTCCATCCGACACATAAGCTCTTTTCAACAGAGGAACATGAAACACTGGATTAATCTTCCAGGAGGTAGGAACCTCCAACCTAACAGCAGATTGGTTAACTACCTGAAGCACCTTAAAGGGCCCTACAAACTTGGGACCCAATTTTTTAGAAGGAATCCTCAACCGCAGATTCTTAGAGGACAACCAAACCATGTCACCAATAGCAAACAAAACCTCTTGCCGTTTCCTATCAAAGTACCTCTTAGATTTTTTGTTAGCCTCCTGAAGATTTCCACGCACATCTGTCCAAACTCTCTCCAAATCACCGGAAAAACTCTCCTCCTCAGGCACAGCCGATACCAATTTGGAGAATGATTCAAAAGACGGATGTCTCCCAGAACAACAAAAAAAAGGCGAACAACCAGCAGAAGAGGATGTATGGTTGTTAAGAGCAAATTCAGCAAGTGGCAGAAACTCAGACCACCCCTTCTGATTGTCTGCCACAAAACAACGCAAGAACTGCTCAAAATCCTGATTCTTCCTTTCTGTCTGGCCATTAGACTCAGGATGATATCCGGATGAAAACGACAAATGAACTCCCAACCTGTCACAAAAAGCACGCCAAAAACGAGCCACGAACATAGGTCCCCTATCCGAAACAATGTCAGTAGGAACGCCATGTAGTCTGGCAATTTCCTTGACAAAGGCCTTAGCGAGTGTCTTAGTGCAGGGCAGTTTGATGAAAGGAACCAAGTGACACATCTTGCTAAAACGGTCCACGACCACCCAGATGACTGTGAAACCCTCAGAGGGGGGAAGGTCAGTAATAAAGTCCATAGCCATATGTGTCCAAGGTGCTGTTAGAACCTTGCTCTTAGGTTTTTTCCTTTGCTGGTCACATGACCTTGTTGGCCTATTTAATCCTGCTCCGCCCTTCTGGCTTTGCTGGACTTCATTGTATAACTACTCTCTAGCTAGCCTGTGCTCTGTATCTAACTCTGTTAGTTTGCTTGGTCTACGGACCTCTATGTTCTATATATTTTGTTTGTTTGTCTGTCTGCTACTATTTCTGTTAGGAGGTGTCCCATTTTCCTCCCAGTCCTTAGTACTTGTAGGGATTCCTTCCCCACATCTATAGGTCTCCGTACAGACTAGCTTAGGACTTTAGCAGGTCTGATCGCAGGATCAGGTCCCCTGTTACATCGTAGGGATAAAGCTGAGTTCTATCGTAGGGACAGATCTCCTCTCTTTCCTTAGCTCTGGTAGCAGAACATAACAGTAAGTCCAGCCTGCAAATTCTCTAAGGAAAGATTTTTCTGTTCCATCATGGTGTCGGTTCTGGATTTGGCTAAACGCCTGCAGGGACTCTCTCTGGAGGTGGCCGAGCTCCGTCAGCACGTGAGTAACTGTCCTGGAGCACATTTCTTGGAGCCTAAGGTATGTTTGCCGGATTTATTTTTTGGTGAACACCGAGAATTTTTTTCATTTAAAAATGCTTGCTTATTGTATTTTCGTTTGAGACCCAAGTCCTCTGGGGATGAATCCCAGCGCATAGGGTTCATAATGTCACTTTTGCGCAAAGAGCCTCAGGAGTGGGCCTTTTCTTTGCAACCTAGTGATACATGCTTCAGATCAGTGGATAGTTTTTTTTCTGCTTTGGGGCTATTATATGATGATCCTGACCGTGTCGCATCAGCTGAGACTGAGTTGAGACGTTTGAGACAGGGATCAGGTAATGTGGAAAAATATTGTACTCATTTCCGTCGTTGGTCTACTCAAACAGGGTGGAACGATTCTGCTCTGAAAAGTCTATTTCTTGCTGGGCTCAATGAAAGGGTTAAAGACCTGCTAATTGCTTATCCTACACCTGAAGATTTGCAACAGGCTATGCAATTAGCTATACGGGTGGATAGGAGACTGCGTGCAAGGGTTAATGAGAGCAAATCCTCTGCTATGTCAGTTTCTGGTTATGAGAATGTGTGTACTAACAGTGGTGAACCGATGGAGATTGGATCGGTGGCACCTCGCTCTCAAGAAAAAGATCGCAGATTTTCTGAAGGCTTGTGTTTCTATTGCGGAAAATCTGGTCATTTGATTAAAGGCTGTGAGCTTCGTATGAAGAAAGAAAAAAAAATGGTCAGTCATGCCCGTATTGCCTGTTTAAATTCCAAGGGTGTATTTTTAGCTGCTTCCACGATTGCTCAGGAAAAATTAATGGAATTTCGGGTGTTTGTTGATTGTGGGTCTACTCTGAATGTAATTGATGGGGGATTCTTGGAAAGACTCAATTTAAAACCCGAACCTTTATCATCCCCCATTGCTGTGGTTTCTGTGGATGGTTCCCCTTTGAAGAATATTACTCTCAAGGTCTGTGAATTTCCTCTCACTATTAATGGTGTTCACCATGAGAAATTGGATTTGGTAGTTTTGAATAACTTGCCTTCTCCAGTAATATTGGGATTGCCCTGGTTAAAATTTCACAATCCTGTACTGGATTGGTCTACCAGTGAAATTAAATCCTGGAGCCATAAATGTTATGACAAGTGTTGTAACGGGCGTATTGCAGCTTTGGATAGGGGAGAATTGCCTGTTCCTATTCAGGATTTTTGGAGAGTTTTTTCTGAGAAGGAATCGCAGGTTTTGCCTCCCCATAGAGACTATGATTGTTCTATTGAATTTGTCCCTGGAGCGACTCTTCCTAAAAGTCGTTTATTTAACCTTACTAATCCTGAGAGGAAAGCTTTGGAGGAATACATACAGACAAGTTTGGCCGCCGGTCACATTAGGCCCTCTAAGTCTCCTGTGGCGGTTGGATTTTTTTTTGTAAAAAAAAAGGACGGCGGTTTACGTCCTTGTCTGGATTTTCGTGAGATTAACAAAATTACTGTACGCAATCCTTACCCACTGCCATTGATTCCTGATCTGTTTAACCAGTTAATGGGGGCCAAGTGGTTCTCTAAAATTGACCTTAAGGGGGCATACAATCTGTTGCGCATGAAGGAGGGTGACGAATGGAAGACTGCTTTTAACACTCCTGTGGGTCATTTTGAGAATCTGGTTATGCCTTTTGGTCTTACTAATGCTCCTGCATTTTTTCAGAATCTTATTAATGACATCCTTAGACCTTTGATTGGCAAAAATGTGGTTGTGTATTTGGATGACATTTTGATTTATTCGCCGGATCTGGAATCTCATTGGCGGAGCGTACGTGAGGTATTACAGTTGTTAATGGACAATTCGCTTTTTGCTAAGCTGGAGAAATGTGAGTTCGCTGTACAGAGAATTAGTTTTTTGGGTTACATTATCTCCAGCGAAGGTTTTGAGATGGACCCGGTTAAAGTTCAAGCTGTACAGGAATGGCCTAGGCCTATTGGTTTGAAATCGATACAGAGGTTTTTAGGTTTCGCCAATTATTACAGAAAATTCATAAAAAAATTTTCTAGTATTGTCAAACCTCTGACCGATCTCACCAGGAAAGGTGCTGATGCGGTTCAGTGGTCTTCTGAGGCCATTGAAGCTTTTGTGTATCTCAAGGAGAGGTTCACCTCTGCTCCCATCCTTATGCAGCCTGATGTGACTAAGCCGTTTTTGGTTGAGGTTGATGCTTCCTCTGTGGGGGTTGGCGCAGTATTGTCTCAGGATAACGGGGATGGATTACATCCCTGTGCCTTTTTTTCAAAAAAATTTTCGGAGACTGAACTGAATTACGATATTGGTAATCGGGAATTATTGGCTATTAAACTCGCATTTGAACACTGGCGCCACTTCTTGGAAGGTGCGGAATTTCCCGTTCAGGTTCTTACGGATCATAAAAATCTGATTTATCTTGATGCTGCCAAGCGCCTGAATGCCCGTCAGGCTAGGTGGGCACTGTTTTTCTCGCGGTTTAATTTCTCCGTTACTTACATCCCTGGTACTAAGAATGTTAAGGCGGATGCCTTGTCTCGCAGTTTTTCTCCCATAGTCGGTGCTGAGAAAGAGGAGAACATTTTACAAGAAGGTGTTGTGATAGCTGCTTTGGACTCCGTTTTGGAAGATGAGATTCTTAAAGCACAGGAGAATGCCCCATCTAACACTCCTCATGGGAGGTTGTTTGTGCCTGGGACCTTTAGGAGAGATTTGTTTGTTGAGTGTCACGAATCTCGGTTGGCAGGTCATCCCGGAATCTCTGAGACCAAGAGACTGGTGGGTCGCAGTTTTTGGTGGCCTGGATGGCAGAAGGAAGTCATTAAGTGGGTGCGTCAATGTACTATATGTGCTAGATCTAAGTCCTCACATACTCCTGCTGCGGGGTTGCTTTGTCCTTTGGAGGTTCCCAGTGCTCCTTGGACACATTTGGCTATGGACTTTATAACTGACCTTCCCCCCTCTGAGGGTTTTACTGTCATCTGGGTGGTCGTGGACCGTTTTAGCAAGATGTGTCACTTGGTTCCCTTCGTCAAACTGCCCTGCGCTAAAACTCTCGCTAAGGCCTTTGTCAAGGAAATTGTCAGACTTCATGGCGTTCCTACTGACATTGTTTCTGATAGGGGTCCTCAGTTCGTGGCTCGTTTTTGGCGTGCCTTTTGTGACAGGTTGGGAGTTCATTTGTCGTTCTCGTCCGGATATCATCCTGAATCTAATGGCCAGACAGAAAGGAAAAACCAGGATGTTGAGCAGTTCTTGCGTTGTTTTGTGGCAGACAATCAAGAGGGGTGGTCTGAGTTTCTGCCACTTGCTGAATTTGCTCTGAACAATCATACATCTTCTTCTGCTGGTTGTTCGCCTTTTTTTTGTTGTTCTGGGAGACATCCGTCGTTTGGGTCGTTCTCCAAGTTGGGATCTGCCGTGCCTGAGGAGGAGAATTTTTCCGGTGATTTGGAGAGAGTTTGGACGGATGTGCGTGGTAATCTTCAGGAGGCCAACAGAAAATCTAAAGACTACTTTGATAGGAAACGACAGGAGGTTTTGTTCGCTGTTGGTGACATGGTTTGGTTGTCCTCTAGGAATCTGCGGTTGAGGATTCCTTCTAAGAAATTGGGTCCCAAGTTTGTAGGGCCCTTTAAGGTGCTTCAGGTTGTCAACCAATCTGCTGTTAGGTTGGAGGTTCCTACCTCCTGGAGAATTAATCCGGTATTTCATGTCTCTCTGTTAAAAAAAGCTGTTGTGTCAGATGGTGACGCCTCTGCCTCTGTTCCTCCGGTGGTGGAGGACGGGGAATATGAAATTTCTCGCATCCTTAACTCTAGACGGTATAGAGGTAGTTTGCAGTATCTTGTGGCCTGGAAAGGTTTCGGACCCGAGGATAACTCTTGGGTGAGGTCAGATGATGTTTCCGCGTCCAGACTTATCAGAGCGTTTCACAGATTTCCTGATAAGCCTGGTCCTAGGGGATCCGGAGGATCCTCTTAGAAGGGGGGGTACTGTTAGAACCTTGCTCTTAGGTTTTTTCCTTTGCTGGTCACATGACCTTGTTGGCCTATTTAATCCTGCTCCGCCCTTCTGGCTTTGCTGGACTTCATTGTATAACTACTCTCTAGCTAGCCTGTGCTCTGTATCTAACTCTGTTAGTTTGCTTGGTCTACGGACCTCTATGTTCTATATATTTTGTTTGTTTGTCTGTCTGCTACTATTTCTGTTAGGAGGTGTCCCATTTTCCTCCCAGTCCTTAGTACTTGTAGGGATTCCTTCCACACATCTATAGGTCTCCGTACAGACTAGCTTAGGACTTTAGCAGGTCTGATCGCAGGATCAGGTCCCCTGTTACATCGTAGGGATAAAGCTGAGTTCTATCGTAGGGACAGATCTCCTCTCTTTCCTTAGCTCTGGTAGCAGAACATAACAGGTGCACTAGGAACCTCCAGAGGGCAAAGCAACCCCGCTGCAGGAGTATGTGAAGACTTAGATCTAGCACACACAGTACATTGACGCACCCACTTAATGACTTCCTTCTGCCACCCAGGCCACCAAAAACTGCGACCCACAAGTCTCTTGGTCTCAGAAATTCCTGGATGACCTGCCAACCGAGACTCATGACACTCAATAAACAAATCTCTCTAAAGGTCCTAGGCACAAACAACTTCCCATGGGGAGTGTTAGATGGGGCATTCTCCTGTGCTTTAAGAATCTCATCTTCCAAAACGGAGTCCAATGCAGCAATCAGAACACCTTCTTGTAAAATGCTCCCCTCCTCCTCAGCACCGACCATGGGAGAAAAGCTGCGAGACAAAGCATCAGCTTTAACATTCTTGGTACCCGGGATGTAAGTAACGGAAAAATTAAACCGCGAGAAAAAAAGTGCCCACCTAGCCTGACGGGCATTCAAGCGCTTGGCAGCATCAAGATAGATCAGATTTTTATGATCAGTGAAAACCTGAATGGGAAATTCAGCACCTTCCAAGAGATGACGCCAGTGTTCAAATACGAGTTTAATAGCCAGCAATTCCCGATTACCAATATCGTAATTAAGCTCAGTCTCAGAAAATTTTTTTGAAAAAAAAGCACAGGGATGTACTCCATCCTTGTTTTTCTGAGACAACACCGCACCGACCCCCACCGAAGAAGCATCAACCTCAACCAAAAACGGCTTAGTCACATCAGGCTGCATAAGGATGGGAGCAGAGCTGAACCTCTCCTTTAGAAGCACAAAAGCTTCAATGGCCTCAGTAGTCCACTGAACCGCATTAGCACCTTTCCTGGTGAGATCGGTCAGTGGTTTGACAATAATAGAAAAATTTTTAATGAATTTTCTGTAATAATTGGCGAAACCCAAACTCTGTATCGATTTCAAACCAATAGGCCTAGGCCATTCCTGAACCTTCACAGGGTCCATCTCAAAGCCCTCGCTGGAGATAATGTAGCCCAAAAAACTAATTCTCTGTACAGCAAACTCACATTTCTCCAGCTTAGCAAAAAGCGAATTGTCAATTAATAACTGTAATACCTCACGTACGCTCCGCCAATGAGACTCCAGATCTGGTGAAAAAATCAAAATGTCATCCAAATACACAACCACATTTTTGCCGATCAAAGGTCTAAGGATGTCATTAATAAGATTCTGAAAAAATGCTGGAGCATTGGTAAGACCAAAAGGCATAACCAGGTTCTCAAAATGACCCACAGGAGTGTTAAAAGCAGTCTTCCATTCATCACCCTCCTTCATGCGCAACAAATTGTATGCCCCCCGGAGATCAATTTTAGAGAACCACTTGGCCCCCACTAACTGGTTAAACAAATCAGGAATCAATGGCAGTGGGTAAGGATTGCGTACAGTAATTTTATTAATCTCACGAAAATCCAGACAAGGACGGAAACCGCCGTCCTTTTTTTTAACAAAAAAAAATCCAACAGCCACAGGAGACTTGGAAGGCCTAATGTGACCGGCGGCCAAGCTTGTCTGTATGTATTCCTCTAAAGCCTTTCTCTCAGGAATAATAAGATTAAATAAACGACTTTTAGGAAGAGTCGCTCCAGGGACAAATTCAATGGTACAATCATAGTCTCTATGGGGAGGCAAAATTTGTGACTCCTCCTCAGAAAAAACTCTCCAAAAATCCTGAATAGGTACAGGTAATTCCCCTTTTTCCACCGCAGCAATACGTCCGTTACAACACTTGTCATAACACTTAGGGCTCCAGGACTTAATTTCATTGGTAGACCAATCCAGTACAGGAATGTGCAATTTTAACCAGGGTAACCCCAAAATTACTGGAGAAGGCAAATTATTTAATACCACCAAATCCAAATTTTCTTGGTGAATACCATCAATAGTGAGGGGAAATTCACAGACCTTGTGAGTAACACTCTTCAAGGGGGCGCCATCGACAGAAACCACAGCAATAGGGGATGACAAAGGTTTGGGTTTTAATTTAAGTTTTTCCAAGAATCCCCCATCAATCACATTCAGAGTAGAACCACAATCCACAAATATCCGAAATTCAATTGATTCTTCCTGAGCAGCAGTAGTAGCAGAAAGAAATACCCCCTTAGTATTTAAACAGGCAATACGGGCGTAACTGACCTTTTTTTTTTTTCTTTGTTCATGCGAAGCACACAGTTCTTAATACAATGGTCAGATTTCCCGCAATAAAAGCACAAACCTTCAGAAGATCTGCGGTCTTTTTCCTGAGAGCGGGGTGCCATCGCCCCAATCTCCATCGGCTTTCCAATGTCAGTACAGACCCTCTCAAGACTCGGAGCTGACATGGCAGAGGATTTACTCTCATTAACCCTTGCACGCAGACTCCTGTCCACCCGTATAGCTAATTGCATTGCCTCCTGCAAGTTTCCAGGTGTGGGATAAGCAATCAGCAAATCCTTAATCCTTTCACCTAGCCCCGCAAGAAACAAACTTTTCAAAGCTGAATCGTTCCACCCCACCTGGGCAGACCACCGACGGAAGTGAGAACAATATTTTTCCACATTACCTGATCCCTGCCTCAAACATCTCAATTCAGTCTCAGCTGATGAGACACGATCAGGATCATCATACAACAAACCCAAAGCAGAAAAAAAACTATCCACTGATCTAAAGCATGGATCACTAGGTTGGAGAGAAAAGGCCCATCCCTGAGGTTCTTTGCGCAAAAGTGACATTATGAACCCTATGCGCTGTGATTCATCACCAGAGGATCTGGGTCTCAAACGAAAATACAACAAACAAGCATTTTTAAAAAAAAAAAAATTCTTCTTGATCACCAAAAAATAAATCAGGCAAACGTACCTTTGGCTCCACAAAATGTGCTCCAGAACAGCTACTCACGTGTTGTTGGAGCTCGGCCACCTCCAGAGAGAGTCCCTGCAGGCGTTGAGCCAAATCCTGAACCGACACCATGATGGAAACTGGAAGTCTTTCCTTAGAGATATTTTTGGGCTGGACTTACTGTTATGATCTGCTACAAGCACTAAGGAAAGAAAGGAGATCTGTCCCTACAATAGAACTAAGCTAGATCCCTACGATGTAACAGGGAACCTGATCCTGCGATCAGACCCGCTAAAGTCCTCGGCTAGTCTGTACGAAGACCTATAGATGCAAGGGAGGGATCCCTACAAGAACTAGGGACTGGGATAAAGTTGGACACCTCCTAGCAGAAATTGTAGCAGTAAAAGACAAACACACAACATAGAACATAAAGGTCCGAAGACCTAGCTAAACTGACTGAGAAAGGTAACTAAGCACCAGGCTAACTTAAGAGTAGAAATTACAATGAAGTTCAGCAAGGCCAGGAGGGCGGAGCAGGATTAAATAGGCAAAAAAGGTCATGTGACCAGCAAGATAGAAAAAAACTAACAGGAGAGTTCTAACAGTGCCACCCTGTTTTTAAAGGGACCAAAAGTAATTGGACAATTGACTCCAAGGCTATTTCATGGACAGGTGTGGGCAATCCCTTCGTTATGTCATTCTCAATTAAGCAGATAAAAAGCCAGGAGTTGATTTGAGGTTGGTGCTTGCATTTGGAAGGTTTTGCTGTGAAGTAAACATGCGGTCCAAGGAGCTCTCCATGCAGGTGAAACAAGCCATCCTTAAGCTGCAAAAACAGAAAAAACCCATCCGAGAAATTGCTACAAAATTAAGAGTGGCAAAATCTACAGTTTGGTACATGTGGAGAAAGAAAGAAAGCACTGGTGAACTCATCAATGCAAAAAGACCTGGGCGCCCACGGAAGACAACAGTGGTGGATGATAGCAGAATAATCTCCATGGTGAAGAGAAACCCCTTCACAACAGCCAACCAAGTGAAGAACACTCTCCAGGAGGTAGGCGTATCAATATCCAAATCTACCATAAAGAGAAGACTGCATGAAAGTAACTACAGAGAGTTCACTGCACGGTGCAAGCCACTCATAAGCATCAAGAATAAAAAGGCTAGACTGGACTTTGCTAAAAAAACATCTAAAAAAGCCAGCACAGTTCTGGAAGAACATTCTTTGGACAGATGAAACCAAGATCAACCTCTACCAGAATTATGGAAAGAGAAAAGTATGGCGAAGGCGTGGTACAGCTCATGATCCAAAGCATACCACATCATCTGTAAAACACGGCGGAGGCAGTGTGATGGCTTGGGCATGCATGGCTGCCAGTGGCACTGGGTCATTATTGATGATGTGACACAGGACAGAAGCAGTCAAATGAATTGTGATGTATTCAGAGCCATACTGTGTGCTCAGATCCAGCCAAATGCAGCCAAACTGATTGGTCGTCGTTTCATACTACAGATGGACAATGACCCAAAACATAAAGCCAAAGCAACCCAGGAGTTTATTAAAGCAAAGAAGTGGAATATTCTTGAATGGCCAAGTCAGTCACCTGATCTCAATCCAATTGAGCATGCATTTCACTTGTTAAAGACTAAACTTCAGACAGAAAGGCCCACAAACAAACAGCAACTGAAAACCACCGCAGTGAAGACCTGGCAGAGCATCAAAAAGAAGGAAACACAGCGTCTGGTGATGTCCATGAGTTCAAGACTTCAGGCAGTCATTGTCAACAAAGGGTTTTCAACCAAGTACTAGAAATGAACATTTTATTTACAATTATTTAATCTGTCCAATTACTTTTGGTCTCTTTAAAAACAGGGTGGCACATGTTAAGGAGCTGAAACTCCTAAACCCTTCCTCCAATTTTAATGTGGATACCCTCAAATGAAAGCTGAAAGTCTGAACTTCAACTGCATCTGAATTGTTTTGTTTAAAATTCATTGTGGTAATGTCTAGAACCAAAATTAGAAAAATGTTGTCTCTGTCCAAATATATATGGACCTAACTGTATATAGCGCCATTGATTCCATGGTGCTGTACATGAGGAGGGGTTACATACCAAATACAGATATCACTTACAGTAACAAATAAACAATGATAGACTGGTACAGAAGGGAGAGGACCCTGCCCTTGCAGGCTTACATTCTATAGGATGGTGGGGAAGGAGACAGTAGGTGGGGGGGTTGCAGCAGCTCCGGTGTTGGTATATCAAAGCTCAGCAGACAGGAAGCTTACAAAACAAAGTAGTTTTATTTAAAACACAATATACAAAAAGAAACAAAAGCAAAAATGAAAACTTTAAAAAAAATTGCGATAAAAACACATAAAATAAACACAAAAAATAACACAAGTAATCTAATAAAGCTAATGTAACTAATTGAAGTAAGAAGTGCTGCAGAAAATCTGCAGGGCCAAGAACTCACCAAATAATCACCGTGAAAACATAGTCTTAGAGGGAAATTCTGCTGATTGTGAGACGGGAGATTAGAGATAAGTCTGTTGTCAATGGGAGAGAATTTGTGGTGTGAATTATGGGGGTTCTGCAGCTAAAAAAAAAACAAACAACAAAATATTTGGATATAGCCTCTTGAAGAATACTGAGGAATGTAGGGGTGTCCTTTGTCCGTGCTTTTCGTGGTTACAAAGAACATGTCTTGCTGTTGCCTCCGGATGGCTGTTCTGCCCTGCACTAACCAACAATCCACAGATATGAAGAAGCGCTGTATAATAAATCCATTCTGTGGTGATGCTAAAGGACAACTGAACAGTATCATTGATTTCCTGATCGTCCTCTGGCAACAAATTATGTTTTTTCCACCTAATTTGAGCGTAGCATAATATGTAGACAGAGACCCTGATTTCAGTGATGTGTCACTGGACTGCTTACTGTAGTTCTTATAAAATTATTGTTTTATCAGCAGGAGATTATCACTACAGAACTAGTAAATCTGCTGTCAGGAAGTCCTCTATATTCAAGAGCTCTGTATAACCCCACTCCCACCATTGATTGGCTGCTTTCCGCTTATGTAGACGGAAAGCAGGCCAATCAGTGATGTGGGCTGGGTAATACAGAGCTCAGCATTCAGAGAACTGCTAGAGCTGCAGCAGATAAAACAGGGATTTTATTGAAACTGCAGCAAGCAGCCCAGAAAGTGATACATCACTGGAATCAGGGTCTCTGCCTCTACATCATGCTGCTCTCAGATGGACTAGGAAAAACCTGGTGATAGATTTCCTTTAATGCTCAACAAGGACTAATCATCATCTGGGATATTTTTCATACTTTATGTTCCTCTGCCTGTTTTAATCCATGGCAAAAATGATGTAATCATGACCAGAGAATGTTTACCAAGCTACCTCAAGTAACTGAAATGAAAATACATTTAATTTGCATCTGCATCTGCAGCCTGGAGGACTGTTATCTCTTTATATACTCTGTGTATGGGGAGTGTTGTTGAGATTTCATGTATTATGGGAAACTGGGGATTATATAGTGATGTAAAGATTGTGGCAGTAGGGGCTCCATGGTCTCTGGATCAGAATGGCGCCAACACATGGAATTGCTAACAAGTTCAACTTTTACTGTATCTGCATCCTCAGGACATGGATTTAGTTGCAAACTATAGAAAACATTGACATTGGCTCCTGACACCTGAGTCATACTGTCACAGACTTTTTAATAGTTTTTCCAGCTCCAGAAGTCCATGTAAAAACTTCCAGGCTTTATTTATTATAGCAGTCTTCCCCATGATTGTGGAGCCTACTGAAACAGACTAAGGGACTTTTTTAAATGCTTAGGAAGCCTTTGCAGGTGTTTTTGTTAATTAATAAAGTGGGATTTCCTGGACGGACAGACAGACGGGATAAGCCGATTATATATATAGATATAAATAAAATCGTAAGTATATCTGTTGGACGTAAAAGCAACACACACAATACTAAATATTTTACGATTCCATTTCAATGTTTCCGATGACATTGTTAAATTGAACGTTCATAGATTTCGATTTATTTTCATTTACATTACACAGACAATGGAACAACAAAAAATATTGTACACCCACAAGCATTGTGAAATTAAATATTTTAGAAACGTGCACTCTCTCTTTTCTTTCTTTTCCATTTAATCAGGAGCCACAGCAACATGTGGCCAGGTACAGCTACTAATTATATAAATAATTAATTATGTAGAAAGAGAATCAAGGCTGCAAAGACTTAGTCAGAGAGACTCATTGCCTAGGAAATTAAAAGTAATCCAAAATCATTCTTCAATTACATAAACAGTAAGAAACTCAAAAATAATAGTGTTGGCCCCCTCAAAGTAATCTGGGAGAAATGGTGGAAGAGGATGAGGGAAAAGCCAATCTACAAAACGCCTTCTTCTCTACAGTATGTACACAAGAAAATCCCATAACAGATGACAAGTTCAGGGATATCATAAATTCTCCATTAAATGTCACCTACTTAACACAGTAGGAAGTACAGCGCAGCCTCAGAGTCACTAAAGTAGACAAATCAAAAGACCCTGATGACATATATCCCCGAGTACTGCAGGAATTAAACAATCCCTCCCAACAAAAGTTTTATTCTCTTAATATATTGCAATCATTATAATATATAGCACTATTTACTTACAATTGCTCATTTTGCTCTTCGACCCAGCTAATTCTTCTGTTTTTCATTAGGTCTATGATTAAAAGCTGACTAGCTGAATCCTTCT
Organism: Phyllobates terribilis; assembly: GCF_046119375.1. NCBI lineage: Eukaryota > Metazoa > Chordata > Amphibia > Anura > Dendrobatidae > Phyllobates > Phyllobates terribilis. The sequence goes on from NW_027362771.1 coordinate 487,491,807, forward strand.
AAGCTCTATGTAGAAACAGGAGGTCAATTTTCTCTGCAAAAGTCTATGGCAGGGGGGAGGATGAGCAGCTGAGTCAGGAGTTGAAGAGGTGGATGATTCATGTAGCGACTTCCTGTTTCTAAATAGATCAGGGAAAATATAAGAAAAGATAATGAGCAATTGTAAGTACACAGTGCTATATAATATGATGATTGCAATATATTACGAGTATAAAAACTCTGATGGGAATGCTTTAAGTACCATGATAAGCAAACCACTATGTCTAATATTCTACAGTGGATACGGAAAGTATTCAGACCCCTTTAAATTTTTCACTCTTTGTTTCATTGCAGCCATTTGGTAAATTCTAAAAAGTTCTTTTTTTTCTCATTAAAGTACACTATGCACCCCATCTTGACTGAAAAACAAAACAGAAATGTAGAAATTTTTGCAAATTTATTAAAAAAGGAAAACTGAAATATCACATGGGCATAAGTATTCAGACCCTTTGCTCAGACTCACATTTAAGTCACATGCTGTCCATTTCCTTGTGATCCTCCTTGAGATGGTTCTACTCCTTCATTGCAGTCCAGCTGTGTTTAATTAAACTGATAGGACTGGATTTGGGAAGGCACACACCTGCATATATAAGACCTTATAGCTCACAGTGCATGTCAGACCAAATGAGAATCATGAGCTCAAAGGAACTGCCCAAGGAGCTCAGAGACAGAATTGTGGCAAGGCACAGATCTGGCCAAGGTTACAAAAGAATTTCTGCAGTACTCAAGGTTCCTAAGAGCACAGTGGACTCCATAATCCTTAAATGGAAGACGTTTTGGACCACCAAAAGTCTTCCTAGACCTGGCCATCAAGCCAAATTGAGCAATCGTGGGAGAAGAGCCTTGGTGAGAGAGGTAAACAAGAACCCCAAGATCACTGCGGCTGAGCTCCATAGATGCAGTTGGGAGATAGGAGAAAGTTCCACAAAGTCAACTATCACTGCATCCCTCCACCAGTCGGGCCTTTATGGCAGAGTGGCCTGACAGAAGCCTCTCCTCAGTGCAAGACATATGAAAGCCGGCATAGAGTTTGCTCAAAAACACATGAAGGACTCCCAGACTATGAGAAATAAGATTCTCTGGTCTGATGAGACGAAAATAGAACTTTTTGGTGAAAATTCTAAGCGGTATGTGTGGAGAAAACCAGGCACTGCTCATCACCTGCCCAATACAATATCAACAGTGAAACATGGTGGTGGCAACATCATGCTATGGGGGTGTTTTTCACCTGCAGGGACAGGACAACTGGTTGCAATTGAAAGAAACATGAATGCGGCCAAGTACAGAGATATCCTGGATGAAAACCTCTTCCAGAGTGCTCTGGACCTCAGACTTGGCCAAAGATCTGCCTTCCAACAAGACAATGACCCTAAGCACACAGCTAAAATAACAAAGTAGTGGCTTCAGAACAAATCTGTGACCATTCTTGATGTGTTTTAAGGGGTTCAAGACCCAGGGATTCCCAGAAAAAATATATTTTTTTAATTGTTCACAAATGTACTACTTTTATTTAAAGGATAAAAAAAAAAACATTTTCTTCAGCTCAGTATATAGGCACCATAAAAATACATTGCTATACACAATGTATTTCTATTGAGATGTATGCTCTGCTTCTGTACTGTCTGTTCTTCTTGACTCTACAATCCATTGCCTGCATTGTAGAGTCAAGTTAACTAAATCCTCCTATGTTCACCTGTGAGTGCTGTAGCTTAGTGGTTAGAGATACAGCCTCTGAATACTGAGATGTAAGTTCAAGTCCTGATAGATGCGATCACAGGAGAAGGAAGAGGTAATGTAATTTATTCACTGACCAGTGAGCGGCCCTGCAGAACAGCTGAGCCGTGATGGGACAGTCCCGCAGAATATGGGACGGTTGGGAGCTATGCTGGACCAGTACCTCTTGCACTGCAGCCTACGCCCCCGCCATCTCACTAATCAACACTACTTCTTGCACTGCAGCCTGCTCCCTACGCCTCCCCCTTCCAGCTCATTCCCACCAGCCTTCCTGCAGTTTTAACCCACTCTGATAGCACCTGCACATGCAAAGTGGGTCACACTGCAGGAGAGATCTGAGGTGACATGTGCATTTTTTTCTTCTTCCCTTCCCAGCATCTGATATCCCTTTCATCCCTGCCAGTGAAAATATGTTAAACCGCTGTGTGTGTGAATCCAGCCCAAGGGAGATTTGTACTGTTGATGTGATGAGCTAACAGGATTCCATAGATTGCAAGCAACCGAGACAAACCTTTAGTATTATGTTAGAAAAAATGTTCCAATTCAGTCACAGCAAGCAGAGGATAAAATGCGAGGAATTACTACACAAACTATACTTCCCCTTTAACACTAGAACTACCGGAGGGGTCATTTTGACCCTTTTGCTATTTATTTTTCCTATAATTTCTAAAATTTTAACAAATGAGTTCTGAGTTTTTGTGACTTTTATTTATTCATGGTAGTGTATATTTTAGGACACAAAAATGAATTGTAATTTTTTCAGGGGCCCGGATTTTACAATTCATACCTCCAAGTACTGAAGGGGTCAATTTGACCCCATACATAAAAGTAGTAGTAGGCAAGTCACCTAATATTACAGAGTACAGAAAGTCACAGGGCTTCTCCCTAGTTGTAGAATGTAATTGTGTCTTTGCATATCAGGGATGATTCAGCATTTTGTTTTGTCTAAACTTGTCTGAACATGTTTGATCCATGTCTCTTCTAGCGATTTCTGTCTGCACTTCAGTAGCAAACATTACAGTTGAAGCTACAACTCTGCATGTTTGTACATTGTCGTTTTATTACTTCTGCGATCTTACAAGTCCCTTTTTGCGACGTATATTTGAAGCATGAGTAAGCAGAGGGGTCTGACAAGTGATGAAATTTTGAAATGTCTTCAGAATTTATCTGAAAATGAGTCAGAAGAAGAAAATCAGGAACAAATAGACTCAGAGTCTGATGAAGAATATTTTCCTCATGATATTTCCAAAGAATCAGATTCAAGCAGTAACAGTGATATAATTGACGATACCGAAGATTCTGGAGAGGATGATGGACATCCTACTACGTTAACAAGATGTACGGCCACACCACAATTGCGGAGAGGTAGAGGAAGAGGGACCCAACCACAATATTTTGGATACGGAGGGAGAAAGAAAGGTACAGTGGAAATTCCACCTGCTGTGGGTCATAAAGAGACTTGTCGCGATGGAACTGTGTGGGAAGTTCTCCCAATTGCTTCTGCATCTACTGGCCGACTGTCCCAACAAAACATTCTACGAGAAACAGCTGGACCCACCCCTTATGCCAAACGGGAGATCATCAATGGGAATGTATCAAGTGCATGGAGGTTGCTAATTGATGAACCTATACTTCGCCACATAAAAAAATGTACAGAAATAGAGGCTCGTCAGAAACTTGAAGATGATAAAGGGACAGTTTCTCTAATCGAGCTTGATGCATTTACTGCAATATTATATGCGAGGGGCGCATATAATGCAAATGGTCTTTCTGTAAAAACCTTGTGGTCAAGTACTTGGGGTCCTCGCTTCTTTCAAGACACTATGCCGAGAAGTAGGTTCGAAGAATTGATGCGATTTGTACGATTTGACATCAAATCCACCCGATCTGATACATTAAAGAATGACAAGTTTGCTTTATTTTCTGAAGTGTGGAATCGCTTCATTGGAAATTGTATACTGTGTTACAAACCTGGACAAAACCTGACAGTTGATGAACAGCTTTTTCCAACTAAATCAAGAAGTCCTTTCACCCAATATATAGCGAATAAGCCGGACAAATTTGGAATAAAATTCTGACTGGTAGCTGACGTAGAATCCAAATACCTCTGCAACGGGTTTCCATATTTGGGAAAAGATGAACAACGACCGGCTGATCGGTCTCTTGCACAACACATTGTTCTCAAACTAATGGATCCATTTTTGAACAAGGGAAGAAATGTTACTACAGATAATTTTTTCACTTCATTGAAACTTGTCAATACACTGAAAGCCAAGAGAACAAGCATTGTGGGAACGATGAACCGTGCAAGAAAAGAGATTCCATCTTTGGCAAAAAACCTACGAACAAATACATATGAGACTACTCTGATGAAGAATGGTGACATCACTCTTACAGTTTACCAAGGTAAACCAAATAAGAATGTCATTTTGCTCAGTAGTCTTCACCCAGATGTAGCAGTTGGAAACGACAAGAAAAAAAACCCGGAAACGGTAAAATTTTACAATAAAACAAAGGTTGGAGTGGACACCACAGAGTAGATGGCTCGAAAGTACACCACAAAATCTGGAAGCCGCCGATGGCCTGTTCAGGTGTTTTGTAATGTACTTGATTTAGCAGCTATAAATGCAACAATACTCTATAAAACAGCAACTGGGAGTCAAATTAGCAGACGGGAGTTCATTCTTCAGCTGGCATTAGACCTTCGCAAGAATTATTTGGAATCAAGAAGTGGCCCATCATCCGCAATGTCTGAACCACAAACAAAAGGACAAGAAATCCGCAAGCGTCGAAAATGTGGAGTTGGAAGATGCAATGAAAACAAAACAATTAAAACTTGCACAAGCTGTAACAAACCAGTTTGTGGAAAATGCACTGGGAAAGTGGAAGAAAGTACTGTTTGTGTTAACTGTTGGACACCGCATGCTATGACCATGTAAAAGGAAAATGCGTTTAAACTGCTGTACTTGATCTTAACACTGTTCCTACTAAGTTAAAATAAATGTTCTTTAATTTGTTGGCAAAAAAAAGTTATTTTTACTCCAGAGTCAGTACTTTTGAATGGGGGTCAAAATGACCCCTAATGGTAGTTATAGGTATTATGAAACATGCGGTAGTTCTACTGTTAAAGACTATATTCTGAATTTGTATTCAATTCTACATTTTTTTCTCTTCTGTATATCGGTGCCCGGCACCGAATAGCAAATAACAATTCTAGCTCGTGATGGCAGGGAGAATGTTGGCTGCATTACAAATGGTACTTTTGAGCCTACAAGCTGATCTAGAAATGAATAAAACAACTTGAGATCTAAGATATAAGTTTGAGATATCAATACTAGTAATAATAAAAGGGTAAAATGGTCCCAACCAGAAGACTCTTTGGTGATTTCAAGCTGTGACATAACATATAACCCATAGGATATAGTAGCAGACAACCCAATCTGAAGCTTCAAGTAAAGTTTTACTTATTTTGGGTTATTTAAAAAAAAAAACTACTAATGATAATTCCTGTGGTAATTTTTTGTCTGTGGCTTCTTCATGTCACATATAATAGTAGAGAGATCCTTGAATTGGAGGCGCACACAGTGTATGTTATTGTTCGTGTGTCAGACAGCAGTGGGTTTCACAATGTACAACACGTGTAGAACTGGAAGGAGAGTGCTGAGATGGCGTAGAGCGCAGTATGAGCAGTGACCCGCATGTGATTTCCCTGCTGAAAAGAGAAAAAGCATGTAAGATGTATGGAAATGTGCCACTGTACATCACAACTGGAAAATAAAGTAGAGAAATATAAGTAAGCAGACTAGGAAAAGAGATTGCAGGTGGTGAAGAGCTTTCAGAATATTTTCTACAAACATGTAAATCCTTTACTAAATTAAGTCTTCTCTTTTGAATTGGGTACAAAGACCAAACTAAAGATTCGAGCTGAGTAAAAAGAGTGAAACATAGTGATAATTTGTTTAAAAAAATACAAAAATTACACCTCGATGGCTACACTACAAACTGCATACAAAGTAAAAGGGCACAACCTACACAAATAGTACCGGCACATTACAATATCAGTATCGTGTGCTTTGTGTGTTAGTTTAAGCTCTGCTACATCTGTATGATTTATGAAAAACTGATCACTGGTAGAGATGAGCGAACCCGAACTCTGAACAAAGACTTCTCCCAGAAGTCCATTTTAGTGTTCAGAGATCAAGAGAGAGATAGAGAGAGAGAGTTTTGCAGGCTCCTAGCCATTACTACGACCATTTTAGAGCACCAAAGTTCTGGCCCCTATTGACTTCTATGGGGTTTGGGTTCAAGTTTGGGTAGAGTTCTGGTACCCGAACCGAACTTTGGACTAAAGTTCACTCGAACCCGACAAACTCAAACATCCACGGGTCCGCTCATCCCTCCTCATTGGGAAAGACATGAAAAGTCTGAAATTGAAAAAAGGGATAACAGTCAAGAGAACATCAATATTAGTGATTCCAATGACAGGAAATCATGAACATGTCAATGAGAATACTGAAGGCCCAAACAAATTGCCTGGAGAAGTATTATTGATAAAGTGTTTAATTTTTATTATTATTATTATTATTATCTAATTCCACCCATTAATGTGTTCACATCTATCCCCATTAATACCTCTGTATGTCTGGTTTCCACTATCTTCGATGAGAGCCAATGTTAGAGCTTTTGTCTGCTCGTTATCCAGCAGTTTCTTCTGTTGCTCTGTGACTGCTTTGGCCTGAGACCAAGAGAACAGTTGTAATTGCTGTGAAGAGAACGATACCTGGAAGAATGAAGTGGAGAGACGGAGCGATTTTATTACATATTATTTTCAAAATTCTGCAAATAATTTGCATGGCATCTGTATCAATGAATTCTACTTACTGCAAACTTCTTAGGGTGGATGAGTGATATAGCAAGAGGTGTAAGACCTTGGATCTGTTCTAGGACTAGGGAGGACAGTTCTATATCTTGCAGTCCAGCTATAAGAAACATAGGAGCATCGTCACTAAGACTGGAAAAATTACTCAATTGCATTACATTCCAAGGGTTATTCCCAAGAAAGCAAAAATATAGCGTGTAAAGTAATTGCCCTAATCTTAGGGGTACAAATTCCTTACCTACTCCAAATAACGTAGAATGAATTCCTAGATGAACAACCCATCTCAAGTGATCTAGTACAGGTTAGGCTCACCTTTCATGATATCAGAGCCCTACAATTTGAACATACATTACACCCAGGAAGGCTCCTCGCGTATATGTCAGACGTACTCATAGGGCTCTATTCATCTGACAGTTTCCTTTTGCCATCAGTATACTTAGAATTACGATGTATAGAATAGTGCACTAGATTACACTATTCTTTATGGGGAGTTATCTCAGTAAAAAACAAATGCACTGTATAATTTTTTACAATATAGAAGCCTATAGACGACATATGCGTCTGTGTGCAGTGGCACAGGGTGGAACCTTCTATCTGATTTATACAATTGGAAATCCTCCCAACATTTGTCACTTGAGGGAAAGAAATTTAACTATAGCTTCATTGGTAACATTACTTTTATGAAAAGAATCTAAACTATATCAAAGAATTTATCATGACAAGAGTCCTACGCTTTGACTGCTCTTACAGTAAAGAATCCCTCTCTATCATAATGGTGAAACCTTAAATCTTTTAGATGAAGTTGTTGCCCCATTTCCATAGTGGGCAGCAGATAATAATTCCTGGTACTGGAAAGTCTTATAATGTTACAAAGAAATGCAAGTCCTCCCTCTACTAACCTACCTAAACCTGATATTACCATTTTCATGTGTGGCTCTACCTTTACTCCCAAGAAGCACGATCGCTGTCTTTGGGTTATAGTTCACTCAAATATGTCATTTACTCATTATATCCAAACCCTCATATTACCTGCACCTCAAAAACATAATCCGCCCTTCATTTACCTTTGAAATTGCAAAATAACTCTTACATTCTTGTTTGGACTACTGCAATTGTCTACTGATCAGTCTCCCTTTTACTAGACTCTCTATTCCCCAAACTATTCTGAATGCGGCAGCCAGGGCAGTGTTTCTTTCAAGACACAACACCGATGCCTCCACCTTGTGCCAGTCATTGCACTGGTTACCCATCAGCTATACAGTACAATATAAACTTATCACTGCCGTCCACAAAGTTCTTCACAGTTCTTCACCATTCTATATCCCTTCAATCATCTCGGTTTATCACCCTACTGGCTGTTTATCACACCCTCGCTTTCCATTCTGCTTATTATATAAGACTAGCATCCTGCATAATCTAAACCTCCCATTTCTGTCTCCAAGGTTTTCTTGTGCTTCACCAGTTCTCTGGAATACACTACCCCAAACAGTTGGGTTTATTCTCAGTGTCCACAGTTTTAAAGAGTAACCGTCATTTTAATTCTTATTTAATAAATCAATAAGCAATGAAAATAAGCAACTTTGTATCTTATCAGAGAAATCTGCTTTTTTTCTCCGCCAGTACTGATCATTCATTCTTAAAAATTCTCAATTCACGGGTGAAATCTGTATTCAGTGAAGATAGATCTTCCCATTGCTGAAATAGGAGATGCCAGTTGGTTCTCATAAGGTTCTATGTAGAACAGGAGGGGTTGGGGCTAGAGGCAGAGCTCCTCCCTCCTCCTTCCCTCTTCATAGACTCTTATCAGCAGCAATTCTTATCTCCTATCTCAGTAATGTGACAATTTGTCATCACTGAATACAGATTTTATCTGTAAATTGAGAGTTTATAAGATTAATGGTCAGTACTAGCGGAGAAAGAAACAGACTCCTCTGATAGGATATCTTACTCCGTTGCTTATATTCATGTGTAATATTGATTTATGCAATAAACATTGAAACAATGGTTACTCTTTAAGGCTAAGTGCCCAAGTAGCGTTTTTTAAGCGTATATGCTGCGGAATTTCCGCAGCATAAACGCTTGTTAAACGCTAGGTAATCCGCCCCCCATGGTCCCCAAGGGGATTCCGCAAGTTCTATGCCCATGCTGCGTTTTTTTCCGCAGCGTTTATGCTGCGCTCAAAAATCCGCAGCATGTCAATTAATTTTGCGGAAGCGCTGCGTAATCGCCGCCATTGACTTGCATTGAGACGCATATAATCCGTGTCAGTACATTTGTACTCACGGATTATATGCGTTTCAATGTGCTGGTGGTACCCAGTTCTGGAGGAGAGGAGACTCTCTTCCAGACCTGGGTACCATTGTACCTGTAAAAAAAAAGAATAAAATGTAAAAAAAAAGATTATATTCACCTTCCGACGGCCCCCGTTCTCCTCCTCTGTGCTTGCGGGCAGGACTGAAGGACCTGCGCTGACGTCACAGTCATGTGACCGCAGGCCCTTCAGTGCAGTGTCCCGCGATCAGCTGGCAGCCAGGTACGAGCGCAGCAAGACAGCGCGGGCCATCGGAGGGTAAGTATAGGTTTATTTTTTTATTTTTAAACATTCTTACGGTCACACTATATAAATCCATGCTGTTTGCATGGATTTATATAGTGTGACCTAGTTGTCAAGCACTTTCCAAGTGATGCTAAAATTGCCTGGAAAGCGCTTGTCAATCCGCATGCGGAAATGCATGTGAAGAACGATTCAAATCCGCATGTATTTGGCAGGAAAATGCATGCACAATCTGCATGCGTTTTTTCTGTCAGGGAGATGCAGAAATGCTGCAGAAATTTTCTGCTTCATTTCTGCATCGTGGGCACATAGCCTTAGCGTGCCCTAAAAACTTATATCTGTTTAGACTGGCTTGTTGCCTCACCTCATTAACCCCTTCACCCCTGGGCCATTTTCCATTTCCTCATTTTCTTTTTTTCCTTCCCTTCTTCCAAGAGCCATAACTTTTTTATATTTCTGTCAATATGGCCATATGAGGACCATTGGCGTACCCACCGTGGGGCAGGGGCTTGCTCAGGGCCCCGGCACCCGGCACAATACTTACCCCTCCCCGTGCCTCCGCAGCAGCTCCTGCATCCTCCGTGGCTGCTGCACTGTGAAAACTCAGGTCAGAGGGCGCGGTGACGTCTTTACACCGCGCTCTATCCTGAGTAGTCACAGCGCAGAGCGGGATGAGGCCGGCGACGCTGGAGTCCGGAGCAGCGGCATCAGGTGAGATATGAGGTGAGTATTTGATTTTTTTTTTATTATATGGAGGCCTGTGGCAATATAAGGGAGGGGGGTGAGGTGGGGGGGTGTGACATCCTGCATGGGGCATTATAAGGGGGGCTGTGACATCCTACATGGGGCATTATAAGGGAGGGGGTGTGTGACATCCTGCATGGGGCATTATAAAGGGGGGGGGTGACATCCTACATGGGGCATTATAAAGGGGGGTGACATCCTGCATGGGGCATTATAAGGGGGGTGACATCCTGCATGGGGCATTATAAGGGGGGGTGACATCCTGCATGGGGCATTATAAGGGAGGGGGGGTGACATCCTGCATGGGGCATTATAAGGGAGGGGGTCTGTGACATCCTGCATGGGGCATTATAAGGGAGGGGGGGTGACATCCTGCATTGGGCATTATAAGGGAGGGGGTGTGTGACATACTGCATGGGGCATTATAAGGAAGGGGGGGGGTGTCATCCTGCATGGGGCATTATAAGGTGGGGTGACATCCTACATGGGGCATTATATGGGGGGGAACAGCCTGCATGGGCATTATGTGGGGGGAACAGACTGCGTGGGGCATTATGTGGGGGGAACAGAATGCGTGGGGCATTATGTGGGGGGGGGGACAGCCTGCATGAGGCATTATGTGTGGGGAACAGCCTGCATGGAGCGTTATATGGGGGCCAGTATCCTGCATGGAGCATTATATGGGGGCCAGTATCCTGAATGGAGCGTTATATGGGGGCCAGTATCCTGTATGGAGTGTTATATGGGGGCCAGTATTCCGTATGGAGCGTTATATGGGGGCCAGTATCCTGCATGGAGTGTTATATGGGGGCCAGTATTCCATATGGAGCGTTATATGTGGGCCAGTATCCTGCATGGAGCGTTATATGGGGGCCAGTATCCTGCATGGAGCATTATATGGGGGCCAGTATGCTGAATGGAGCGTTATATGGGGGCCAGTATCCTGTATGGAGTGTTATATGGGGGCCAGTATTCCGTATGGAGCGTTATATGGGGGCCAGTATCCTGCATGGAGTGTTATATGGGGACCAGTATTCCATATAGAGCGTTATATGGGGGCCAGTATCCTGCATTGAGCGTTATATGGGGGCCAGTATCCTGCATTGAGCGTTATATGGGGGCCAGTATCCTGTATGGAGCGTTATATGTGGGCCAGTATTCTGCATGGAGCGTTATATGGGGGCCAGTATCATGTATGGAGCGTTATATGGGGACCAGTATCCTGTATGGGGCATTTTATGGCGGCCAGTATACTGTGTAGAGCGATTCGCCGGTTTCTGAGCTATTGTGGAATTTACAATAGATATCACTCATGTAATGTAAGAAGTGAAATCTTTGCATTGTACTATATATATATTTCTCTTCGGTATCTGTGACCATGGCTTGCCCCCCTTCCCCTAGTTTTGATCCTGGGTAAGCCCATGATGAGGACTTGTTTTTTGGGGGAAGAGTTGGAATTTTGAATGGCACCATTGATTTTACCATAATGTGCACTGGAAAATGGGAAATAAATTCAAAGTGCTGTGAAATTGTAAAAATAGTCCAATTCCACATTTTTTTGTTTTTTTATTTACTATGTTCACTATATGGTAAAACTGACCTGGCAATATGATTCCTCAGGTCAGTATAAGTGCACGGGTACCAAACATGTATAGTTTATTTTTTATTTAAGTGGTGAAAAAAAATTCTGAAATTTGTAGGAAAAAAAGTTTTTGCGTTTGTTGCCATTTTCTGAGATCAGTAACGTTTTCATTTTTTGGGATCTGGGGCCGGGTGATGGCTTAATTTGTGCGCTCTGAGCTGACATTTTTATTGATGCCAGTTGGGGCTAGATACAATGTTTTGATCGCCTCTTATTGCATTTTAATGCAATGTTGCGGCGATCAAAAAAAACTTTATTTTAGCGTTTTGATTTCTTTTCTCATTAGGACGTTTACTGGTCAGATCAATTTATTTTATATTTTGATAGATCGGACATTTCTGAATGCAGCGATACCAAATATGTGTAATTTTTTAAACAGTTTTATTTTCAATGGGTCAAAAGGAGGGTGATTTGAACTTGTGTTTTTTTTTCATATTTTTAAAAACTTTTTATTTTTTACTTTATTTAATAGTTCCTTTAGGAGACTTGAAGCTGTGATCGTCTCATTGCCTGGGCTATATATATGCACTGCTATGTATACAGTGCTGGCCAAAAGTATTGACACCCCTGCAATTCTGTCAGATAATACTCAGTTTCTTCCTGAAAATGATTGCAATCACAAATTCTTTGGTATTATTCTCTTCATTTAAGAGAATTCTCTTCATTAAGAATTGTCCTAAAGCCAAATTGGACATAATTCCACACCAAACCTAAAATAAGGGGTGGACAAAAGTATTGGCACCGTTTGAAAAATCATGTGATGCTTCTCTAATTCGTGTAATTAACAGCACCTGTAACTTACCTGTGGCACCTAACAGGTGTTGGCAATAACTAAATCACACTTGCAGCCAGTTAACATGGATTAAAGTTGACTCAACCTCTGTCCTGTGTCCTTGTGTGTACCACATTGAGCATGGAGAAAAGAAAGAAGACCAAAGAACTGTCTGAGGACTTGAGAAACCAAATTGTGAGGAAGCATGAGCAATCTCAAGGCTACAAGTCCATCTCCAAAGACCTGAATGTTCCTGTGCCTTCCGTGCGCAGTGTCATCAAGAAGTTTAAAGCCCATGGCACTGTGGCTAACCTCCCTAGATGTGGACGTAAAAGAAAAATTGACGAGAGATTTCAACGCAAGATTGTGCGGCTGGTGGATAAAGAACCTCACTAACATCCAAACAAGTTCAAGCTGCCCTGCAGGCCGAGGGTACAACAGTGTCAACCCGTACTATCCGTCGGCGTCTGAATGAAAAGGGACTGTATGGTAGGATACCCAGGAAGACCCCACTTCTTACCCCGAGACATAAAAAAGCCAGGCTGGAGTTTGCCAAAACTTACCTGAGAAAGCCTAAAACGTTTTGGAAGAATGTTCTCTGGTCAGATGAGACAAAAGTAGAGCTTTTTGGGAAAAAGCATCAACATAGAGTGTACAGGAAAAAAAAAAGGCATTCAAAGAAAAGAACACGGTCCCTACAGTCAAACATGGCGGAGGTTCCCTGATGTTTTGGGGTTGCTTTGCTGCCTCTGGCACTGGACTGCTTGACCGTATGCATGGCATTATGAAGTCTGAAGACTACCAACAAATTTTGCAGCATAATGTAGGGCCCAGTGTGAGAAAGCTGGGTCTCCCTCAGAGGTCATGGGTCTTCCAGCAGGACAATGACCCAAAACACACTTCCAAAAGCACTATAAAATGGTTTTAGAGAAAGCACTGGAGACTTCTAAGGTGGCCAGCAATGAGTCCAGACCTGAATCCCATAGAACACCTGTGGAGAGATCTCAAAATGGCAGTTTGGAGAAGGCACCCTTCAAATATCAGGGACCTGGAGCAGTTTGCCAAAGACGAATGGTCTACAATTCCAGCAGAGCATTGTAAGAAACTCATTGATGGTTACCGGAAGTGGTTGTTCGCAGTTATTTTGGCTAAAGGTTGTGCAACCAAGTATTAGGCTGAGGGTGCCAATACTTTTGTCCGGCCCTTTTTTGGAGTTTTGTGTGAAATGATTAATGATTTAATTTTCGCTTCATTCTCTTTTGTGTTTTTTCCTTGCAAGCAAATTAAATGAAGAGAATAATACCAAAGAATTTGTGATTGCAATCATTTTCAGGAAGAAACTGAGTATTATCTGACAGAATTGCAGGGGTGCCAATACTTTTGGCCAGCACTGTAGCAGAAATGAAGATCTCCTATGAACACTGGCCTCAAGCCGGCGTTCACAGGTGTATCGTAATGACAGACACGGGGGTCTTCAGCAGACTCTCGGCTGTCACGACAACCCATCGGCGCCCCGCGACTACGTCACAGGCGCGCCTATGGGAGTGTGGAATGACGCATGACCCGCCGATGCATGTTAAATCCCGCTGTCAGAGATTGACAGTGGGATTTAACATGTTAACAGCAGTGCCAGTGACTGTTAAAGGCATATGTCAGCTGATTAAATCAGAACACGCATCAAAGTCAGGGATATGACATATGACGAAAATATGCGTCATATGTCATGAAGGGGTTAATCTAACTAGTCCCTGTTCTTCCTTCTTGAATGTTCCTCAGACTTTGGTCCCTTTTATAATTTGTTCCCACACTTTCCATCCACTCACTAGCCGTTTGTATCTGGACATATACACATACAGGCTTAGGTTCAGGCAGCTCTACTTTAATACCCTTATTTATTCTAATGTTTTCTGGATCATACATACACTACAAGCACTTTTTACCTTTTGTGTTACCGCTACTTCCTTATAGATTGTAAGCTCTTGTGAGCAGGACCCGCACTCCTCTTGTTTGAGCTGTTACTCTGTAATGTCTGATATTTTTTGTCTTTGCACCCTCTGACTTGTAAAGTGCCTTGTAATATGTTGGTGCAATAGAAATACAATTATTATTAAAATTACAATTATGTTAATGAATCTCACCAGCAACAGATCCAATCTCAAGAAAAATGTCTTCAGTCCATCCACTCACTGGTCCAAACATGTCATTACTAGTGCAGAGACGTACGAGCGCCTCGAATTGCAGCTCAATGCAGCTAAGAGAGAATTGTCCGAGATACATGACCGCAGAGCTAACGCAAAGAAGAAGGGAACAAATCAGTTATTATTATTAATATTATTATATTCTCTATTACTCTACTAATAAAAAAAAAGAAAGACAAAATACCAAAATTCCAGTGGCGTGATCTGTTGCATGTCTATCTCAGGTAGACCACAAATTAAGTATCCAAGAGTCACCAAGTGCAATGCAGTCAGATCCTTGGCTGTGACTCTATGAGTCTGCAGGAATCCATTGACCAATGTGTTTAACTGTGAAAATGTTAAGATAATGAAGTGTGAATATTCCGGAGCTCATTGAATATTCAGGAGCTTGTAGGATGGTATTCATTATATATAACTGTCGACATCAAAGGGGTTTTCCCATGAACAAACTACATTTTAATTAACACATCTTGGAATAATAATAACTTCCACAATTGGATGTTTTTAAATAAAATGTTCCTGTGCTGAGATAATCTTATAAATGTGCCCCTGCTGTGTACTGTGTAATGGCTGTGTCTGACCGTGTACAGGGACATGGTCTGATCATACCACAGCTACTGGGCATGGGAAAACACAAAAGAGTGTACAGACATTACAGCACGGGATCACAAATTATTCTTTTTGTGAGGAAAAACATTTCCCTGACTGTTTTTAAGCAATGTTTTACCTCAAAGAAAGAATCAGCTGTGATCCCCTGCTGTAATATCTGTATACTATTTTGCTTCCTCCCCTGCCCAGGAGCTGTGGTATGATCAGACCATGTTCCTGTACGGTCAGACACAGCCATTACACAGCAGGGGCACATTTATAAGATTATCTCAGCACAGGAACATTTTTTTTAACACATCCAGTTGTGGAACTTATTATTGTTCAAGGATCTAGTGATTAAAATGTTGATTAAAATTAACCTTGTTCATGTGAAAACACCTTTAAGGGCATATTCAGACTGGATTTCGGTCTGATGAAGGACCACAATGCACAGACTGAGCACAGGTCTCCCAACCGAAGCATGACGGCATCACATATTTCTATGAGGCTGTCATGCTCTGCTTGGGAGCACTTTGGCCAGTCCGTGCATTGAGGTGCATGCACAAACTGATTTGCATGAGCATCTGAATATGCCCTTATAGAAATTTCTTTACCTGACTCGTGGTCCATTCTTGCTGTTTTCCAAAAGCCTCCACAACTTGCAAATCTTCCAAAGAAACCACTTTGAGTTGCTTCACACTAATCTTAGTCGCCAAACGACCGAGACGCGAAACGACATGTTTAGGAAGGACAGAGACAGGTCCAGCTACCTGTTAAGAAAATGCAGCCAGTATATTATTATGCTTACTTATATGGAGCCAGCATAGTCTACAGTATACTTGTGCTTTTAACCTAAGGCTGATATTTGAAAATCCCAGATTTCCTACCTCTAGTACTCTGGCTAATAAAGGAGCCAGCTCACTGTTAGGAATATCAGGATCCTGACCTATTTGTTCCAGACAGTCCATAAAATTGACAGGAGTCATGGTGAGGAGAACTTCTACACCCCAAGCCGAGACAATGCTACCACGAAGATTTCCACACTCAGGTACAAGCACTGAATAGACGAGAAAAAGGGATAAAGGATAAATACTTTCAAGAAAACAATCGTTTTCAAATATACCTATAACTATATGTATATATATATATATATATATATATATATATATATACGTACACACACAGTGAGGAAAATAAGTATTTGATACAGTGCCAATTTTTCAAGTTTTCCCACCTACAAACAATGGAAAGGTCTATATTTTTATCGTGGGTACACTTCAACGGTGGGAGACAGAATCTTAAAAAAAAATCCAGAAAATCACATTGTATGATTTTTACATAATCTGCATTTTATTGCATGAAATAAGTAGTTGATCACCTACCAACCAGCAAGAATTCTGTCTCTCACAGACCTGTTAAGTTTTTCTTTAAGAAGCCCTCCTACTCTGCACTCATTACCTGTATTAATTGCACTTCTTTGAACTCGTTACCTGTATAAAGGCCTGTCCAACTCTGCCCTGAGGATGATGTAGGGGAGAAAAGAAGAATTTTTCTCCTTTTCTCTGCTCTTGTACGAATTTAATTTTATTGAATTAATAAACATGATTTTTAAAGAATGTTTTTATTATCAAATTTTTCAAAAAAACAGACAAAGGAAGCGGAATGAAAAGTGGTTGATTTGCCACATAATCAATTCCTTGTGCACAACACCTTTCTGATTTACAGACCAAAAGAGGAGAACCCCCACTAAATATTCCTCACTAACAGGACCTAAAACTTAACTTTTAATATACACACATAAAGGAGGGTGTCAAAATAAATTTATTAAAATGGTATGCCTCTAGTTTGCTAGTGTGCAGCTTTTATATTGAGCCATTCTTGCTACTACTTCTCAATCAGTGGCATCCCTGGTGCCATAATTTATAAGCAAAACAGGGCAAATAGTTCAAATAAGTCCCCCCTGCATGTTTCACCATTTACAAATCGTCATCAGGGGAAGGGACACATACATTAATGGCCACTGGCTGAAAGACGCCTACTATATATAGCGGATATATCAATATACTCCGCAATAATGATAATATTTTAATAAAAGAGGCAGGCAAAGGGGGAAACATTGTCGTCATGGACGAAGATCAATATGTGCGAATGGCTGAATGCATTTTATCTGACTCAGAGACATATGTGAAGTTGAAAGCAGAATCCTACAAAGCAATATTTGGAAGAATTAAAAAATATTCTACAAAATGGTAGGAAAGGGAGTTTGATCAGTGAGGACGATCATAAATATATCTTTAATAAACAGCCGACTATCGCAACCTTTTATGCACTACCCAAGGTGCATAAAAGTAAAACGAATCCCCCTGGGAGACCCATCGTCTCGGGGAATGACTGTTTGACAGAAAGTAAACAATGGTGCAGCGGTCTCAGGGAGCGCCAAAGGAATACTGGACAATTTAATAGATGGCAACCGACTTTTATTCTTCCTCCAATACCACTGCCACAACGCGTTTCAACGGTCTAAGCCGTCTTCATCAGGTGGTTATCCAGCCACCGGGATAAACAACTGAGGACCTGCGGTGACGTGGTATCTGGTCCGGCAGGATCGTGTGACCACTTGAGGAGCACGGAGTTGCGAGGCAAACACCGACAGGACGGTATTACAAATAGAGGTGACCCGGAGCCTCATTAATCACACGCTTAATCTTGGTTGTGTAGACGTACACAACCATCACAGGTGAGTGTACTGGCACTTTTTAAATTATATAAATAGCCCTGTGAGTCTACACATGCGCCCTTTCTTTTCTTTTTGCATGTTTGACAGAAAGAGCACATGTTTATGTGGACAAGATAATTCAAGCCTTCATTTTTTCATTACACTCCTTTCTTAAAGATACAAAAGACACTGTTTGGAAATTGCAGAATTTGTCTGTATCCAAAAACAGTTGTATAGCAAGCCTGGATGTGGAGATGCTTTACAGCAGCATCAAACATGAACTAGACTTACAGGCAGTAGAGGTTTTTTTACAGACACGAGGTTCACACCTTCAGTAGCACAATCAGTTCACGATTACTTTACGTAAGTTTGTTTTGGAGAACAATTTTTTTCTCTTTAATGGTGACATCTTCCACCAGCTCAGGGGTACCGCTATGGGGACAGTATGTGCCCTTGCATATGCGAATCTATTCCTAGTCTGGTGGGAGGACCAATTTGTGCTTAAGAAGATCTTTTATTTTTCACTAGTCACATTTTGCTTTGGGCACATTATATAGATGATGCTTTAATTTTTTGGGAAGGGTCTGAAACGCTCTTTTTTTATTTTGTCAACATTCATAATAAGAACAAGATTGGTCTCAAGCTGACTCATGAAATTAACAAATGAATTTTTGGGATTTGACAATATGGATAGATGACTGTGGAAATATCCAGACTAAAACATTCCACAAGGAAACTTCGACCAACAGTCTTTTTGTCCTCCATTGGGACAGCTATCATCCTGTCCCTTTAAAAAATGGCATTCCAACTGGCCGATATCTGAGAGCTAGGCGGAATTGCTCCAGGGATGAAGACTTCCTAGTGGAGTGCTCGGAATTATATAAACTATTCAAGGAAAGAGGTTATCCCTCTAAACCACTCAAAAAAGCCTTTAATCGAGCGTCACATATGCAGAGGAATTTCTTTTTGCCGGAAATAAAAGATTGTACCAAAGAAATGATCAATATCTTGCTAGATGTATTGGCAGTTTTGATGAGGGAGCATCTGTGGTTAAGAAAATAATGTCAAAATACTGGCACCTCCTACAAGAGGATAAAGGTCTAAAAGGAATTATTTCCCCACATCCTGCAATTACCTATAAAAGGGGACCGAATTTAAGGAATTTATTAGTGCCTAGCCATTTCACTGAAAAGAGGGCATCAAAGACATCTTGGCTCCAAAATTAGACCATAGGCTCACAT
Source organism: Phyllobates terribilis (assembly GCF_046119375.1). NCBI lineage: Eukaryota > Metazoa > Chordata > Amphibia > Anura > Dendrobatidae > Phyllobates > Phyllobates terribilis. The sequence continues at coordinate 487,510,913 of NW_027362771.1, forward strand.
AAATGTGGACATTGCAAGGCATGTAACTTTATTCCATCTGTTAATCCCTTTACCCCCGAGGGTGGTTTGAACGTTAATGACCGGGCCAATTTTTACAATTCTGACCACTGTCACTTTATGAGGTAGGAACTCTGGAATGCTTCAACGGATCCCCATGATTCTGAGCCTGATTTTTCGTGACATATTGTACTTCATGATAGTGGTAAAATTTCTTCGATATGACTTGCGTTTATTTGTGAAAAAATCGGAAATTTGGCAAAAATTTTGAAAATTTTGCAATTTTCAAAGTTTGAATTTTCATGCCCTTAAATCAGAGAGAGATGTTACACAAAATAGTTAATAAATAACATTTCCCACATGTCTACTTTACATCAGCACAATTTTGGAACCAAAATTTTTTTTTGTTAGGAAGTTATAATGGTTAAAAGTTGACCAGCGATTTCTCATTTTTACAACAAAATTTACAAAACCATTTTTTTAGGGACCACATCACATTTGAAGTGACTTTGAGGGGCCTTTATGACAGAAAATACCCAAAAGTGACACCATTCTAAAAACTGCACCCCTCAAGGTGCTCAAAACCACATTAAATAAGTTTATTAACCCTTCAGGTGCTTCACAGGAATTTTTGGAATGTGGAAGAAAAAAATGAACATTTAACTTTTTTCACAAGACCCCAATTTTTTTTATTTTTGGGTACCAGGAAAAAATGGACCCCAAAATTTGTTGTGTAGTTTCTCCTGTGCACGCCAATACTCCATATGTGGGGGCAAACTACAGTTTGGGCGCACAGCAGGGTTCAGAAGGGAAGGAGCGCCATTTGACTTTTTGAATGTAAAATTTGCTTGAATAATTAGCGGACACCATGTTGCGTTTGGGGAGCCCCTGATGTGCCTAAAGAGTGAAAAACCCCCACAAGTGACACCATTTTGAAAACTAGACCCCTCAGGGAACTTATCTAGATGTGTGGTGAGCACCTTGAACACCCAGGTGCTTCACAGAAGTTTATATCATTGAGCCATAAAAATAAAATTTTCAAATTTTTCCCACAAAAATGTTTTTCAGCCCCCAATTTTGCACTTCCATAAAGGTAACAGGAGAAATTGCGCTATACCATTTGTTGTGCAATTTCTCCTGAGTAAGCCGATACCCCATTTGTGGGAGAAAACCACTGTTTGGGCACTCGGCAGGGTTCGGAAGGGAAAGAGCGCCATTTGACTTTTTGAATGTAAAATTTGCTTGAATAATTAGCGGACGCCATGTTGCGTTTGGGGAGCCCCTGATGTGCATAAACAATGGAAACTCCCCAAAAGTGACACCATTTTGGAAACTAGACCCCCCAGGGAACTTATCTAGATGTGTGGTGAGCACCCTGAACCCCCAGGTGCTTCATAGAAGTTTATAACATGGAGCCGTGAAAATAAAAAAAATCAAACTTTTTCCACAAAAATTATGTTTTAGCCCCAAATTTTTTATTTTCACAAGGGTAAGAGGAGAAAATGGACCCCAAAAACTTTTGTGCAATTTCTCTAGAGTACATCGATACCCCATATGTGGGGAAAATACAGTGTTTGGGCGCACGGCAGGGTTCAGAAGGGAAGGAGCACTGTGTGACTTTTTGAACGCAAAATTGGCTGGAATTGAGAACGGACGCCATGTCGTGTTTTGGAGAGCCCCTGATGCGCCTAAAAAGTGGAAACCCCCCACAAGTGACCCCATTTTGGAAACTACATCCCTCGTGGATTTTATCGAGGGGTATAGTGAACATTTTGAACCCAGAGGTATGACACAGAAATTGATAACATTAGGTCATCATATTGAATAAGTTGTCATTAGTTTTGAGCACAAGTGCTCGCTACTTGAGTTTGCATCGGGTACTCAGGTATGCAACATGTATCGCGGGTGCTCGAGTGACATGCTCCAGTCCCTGTTCCGCATGTTTCACAGTTGTTAGACACCCAAAAAAAACATGCAGGGATCGCTGGTGCATGGCAGGCAATCCCCGCAAGGCTTTTTTGGTTACAAAGCATATGGGGCGGAGACTCGAGCATGTCACTCGAGCACCCACAATACTCGGTGCATACCCGAGCACCCAATGCAAACTCAAGTAGCGAGCACTTGCGCTCAACACTAGTCACCATACCGAGATCTTTTTTTTTTTTTTAAATCCCAACCCTAGCACAACCCTAACCCTAGCACAACCCTAACCCTAACACAACCCTAACACTAGCACAACCCTAACCCTAGCACAACCCTAACCCTAGCACTTATTTTTGCAGGACAAGTTGACGTTTTTATTGGTACCATTTTCAGGTACATGACATTTTTTGATCACTTTCTATTCTGATTTTGGGAGGCAGAATAAACAAAAAACAAAAATTCAGGAATTGTTTTTATGTTTTTTTTTATGCTGTTCCGCGTGTGGTAAAATTGATAAGGCAGCGTTATTCTTCGGGTCAGTACGTTTACAGCGATACCCCATTTATATTGTTTTTTTATGTTTTGGCGCTTTTACACAATAAAAACTATTTAATAGAAAAAATAATTTTTTTTGCATCGCTATATTCTGAGAGCTATAACTTTTTTATTTTTCGGCTGATGGAGCCAAGATGACGTTTTCAGTGGACCCATTTTTATTTACATTTGTTTTTTTATCGCACTTTATTCCATTTTTTGTTTGGCAGTGTGATGATAAAGCACCGTTTTTTGTTCCCTTTTTAATTTATTTCTTTTACCGTGTTCACTAAAGGGGTTACCTAGTGGGAAGTTTTATAGGTCAGGTCATTTCGGACGCGGCAATACCAAATATGTGTACTTTTGTTTTTTTTTTCAGAATAATATTTATTGCTGGGTACATTATAGTTTTATTGGGGATTGTTTTTTACAGTTTTACAATTATTTTTTTTTTTTTCATTTTCTTACACTTTTTGGACTTTTACACATTGTCCCACTATGGGACTTTCACTTTTTACATTCAGATCGCCTGTATAGCATAGAGATCAGCAGCATCCCTGTGCTATACAGGCTGTCAGTGCTGTACAGGCAGAAGATACTTTGGTCATGCAGTGCGCATGACCAAAGTAACTTCCTGCCGCCTGGTGACCTGGATGATGTCATGATGACATCAGGTCGCCATGACAACATCCGGCACCCGGCCACAGACACCGCGGGACCCCGGAGAGGAGGTAAGTATCAGCGCTTACCTCCTCTTGCCCCCGCAATGCTACGATTGACTTCGATCGCAGCATTGAGGGGGTTAATGTGCCAGGAGCGGTGCAGGACCGCTCCCTGCGCATAGTACCGGGTGTCAGCTGTAACTATCAGCTGACACCCGGCGGCGTTCGCCCCGCACCGCTTGTGTGCGGTCGAGATCGCATTCTACGTAATAGTACGTCCCTGGTCCAATAGGCCCAGGGCGTAGGGACATACTATTACCACAAATGTCGGAATGGGGTTAAAGAATTCCAGGGCTCAAAGAGTACAAAAAACATACACTATTAATGAGTTCATTAATCGTATTACTACAGGTATCATCTATGCAGCTAAATGTCCTCGTTCCCTTCTATATGTAGGAAAAACAAGTCTGCAGTTTAGAAGACGAGTGTTACAGCATATTGGTTCGATCAGAAATAGTCTTGATACCCCAATCTCACGCCATATGATATTTTATCATAATACCATTCCCTTTGACATAAAATTTTGTGGAATTCAAAAATGTGTACTCAAACAAAGAAAATGTGATCTCTATAAACTGCTTCTAAAAGAGGAGGCCAGATGAATTTACCATTTAGGTACTCTAAATCCATCTGGCCTCAATAAGGGTTTTTCATATGGTGCTTATCTTTAAGCTTGTTCTTCCCCCTTTTTTTGTTTTTTTATTTGGACAATATTTGCTCTTGGATTTGGATTTCTAGCCTTTAATGAAATGCTTTTGATAAATTAATTTAATGTAATGGAGAGTATATACATATGTTATTAATTAACATGTGTGATAATTAATGAATAGTGGTTGGGGTGATTTAAAATATTTGTGCCATCTATATATAGCCGGTAATTTATCATCAGTTGGGTTTTATATAATGATTATTAGAATATGTATCATAAATTCATTACGATTGTTTTAGAACAGTCAAATAAAGACTAGTGCCATATTATCTGCATTATTACCTATATGAGTAACTATTGATGTTTGATGGATTCCTATATGTAAGGGACGCTCTCAAAACAGCATTTAAAACAGCAATTAACATCAACTAATTCATAGTAAGGATTTTGGTATTACTGGTATATCTTTGGATTAGAAATTATCTACTCATAAACTTAAATCATAATTAGCAATTGGATTTTTTTTTTACTTCTCCCTTCTAATTATGTTATTATAGTGCTACTTTATAAGCATTGTAATTGAATTTAATGATATTGAAATATAGAACTATAATAATATATTATTAATATTAAAAACTATACGATCTTTCTAGAATTCCACTGTATACAGATATATTTTTTCTCAAATTACCAATGACATATAAAAATAAAGTAGCTATTGAGGTACGCTTTCACTATTTCTATATACTATAAGAGAATATATAGCATGTCTATAGTGGGATGATAACCCCTTGTGTTAGATGGTTTCTATGAAAACAACTGTACTCGCGCACTGACAGATGGAACCTTTACCTTGGTGTTTCTTGATTGGTCCATGTGATCGCTAATGTGCGCTGACAGATAGGACCTTTAAATTGGTGCTGCATAATTGGTCCATGTGACCACTAATGTCACCCTTGTCATGCTGACGTATCCGATGATGAATACATCCATCAGTGGCTGGTGTGCTACCAGATGACGAGATGACGCTTATATATTATTGGATGTTAGCGGTTTGCCTGAACTATAAGATTGGTGCGGAGTGTCAGCGTTCACTATTGGTAATTATCGATTTAAGCTCTGAACTATTGATTGGCTCTTTCATCTGCATAGGCCATTAATGTATGTGTCCCTTCCCCTGAGGACGCCGTGTAAACGATGAAACATGTAGGGGGGACTTATTTTAACTATTTGCCCTGTTTTTCATATAAATTATGGCACCAGGGATGCCACTGATTGAGAAGTAGTAGCAAGAATGGCTCAATATAAAAGCTGCACACTATCAAACTAGAGGCATACCATTTTAATCAATTTATTTTGACACCCTCCTTTTATGTGTGTATAGTAAAAGTTAAGTTTTAGGTCCTGTTAGTGAGGGATATTTAGTGAGGTTCTCCTCTTTTGGTCTGTGATTTAGAATCCCTCCCAGGACTATATATACCCTACAGGTTTCTCTCTGATTTATGCAACAAATTATGTAGTAGCTAAACAGACAATAAAGTTAACTTTCATAATGATGATAACTTCATAAAAGATGCACATGAGAAATGAGAGTGATTACAGAAATGTAGAGGGTCTCATCCTCACAATGTTTTCTTTTTTTTTTTTTAGAAAGATTGAGTACTTTCAACTAATTTATTTTCAACTAATTTAGAGATGATTGGAAAGCTTACAATAATAAGCTAAGGGTATGTGCCTATGACGTCTTTTTCAAGTGGTTGAACCCACCAAGTTTTTCAAGAGAAAGTCACTTCAGGAAATGCTGACATTTTTTTCCTGAGGCATCTTTTTAAGCATTTTTTTGGGTTGTGTAGAAGCGCTTTTTCAATGTTTTTGACTGCTGTAAGTCTTCTCGAGCATTCCACCAGTGTTTTGTGCCGTCTTTTGTACTTGCGTCTTCCACTCCATTTAACAAGGAAGAAACCCCTAGCATGTTTTGAAGCAAAAAAACACTGGCGAAAAGTTTTAAAAGATGCCAGGGCATCTTTAGAGCCTTCCTATTGACTTCTATTAAAAAGGTTTAGAGCATAATACGAAAGGAAGCTGCTTGAAGAATGATCATCTCACTCCTTTTAACCACTTGGCATCTTTGGAAACCTGAACCTGAAGTCATGTTTACATAGAAATGCATATGATCATTCTTTTGAGCGTTTAGTTAGCGCTTTTTCAGGCAGTTTTCAGCTCGGAATTCACCTAAAAAAGACGTTGTGTGCACTTAACCTAATAAGACTTCCTATAATTCAATCCAACCAACTCAAACCTGAACTCTTTGACATGGAGTGAGCCAAAAACAAGTGTTGGAGCAATGTTCGTTGTTTCTGCATGTTTTCTGCCCGCTGGTCAACCGTTTCACCCTTTGTGCAGGCAGTACCCAGTGCTGATTTCCTCCATAATCGTTCTTCAGAAAGCGTTTGAGATAACCAACGGCTAGAAAGTGCAGCCTTCATAAAAGAAGGGAACATCAAAGAAAAGCCATACAGATTAGGGTGTTGTCCATTATTTTATCATTCTATATATGCAGTTCAATTAAAATTAAAACATCTTTGTTTAAATCACATTGTGAAAATTTGTATCAATCGTTACCATTTTGTTTAGAAGTATCTAATATAGGCATCAAATATGATACCAAAGAACATATTAAGATAGAATATTAAAAAAATATATCTTAAATCTGTTTTCCCTAATTAGCCATTCTGTTCTCTGAGAATGAAAACTGAATATATTCTCATATTGTACCTGATTATCATTAACCATAGTAGGGAAGATGACTGACAACCGCTATTGTCAACATTATAGCTTCCACACTTAGGTCTTATGCACACAGTAGAGCGGTGTACAGACACATAGAAAGTCAGTACTCCGCACTGGTTGCATTCTGAAAATTAGCTGAGCACTTCTTCCTCTTCTTCTCATCAATTCGTGAGGGTCTCAAGTCCTGATCCCCACCAATAATGGATTCTGACATGGCTAAATGTCAAAAGTCTTTTAAAAGTTTTGTTCCCCTCTAAGTTATAAAATTCTGGTTTCCTGATGCCATCACTTGGGGGAGCTTAGGAGCTTCCTGCATACATCAACTTCATGGCATTATCAGGAAAACTGATATAGTATTAAACAAACTAGAACAGAATTTTGACACTAAAACTAAAAAGATCTTACAAGGTGAAGGCTTATTTTCAAGTATATTAATAATTCCTTCCTACATAGGAACATGAATAAAAGCTCTGGGCAGCAGTCCACAAGAGGGTCTGTTTTTATAGTTTAAATAGAGGATAAAATTATACAAGTTTAGTATCACTATAATCACTCTGACCTGGACAATCATGTTTCAAGGTTATTGTTACCGCAAAATGGACGCCACAAAAACAACCCCCAAAAAAACAATTACGGAATTGCATTTTTTTTTCACCATTTCATCCCACTTGGAATGGTGCCAATCAAAACTACTGCTTGTCCTGCAAAAAAACAAGCCCTATACACCTATGTCTACGGAAAATGAAAAAAAGTTATGGCTTTTAGAAGAAGACGAGACAATAGCAAGAGCACAAAAACAAAAATGTCCTGGTCTTTAAATGAGTAATGTATGATATCCTCACTTCTATAGGCTAGAACTTACCATGTTGAGAGACTTAAGCGAGGTGAGAGGCAGCAAAGGAACCAACCTGTCCAAACGTTCCAGCAGCTGAGGTGTCCAAAGAGTCGGAGAACTACAAAAATAAAAGATAAATGATCTCAAGGATTACTTTAATTTTTTATTTTTATTTTTAGATTAATAAATGGGTAAAAGAGGGTAATTGTCAAGTAGTGATTTGTACAATTAAAGGACTTTTCCCTGTGTGTGTCTTTATTAATTTTTACTACAGGGTCAGTAATGGGGGTGTCTGATAGACGCCTCTCCATTACTAACCCCTGGGCTTGATGTCTGCAAACATACAACAGCTGACATCAACCCCAAAACTATTACCCCACTTGCCAACGCACCAGGGTAAGTGGGAAGAGCAGAGGCTAAGCGCCAGAAGTGGTGCATCTAATGGATGCATCATTTCTAGGTTGGCTGAGGGCTGGCGTTCTTAGTCTGGGAGGGGGCCAATATCCATGGCCCCTTCCTAGCCTATTAATATCAACCCGCAGCTGTCTGTTTAGCCTTTGCTGGTTGGTAAAAATAGGGGGACCTCATGTAATTTTTTTCGGGGGTCCCCCTTTTTACTAACCAGTAAAGGCTAAGCAGACAGCTGTGAGCTGTTATTAATAGGATGGGAACCTTTACGGCTATTGGCCCCTTCCCAGCCCCCAGCCCCTGCTTTCCCTCAGCTGGTTAGAAAAAATAAGGGGGAGCCCATGCCGTTATTTTTTTAATTATTTATTCAATAAGTGCGATACACAGACGGTGGGTGCTGATTACAACTGTTATCAGCGTTGATTGCAGGGAGACCAGGCGATGATGATGAGAGTTGTAGTTAGCGCTATTCCCATTCTGCGTGTGCTGACTACAACTGTCATCAGCGTCGCCTGGTCTCACTGATTGCAGGGAGACCAGGCGACAATGATGAGAGTTGGATTCAGCACCCGGTGCCTGGGAACAGCGCTAACTGTACTGCTTTTTCCCAGATACCGGTACGTGTCACACTGATGGTGCACACGGGCGGCACAGGGATGTTACATGCGAACACGAGTAGCACCAGTACTGTTTTTTCCAGTACCGGTAATATCAGGATGTGTGAAGGGGGCCTTAGGGATAGCTACTGGTAGAGTGAGGAGAAGAAGGAAAGCATCTTAAAGGACTGCCAGTTATACAGGCTGTATTGTATCATATGTAGATGGAGATGAAGCTGTGCTGATGCATGGGACTAAGTGTTAGCAGCAGCATCCCTGGAATCTTACATATCACATGTATTACTAGAATGGACATGTCCTTATGAGAGGACAAGGACATGACATTCTTGTTTTTTATCTTCTCCTGATTCATGGGCGTACCCAGGATCAAAACTAGGGGGGCAAGCCATGGTCACAGATACTGAAGAGAAATATATATATAGTACAATGCAAAGATTTCACTTCTTACATTACATGAGTGATATCTATTGTAAATTCCACAATAGCTCAGAAACCGGCGAATCGCTCCACACAGTATACTGGCCACCATAAAATGCCCCATACGGGATACTGGTCCCCATATAACGCTCAATACAGGATACTGGCCCCTATATAACGTTCCATACAGAATACTGGCCCCCATATAACGCTCCATACGGAATACTGGCCCCCATATAACACTCCATACAGAATACTGGCCCCCATATAACGCTCCATGCAGGATACTGGCCCCATATAACGCTCCATGCAGGATACTGGCCCCCATATAAAGCTCCATGCAGGATACTGGCCCCCATATAATGCTCCATACAGAATACTGGCCCCCATATAACGCTCCATACAGAATACTGGCCCCCATATAACGCTCCATACAGAATACTGGCCCCCATATAACGCTCCATGCAGGCTGTTTCCCACACATAATGCCTCATGCAGGCTGTTCCCCCCCACATAATGCCCGACGCAGGCTGTTCCCCCCACATAATGCCCCATGCAGGCTGTTCCCCCCATATAATGCCCCATGTAGGATGTCACCCCACCTAATAATGTCCCATGCAGGATGACACCCCCCCTTCCTTATAGTGCCCCATGCAGGATGTCACACCCCCCCTCCCTTATAATGCCCCATGCAGAATGTCACACACACGCCCTCCGTTATAATGCCCCATGCAGGATGTCACACACACCCCCCTCCCTTATAATGCCCCATGCAGGATGTCACACATCCCCCCTTATAATACCCCATGCAGGATGTCACACACACCCCCTTATAATGCCCCATGCAGGATGTCACACACCCCCCCTCCCTTATAATGCCCCATGCAGGATGTCACCCTCCTCCTTATAATGCCCCATGCAGGATGTCACCCCCCCCTTATAATGCCCCATGCAGGATGTCACACACCCTCACCTCACCCCCCTCCCTTATATTGCCACAGGCCTCCATATAGTAAAAAAAAAAAATCAAATACTCACCTCACATCTCACCTGCTGCGGACTCCAGTGTCGCCCGCCTCATCCCGCTCTGCGCTGTGACTACTCAGGAGAGAGCGCAGTGTAAAGACGTCACCGCGCCCTCTGACCTGAGACGTCACAGTGCAGCAGCCGCGGAGGATGCAGGAGCTGCTGCGGAAGCACGGGGAGGGGTAAGTATTGTGCCAGGTGCCGGGGCCCTGAGCAAGCGGGGGGGAGCGGGAGCTGACGGTGAGGGGCCCCTCCCGCCTGCTCAGGGCCCCAGCATTTGCTGATGCTGGCCCTGGTGTGCGGCTTGCGTGCCGGCTTCTAGGGGGGGGGCCCTCACCGTCAGCGCCCGCTCCCCCACGCTTGCTCAGGGTACGCTCATGTCCTGATTTGTCTGCTGATTTATATACTGGTCTTGTTCAGTAATTCCCTACACCTGTGTGTTACATACAGGGTCGGTCTGGCCTGGCGGGAAATCGGGAAATTTCCCGGTGGGCCCCGATATGAGAGTGAGAAAATTGGTGGCGGGGTCCCTTTAAAAGTATGAGCCCTTTAAAAGCGCGGCTGAATCAAATGTAGCGTCGCGCGCATGGCACATTCATTGGTGACAGCGGGCCTGCAGTGACGTGCATGCAGCATACTTACCACGTGAGTCTCTGACACTATGAGGATGGACTCTTTCTGGGTGGTGACACGCACTGCGCTCTGCTTTCCCGCTGGCTGGCAGACTGTGGTGACGCTGACACCGCTCTCTCCTGGCCTCTGATACGCGCGCCCGCGCTCTGCAGTGCTCTCTCTGCTCCGGGGCCGTCCTATGAAATGCCGGCGCCACCGAAGCTGATGTCTCGCTCTGCTCTCCCTGCTCCCGGGCTTCTGATACGGTCCCATCCCGGCTCCATATCTGCTCTGGCCTGCTCCCCTGTAGTAATACCGGCTCCCGACCAGGTGGTGGCACCGCCCCCTTCTCTCCTGCTCTGACTCTGGGCTTTTTTATACCGGCTCCGGGGCTGGATATGTGGAATGTGGCCTGGCCTGGAATTGGAAACAACGCTGCAGGCCTACAGCTCTCACTGCTTCAATTTCATGTCAAGAGCACCGTGCCAAATAGTCAATAACGTTTTTATGGGTGAGTTATATGGCTATGCGTGTGTGTGTATATATATATGTGTGTGTGTATATGTATGTGTGTGTGTATATGTGTGTGTGTATATGTGTGTGTATGCCTGTGTGTGTGTGTATATATATATGTGTGTGTGTATATGTGTGTGTATGCCTGTGTGTGTGTATATGGCTGTGTGTGTATGTGTGTGTGTGTGTATATGCCTGCATGTGTGTGTGTGTGTGTGTGTGTGTGTGTGTGTATATGGCTGTGTGTGTGTGTATATGGCTGTGTGTGTATATCCCTGCATGTGTGTGTGTGTATATGCCTGCATGTGTGTGTGTGTATGCCTGCATGTGTGTGTGTGTGCGTATGGCTGTGTGTGTATATGCCTGCATGTGTGTGTGTGTGTGTGTATATGGCTGTGTGTGTGTGTATATGGCTGTGTGTGTGTGTATATGGCTGTGTGTGTGTATATGGCTGTGTGTGTATATCCCTGCATGTGTGTGTGTGTGTGTGTGTGTGTGTATGCCTGCATGTGTGTGTGTGTGTGCGTGTGGCTGTGTGTATATGCCTGCATGTGTGTGTGTGTGTGTATATGGCTGTGTGTGTGTGTATATGCCTGCATGTGTGTGTGTGTATATGGCTGTGTGTGTGTGTATATGCCTGCATGTGTGTGTGTGTATATGGCTGTGTGTATATATGCCTGTGTGTGTGTGTATATGCCTGCATGTGTGTGTGTGTGTGTGTGTGTGTGTGTATATGCCTGCATGTGTGTGTGTGTGTGTGTGTGTTTGTGTATATGCCTGCATGTGTGTGTTTGTGTGTGTGTGTGTGTGTGTGTATATGCCTGCATGTGTGTGTTTGTATATGTCTGCATGTGTGTGTGTATATGCCTGCATGTGTGTGTGTATATGCCTGCATGTGTGTGTGTGTGTATATGGCTGTGTGTGTGTGTATATGGCTGCATGTGTGTGTGTGTATATGCCTGCATGTGTGTGTGTGTATATGCCTGCATGTGTGTGTGTGTATATGCCTGCATGTGTGTGTGTGTATATGCCTGCATGTGTGTGTGTGTATATGCCTGCATGTGTGTGTGTGTGTGTGTATATACCTGCATGTGTGTGTGTGTATATGCCTGCATGTGTGTGTGTGTGTGTGTGTGTGTGTGTGTATATGCCTGCATGTGTGTGTGTATATGCCTGCATGTGTGTGTGTATATGCCTGCATGTGTGTGTGTGTATATGGCTGTGTGTGTGTGTATATGCCTGCATGTGTGTGTGTGTATATGCCTGCATGTGTGTGTGTGTATATATGCCTGCCTGTGTGTATATATGTCTGCCTGTGTGTGTACAGTGTGTGTATATGCCTGCTTGCGTGTGTGTACTGTATATGCCTGCATGTGTTTGTGTGTATGTATTTGAGTGCCTGCATGTCTACGTGTGTATATATGTCTTCACACGTGTGCGTACTTCCCTGTGTGTCTGCATTTTTGTGTGTGATTGTCTGAGTGTGTCTGAGCATGACTGCGTGTGCATTTCTGTGTGTGCTTGCCTGCGTGTGTACGTGTCCCTATTTCTGTGAGTATGTGTATCTGTGTGTGCATATTAGGGCTCTTTATCATGTCCTGATATTTACGGGACTGGAGATATCCGTGTCCACCTGTGTGTCATCCGTGTGACACGTACCGGCGCTTGGGAATCAGTGTACAGTTAGCGCTGTTCCCAAGAGCCGGGTGCTGAGCGCTGCCCTCATCATAGATCCCTGCCGGTGCTGCGATCAGCAGCAGCAGGGTCAATGATGAGAGTAGTAGTCTACTCCCTCCGTGTCCAACTGTAAAAATAGGAATAAAATAAAAGAATCCTTATACTCACCTCTCCTAAGCGTCACCCGCTGTGATCCGTGTGAGCGCTCAAGCCGAGGAGAATGACTCCTGCAGCGAGCGGGCCCCGGAGCTGCGCTCAGTGATTGACAGGGCACCCCTTGTTGAGCGCAGCTCCAGGGCCCACTCGCTGCAGGAGTCGTTCTCCTTGGCATGAGCGCTTGCACGGATTACAGCGGGTGACGCTTAGGAGAGGTGAGTATAAGGATTTTTTTATTTTATTCCTATTTTTACAGTTCTACATGGCGGGAGTAGACTACTACTCTCATCATTGACTCTGCTGCTGCTGATCGCAGCGCCGGCAGGGATCTATGATGAGAGCAGCGTTCAACACCTGGTGCTTAGGAAGAGCGTTGTCATCAGTGTGCGGGATGTTTTGTGGGAGGTGCAGCAGGTAAAAACATTCATTTGAATGGGTCTACGTGTACCAATGTCTCTGGTACGTGTGGAAACTGTCACCGCATGTACTGATGTGTGAAAGAGCCCTTAGTATGTGTCTGTGTGCGCTTGTTTTCGCGTGTGTAAGCGCGTTTCTGCATGTCTGTGTGCTCTTCCGAAGATTTATTATATTTGGGGAGAGATGGGAGAGAAATTTTAGGAGACAGAATGGGGAGATGTGTGAAGAAACAGTATGATGAACCAGAGGAGGGGTGGGAATGAGTGCAGGAACAGAATGGGGAAGGGGGATGTATGAGGAAACAGTATGGAGAGTGGGGGAATAGTGTGAGGAGACTGTATGGAGGGAGAAAAGTGTGAGGTGACAGCACAGAGACTAGGTAGTGTGGGGGAAGGTATAGAGATGCGGCAGTATGGGGGAAACAGTGTGAGGGCACAGAAAGGGGGGAACAGTATGCTGAGGAGGGGGAGTGTGATGAAGGGGCACAGTATAGAGACTGGACAGTATAGGGGGGACACAGTGTGAGAGGACAATGTGAACAGGGGGCCCAGTATGGTAAGGAGAGGACAGTGTGGAGAGGGGGCCCAGTATGGAAAGGAGAGGACAGTGAGGAGAGGGGGCCCAGTATGGTAAGGAGAGGACAGTGAGGAGAGGGGGACCAGTATGGTAAGGAGAGGACAGTGTGGAGAGCAGGTACCATAAGAGTGGTAGAGTGTATGTCATGTTTTGTGCAGGGAGCACTGTGAGAGTTAGGTTTATTCAGGGGCTCAGTGTAGATATTTTTATTCAGGAGCATTATAATGACCCTGCTATCTTTAAGGGCATCGTGTGGGGATGTGCTGCAGAAGACCGGAGAAGATGGAAGTCTGCAGAGATGAGCTGTGGATGAGAAAAGTCATCATGGAGTCTGGACAAGATGGAGAAAAGAAAGAGAACAACTCTAATCAGAGAAGACGTCTCAGGTAAGATACCTGGATGTAAATGTTCATTTGTGATCCTGCCTGTGTCTCATCAGTACTGTGGTTCCTGTATGGTCCGCAGTCTGATGATGACTGATAACAACTCCCAGTATCTCTATTGTTAATTACATACTGGGAGTTGTAGGTTTATGCGATACAAATATATATGGGGCTGACCTGACATTACAAATGATGGTGGTTCAGATGATGCATTCATGTACTGATGTGTTTGTGCGCGTCTGCGTGTTTGTGCGCGTCTGCGTATCTGGAATAATATGTATTTTTGTAAGATGCGTGTATGTAACTGTGCATTGCGGTGTGTAATAACATTCATATGCTTGGGGCACCTTTACTAAATCTATTAGGTCTCTTTCACATGTGTTAAGGAATTCCATTTGTCTTTCCACATTTAGGAACAGACAAGTGAAATTTGCTAACCTTGTCATAACTGTCACCATAGGGATGTGCTTGTATGGAGCGGGTTCAGGAGCTGAGCCTGCTCCATACCGAGCAGATGTCGGCTGTGTTACATAGCCGGCGTCTGCCTGTAACAGCAGTGATCAGAGCTCGCATTGATTGCTGCTGTTTTGAGTATTTAAGTGCCCTTGTCAATCACTGACAGCGGCATTTAGATAGCACAATGGCCGGTGCATGCAGTCACCTGCTCCCTTCAGCCCCCTGTGACGCAGTTGCAGGTTGCTGATGGGTTGCCAGTATTGCTGAGTGAGCGTGGTCGGATAAGAGACATTACAGTCACCGCGAACTACAAAGTGAGCGTGCTGCAATAACGTCCGGCACCTTGATTGTGACACTTCCATGGAGGCCAACCTCAGGCTGAGCTTCATTGAATGACTAACATGGCAGCAGCACCTGGCAACTAGTGCTGAGCGAGCGTGGTCGGATAAGCACTACAAGATACTCAGATAACACCCGAGCATGCTGGGATCACACCTTATCCAACCACGCTAGCTCAGCGCTAGTTGCCAGGTGCTGCTGCCATGTTAGTCATTCAATGAAGCTCAGCCTGAGGTTGGCCTCCATGGAAGTGTCACAATCAAGGTGTCGGACGTTATTGCAGCACCCTCACTTTGTAGTTCGCGGTGACTGTCTCCCTCCTTGCACCGATCCTATGACAGGAAGCGAGTGGCGGCAGGGAGAATAAAATGTAATTTTCTCCGTGTAGCCAACGCTTTTCCAATAAGCCGTCTAACCAGGCTTTAAACCCTATTTACCTGCAGATTACCCCTATATCTGCAGATAAATATAGTTTTTCAAGGTGACAAGTTACCATTAAAGGGACTCTGGCAGTACGGAATGACTGTTCGAAGAAAGTCCTGCCGCTCAGTGCTTCACAGCGCGGCCAATCATGTAATTATAGTACATTATAGAAAAGGATAACAAGTAATAAAACCGTTTAAGGTGGGCTGTAGTGTGGGCCCCTAGAGTCAGTTTCTCTGGTGGGCCCTAGGCACCCCAGTCCGACCCTGGTTACATACCCAAAGCCCTGTGATTCTTGCAACAGTTGTGTTAATGGCAGCCATGTTTCTTGAGGATAGCAGTAATTTGTCACACGTTCAATATTCTTTAGCATCATTCCCTGGGACAATGTAAGATAAGCTGAACCTTTGAGAAATGGAGTTAAGCTTCCAAGAACGATAAATTGTGCTTGAGGGTCAGTGGTTCCCGCTGAATTCTGCAGTAAAACAGGGATGACATAGTGCTCATCTGTGCAAATGCATGTGTATGCAAAGGTGAGTATTAGTGAGCTAGCGACATGTCCTTACCAGGCAACGTATGAGTGCATCAAGCAAGCCAAAGCGACGCTGCTGAGGTAAGGCGGCCACAGACTGAGCTTCAGATTTCAGCGTCTGCAGTACATATCTACAGCTATTAGCTGGAAGGAGAGATACAGCACCGGGCCTAAAACAGAAGTATGGAGAGTTATGTTTTGAAAGAAATATAAATCAATAATGCACATGGCAATAAGAAACTTTGTAATATATCTTTTCTTCCACTCTCCATACATGGATAAAATCTGTAATCAGTGTAGACACATTTTCCTATTGCTGAGACTGGAGATGACAGTTGGTGCTTTTAAAATTCTATGGAGTGAGAAGGAGAGAAGAGCTAGAAGCAGAAACAGATATTCTGATGAAAGTTCTACTGCAACCAGTTACAGTTCTCCATAGAACTTTATGAGAACCAACTGCCATCTCCTGTCTTAGTAATGAGCAAATCTGTATTCATTGAAGACACATTTTACCTGAAAATATACAGTTTTGAATAACAAAACATCAGTCCTGGAGGAGAAAGAAGCATATTGCTCTGAGAACATATATTACAAAGTTTCTTATTTTCACATGTACTATTGATTTATGAAATAAAAATTAAAACAACGTTTATTCCTTAAAGCATGTGAGCTATTGTCTGACCTTAAGTTGGCTGGTGCCCTGTGACGAACCTTCTTTTAGCTCCTCCAATATGATTAACTGTCATTATGTGGCAGGGGCCGCTAAGTAGTGAACAGAACTGATGTCTTTGACTTACTGAATCTCGGAAATCATCTGTGAACTTAAACTTTTCAGCAGAGTAATAGATGGTGGAAGGGCGATTATTTTATCCAGTGCACAGCGAATCTGAAGAGGAGAAGAGATGGGAACATGTATAACACTTATATCCAATGTGATAATATCTATCACATGGGACAGACAGACAGTACGTGTATGACAGTATCCGGAGGAAGACCCGCCAGTATGTAACATAAATGCAGATGCGATGGGCTATATCCATGTTCTGCTTAGCCGGGGTTCACATAATGGATTTGGTGTTTAGTATAACAGATTTACTGTCATTTCCATCACAGAACGAAATGTGAATATGTGAACACACACATAGGGCCCAATTCATCAAGGTTTTTACGCCAGAATTCAGGTGTAAAACACTTTGAAACGTCCCAACACTGTTGTGCAACTCAAAATGTTGCAACATTTGTAATTTTTATGCCATTGTTGGCCCGCTTTGCCAAAGCAGGTAGAACTGGGGCAGGATGTGGCGTGGCAAGGCTCGATTAAAATTGGTCAAAACTTGCGTAAAGTGGTGGAAATTACACCAGAAATTTATTCCAGTCCCTGACTAGAGTAACATTTCTGGTGAAGGTGCACGGCATTATTAATGAATTAGGTGCCTCTTATTCCAGTAGTGCCTTCATTAAGGCTGGCGTGCAAAACACCAGTATCGGACCCATAGTATGTAGATGACTAATCCCCAAATGTGCTGAAAACTCAATTCAGAGAGATATTTCCATTTTGTGTTCTCACCACATGCTGCGGCAATGCATTGATGATATCATAGAACTGCTCCATAGCTTGTATTGGGTTATCTTGTAGGAGGCTTCTCATGGAATCACAGGGGGATGCAGTCACTGTGGACCTACAAGTGATAAAGAGAAGGATTGTACTTGGGAAGGAGGATTTTGATTTGGGTACATTGATATAACACAACTATATGAGGTAGGATGTATTGATATAAATAGGATGAGGTTGGTGAGCCGAGGTCACCATATCGCCCAAACAGGGACTGGAGGTCTGTTCCACTTTCCCATCTTTCCAACTCTTATGGCAGAGAAATGTGACCATTTATCTAGGTCTCTTCTGACCTTATGATATTGTTGTGATGCCAGTGGAAGAGATGAGATTTATACAAGTTCACACTACCCTTAAGGAAGAAGGATAGAGTCTTACATTGTGCCCCGCCATGTATTTATTGGAGTTACACACAAGAGGCAAAGTAATAGGGTATGTTCGAAGAGGTAATATAAGGAGAAGATTTTCTGCTCAGATTTTCCACACGAAAAATCCCTTGGATATCACAGTAGAAGTAGAGACAATCTGCACAAATTAACCAGGGCTCTGCGTTGGACGTTGTGACAAAGTCACTGGCAGAGAACTGGAGGGGAGCTATGTTTCACTGTGGCTGTTAGCTTCAGTGAATTGAAACCTTGAAGTCTTCTCCAGCATGTTATGTGCTGGGGGGTTAAGCCGCCATTTTAAAAGGGCTTGTTTTTTTGTGAATGGCTATAGTGCGGGTGAGAGGCCATTCACCATATTTCCACCCCAGGGTGTGGTCTGGGCTATAAATAGTCAGCCTGTTGACTCAGGTGTTGTTCAGTGTATGGAGAAGCTAGCTCCAGAGAGAATAGCTTGTGATTTTGTGTTAACCTGGACGGGGTGTTGTTAACCCTGAGTGGCCGGACCCCGGCCGACTTAAGGACTCTTCTGTACCTCTTTTCTTTTTTTTTACTGTTATGCCAGAATGGCCTGGTTTATTTTATGAACTTTGCAGTGGTTTATGCTGTTTTAAATCAACCACCAAGAAATTTAATGAGACAGTGTTCCGTGTCTACCTCCGAGTGCAGTAGAGAAAGCCACTCTACCACAATGTCCAAATTATGCTGCAGATTTTATGGCAGGTTTTACCTTCTGCAAAGCAAAGAGTGAAATGTGCAGTAAAAACAAAAGCATTTCCAAATCAAAAGATACAGCAAAATCGAGATATCGCTGCTGCGGATATCCATACCCATACATGAAATGTTTGATTTTTTCAAAAACATACGTTGCAACACAGGGACATCACAAAGCTACCTGACTCCATCTGATATACGCATCCCTTGTGTGAGCTCCCGGATCAGCAGCAGCGCCTTGTATGGGAAGAAGATAGGGAGTTTTTTTTCATTTATATGCGATTTGATATTTTAGACATTTACATACAACATTAATTTGCACTTGAAGAAAGAAGCTCTTCCCCTAATGATGTTGGATTCTGCTCTGACAATAATAATAATTTTATTTCTAAAGCGCCAACATATTCCAGAGCACTTTACATTTTAGAGGGGACTTGTACAGACAATAAAGACATTACAAAAGATACATTACAATAAAGACATAAATCAACAGATACCAAAAGGAGTGAGTACCCTAATCAAAAGTTTACAATCTAAGATGAATTATGAGGGAAAATACACAGTTCATTGCTGGAATGTCCTCCTATATAATAAAACCTAATCCAGATGAATCATCTATTCACCGTATATCATTAATGCCGCAACGCAGTCGTCCCTCCACGCTGCCACATATCCCCGGCCCGCGTATATAGAGGGTTTCAGAGTTGAATACATGTACAGTAGATAAGGTGCTGCTTTTTATATTAGCAACTAAAATGGTGGCAGTGGGGATAATCACCTATTCAGTAATGCAATGAAATCAAGAGCCGCACTTTCTCCACCATCTCCTCCTCTCTGAAGCTTCTCACTACAGTCCCGGGTGTACCAGTGCAGCCAGGAGCCGGGTGGGAGAAGCCGCTCAACCATTGTGTGCCTTCCCATGGGAGAAGCCGCTCAACCACTGTGTGCCTTCCCAAAATGAACTGTGTGCGTGGCTGGCACAGCCAGTGTCAGTGCGCGTGCACACACATGAGGGCAGCGTTCACACTAGGAAGAGAGAGCTGTCCATCATAAGCAGGGGAAGTGCCTAAGTTACTAAATGAGGGGACAAAATGATGCACTCAACTCTTCTGCCATACCAAGTGAACACTGAAGCCTCAACATTTGCATATAAATTAAGTTATTTTCTCAAGCATTGTACCAGTATGATTTTATTGGGGGCTAAGTTCCCCATATCACTGTATTGTTAGTTTAAAAAGAACTTTGGGAATGTCCTTTAATATAAAGCAATTGATCATGAAGTATTAGTGCTTTACCTGTTGTTCGTTCCATCTCACCCCAGCATTTGGGCTCACATTAGACAGATTCGACAGCACTTCTCTGCTCCTTGTACGTAACATTATCAGTGGTAATGATGGTAGTAGAGGCCCCAGCTCATTAAGCTTATGGGAAATATTCCATGACTCCTGCGAATGACAAATACAGATACAAAGGGAAGATGTAAATATAAATTCTAAGTACTAGGGGTCAGTATAGAGTAGGCAGGGCCCATGCCCTTCCTTGCTGTACATCTTCACAATCCCAGCCAGTAATAAGCCCTGGTGCTGATTTGCCCTACGGATAGAACCTCATCCTCTGCTTTCTTATGTTGTGTTATCTCTAAAGCTAAAATGAGTCCAACTTAATGGGGTGATTAAGTAGTTGTCAAAAATATCTGCTGTCACATATTTCAGGCTGCAACCTGTTTTTCTCATTCAGCCTCTCTGCCCTGCTGCAAACCTGCCATGCAGCACAAAACAGGACTGAGGTAAGAGGAAAAAAAGTCACGGATGAGAGGGTTATTTTTTTTCCTGCTTCAGCCCTGTTTGTGTCCACATAGTAGACACATAGTGAGGTGAGCTACAAGAGTTAGGGACCGTCCCGATTGGGGGTACAGCTTATCGTGGTGGGATGGCTTTTATGCTTTTTTGAAAAAAATAGTGTTAACTAAGTACCCTATGTTATTTACATGCACTATTACTATTTATACATTGACTTACTACAGTGTATTTGCGTGTTTGTTTGTTTTTTGTTTGTTTGCTTCTGTTAAATGGCCACAGTGTGAAGGCACACTTACGCATTGCACTTGTACCAACATATGGTCCAGCTCATTTTTTTTGTTTTGGTTTAGATTTTTGGACTTTGTAGAAACAGGAGTACGGCTCCCCCTTTTTAGGTTGTACATTTACTACAGGGCATTTGCTCTTTTTTTTTTTTTTATCTTCGGTTCTGTCTATTTGTGTCCAGTTGTTCACCTGTCAGACTGAGTGAGCAGATCAGTTATGTTCATCCACAATGTTGCTCCTCAGCCTGACAGGAACTTGCTCTAACATCACTTAGACATACTGTATGTGTGACGCTCGTAGCCCTGCCCTGGGAAGATAGTGGGGGTACTCGGAACCGGGTCAGATGTTTGGGGGATGCAGTCGTGGACCGGACCCGTCCCGTGCCCAGGGCCGTCACATTAAAAATTATGTTAGGGCATTCAGGCTTGAGTGGTTTTAAAGACTACGCCACCTGCGGTGTCTGGTGATGCACCACCAGCGCTGCTAGCAGTCCTCTGAGGCTGGATGTAGTGGCAGCAGGCGATGTTATAACTCCCCACAGGCAGAGCAGGGCCTCAGGGCAGATGTGACAGGAGGATGGGGAGAGTAGTCCTTGTCACTTGGGCGCAGTGTGGTACAGTGTGTAATAAAGAGTCCGTAGGCCATAGGGATAGTCTTCCAGGGTTTTTACTCACAGTTCTTTTAGCTCAGCCGCAAGGCTTCTCCCTGCTCCTCACGGATCACTGCGGCCACCAGGGATGAGGGCTCAGCGCACCCAGGTGCTTCAGGTGCCTGGATCAGGACCCTCAGAGTGTTCCTAACAGTCCCCTTTGAACCTCTCCTGTCCGTGTGCGTGCAAAGGCTGGGTCTCCCTCTGGACTATGCACAGATATAGGGTAAGGCGGCAATTCCGTTCCGCCCGTCACCCGACGGGATCCACTGTAGCCTACCGGGCTTTTCTGACAGAGACTTATAGTGACAAAGTCAGATATCAGGGGGCCGGTACCCCTCTTGCAGCAGGAGTCCCTCTGGCTGGGCCAGAATGGAGAGTACAGGTGGTGTAAGCCGCTCCGTCCGTGCTCCCTGGGATCCTTTTGCTTGTGGAGCTCTCACTAAAGCTCCCGACCTTCTTAAGCAAGGGAACTTGACCGGGGTAGAGACACTGTTAACTCATACCCGCTCCTCGTGTCAAGGTCAGAGCACGAGGACCGTGCATCTTCAACATGCTGCAGGCTCCAGCACATGGCCGCTGCCAGCTGTCAAGATCACACTCCAAGAACTAAGAATCAAGAACCAAGAACCTTGTGCTTAAGATGGCTGGCTAATATATATGAAGCTATGTGTGCAAACTAAAAGTGTGTTCTTACCTTCACCCACTACATGGTTCCCCTAACTTTTAGTTCCCCCACTCGTGATCCTGCTGAGGCAGCACTATGGTGCATACTTGCCTCCCATAGGTCAGGAGTGTGTAGTGATGAATGTAGATTCAGGGTCCTGACCAGTACACCTTCCTTACCTGGGTGAGGAGACACTACACCTGCTGACAGGCTGCAGTATCCCCCCTTGTGGCGACCGAACCCTCAGGGGCGCCACATATGTCTCAAGCAGCGTTTCTTCAGGAAACCCGATCTAATGCATGCTTGGATAGGTTGCATCCTGAAATATGTGACACCTGCCATTTTGGACACCTTAGTCAACTCCCATAAATTGCTCTATATTCCATTCCAAGGACCCGTTTTGCAGCTTCTAATGCTGCTTTTATGATATACCTTTCCCTGAAGAATAAATATAATGCTTGCACTAAATATTAGCAAAAATTCTAATAGAAGCTGCCAACTGCACATACCCACAGTGTCCTGAAGATGGTCAGCGTCTGAGCAGAACTGAGCTGGTCTACATTACTGGTCAGAGCTGGCAGCAGCTGTGCGACCTGACTGTGTGATAACTGCTGAAGAAGGGCCGGACTGATCCCCAACACCAAGGAGCCCATGTGTGCCAGCACTTCATCTGAGACCTGTGAGTGGAGACAAAAGATACATAAACTACACGGAATATTAATATATAAATACCTAAATATTCCATGCAATGTGTGCCTCCTGCACATCTCATTGCTCTAAGAAACCCAACTCCTATAGGATGATTTTCCACTAAATATAGGAACACCAATTATTGGGGTTCAATATCATTTAGTCACAAAGGTACAAATATGATAAAACTCAAATGGTGAGATGATGGCCAAAAAGGCTTCCAGTCAATATGCCGCAACATTAGCTCCTGATGGTCCTGTTCTATGAGCATATGTGGCCTTCTGCTTTATGGCTAGTCTGGTTATGGACTGATTTTTTATTATTTTACAGTATTAGTACAATGGTCCCAGGCAGTAACACGTAAAAAGTGATTGGGCTTTTTTATATCATCCATTCTACAAATTGCATAGTAGTACGAAAATTGTACATATGCTTTATGCTATGATTTACACTCCCTGACAGAAGTTATGTCGCTTATCCATGTTATGTAAATAAAAGCTTATAACCTGACGTTCAATTCATCCATTGGTTTTATAAATTACTCTTTTGAAAGCTGAAACCCTCCCAAAACTGGTTTAGGTTAAGAAAATAAATTGGCATCAATGCTGAAAAATTGATCATTTAATGAACATAGAATGGTCAGATTTTGGCAAGTCAAAAGTTTTGTCGCCTGGTCATATAATGCACCCAAACCTAGTTTACATCCTCACCAGTGCTCAGTAAATGATCGGTTAATTAGTGGGTGTGTATAAAAAGAAACCCAGCACCCAAGACCTTCACTTGAACTGCAAATTGAGCTCTGACAACATGCCAAAAATCCACCCTGCGACCAAAGCCTTGATTATCAAGAGGCTGAAGACCAGATCCACTGCAGAGGTGGCTGGCACCTTTAGTGTGTCTCAGCGTCAAGTACAAAGAATTAAAAAAAGATTTGAAGAGACTGGAGATGTGTTTGACAAGCCCAGGTCCGGCAGACCCCGCAAGACAACTGCTCAGGAGGAATGTTTGTTGGTTAGAAAATCCAAAGCAAGCCCCTCTTCCATTGCAGCAGAGCTCCAACAGGCCTGGTCACCTCAAGTCCCTGTGTCAACTAGAACAGTTTGTAGGATTCTCGGAATGGCCTCCATGGTCGAATCAGTGCCCAGAAGCCAGCACTAAACAAAAGGCAAATAAAAAACAGTGTGGCATTTGCAAAGTCCCACAGCCTGCTAAACAGATGGATGCTGGAAAAGTGGCAGAAGGAGGATTTCTCTGATGAATCTTCAGTAGAATTACACAACAGCCGCCGCAAATACTGCAGGAGACCTACCGGAGCCCGTATGGATCCAAAATACACCCAGAAAACAGTTAAATTTGGTGGAGGAAAGATCATGGTCGGGGGGTTACATTCAGTATTGGGGTGTGCGAAACATTTGCAAGGTGGAAGGCAATATCAATAGCCTAAAATATCAAGAAGTATTAGCTACCTCTTACATTCCAAATCATAGAAGGGGTCAAATTCTGCAGCAGGATAGTGCTCCATCTCATACATCCATCTCTACAACAAAGTTCCTCCAGGCAAAAAGATCAAGGTGCTCAAGGACTGGCCAGCCCAGTCACCAGACATGACCATCATTGAGCAGGTTTGGGGTAGGATGAAAGAGGAAGCTTGGAAGACAAAACCAAAGAATCTAGATGAACTCTGGGAGGCATGTAAGACTGCATTCTTTGCTATTCCTGATGACTTCATTAATAAATTGTATGAATCATTGTTGAACCACATGGATGCAGTCCATCAAGCGCATGGAAGTCACACAAAACATTAAATATGACTCTAATAGCACCACAACTTCATTCACCAATGTTATGCAACATATATTTGTATTTTAAGATAATTATTTGTTTCAATATCACATTACTTTCTGTGGACGACAAAACTTTTGTCTTGCCAAAATCTGACCATTCTGTGTGCATTAAATGATCAATATTTCAGCATTGATGCCAATTTATTTTCCTTACCTAAACCAGATTTGGGAGGGTTTCAGCTTTCAAAAGAGTAATTTATAAAACCAATGGATGAATTTAACATCAGGTTATAAGCTTTTATTTACATAACATGGAAGCGACATAACTTCTGTCAGGGAGTGTATTATCACATACTCCAATCAGTAATTCTCCTTTGGCCTCTATTGATATATACTGTAAATATGGACATCAATCTATGGTTATAATCAATAATATGGACATTTGCTTTCCTATGACCATTAATACAAGTGACACTACCAAAAAGTAACCTTGCATCCATTCATCTATGACGTTTGCATGACCTGGCCCAATCATTTTGATAATTTCTGCATAATACATCATATACACAGGTTTACACTCACGTTTCCTGGATTTAGAACCTTCTGAACAATCTCCCGTGCCTAGAAAATAAATATAAATAAATGCAGAATAAGAGTAAAAAAAAATTACAATGTACACATACAGATCCATGTATACATATATTCTATACTAAGAACGGTACATGACCAAAGGGCTATTAAAACCTCTGCTGCCACCTTGTGGACAATATGTATATTTACATTTCTTTGTCTAGATTCTTATCTATAGATTATCTAAAATTAAAAAAATCAGTAAATGTCAAAGCAAATTATAAAATACCCCTACCCTTGCTGTATCAATAAATCACTCTGCATTTATTTTATTTTAAAGTTGTCTTTTAATTTAATAGTAGAAAAGCATGCTATATTTAGGGGATAAATAGATTGTATACATGATTGGAATAAATCTAACATTATTATATGCCTTTATTTAAATTTGTATTGTTAACCTTTCAACTTTAATGTTTACTATATATCTTTTACACAGGTGTATGTCGCAGACATATATGGTAAAAAAAAAGTGCCTTTTACTCCATAATGGTGGCTCAGTGGGTAGCATGGTGGCTCAGTGGGTAGCACTGGGGATCCTGGCTTCAAATTCATCAACATCAGTATGGAGTTTGTATGTTCTCCTGGTATTTCTGTGAGTTTCCCCCCTCACGCCAAAAAAATAAACATATTTATGGGAAACTTAGATTATGACACCAATAAGGACAGAGAGTGATGACGATGTAAGTAATGTGCCGTGGAATATGTTGCCACTATATAAAAAAGAATAATAAATAAATTAAAGCTGTCTCTGGTTTAGAATCCCCCATTACCACCATTTTGACTCAGCACTAAATGGTTACAAATTGTGGCTTTGCCATTAACGTATATGATAAAACGTACATTTTTCATATCTATTCAAGAAGCCAAAATGAGTAGTGTTAATAATATTGTCTACAAAATGGACTTCTGCATTTGCCCTTTAAATAATATGGAGAGCTATGGGCAGAGTGGGAATCAAACAGGTGCTGTATTAAAAGTATTACTACTAGAATTTCATCCCAAGTCAATGCCTTCACTTTTGAAAATGTAATAAAGAAATGCCGGAATATTATATTACATGATATTATATTAATCTTGAATTATTTTGTATGTTTATAACAGTTTCTATCTTAAAGCTAATTGATTATATACACTGTATATACAACTAAGATGATTCACAGCGACTCTATATTTCTTTGTTGTTTCCCTCCGTCCCTTCCCCATACCCTATTTTCCTTTAACCTTTATACCCTTTTTCCCAGTCTCCCCCCTCCTTTCCTTCTTTCTTTCCATTCCTATCCCCTTATTCCAAGTTTTTGTGATTTGCATTTTTTTTTTTTCCTGTTTCCCTTCTTATTGTAAAAATACGAAAAGTATTACTGCTAATTGCAGTAATTAACTATGTGATGGCAGCAGCCTCCTAGTCTCTGAGAGTTCACATTATGCTTGTATTACCTACAGGAGTCAGGTTGACCTTATAATCAAGGGCGTAACTATAATGGGTGCAGGGTTTGCAATCGCACCCAGGCCCCAGAGACTAAGGGGTCCAAATGGTCCCTTCACCCCATATGAAAAGACTAATACTATTAAGACTTGTGATAGTTGAGGGTCCTGTTGGAGACATTGGGGTCCACAAGTTTCAAGTTATGCCACTGCTTGTATTACATACATGGACAAAATTGTTGGACTCCTGTTACAGTAAGAAAAACCCACAATAAAATACCTTAACAGATTTCAATAAAGTCGGGGTACTCAAGTTCTGGTGAATTTGTCTTTAATTCAATCAGCAAACAGGACGCGTTTCAGCCCATCCCAGCTTTCATTGTGTATGAAGGGACCTTATTGAAATCTACTATGTAGTTTCTCCACGAGCACCACCTTGATTCACTGAGTACTGATCCACTCTTAGATTCTATACTGAAATAACTTAAAACTGAATATCAACTAATTAAAATCAGACATTGCTTTTGAATTGTGGTTCAATAGAAAAATTTTGAATAACAAACTAATGAAAATGGCCTGGACAAAACTGATGGTACCTTAACATAATATTTTGTTGCACAACCTTTTGATGCAATAATTGCAAACAAACAATTTCTTTAAACCTCAATGAGACTTCCTGCCCTGTCCACAGGTATTTTGGTTCACTCCTCATGAGCAATGTGCTCTAGGTGTCTCAGATGTGAAGTCACCTCCTCCAGACTGCAGTTCTGAGCTCCTTCCACAGATGTTCAATAGGCTCATAGAAACCACTTTGCTCTTAGCTATTCTTGGATGTTTTTTAGCTGTGTTTTGGATCATTATCCTGTTGGAGGACCCATGACCTGCAACTCAGACCAAGCTTTCTGACACTGGGCAGCATATTTGGCTCCAGAATGCCTGTATTGTCATGAGATTTCATTGTACCCTGCACAGATTTCAGACACCCGGTGAAAGATGCAGCAAAGCAGCCCCAGAACATAACCAAGCCTCCTCCATGCTTCACAGTAGGAACAATGTTCTTTTAATTGTATGCTTCAGCTTTGTGTCTTTGACCATACAGCTGATGTGACTTGCCAAAAAGCTTCAGTTTTTTCTCATCTGTCCAAAAGACACTCTCCCAGTAGCTTTGTGTCTTTTTAAGATGCAGTTTGGCAAATTCCAGTCTCTCTTTTTTATGGTTTGCTTTCAATAGCGTTTTCCTCCTCGCTTGTCTTCCATGTGGTCCACTTTGTCCAAGACAGTGACGTATGGGTCAATCTGACATTGATGTACCTTAACCTTGGACTTCACCTCTAATTTCTTTGGAGTTGTTCTGGACTCTTTGGTTATCATTCATATTAGACTGCCACATTGAGGGAGGTTGGCCAAAGTCCCATAGAACTTAGACTTTTGAATAATATGTGCAACTGTAGTAACCGGAACATCAAGCTGTTTGGAGATGGTCTTATAGCCTTTACCTTTAACATGTTTGTTTACAATTTTTATATAATCTCCTGAGACAACTTTCTCCTTATTTCTTTGGTCCATGTTCAGTGTGGTAAACACTAAATGATAAAATGATACCAAACAGCACTGTTACTACTTTACACCCTTCAAATAAGGAGACTGATTACAAGTTTGCAAACACCTGTGATGTTAAATACAGGATACACCTTAGTTTAACATGTCCCTATGGTTAAATTTATTCCCTTTTCTAGGGATGCCATGATTTTTGTCCAGACCATTTTCATTAGTTTCTTTTTTAACTTTTTTTGTTGAACCACAATTCAAAAGCATTGCCTGAATTCCATTAGCCTATATTCAGTAAATTTAAATTGAAAATTACTTTTGTGAATTTCAAGTTATTTCAGTGAACATTATAGGTTTTTGTAACCTTATTTTTTAACTTTAACAAAAGGGTAGCAACAATTTTGTCCACATGTATAACAAGTAACAGGGTGTAGTTTTGTCTAGGTAGGTAGGTAGGTAGGTAGGTAGGTAGGTAGGTAGATAGATAGATAGATAGATAGATAGATAGATAGATAGATAGATAGATAGATAGATAGATAGATAGATAGATAGAGTGGGTGAAATAAGTATTGAACACGTGACCAATTTTCTAAGTAAATATATTTCTAAAGGTGCTACTGACATCAAATTCTCACCAGATGTCAGTAACAACCGATCTAATCCACACAGGCAAAGATATCACCATAGATGTCCATAAATTAAGTTGTGTGTAATAATGAGAAATGACACAGGGAAAAAGTATTGAACATGCTTACTGAAATATATTTAATACTTTGCACAAAAGCCTTTGTTGGTGATGACAGCTTCAAGACACCTCCTGTATGGAGAAACTAATCGCATGCATTGCTCAGGTGTGATTTTGGCCCATTCTTCCACACAAACACTCTTCAAATCCTGAAGGTCCCGTGGGCTCCTCCTATGAACTCTGAGCTTTAGTTCCTGCCATACATTTTCTATTGGATTCAGGTCTGGGTGATTGGCTGGGCTGTTCTAGCAGCTTTGTTTTCTTTCTCTGAAACCTATTCAGAGTTTCCTTGGCTGTGTGTTTGGGGTCATTGACTTCCTGAAATGTCCACCCATGTTTCATCTTCATCATCCTGGTAGATGGCAGCAGATTTTTATCAAAAATGTCTCGGTACATCTGTCCATTCATCCTTCCTTCAATTATCTGAAGTTTTCCAGAAAAACAGAACCACACCATGATGTTCCCATTTACAAACTTCACTGTTGGTGTAGGTTTTTTGGGGTGATATGGTGATATGTAGTGTCTTATGGCCTCCAAAACATGATGTGTATTATGGCATCCAAAGACTTAAATTTTTGGTCTCATCTGAACAGACTATATTCTCCCGGTATTTCATAGGCTTGTCTAAGTATTGTTGAGCAAATTCTAAACCCACTTGAATATGCTTTTTGTTCAGCAATTTAGTCTTGCGTGGTGAGCGCGCATACGTGCATACAGGCCATGGAGGCTGAGCGCATTATTTAGAGTTTTCTTTGAAACAATTGTACCTACTGATTGCAGGTCTTTCTGTAGCTCTTCACAGGCTTTTGTCCTTGGCTCTTGGACAACTCTTTTGATAATTCTTTTCACTCCTCTGTCTGAAATCTTGCGAGGAGCACCTGGTCATGGCCAGTTTATGGTGAAATTATGTTCTTTCCACTTCCAGATTATGGCCCCAACAGTGCTTGCTTAAACCTTCAGTAGTTTAGAAATTGTTCTGTAACCCATGCCATCAGTATGTTTTGCAACAATAAGGTTGCGAAGGTCTTGAGAAAGCTCACTGGTTTTACCCATCATGAGATGTTTCTTGTGTGGCACCTTGGTAATGAGACACCTTTCTATAGGCAATCAGTTGAACCAGCTGATAATAATTTTCAAGTGTCAGGATTGCTTTTTAATTACTAATAGGTTTCAACTGGTGTCAGGACTTTCCATGGCTTTTTGCACCTCTCTTTCTTCATGTGTTTAATACTTTTTCCCTGTGTAATTTCTCATTATTACACATAATTTAATTTATGGACATTTATGGTTCGATTTCTTTGCTTGTGTGAATTGGATTCTGGTGAGAATTCCATGTCAATAGCACCTTTAGAAATATATTTACTAAGCAAATTGGTGACATATTTAATCCTTATTTCACCGGCTGTAGATTGATAGATAGATAGACTGATGTAAGATGTGCACAAAAAATAGCATTACCTGAGCTGCTGTTAATGTCACTGAGGCAACATCAGAAAGGACAGGCATCAGACGCTCTGGGCTTAGACCCTGGAGAAAATTGTATCCCAGAGAGCACATTGCCACAGAAAGATTGGGGACTGAGTCTGAGCTGAGCTCTCCAAGGTTCTGAGACTGCAGATCACCAAACAGGAATTCCAACATCTAAGCAGATGACAAAGAGACAAATGATCAGAGCCCAGGGCTGAGAATAAAGAAACAATCATCATTCATTTATATTGTATCCTCTATCCAGGTCTGTGGAAAAGTGAAGTAGTTGTCCATGGCATGCAATAAAGTCACTGCTTTCAATTTTTCAAATTGCCCCTAAAAATGTAATTGTTTGGACAACCATGGGCAACTGATCCGCTTTTAATTTAAACCAATTGTGATACATTTCTATCACTGTCTTGTGCCAGAAGAACTAATATGCCAGCCCACCTATAATCTGTCTTGTGATGTTTTTATAAATATTTGCATTCCCCATAAAATAACAATTCTATAAAAACTTTCACAAAACTCTGGGCAGCATGGTGGCTCAGTGGTTAGGTTAGCACAGTATCCTTGCAGCACTGCCAATCCCACTAAGGACACCATCTGCAAGGAGTTTGTATGTTCTCCCCGTCTTTGTGTGGGTTTCCTATGGGTTCTCCTGTTTCCTCCCACACTCCAAAGACATACTGATAGGGGATTTGTATTGTGATCCCCAATGGGGACAGTGATGATAATGCCTGTAAAGTGCTGTGGAATTATTGGCGCTATATAAGTGAGTAAAATAAATAAATAAATCTCTGCATTGTGCTGCTCCTCTGAGTGTTACCATTTCTTTATTATTGTGGGGTTATGAATACATATAATTTAGATCTCAGATTACTTTCATATGTATCAGAAACATTCCACCTATAGGTACAGGTGCATCTCACTAAATTAGAATATCATCAAAATCTTAATTTATTTCAGCTCTTCAATACAAAAAGTGAAACTCCTATATTATATAGAGTCATTACAGAGTGATCTATTTCAAGTGTTTATTTCTGTTAATGTTGATGATTATGGCTTACAGCCAATGAAAACACAAAAGTCATTATCTCAGTAAATTAGAATACTTTATAACACCAGCTTGAAAAATGATTTTAAAATCCGAAATGTTGTCCTACTGAAATGTATGTTCAGTAAATGCCCTCAATACTTGGTCGGGGCTCCTTTTGCATCAATTACTGCATCAATGTGGCGTGGCATGGAGGCGATCAGCCTGTGGCACTGCTGAGGTGTTATGGAAGCCCAGGTTGCTTTAATAGCAGCCTTCAGCTCGTCTGCATTGTTGTGTCTGGTGTCTCTCATCTTCCTCTTGACAATACCCCATTGATTCTCTATGGGGTTAATGTCAGGTGAGTTTGTTGGCCAATCAAGCACAGTGATACTGTTGTGTGTAAACCAGGTATTGGAACTTCTGGCAGTGTGGACAGGTGCCAAGTCCTGCTGGAGAATGAAATTTCCATCTCCAAAAACACTTGAAATAGATCACTCTGTTTGTAATGACTCTATATGAGTATCACCTTTTGTATTGAAGAACTCAAATAAATTAACTTTTTGATGATATTCTAATTTAGTGAGATGCACCTGTATGTGCTTAGTAGACATCCTATAAATCTGTCCCTCCTATGTACTTACATAGATAACATTGTAAATACCAAAAAGGTTTGCAAATAATTACTAGCAAAGCAGAGATATACTATTCTTAATATCCGAGCTAAGTTATCGAACTTCACCATGGAGTCCGGAAAGAGGTCTCCTCTTCTCACACACTGGAAGAGGTTTCTTCTCAGAGCCAAGGAAATATCCATGTTCTGTCTGTATGGCTTCAGATCCTGCACATCAGCCTGGCACACGTATCTTCCCATCCTATGAATAAAGCCACTTTTCTATGAGAACGCCGTGAGAACGAAGATGTGATCAGTTCTCAATCACAGTAACGCTGCAATACTCACAACTCCACATCCTGCACTGTTATATTTGGTGCTTGTAACACTTTGGATGCAACAGCCCTCAGGTATGGAGGGGTTAAATCTCCTGGGAGCGAGGGGAGAATGCTCACCACCTGGAAGAGCAGAAATATCAGCCAGGGACAATATATAACAACTAGATGGTGGCCCAATTCTAAAGCATCGGGTATTCTAGAATATGTATGCGGCCGACCGGGCGCGACTAATCAGCGAAGCAGTGTTTAAATTGGTTGTGCACTACTTTAAATTAACCCCCCAATGTATCCCCCGGGGCCCTTAATGAATTTTGTAATTACGTCATGTTGTCAATACTGCTTGTGACAACATCGCTGACGACGCACAGCCAGCACGTAATTCCCCCGGCTGCAGCCGGATCTTGCTTCCGCTTACATCACGACTATTTGCGGCTGCAGCCAGGGGTCTCCTGTTCCGCGTACCACGGTGAATGACGGGCTGTGGGCGGGGTTATCCCCCATCGTGTCACACCCAGCATCCACCACGCGCTCTGTCAATGAGCCACAACCAATCAGCAGAGCGGTGTTTAAATTTGCGGGTACTTCCGCTGCGAGCAGCCGGGAGATGACCGGCTAGCGCAGGTCATCTCCCGGCTGCATCGCCGCTGACCTCCATGCGGCTACCGTCGAGAGATCAGCGGCTAGGGCCGCTGATCTCCCGACGGCAAGAGTGAAGGGAGGACCGGGGAGTGAGGCCGCCATTCGGGGTACTTCTGCTGCGAGCAGCCGGGAGATGACCGTCGCCGCTGATCTCCCGACAGTGGCCTGCGTGTTTCAAATCCGGCGCCAATTCGCAGCCGGGCTGTGCCAGTCGCTGATTGTAACACTAGCGGCTAGGGCCGCTGATCTCCCGACGGCAAGTGTGAAGGGAGGACCGGGGAGCGGCGCCGCCTAGGCCGCCGGTCGGAGCAGATGAGCCGCTAACGGACGCCATCTTGTTCTGAAATCCTGCGTCGCTGATTGTCCGCGGCCGGACCATTCAGCGACAGACAGACGGGATAAGACGATTATATAGTAGATTGGGATTGGTGGAAGGAATCGCTTTTATTTGATACTTTATATCAGAATTTCAAAATATTTG
Organism: Phyllobates terribilis; assembly: GCF_046119375.1. Classification (NCBI taxonomy): domain Eukaryota; kingdom Metazoa; phylum Chordata; class Amphibia; order Anura; family Dendrobatidae; genus Phyllobates; species Phyllobates terribilis. Next base: position 487,544,417 of record NW_027362771.1, read on the forward strand.
CTACATAATTCACTGCCGAAATGTCATTCAGATCAAAGGAATTTCTTTAAAAAAAATCCCTGGGTCTAACTCACCCTCCCCTGGTCCAGCGGAGTCTCCACCGCTGATCCTGATGTCCGTTATTGTTTGCAAATCTGCAGCCAAAAACTGAACTCAGCTGCTCTGCCGGAGTTGAGGGTACGGGCTGCTGAGCTTACTGATTGGCTGAAGCGCTTTTCACTTAATATTAGCACTGAAGGTAATAACAGACACTGTGAGCAGTTGCAGAGACTCAGTGCTGGACCGGCGGAGGGTGAATTAGTTTGTTTTACTTCTTTTAAAAAAAAACTGCAGCCAGGGAACATCGGTTTTCCGAATCCAGAAAGCGCATTTGGCCAGGTGCTGGGTTTAGCAGGGATGCCAGTCCCACCATTGGCAAGAGTACATGAACAGGGTAGATAAAGTTGTCAGAAGACTCATTTTGCATGGTGAAAGAGAAGGGGGCTGCTACCAAGCAACATTGCTAGGGTGGGAAAATGAAATGAATGTTGGTGGGCTGTAACCAACAGAATGGTTTTTAACAGGGAAAATGCAAAGTACTACATATGGGCAATAAAAATGAAAAAAGCATATACAAAATGGGAGGACTAGAGCTAAGCAACAGTACATGTGAAAAAGACTTAGGTATACTAATAGATCATAGACTGAACATGAGTCAACAGTGTGATGCAACAGAAAAAAAGGCAAATACAATTCTGGGATGTATTAACAGAAGCATACAGTCCAGATCACGTGAAGTCATTATAGCACTTTACTCCTCTTTGGTCAGACCTCATCTGGAATACTGCGTCCAGTTTTGGGCACCACATTTTAAAAAAGACATCGACAAACTGGAGTAAGTTCAGAGAAGAGCGTCCAGAATGGTGACTGGTCTGCAAACCATGTCCTATGAGGAACGGTTACAGGATTTGGGAATGTTTAGCTTGCAAAAAAGAAGACTGAGAGGAGACTTAATAGCTGTCTACAAATATCTCAAGGGCTGTCATATTGTAGAAGGATCATCTTTATTCTCATTTGCACAAGGAAAGACTAGAAGCAATGGGATGAAACACAGATTAGATATTAGAAAAAACTTTTTGACAGTTAGGGTGATTAATGAGTGGAACAGGCTGCCACGAGAGGTGGTGAGTTCCCCTTCAATGGACGTCTTCAAACAGAGGCTGGACAGATATCTGTCTGAGATGATTTAGTGAATCCAACTTTGAGCAGGGGGTTGGACCAGATGACCCAGGAGGTCCCCTCCAACTCTACCATTCTATGATTCTGCTGCACTACAACATAAGAACGGATCTGTATGTGTTAGGTTGTGCAGAAGGGGCACAAAAAGTAATCTTTTCCCTGAGTAAAAAAAATGCCCGATTTCATCCTTGCAAAGGACGTTCATGGTTATAACGTACTAGCTATTGAACCCGTTCTACGCACGGGTGGCGAGCATTTATATGGGTATATGGCCTCCATCTTGTCATGTGCTGCTCCCATCCTGCGCCCCCATCCTGTCACGTGCTGCTCCCATCCTGCGCCCCCATCCTGTCATGTGCTGCTCCCATCCTGCGCCCCCATCCTGTCAAGTGCTGCTGTCATCCTGCTCCCCCATCCTGGTGTGTGCTGCTCCCATCCTGCACCCCCATCCTGTCATGTGCTGCTCCCATACTGCGCCCTCATCCTGTCATGTGCTGCTGCCATCCTGCTCCCCCATCCTGGTGTGTGCTGCTCCCATCCTGCGCCCCCATCCTGTCATGTGCTGCTCCCATCCTGCGCCCCCATCCTGACATGTGCTGCTCCCATACTGCGCCCTCATCCTGTCAAGTGCTGCTGCAATCCTGCTCCCCCATCCTGGTGTGTGCTGCTCCCATCCTGCGCCCCCATCCTGTCAAGTGCTGCTGCCATCCTGCTCCCCCATCCTAGTGTGTGCTTCTCCCATCCTGCGCCCCCATCCTGTCATGTGCTGCTCCCATCCTGCGCCACCATCCTGTCATGTGCCTCTCCCATCCTGCGCCCCCATCCTGTCATGTGCTGCTCTCATCATGTGCCCCCATCCTGTCAAGTGCTGCTCCCATACTGCGCCCTCATCCTGTCATGTGCTGCTCCTATCCTGCGCCCCCATCCTGTCATGTGCTGCTCCCATCCTGCGCCCGCATTCTGGTATGTGCTGCTCCCATCCTGCGCCCCCATCCTGTCATGTGCTGCTCCCATCCTGCGTCCCCATCCTATAATGTGCTGCTCCCATCCTGCGCCCCCATCCTGTCATGTGCCTCTCCCATCCTGGGCCCCATCCTGTCATGTGCTGCTCCCGTCCTGCGCCCCCATCCTGTCATGTGCTGCTCCCATCCTGCACCCCCATCCTGTCAAATGCTGCTGCCATCCTGCTCCCCCATCCTGGTGTGTGCTGCTTCCATCCTGCACCCCCATCCAGTCATGTGCTGCTCCCATACTGCGCCCTCATCCTGTCAAGTGCTGCTGACATCCTGCTCCGACATCCTGGTGTGTGCTGCTCCCATCCTGCGCCCCCATCCTGCGCCCCCATCCTGTCAAGTGCTGATGCCATCCTGCTCCCCCATCCTAGTGTGTGCTGCTCCCATCCTGCGCCCCCATCCTGTCATGTGCTGCTCCCATCCTGCGCCCCCATCCTGTCATGTGCTGCTCCCATACTGTGCCCTCATCCTGTCAACTGCTGCTGCTCCCATCCTGCTCCCCCATCCTAGTGTGTGCTGCTCCCATCCTGTGCCCCCATCCTATAATGTGCTGCTCCCATACTGCGCCCCCATCCTGTCATGTGCTGCTCCCATCCTGCGCCCCCATCCTGTCATGTGCCTCTCCCATCCTGCGCCCCCATCCTGTCATGTGCTGCTCTCATCCTGCGCCCCCACCCTGTCAAGTGCTGCTCCCATACTGCGCCCTCATCCTGTCATGTGCTGCTCCCATACTGCGCCCTCATCCTGTCATGTGCTGCTCCCATCCTGCGCCCCCATCCTGTCAAGTGCTGCTCCCATCCTGTGCCCCCATCCTGTCATGTGCTGCTCCCATCCTGCGCCCCCATCCTGTCATGTGCTGCTCCCATACTGCGCCCCCATCCTGTCATGTGCTGCTCCCATACTGCGCCCCCATCCAGTCATGTGCTGCTCCTATCCTGCGCCCCCATCCTGTCATGTGCTGCTCCCATCCTTCGTCCCCATCCTGTCATGTGCTGCTCCTATCCTGCGCCCCCATCCAGTCATGTGCTGCTCCCATCCTGCGCCTGCATCTGGTATGTGCTGCTCCCATCCTGCGCCCCCATCCTATAATGTGCTGCTCCCATACTGCGCCCCCATCCTGTCATGTGCTGCTCCCATACTGCGCCCGCATTCTGGTATGTGCTGCTCCCATCCTGCGCCCCCATCCTGTCATGTGCTGCTCCCATCCTGCGCCCCCATCCTATAATGTGCTGCTCCCATACTGCGCCCCTGTCATGTGCTGCTCCCATCCTGTGCCCCCATCCTGTCATGTGCCTCTCCCATCCTGAGCCCCCATCCTGTCATGTGCTGCTCCCATCCTGTCATGTGCTGCTCTCATCCTGTCATGTGCTGCTCTCATCCTGCGCCCCCATCCTGTCATGTGCTGCTCTCATCCTGATCCCCCATCCTGTCAAGTGCTGCTACCATCCTGCGCCCCCATCCTGTCATGTGGTGCTCCCATCCTGCGCCCTCATCCTGTCAAGTGCTGCTCACATAAAATAGCGCCTGAGTCAACATATGCGCATCTCACAATATCTGGCGCCATTTTCTTGAAGACACTGTGTCTGGGAATTTGCACACACAGTGTCTTCACTAAAATGGCATGGTAGTGCAGTATGCACACGCTCTGACTCAGGCACCACACTGCACAGACGCCACCCATTTTGGCTTTGAACAGAAAGACACATTCACTGTTATATATAACATTTTAAATTTTATTAAACTATTAGCTGGAAAAAAATATATATTGTGCAATAACTTCTCTGTAAACAACATTTATGGTGTAAACTCTGTGGTCTTACTTTAAGTTGCTTTATTGATCAGTAGCAAAAACTTTGACTTTGACTTGTTGGAAGGATTTTGTCCTTGAAAAGGCGACAAAGTTGGCCATGGCTGAAGGCTGGAGATGGCAAATATATGCCAACTGAATCCAGTGTTTGCCCTTGACTTTTGTTGATGGTCATAGCATAAGCAAGTCTTAAGGGAAACTGTTTTTGTTTTAAAGTAAAAGGAAGAGCAGGATCATTTGGTGCCAGAATAACTCTGGGAATGAATACCCTTGTACCTTTAAATGATCAGGTGAGGAATTCACAGTCAATGACTTTTGACATCATTTGCTTCACAACCATTCTGGTGCCATTGCAAAGACCTCTTTCTGAGTTAAGGTTTCTTAATAGCATGACTACTGCTCCAACTTTCAAATGTAATGTATGAGGAGGCATACCACCAGGCGTTAAGCTGTTTAAGAACTCCATTGGATAGTTTGCTGCTTCCTCAGCATTTGCAGTATCTTGCTGAATGGAATCAATACTGGTGTAGCATTTCAATTCAGACTGAATTAGTCTAAGAACATTTTCATTCAGTTCATGTGAATGTTGGTTTTTTGGAGTTAGGATTGCACGGTTTGCAATGCTTTCATCTTCTGGTTGTATGACTTGAGGAGAGACAGCATCAACAATACATCCATTTTCAATGCAGACAGAAGGAATTTCAAAGATACCTTCCTCTAGTCCTGGTTCTTGAAGTTTTCCATCTCCAAGGATTAAAAGGCATTGAGAAAAGCCTTGATGTTCTTGGGGGACATTGTCCTCACTGGTACGCATGTTTTGGTCCAATTTGAGGACTTCAATATTCCTCCAACAATTGCTGTTCTTTATGCATTCTGAAATTATTTCGGTTCTGCTGCCATGTGCTACAACAGGAAGGATTTGTCAAAAATCTCCACCAAAAACAAACACCGCACCTCCGAACGTTTTTTTGGAGGGAACTTTTGGATCTTCAGCCATGAGTTCTTTGTAGAAGGTGTCAACTGAATTTACAGCATGAGCTGGAGCCATAGAAGCTTCGTCCCAGATTATGAGTTTGGCGTTTTTCAACTCATTGGCAGTATTGCTGCCATGAGGAATATTGCATGTCGACGTTTCATTAATTGGTATAGGCAGTTTGAACAGATTATGGGAAGTTCGGTCTCCTTCCCGCAAAGTAGCAGCAATGCCTGTAAATGTACATGGCAAGACTAATTCATTTTTGCTCCGAACGTAATGCATGACCACCAGGTCCGTCAATAAAAAATAGACGTTTTTCCAAGTTGGGATTCTCAAAAGCTTCTCTGATTTTTTCGAAAGCCTTTCATTGTCCTGGGTTTAACATTTGGAATTTCTCCCCAAACAAAGCCTTTTCCACAACATGGTCGTAATATTTGCCAGAATTGATTGGATCATCGTACTTGCCAACAGGAAGTTGTTGGCCAAAATCTTGTAATGACTTTCCATGTGTCCGTAACACAGACTCAATTTCATGTAATGTCATATAGAGGGCCTTTTCTACATGAGGGAAACGTCTGGTATAGTCTTCCATGAGATTTTTATTGTGCCTTTGAAACAATGCAGCAGCATTAGACGGCTCACACATGATTCAAATAAATGCAAACAATTGTCTAAAGCCCCCGTCTCACATAGCGAGATCGCTAGCGAGATCGCTGCTGTGTCACTGATTTCGTGACGCAACAGTGACCTCACCAGCGATGTCGCTATGTGTGACACTTTGCAATGATCAGGCCCCTGCTGTGAGGTCGCTGATCGCTGCAAAGTGTCCTGGACCATTTTTCGGTCGTTGCTCTCCCACTGGTCAGCACACATCGCTATGTGTGACCAGCGGGAGCAGCGATCAGGCTGGTAACTATGGTAAACATCGGGTTACTAGGGGCACACGCGCACTTAGTAACCCGCTGTTTATCATGGTTACGAGCCTGCTAAAGTGAGCGGTAACCTCCCGCTCACTGTAGCAGAGTGGTAACCATGATAAACAACGGGTTACTAGGAGCGCGTGTGCCCCTAGTAACCCGATGTTTACCATAGTTACCAGCCTGCTCCTGCTTCAGCAGGCTCGTAACCAGGAGCAGGACATCGTGGAAAGATTCTTTCCACGATGTCGCTGCTCCCCTGATCGTTGGTGAGCCTGCCTGTTTGACAGCTCACCAGCGACCACATAGCGACGCAGCAACGATCCCTGACAGGTCGTATCGTTGTCGGGATCATTGCAGCGTCGCTAAGTGTGACGGGGCCTTAAGTTGTATTGGCATTTGATAAGTGGCAGCTTCTGTTAGGCAAGTATCCCATTCAGAGTCATCATCAGTTAACCCTCTTGCAATACAGGCTTCTTGGAAAATAGCAAAACTGTTTCCTTCAGTTGTTCTGAGATCCTCAAAAGATGTTGCGCCTCTAACATTGAGAAGGAGAATTCGGAGAAAGTATTTTTCTCTATCCCAAGTGCAATGTTCAGGGATTTCAATGTATAAATATTGTTGGGCATTAGGATCTTCCCGACTCAGTTTAAACCAAGCAAGAAGTTTAGACTTGGTGTTTTTCTGCTGCACAGCTTCAGCTTCTTTACCTGGTATAAAGCATATTGTATGCTTGTCCTCAAGGTGGACATTTAATCTTTCCACATGATCAGTTTGATGGTGCATTTTATATTCCCTGAGTCTCCAGCATGCTTCAGGTGCACTTACATATCGAGTTTCTAAGTAATTTTTTACTTCATCCCATTCAACCGTGGCTTCTTGTTCTGTGGCAGCAGTAACAAACTGGATATTTGCACAATCATGCCCTTTGTAAACTTATTTGAACAAATATTTTACACTTTGTATAGAACTGCAAATCTCAACGTTTATGTGGGCATTGTATTTTAAGGAAAGATAAGGATTGTAAGGTACAATTAATCTATTATCAACCCTGTTTCCACCAAGTTCAACAAAGTTGTTATCATCCCGGCGTTGATATTTAGGGTATCCATTTACATTGCTATTAGTTTTGGAACAGAAATCCTTGGGAAAACCTTTAGTACAGTTCCCATTGTCCATACATGGTGCATTTGGATTAAGTGGACCACATGGACCGTGTATCATGCAAGATTTTACAGTTTCATAAAGCTTCGGATGAGTGTCTTTGTGCGGAAGCTCTGCACAAACAATTTTGTCAATTCTTTCTTTTTTCCCAGGCTTTGTATTCCAGGGCCATAAATGCCAATATGTGTCCATGAGGGAGCCCTCTTTTTAGGAACTCAATTACATACACCATACCATTAACACGTCCAAATCTGTGGTATGTGGTTAGGTCTCCAAGTAGCAATTTTAGTTTCATGTTAAATATTCGAGCTACTAAATCTGTCACATGCTTGCTGACTGGGAAGTAAGTTTTCCCTGATTTCCCTCCATTTTGGATTGCACGTTACTGTTACAAATAGGTCTGGTTTGCCATATTTCCTGACCATTGCCATGGCATCTTGGTAGTTTTGTGCCATATTTCTTGGACTTCCGTGGAAAGTTGATGGCAATATGACTTTTTTTCCAGGTAGGATATTTATGTTCATGAAACGGTGGTTGGTCACGAATTGGTGAAGGACGTCATATTCTTCAGCTCTTACAGTACTTTGATTTTTGCGCACCCAATTCAAACTGTTTGCCTCAGTTTTGCAATAGGCATCAACCATAAATTGGTGTGTCAGCTTTCCTGCATTAAGGAACTGGTTAAAAGTACCATCACGAATGGCAAAGTGGTATGAATACCATTGAAGCTGAGTCACATTTCCTCGACCAACTGTTTTTTTTAGTTCTGTAGTCCACCCAGAGTCCCATAAGGGAAAAGCAAAGGGTAGCACATTGGGTCACAGAGTCTACTCAGAATAGATATATTTTGTAAAATCCCACTTTTTGGATGAATGGTAATGTCACGTTTTACTGGGGGTGCACCATCTGTGCTGTGGAAAATGGCAGCAATTTCCCCTCTGGCAGTTGGAGCATTGATTCTACCGGGGTGCATAGTATTTACTTTTTCTCTCACGAAAGTCATGCTATATTCAATTGGCGTTCGGTTTTCTAGATTTGCTTTTAGCATTTCTTCTTGTTCAAATTGCAACATATTTTTGTATTCTCTGGAGAAAGGATTGATATCTTCGAGAATTCTTTGTAGATTTTCCATAACATTACGAATGCATCCACTGTTGGCTGGATTGTGCATTCTTTCATTCAAGGCTTGAGCCGAATCCAGAATATATAACTGGGCATATGTTGGTGATTCACCTTGGTTAACATGCAACGCAGATGTTGCATGGTAAATTTGCCCATGGATTCTGTAACAGAAAGTACCTGATCGCCTGTTAATTGATTGGTCAATTTGTGCGCCTGTTGATGCAAAAGCGTTTGCACTATTGTATGATCTTATGTTTTCCATGAAATTCTTGGAGTTTGGTTCCGATCTCTTCATGCAATTAGTAATATAGGGATGCATTTGTACTTCTTCCAGTTTGATGGTTCCACTATGACAACAGTTTGTTGTAATTTCATTTTGGAAATGGTTGGCATTACAAAATGAGCATTTGTTGTTCATTGGGCCAAGATAGCATGCCTCAATGTCGTCTTCATTGAAGTTTTCAGTAAGCAAAGCAGTGTTGCAAACTCTTATGTTCTTCCCCCAGCGGGCAGGAAGTTTAGTACGGGCTACTCTGTTTCTCTCAGCATTGGCTTTGCGATGCTGCTGAAACTCACCATCTGTCATACTCTCTGGGGCAGACCTATGCCTCTCAGTGTCAGCTCTGCGCATCTGTTGACGCTTTTTTTGGGTGAGATTATGACGGTCAGCCCTTCTTCTGACTGTATTTTTTTCACGCTGCAATTTAAGGTGCTGTTTTTTACCCCTACTTCTACGAACCTTTTGAGCTTCAGCCCTTTTTGATTTTTTTGCCTGAGTTTCCTCCTCAGAAAGAACTTGCTGGCGTGTGGGGGCCATTATTATGGAATTACGAAACGAATAAGGTTGTAAACTTTAATTAAAATATTTAGCTCTGCTGACGTTTGATATTGTCAAAAAAAGTGTCTGGATTGCTCTGCTGACGTATTATATATATATATTCCGTAGAAAGTGGCTGGATTGCTCCGCTGACATATTTTGTGCGAGATTGCTCGGCTGACTTTTTTTTGCGGGATTGCTCCGCTGACGTATTTTGTGCGGGATTGCTCCACTGACGTATTTTGTGCGGGATTGCTCCGCTGACTGTGTTGGAGTACTCTGATGACTATTCTATATATTAGATATATATATGTTTATTTGTATATAGTATCTTCTTTAGATATATATAGATAGATGTGTAATATATATATCTATATATAGTACAAAATGGGGTTTTTTAAGATAGAGACCGGAGGCACTGTGTGACGCAGAAATCTTCTGTCTTTAAAATGGCGGCGAAGTGTGGTGGTACGTTACATATTTAAGTTATTAGTGATGTCAGGAGAGAGCGGGGGAGAACTGTGACGCCGGATCAGCGCCTGCGCAGACCGCGCTTTCCGGCGCCAGGGGTACATAACATATTTAAATTATAAGTGATGTCATGAGAGGGTGGGGGAGAACTGTGACGCCGGATCAGCGCCTGCGCAGTCCGCGCTTTCCGGCACCATTTTGTTGAAGACACACTGCAAGTGTGTCTTCAATGTGTCTATTGAAGACACACTTGCAATGTGTCTTCAATAAAACGGCACCGGAAGCGCGCTATGCGCATGCGCCGGTACCAACGGTGGATCCCGGCCTTCTGCCCGAAGAGACGCCGCGGCAACTGGCCTCCAGGATAGGTGAGTTGTTATGGTGCCGGAGATCGCGGTATGCGTTCAGTGCTTACGCATACCACGATCTCCGGCGCCACAATCCACATCCTCGTTTAGGATGGGGATGCATGCCTCTGTGGGGTCTAGACTATTCAGGCGCGTCGCGCTTGCGCAGTCTATCGAGGCTTCAGACAGAGGGACGCATCCCCGGTTATATTATAGATGACTAGGAACATTTTTGCAACAAGGGAACAGATTTACATAAGATGATTAGAATGGACTCTTGAATTATTGCTTCTAAGACCAGGTGCAGACGACTGTATTATCAGTCAGAGGGCGATTTGACAAAATATCGGCTCACACTCAGACCAATATTATGCTATGGTCTGGGACTGACCGAGGAAAAAATCGCTGCATGCCCAAGTTTGAACCAATATTTGGATCACACTCGACAATGCAAGTCAATGAGTCTGTGGGAAACATCAGACTGCACTCGGATGACTGCAGTCCGATATCCACGCACTGACACAATGGAGAAGATGGAGACATTTTTTTCTCCATCTTCTCCTAATCCAAAAGAATCAGATCACATATCGCACTCTGATCAAACTCTGAACAAAGTGAGATTAGCATAATAGGCCAGATTCTCTCAAATGAGAGAATATATGGCCATCTGCACCTGCCCTAAATGTCAGTCAAATTGACTAAATCATCTTCTCATTTATGGTCATTGCTAGCCATCACCCATTTTGACACTGGTCTCTAGCTCTTACCTGTTGTGCACTGAGCAGCAGAAACACATCCAATGAGAATAGGGGAAGAAGATTTCCTACTCTTTGGATAAAAATGTCATCCATTTTGGTTAAATTCTTAACAAGGGTTGATCGTCGAAGCCAGAACCCCAGTGCGACGCGCTGTTCGTTAGACAGAGATCCAGCGTAGCGGCTCAGGATCAGAAGCCTGAACAGGAAAGAAAATATCAATCTCACATGGACAAGTGTGGTACTGTTTCTGGAAGGAAGCAGCCATGATTTTTTGAATCACGTATCACGCCTAGTTGCACCAAATAAAGTCAGAGGTTGTAACCAGAATAGCTGATAATATTCTGGACAGATTCCTGGTCATCCAAGTCCATCAGTGGGTAGTCTGTACAGGCAGAGCAGAGACTGCACTGATAATGCCAGCTCTCGATGGCTAGAAGAACAGAAGGACCTATGGTGACAACATGGTCAACTGACTACAGGTCCTGGACCCAGCCAGAGTCTGAAGGCTACAACGGCACGGCAGGTAAGCGAACAGGTCCCCTATACTATACTCTCCCTCCTACATCCAGTATCATTTACTCCATTCTGAAAGGGCAGGGTGAAAAAGTGGTGAAGGGTGGTTTAGGGGAGAAGTCAACTGCCAACAAAGGAGTTGTGGGAAGGGACTGAATACTACCTGCGTGGGAGCAGTGGGAAGAGGCCAATGCTGCTGCTAATGGAGGAGGGGTGGGAAGAGGGGCTATCATGCTACCAGAGTGCAAGGGGTGGGAAAGGGGCTCAATGATGCTATCAGTGCATTAGGGCGACAATGGTGCTACCAGTGGAGGTGCACTATGGTGGTTGATGCTGCTGCGCAGGTATATTGTGCTGCACTGTGGCATTTGTTTATAGTCAATGTGAAGTTTGTTACAATTCTTTAGCACCCAAACTACAGTGGCATGTAAAGTTTGGGCACCCCTGGTCAAACATTGTTATTGTGAACAGTTAAGCAAGTTGTTCAAGATGAAAGGATCTCTAAAAGCCTAAAGTTAAAGATGACACATTTACTTTGTGTTTTAGGCAATATATATTATATATATATATATATATAATACTATATAATTATATATATATACTATATATATATATATATATATATATATATATATATATATATATATATATATATATATATATATATATATATAGTACAGACCAAAAGTTTGGACACACCTTCTCATTTAAAGATGTTTCTCTATTTTCTTGACTATGAAAATTGTACATTCACACTGAAGGCATCAAAACTATGAATTAACACATGTCGAATTATATACTTAACAAAAAAGTGTGAAACAACTGAAAATATGTCTTATATTCTAGGTTCTTCAAAGTAGCCACCTTTTGCTTTGATGACTGCTTTGCACACTCTTGGCATTCTCTTGATGAGCTTCAAGAGGTAGTCACCCGAAATGGTTTTCACTTCACAGGTGTGCCCTGTCAGGTTTAATAAGTGGGATTTCTTGCCTTATAAATGGGGTTGGGACCATCAGTTGTGTTGTGCAGAAGTCTGGTGGATACACAGCTGATAGTCCTACTGAATAGACTGTTAGAATTTGTATTATGGCAAGAAAAAAAGCAGCTAAGTAAAGAAAAACAAGTGGCCATCATTACTTTAAGAAATGAAGGTCAGTCAGTCCAAAAAATTTGGAAAACTTTGAAAGTGTCCCTAAGTGCAATTGCAAAAACCATCACGCGCTAAAAAGAAACTGGCTCACATGAGGACCGCCCCAGGAAAGGAAGACCAAGAGTCACCTCTGCTTCTGAGGATAAGTTTATCCGAGTCACCAGCCTCAGAAATCGCAGGTTAACCGCAGCTCAGATTAAAGATCAGGTCAATGCTACACAGAGTTCTAGCAGCAGACACATCTCTTCAACAATTGTTAAGAGGAGACTTTGTGCAGCAGGCCTTCATGGTAAAATAGCTGCTAGGAAACCACTGCTAAGGACAGGCAACAAGCAGAAGAGACTTGTTTGGGCTAAAGAACACAAAGAATGGACATTAGACCAGTGGAAATCTGTGCTTTGGTCTGATGAGTCCAAATTTGAGATCTTTGGTTCCAACCACCGTGTCTTTGTGCGACGCAGAAAAGGTGAACGGATGGACTCTACATGCCTGGTTCCCACCATCAAGCATGGAGGAGGAGGTGTGATGGTGTGGGGGTGCTTTGCTGGTGACACTGTTGGGGATTTATTCAAAATTGAAGGCATACTGAACCAGCATGTCTACCACAGCATCTTGCAGCGGCATGCTATTCCATCCGGTTTGCGTTTAGTTGGACCATCATTTATTTTTCAACAGGACAATGACCCAAACACACCTCCAGGCTGTGTAAGGGCTATTTGACCAAGAAGGAGAGTGATGGGGTACTACGCCAGATGACCTGGCCTCCACAGTCACCAGACCTGAACCCAATTGAGATGGTTTGGGGTGAGCTGGACCGCAGAGTGAAGGCAAAAGGGCCAACAAGTGCTAAGCATCTCTGGGAACTCCTTCAAGATTGTTGGAAGACCATTTCCGGTGACTACCTCTTGAAGCTCATCAAGAGAATGCCAAGAGTGTGCAAAGCAGTCATCAAAGCAAAAGGTGGCTACTTTGAAGAACCTAGAATATAAGACATATTTTCAGTTGTTTCACACTTTTTTGTTAAGTATATAATTCGACATGTGTTAATTCATAGTTTTGATGGCTTCAGTGTGAATGTACAATTTTCATAGTCAAGAAAATACAGAAAAATCTATAAATGAGAAGGTGTGTCCAAACTTTTGGTCTGTACTGTATATATATAGATATATATACACAGATATATATACAGTTAGGTCCATATATATTTGGACAGAGACAACATTTTCCTAATTTTGGTTCTAGACATTACCACAATGAATTTTAAACAAAACAATTCAGATGCAGTTGAAGTTCAGACTTTCAGCTTTCATTTGAGGGTATCCACATTAAATTGGATGAAGGGTTTAGGAGTTTCAGCTCCTTAACATGTGCCACCCTGTTTTTAAAGGGACCAAAAGTAATTGGACAGATTAAATAATTGTAGATAAAATGTTCATTTCTAGTACTTGGTTGAAAACCCTTTGTTGGCAATGACTGCCTGAAGTCTTGAACTCATGGACATCACCAGACGCTGTGTTTCCTCCTTTTTGATGCTCTGCCAGGCCTTCACTGCGGTGGTTTTCAGTTGCTGTTTGTTTGTGGGCCTTTCTGTCTGAAGTTTAGTCTTTAACAAGTGAAATGTATGCTCAATTGGGTTGAGATCAGATGACTGACTTGGCCATTCAAGAATATTCCACTTCTTTGCTTTAATAAACTCCTGGGTTGCTTTGGCTTTATGTTTTGGGTCATTGTCCATCTGTAGTATGAAACGACGACCAATCAGTTTGGCTGCATTTGGCTGGATCTGAGCACACAGTATGGCTCTGAATACATCAGAATTCATTTGGCTGCTTCTGTCCTTTGTCACATCATCAATAAACCCTAGTGAGCCAGTGCCACTGGCAGCCATGCATGCCCAAGCCATCACACTGCCTCCGCCGTGTTTTACAGATGATGTGGTATGATTTGGATCATGAGCTGTACCAAGCCTTTACCATACTTTTCTCTTTCCATCATTCTGGTAGAGGTTGATCTTGGTTTCATCTGTCCAAAGAATGTTCTTCCAGAACTGTGCTGGCTTTTTTAGATGTTTTTTAGCAAAGACTAGTCTAGCCTTTTTATTCTTGATGCTTATGAGTGGCTTGCACCGTGCAGTGAACCCTCTGTATTTACTTTCATGCAGTCTTCTCTTTATGGTAGATTTGGATATTGATACGCCTACCTCCTGGAGAGTGTTGTTCACTTGGTTGGCTGTTGTGAAGGGGTTTCTCTTCACTATGGAGATTATTCTGCGATCATCCACCACTGTTGTCTTCCGTGGGCGCCCAGTTCTTTTTGCATTGTTGAGTTCACCAGTGCTTTCTTACTTTCTCAGGATGTACCAACATGTAGATTTTGCCACTCCTAATATTGTAGCAATTTCTCGGATGGGTTTTTTCTGTTTTTGCAGCTTAAGGATGGCTTGTTTTTTCACCTGCATGGAGAGCTCCTTTTGCCACATGTTTACTTCACACCAAAATCTTCCAAATGCAAGCACCACACCTCAAATCAACTCCAGGCCTTTTATCTGCTTAATTGATAATGACATAATGAAGGGATTGCCCACACCTGTCCATGAAATAGCCTTGGAGTCAATTGTCCAATTACTTTTGGTCCCTTTAAAAACAGGGTGGCACTTGTTAAGGAGCTGAAACTCCTAAACCCTTCATCCAATTTTAATGTGGATACCCTCAAATGAAAGCTGAAAGTCTGAACTTCAACTGCATCTGAATTGTTTTGCTTAAAATTCATTGTGGTAATGTCTAGAACCAAAATAGAAAAATGTTGTCTCTGTCCAAATATATATGGACCTAACTGTATGTATATATATATATATATATATATATATATATATATATATATATATATATATATATATATATATATATATATATATATATATATTTATTATTATTTTTTTCATCTTTTGCATTTTAAAAATTACAAAAAGGAAAATGGGCTGATGAAAAAGTTTGACACCCTACATGGTTAGTACCTAATAACACCCCCTTTTGAAAGTATCAGGTTATGTGCGCACGATCAGTATTTGCTTGCAGAAATTTCACGGTTTTGATGCTTTTTTTGCGTTTACATGCGTTTTTTGTGCATTTTTGCCTGTATATTTGCCATGTGTTTTTTCCAATGCATTGTATAGGAAAAATGCTGGCAAATCCGCACAAAGAATGGACATGCTACTTATTTAAACGCACATGAAATCCTGTCAGAAAAATTCCTGATCATGTGCACAGATCTTCCAAATTCTCATAGGAAATGCTGGGATAAGGATTACAATGCGTTTTTGGTCCATTTCTGCATGTAAAAAAATGCACAAGAACGCACTAAAAACGCACTGTATACACATAGCCTCACAGCTTATAAAGGCTTTTTGAAGCCAGAGAAGAGTCTTGTTTGAGGGATTTTCATCCATTCTTCCTTGGAAAATTCTTCCAGTTCTGTGAGATTCCTGGGTCGTCTTGCATGCACTGCTATTTTGAGGTCTAGATTTTCAATGATGTTCAGATCAGGGGACTGTGAGGGCCATTGTAAAACCTTCAGCTTGCGCCTTTTGTAGTAGTGTATTGTGGATTTTGACGTATGTTTAGGATCACTATCCATCTGTCTAAGCCATCCTCTTTTCAACTTCAGCTTTTTTATGGATGGTGTTATGTTTGCATCAAGAATTTGTTGAAATTTTATTGAATACATTCTTCCCTCTACTCGAGAAAAGTTCCCCTTGCCATTGGCTGCAGCACAACCCTAAAGCATGATTGATCCACCCCCATGCTTAACGGTTGGCGAGATGTTCTTTTCCTGAAATTCTGCGCTCTTTTTTCTCCACACATACCTTTGATCATTGTGGCCAAAGAGTTCTATTTTAATCTCATAGGTCCACAGGAATTGTTTCCAAAATGCATCAGGCTTGTTTAGATGTTCTTTTGCATACTTCGGACACTGAATTTTATGGTGATGACGCAGTAGAGGTTTTCTTCAGATGACTCTTCCATGAAGACGATATTTGTGCAGGTGTCTCTGAACAGTAGAACAATGTACCACAACTCCAGAGTCTGATAAATCTTTCTGAAAGTCTTTTGCAGTCGAGCGGGGATTCTGATTTGCATCTCTAGCAATCCAACGAGCAGCTCTCACTGAAATTTTGCTTGGTCTTCCAGACCTTATCTTGACCTCCACTGTTCCTGTTAACTGCCATTTCTTAATTACATTTCGAACTGAGGAAAGGACAACCTGAAAGCGCTTTGCTATCTTCTTATAGCCTTATCTTGTGGGCCTCCACCATTTTCCTTTTCAGAGTGCTAAGCAGCTGCTTAGAAGAACCTATGGCTGCTGTTTTTTGGCACAACGTTAGAGGAGGCTGGGGTTTTATAAAGCAGGGAAATTTGCATCACCTGACTTTTCCTAACGATGATAGTGAACAAGCCATAACCCTAACAGGCTAATTAAGGTCGGAAACCTTGGTCAAAGTTATCTGAGCACACAAATCTCCAAAGGAGCCCAAACTTTTCCATCGGCCCATTTTCCTTTTTGAAATTTTTAAAATGTATAAAATTACAATATATATTTATTTTTGGTCTAAAATACAAAGGAAATGTGTCATCTTTAACTTTAAGCCTTTTAGAGATCATTTCATCTTCAACTTGCTTAACTGTTCACAATAGCAGTAATTTTGACCAGGGGCGCCCAAACTTTTACATGCCACTGTATGTGCTGCACCCATCTCTCTTAGTATATAACACTGTGGTATATGTTTGGCGCTGCTGGGGAGGTATTTTGCACTGCACTATGGTATTTGCACCATCTGGGGAGGCGTTTTGTATTTGGCCAGTTTCAGAAATCCCATACAACTCAATAGTGAGAGTGTGCGGCCACAGCACTTGTCAGTCTAGGCAGAGATCAGGGGAACCCTACTTGTGAGTTAAGTGTTGGTTGCAGCAGTGAGATTTGCGTCTCCCACATATCCTGTGGATATGTCATAAATGTCATTTGTGTTCTACTTTTATTTTACTTCTTGTGTCGATGTATGGTTTACTGAATTTATTTAAGAAAATAGTGACTGTTGCCAGTGTTACTAGGTACAGCAAAGTTCACTGTAGTGTGCATTGTGCTCCACCATTTTTTTGCAATCCATAATGTGACGTCCCTGCGGGTCCAGTTGCCACAGAGGTACTGCATCTCAGCCAGAGGTGTGGTACCCCACTCTCAGGTAAGGAGGGAGCACTACCCGGGACCCACCCACTCACATCCGACACTACACCATTCCATTAGGGAAGGTCCAGATTGCTCCTGAGGGAGCGCACAGACCTGGTCCCTGTTTGGAAGGTGGAACTAGGTAGAAGAGGTGGGCGGAGGAAGTAGTCTAGGGGAGCACTGAAGGAAGGACTGAAGTTAGAGGGGACCACATAAAGTGACAGTTGGTGACGTGGGTCGCATGACAGCCAGTAAGTGAGGACCATTGAGGAGTAGAGTCCAGACGGAGTGAGGGCCCAGTCAGAGGGGCCCAGTAGGAGAGAGAAGACCTGAGCAGTGAGAAAGGCTCCAGAGTGAGAGAAAGGATCCTAGGGGCACGGGAAGTGCGGAGTCCACCTGTGCACCCGAGTTCACGCTGACCGTGAAGGGATCAGGTTGCAGTAGGGGACTGGCCCCAGACTAGTGGAGGACTGCAAGACTCAGCTAGAAAACCGGAGGTTGAGGTATCTTTAAGTGCCGTAGCCAAAAAACACACACATTCACTGAAAAGGTGGCCATATAGGACCAAGGGGACAAAGAGGATGTGGCCGACAAGGCCCGCGGCCACTGGCTCGGGACACTGTGTGTGAGGCGCAGGGCAGGAGGGCGAGAGCCAGCGCAGAGAGACGACCCGGAAAGGTACACAAGAAGGGGGTCCCATTCAAGTGCACCCAAGTTATCTGAGAGTTGGCTGGATCACTTCCCCTGAGGACACAGGACTCTGTGGGCTGTTATAACCTGCTGGCAGTTGTAACCTGTAAAATCATGAGAACTGTGAGTAAAAACTTGAAGACTGTACCACACTGTGTCCTTTACTTAATTGCTGTGTCACCTGCCTTGCTCTACACCAATAACATCTAAATTCATCTCTTTAACTGCCCTGAGGCCCAGCTCTACCCGTGGTAAGCTGCACTATCTTTGCTGCGTCACCAATAGCCCCAGTGGATCTGAACAGCAGTGGCGGCCACCTATAGCCGCATACCACGGGTGGCGTCACAAACTTTATCCCCAAAACTTTATCCCCCTCTTTTCTTTATTTATTGACTGCCCTGGCCACGGACCGGGTCACTGCCACCGTGACTACTCCAATAGAACTGCCTGGCCCGGCTACCGAGTACCCCACGGCCCCAGGGGGCACGTCAATAACATGAAGCAGAATAGGTGGTGAAATTGTATGTATTGTATGGGGGCAGGTGGGGTTTTTGTATCAGGGCCCAGGTTGTAACCTAATCATTTGATGAGCTGTGTGCATGTAATGATGATCATTGAGGAGATATAAAGTGATACATCAGCACTCCTAACAAAGATACTTACACCTCCTTGATGTCTTGCAATGGAGGGAGAAGTCTAATAAGCTCATCAGCTTCCAGGTAATGTAAGAAGGGGACAATATCACAGAAGAGAAGAGGCTCAGATGGTACTTGGACTGAGAGCAGTGTGGACACAATCATAGAAAAGTAGTCATCCGACACCTAGAAAATAATCCAAGAGTATTTGGGGAAAGAAATGTCAATTCTTTAATATACCCTGTAACAGAACTTTACATTGTTAACATTTTCTGATAACCTCTGCTGCTGGATAATAGATTTATTTGAGCAATATTGGATATATAATATTGTGTGTAGATGGGCAAAATTAAAGGAGACCAACGAAAAAACTAATAGAGTGAAAAAAAAATGTGAAAATCTTATTTCTGGACTGACATATAATTGCTTAACATTGCAGGCATCAACAGCTTTATGGTGCGGTTCCCAAAAACAAATGGGCAGTTGCAGTGTTATAATGGAGACTTTAAGTCAACTCGAATCACCAATGTGATTCAATAGGGACAAAATTACTGTGTAAGTGCCGCAATGCATATCCTACGCTCCGTCTTTAAAGGTTGAAATGTATACCCTTATGTGAAGGTGCATATTATCCGTGACCATGCCAACTCTGCAGAATTTTATTTTGGGGGGAGGGGGCCAAATCAGGACTTTTGATTTGGGGCCCCATGATTTCTATGTTAGCCCCTAGTTGGGCAGGTATTGATGCATGAATATGAGATAATTTAGTTGGATATCAGCTTGTGAGACTAAGAGTGATGTGATCCCTGTACACGCCTGAGAACCCAACTACAGGAGGTGGCTGCAGAATTGTAAACCCCGAAAAAAGTGAGTGGAGAACAGAGTCTCAGTGCGATATTAGTCCATGACATGTGTAGCGTAGAGTCTCCCTGAATCTTTTTGGGGTTCCAGGATGGTAGAGAATATAGTTTCCCTTGTAGAGTCCAATACAAAGTTATATTGTGGTACCGTGTTAGCCAGAAAAATCTATGTAAATACTTTTATGCCCAAAAATGACACAAGTATCCTCGGAGTGATACCCTTATTGGCTAACCAGAAAAAATAATATATATATGCAAGCTTTCAGAGCGCAGAGGCTCTTTCTTCAGGCAATATTACAAATGAATTGATAAGACAAAAGGCACAAGATTTAAGAGATGTTACAGCAAGACATTTGTTTATGAGGTGTAAGGGGTGATGCCTCATAATGATAAGTCAAAGAGATCAAATTTAGGATTTTTAGCTGCAAATGGCAAGTCTGTGGGAATGTTTATCTGCAGATCGTCTGGTGGAGGTGTGAAGTGAATCCATGTAATGAGTCATAAATCCAGGTGTTAGATTGAGTCCTGTTGTCAAGGAATTTAACATTCTTATCAATTTGAATTCCCAAATTTTTCTCTCTCTGTCATCCTTGAAATTACCTTTTAGTATTAAAACTTTTAGATCTGTCATACAGCGTCCCGGACCAGAGAAATGTTTTCCCACAGGCATGTCCAGTTCATTTTTAATTGTGTGGCTGTGTAAATTCATTCTCGTTTGCAGTTTTTGCATAGCTTCGAGTGCAGTCGAATTTTGACAGACTTAAAGAATGGAGACTTCTTTTTTTCCATCTTCTCCTCATCCGAGAAAATCGGATCAGAGAGTGATTTACGTAATCAGACTGATTTTCTCGGATGAGAGAAAATATGGTCGTGTGACCCTAGCCTTAATGTTATGAACATGGGTATGTCTGCTGTACTCCTTATGAGTGACTATAGTCTGTTGCCTGGTATAAGCGGCACTATGAACAAATTAAACATCATTGATTGTTGCTGCCTAGTTCAATATATTGGAGTATACCTGTAAGGAGGTCTGGTTCTGTAACAGGGTGCTGAGGAAATATTTGGCAGACTTGGATTGGAGAGAGGAGATGCACACCCTTAGTTCAGGCACTGTAAGATTGAATAAAGCCTGTTGGTAGAAATAAATATGACATTTTTCAGTATATGTGTAAGAAATCATTATATTTACATACCTATGACAAAAACATAGTTTTGCCTCTATACATGTCACTAGTACGGCCGCACTTAGATTACTGTGTACAATTATAGTCTCCAGTGTATGAGAAGGATATAGATGAACTACACCGGGTGCAGAGAAAAGCGACCAAGGTTATTAAATGAATGGATGAACTGCATTACCAAGACATGTTATCAAACTGCGGGTTATTCAGTTTGGAAAAACAAAGGCTTAGGGGCGATCTTATTACAATGTAAAAATATATGAGGGGACAAGACAGAGATCTGTATAAGGCTCTTTTTAAACTTAGACCTACGACAGTGACAAGGGGGCATCACTGGGGGAAAAAAGGTTTACTCATAATTACAGATGGTAATTCTTTACTGTAAGAGCAGTGAGACTATGGATCTCTCTGCCACGTGATGTTGTAATGTTCATTCACTTCAAAAGTACAAGGAGGCCTGGATGACGTTCTTGAAAAATATTATTTTACTGGTTTTGATTACGAGATTTTGTGATGGAATGTTGATCGAGGGAACTAGTCTGATTGCCGTATGTGGAGTTGGGAAGGAATTTTTCAACTAATATGCAACTATTAGTGTTTGCCCCATGGGGTTTTTGCCATCCTCTGGATCAACATGTTAGGTTGAACTCGATGGACTTACAGTGAAGGAAATAATTATTTGATCCCTTGCTGTTTTTGTAAGTTTGCCCACTTACAAAGACATAAACAGTCTATAATAGGTTAATTTTAACATTGAGAGATAGAATATCCAAAAAAAAAATCAAGAAAATCACATTGTATAAATTAGATAAATTTATTTGCATTTTGCAGTGAGAAATAAGTATTCAAATATAGAGTTAGGGGCGCTGGTAAGTAAGTAAACTCAGTGAGCCTGCTGCAAATGGTAAGTGTCACCATAGACCACTGTAGGGGTAATATAAGATATAGAAAACCATTGCGCTGAAAACACTGAGAAGGGTGTGTAGTGATTAGTCAAAAGATGAATGGACTCCACTTAGCAATTATGTCAAAAATGTTTTATTTATTATTTCTATTACTAAAATGCTGGTAGGGATTCCATAAAGTACATCATTACATAAAAACAAGGAGTCGAGCTGTGTAAAGAGGGTGACCTTTGGATTGGTCTTCCAGGGATCAGGAGCTAGTTAAACCTGTAATAAAAGGAACTATGATCACTAGCCAGTGGGTTTAGAGGTTTTTGAGATATAGCTACTGATTTTTGATTTTTACCTTTTTGATGAGAAGTTTCTCTAGAGGAAAAGAGGATGAAGGTGGTCCTCTTGTCAAGTGAATATCAGGATTATGCTGTAATAGAATAGCTAGTTAGAAAAGGCGGGTGTTAAACTGTTTCAGTTAATTATTTATTATTAACCATACTGGTTATGTGAGTCAACTAATAATAAATTAATTTACTGAAACAGTTTAACACCCGCCTTTTCTAACTAGCTATTCTATTACAGCATAATCCTGATATTCACTTGACAAGAGGACCACCTTCATCCTCTTTTCCTCTAGAGAAACTTCTCATCAAAAAGGTAAAAATCAAAAATCAGTAGCTATATCTCAAAAACCTCTAAACCCACTGGCTAGTGATCATAGTTCCTTTTATTACAGGTTTAACTAGCTCCTGATCCCTGGAAGACCAATCCAAAGGTCACCCTCTTTACACAGCTCGACTCCTTGTTTTTATGTAATGATGTACTTTATGGAATCCCTACCAGCATTTTAGTAATAGAAATAATAAATAAAACATTTTTGGCATAATAATTCCTAAGTGGAGTCCATTCATCTTTTGAATAATCACTACACACCTTTCTCAGTGTTTTCAGCGCAATGGTTTTCTATATCAGAAATAAGTATTCAATCCCCTACAAACCATTATGAGTTCTGGCTCCTACATACCAGTAAGGCTACGTCCACACGATTCGGAGCCAACTGCAGCCCCGAGCCTGCGGACGAGCCGCCTCCGGCTTCCGCTCATTATGCTTTTTTTTTTTTCTCACAAGCGGGCTTTCCCCATAAAGATTAAGTCTATGGGGAAATCCCGAATGCAGACCCGCAGGAGAAATTGACATGCTGCGGTCTGGAAAGACGTGTCGCATGTCAGTTTCCGTGGGTGTGCCGCAGTCGCATAGTGGGCATGGGATTTGTATAAATCCCATCCACTATGCTGTAACATCTGGTCACTGCGGATTGCACTCAGTGCACTTGCGCTGCGTCCAATCCGCAGTGAACACTGATCGTGTGCACATTCCCTTAGACGCTCCTAATCAACTCGATACCTGCATTAAAGACAGCTGTCTTACATAGTCACCTCTATAAAACACTCCTGTCCACAGACTCAATTAATCAGTCAGACTCTAACCTCTACAACATGGGCAAGACCAAAGAGCTTTCTAAGGATGTGAGGGACAAGATCATAGAACTGCACAAAGCTGGAATGGGCTACGAAACCATAAGTAAGACGCTGGGTGAGAAGGAGACAACTGTTGGTGCAATAGTAAGAAAATGGAAGAAATACAAAATGACTGTGATTCGACATCAATCTGGGGCACCATGCAAAATCTCACCTCTTGGGGTATCCTTGATCATGAGGAAGGTGAGAGATCAGCCTAAAACTACACTGGGGGGAACTTGTTAATGATCTCAAGGCAGCTGGGACCACAGTCACCAAGAAAACCATTGGTATCACATTACGCCTTAATGGTTTAAAATCCTGCAGTGCCCGCAATGTCCCCCTGTTTAAGAAGGCACATGTGCAGGCCCGTCTGAAGTTTTCCAATGAACACCTGGACGATTCTGTGAGTTATTGGGAGAAGGTGCTGTGGTCAGATAAGACAAAAATTGAGCTCTTTGGCATTAACTCAACTCGCCGTGTTTGGAGGAAGAGAAATGCTGCCTATGACCCAAAGAACACCGTCCCCACTGTCAAGCATGGAGTTGGAAACATTATGTTTTGGGGGTGTTTCTCTGCTAAGGACACTGGACTACTTCACCGCATCAATGGGAGAATGGATGGAGTCATGTGCCGTAAAATCCTGAGTGACAACCTCCTTCCCTCCGCCAGAACATTCAAAATGGTTTGTGACTTGGTCTTCCAGCAAGACAATGACCCAAAACATACAGCCAAGGCAACAAAAGAGTGGCTCAAAAAGAAGCACATTAACCCCTTTCCGGCCCAAGGTGTACTAATACGTATCTGTGCCCTGGGCCTTATGGGCCAGAAACGTATTAGTACATCTTGGCAATTTTGCCCGCACACAAACAGTGCGGGCGAGATCGCTGCCGGGTGTCAGCTGATTGCCACAGCTGACACCCGGTACTATGTGCAGGGAGAGGTCCTGAACTGCTCCCTGCACATTAACCCGCAAAATGCTGTGATCAAAATCGACCGCAGCATTCCAGTGGCAAGAGGAGGTAAGCGCTATACTTACCTTCTCTGCCAGCGCCCCGCGGCATCTGAGTCTGGTCCCGGATGTTGCTATGGTGACTCGATGTCATCATGACAACATCCGGGTCACCAGGAGACAGGAAGTTACTTTGGTCATGCGCAGAGCGCGACCAAAGTAACCTCTCCCTGTGTAGCACTGACAGGCTACATAGCACAGGGATGGTTCTGCATTCCTGTGCTATACAGCCGATCAGGCTGCAAAAAGTGATCAAAAAAGATCAAAAAGTGTCAAAAAGTGAAAAAAAAATTGTAAAACTATAAAAAAAAAGTTAAAAAATAAATAAATAAAAATATATATATACACTGTGTTCCAAATTATTATGCAAATAATATTTTCTCAGATTTTCCCAAATTACCTATATGAATTGCAGTCATTGTAATTTTCCAGTCAAATAACTATTAGAGTACAATTGAAAGGTTTTTGTACAAACTGCCTATGATAACAGTATATTTTTTAAAAAATAAAAAACTCAAACTGCACTCAAAATGCATGTTCCAAATTATTATGCACAGCAGAATTTTCAACCTTTTCATTTTAATAAAGAACAAAAAAATGGTCATTTTTTAAATTATAAGCATTAGCAGGTTATTACAAACTGAAATCAAACAGTTTTCAACTCAAAAAACTTTATTCTAGGTGATGTTACATTTGCACATAGGACCCCTTGTTCGAAAGGAGCTTCTGAACTCTCTCGTCCATGGAATTTGTCAGGTTTTGGATGGTTTCTGCTTTAATTGTTTTGCATGAGGACAGAATACCCTCCTAGAGCTGTTGCTTAGATGTGAACTGCCTCCCGCCATCATAGACACTCCTTTTGATGATGCTCCAGAGGTTCTCAATGGGGTTGAGGTCAGGGGAGCATGGGTGCCACACCATAAGTTTGTCCCCTTTTATGCCCATAGCAGCCAGAGATGCAGATGTGTTATGTGCAGCATGAGACGGGGCATTATGCATGAAATGATCTCGATGGTCCAGATGGATGGAGTGGAGGATGGCTGGTTGATGGACACCCCATGCAAACACGGCTACTGTGCTAACAAGGAGGAGGTGGAGTAATGTTCTGGGCTGGAATCATGGGGAGAGAGATTGTCGGCCCTTTTAGAATCCCTGAAGGGGTAAAGATGAACTCCATAATGTATGTTGAGTTTCTCAAACAGCACTTCCTTCCATGGTTCAAGAAGAAGAACCGTGCATTCCGCAGCAAGATCATTTTCATGCATGATAATGCCCCATCTCATGCTGCACATAACACATCTGCATCTCTGGCTGCTATGGGCATAAAAGGGGACAAACTTATGGTGTGGCACCCATGCTCCCCTGACCTCAACCCCATTGAGAACCTCTGGAGCATCATCAAAAGGAGTGTCTATGATGGCGAGAGGCAGTTCACATCTAAGCAACAGCTCTGGGAGGGTATTCTGTCCTCATGCAAAACAATTGAAGCAGAAACCATCCAAAACCTGACAAATTCAATGGACGTGAGAGTTCAGAAGCTCCTTTCGAACAAGCGGTCCTATGTGCAAATGTAACATCACCTAGAATAAAGTTTTGAGTTGAAAACTGTTTGATTTCAGTTTGTAATAACCTGCTAATGCTTATAATTTAAAAAATGACCATTTTTTTGTTCTTTATTAAAATGAAAAGGTTGAAAACTCTGCTGTGCATAATAATTTGGAACATGCATTTTGAGTGGTTTGAGTTTTTTATTTTTTTAAAAATATACTGTTATCATAGGCAGTTTGTACAAAAACCTTTCAATTGTACTCTAATAGTTATTTGACTGGAAAATTACAATGACTGCAATTCATATAGGTAATTTGGGAAAATTTGAGAAAATATTATTTGCATAGTAATTTGGAACACAGTGTATATTGTACCCATAAATAAATAATCTTATGAAAAAAAATAAATAAACCAATAAAATTACACATATTTGGTATCGCCGCGTCTGGAACAACCTGACCTATAAACCTGTCCCACTAGTTAACCCCTTTAGTGAATACGGTAAAAAATAAAAATAAAATAAAAAGCGAAACATAAAACGATGCTTTATCATCATACCGCCAAACAAAAAATGGAATAAAACAGGATCAAAAAAACGAATGTAAATAAAAATGGTACCGCTGATAACATAATCTTGTCCTGCAAAAAACAATTTGCCATACAGTTATATCGGCCGAAAAATAAAAAAGTTCTAGCTCTCCGAATAAAGCGATGCAAAAACAATTCTTTTTTCTTTAAAATAGTTTTTTTTGTGTAAAAGCACCAAAACATAAAAAAAAATATAAATGTGGTACTGCTGTAAAGGTACTAACCTGAAGAATAAAGCTGCATTATCAATTTTACCACATGCAGAATGGCATAAAAAAATTAAAAAAAAACAATTACTGAATTGTTGGATTTTGTTTATTCTGCCTCCCAAAAATCGGAATAGAAAGCGATCAAAAAATGTCACGTGCCCGAAAATGGTGCTAATAAAAAAGTCAACTTGTCCCGCAAAAAACAAGCCATCACATGACTCTGTCGGCAGAAATATGGAAAAATTAGAGCTCTCAAAATATGGCGATGCAAAAACTAGTCTGCAAAAAAAAGGGTTTTTTAGTGTGTGACAGCTGTCAATCATAAAAACCCGATATGAATCTAGTATCTTTATAATTGCACCGACCCGAACAATAAAGTCATCTAATCACTTATACCGCACGAGGAACGGCGTAAAATATAAACTCTAGGGTTAGGGTTGTGCTAGGGATAGGGTTAGGGTTGTGCTATGGTTAGGGTTGTGCTAGGGTTAGGGTTGGGCTATGGTTAGGCTAGTGTTAGGGTTGGGCTAGGTTTAGGGTTTGGCTAGGTTTAGGGTTGGGCTAGGGTTAGGGTTGGGCTAGGGTTAGGGTTGGGCTAGGGTTAGGGTTAGGCTAGGGTTAGGGTTGGGCTAAGGTTAGGGTTGGGTTAGGGTTGGGGTTGTATTAGGGTTGGAGTTAGGCTTATGTTGGGGTTGGGATTTTTTCAGAAGTAAAGAAAAAAAAATGACGACGATATGGTGGCTAATGTTGAGAGCAAGTGCTCGCTACTTGAGATTGCATCGGGTGCTTGGGTATGCACCGAGTATAGTGGGTGCTCAAGTGACATGCTCGAGTCTCCGCCCCATATGTTTTGCAGCTGTTATACAGCCAAAAAAAATTGCCTGCCATGCACGAGCGATCCCCGCATGTTTTTTTTGGGTGTTTAATAACCATGAAACATGTGGGAGGGACTCGAGCATGTCACTTGAGCACCCGCGATACTTGGTGCATACCCGAGTACCCGATGCAAACTTAAGTAGCGAGCACTTGCGCTCAAGACTAATGACAACTTATTCAATATGATGACCTAATGTTATCAAATTCTATGTTGTACCTCTGTGTTCAAAATGTTCACTATACCCCTTGATAAAATGCTTGAGGGGTGTAGTTTCCAAAATGGAGTCACTTGGGGTGGGTTTCCACTGCTTAGACACATCAGGGACTCCCCAAACACAACATGGCGTCCACTAATTATTCAAGCAAATTTTACATTCAAAAAGTCAAATGGCGCGCCTTCCCTTCCAAACCCTGCCGTGCGCCCCAAACAGTGGTTTTTCCCCACATATTGGGTATCGGCTTACTCAGGAGAAATTGCACAACAAATTGCATGGTGCATTTTCCGCTGTTACCCTATGAAAATGCAAAATTGGGGGCTGAAAATCATTTTTGTTGGAAAAATGTGAAAATTTTATTTTTCCGGCTCAATGTTATAAACTTCTGTGAAGCACCTGGGGGTTCATGGAAATTCAAAGTTTGAAAATTGTGAAATTTTCAAAATTTTTGACAAATTTCCGTTTTTTTTCACAAATAAACGCAAGTGATGTCAAAGAAATGTTACCAATATCAAGAAATACAATATGTCACGAAAAAGCAATCTCAAAATCAGCGGGATCCGTTGAAGCGTTCCAGAGTAATTACCTCAAAGTGACAGTGGTCAGAAATTGGCCTGGTCATTAATGTGCAAACCATCCTCGGGGGTAAAGGGGTTAAGGTCATGGAGTGGCCTAGCCAGTCTCCAGACCTTAATCCCATAGAAAACTTATGGAGGGAGTTGAAGCTCCGAGTTGCCAAGCGACAGCCATAAAATCTTAATGATTTAGAGATGATCTGCAAAGAGGAGTGGACCAAAATTCTTCCTGACATGTGAGCAAATCTCATCATCAACTACAAAAGACATCTGACTGCTGTGCTGCCAACAAGGGTTTTTCCATCAAGTATTAAGTGTTGTTTGCCAGAGGAATCAAATACTTATTTCTCACTGTAAAATGCAAATAAATTTATCTAATTCATACAATGTGATTTTCTTGATTTTTATTTTGATATTCTATCTCACAATGTTAAAATTAACCCTTAAAATTATAGACTGTTCATGTCTTTGTCAGTGGGCAAACTTACAAAAACAGCAAGGGTTCAAATAATTATTTCCTTCACTGTATATCTGCCTCAACCTTAAAAATACTATGGAACTATCACTGTTAATAGAAAAGGATACATACTTCAATGATGCTCCAGGAATTGGATGGCGATTCTTCTTCCATGAGGAGAAGCAATGTATTCTGTGAAGAGAAAAAGCTGCAAATACATATTGGAATAAACCCATTCTAATTCAAGAGTCATTTGCTATATAAGCAGTGAGTAGAGATGAGCGAAACTCTTAAAATTTGAATCTGCCAGTTTTTCTGAATTTTTCTAAAAAGTTTGATTTGCATCAAATTGCAAGTACTTCAATTGTCCCGAAAAGATTTGTATAATGCTCTGAGGTCTTCTAGGCTTGTATCCAACTGATTTCAAGCTCTTTAATATAAACACAGCATTAGTTATGTCAAAATACATCAACATATATAGCTATGAGACAGTAAGTGTTCTTCACTGCTGTGATGTCACACAGTATCTGTAATATTTACAGTGTTTTATGGCCTTCTCTCCTTATCTACTGTATATTGTAAAATGTGATGTCCTTTCACTATCCAGATTCTCCACAAAATGGCAGCTGCATTCCCTGCCTCTGCTTTTATACAGGCTATGATAGTCCCTCCTTATATCACATGATGTGATAGCTGTAAGAAATTATAGGGAAGCTTGTCCGATTGTGCCCGGGTCATGAGAGCCTTCTCTGGCTGATGTAATCTTCTGCAATGTGTAAAATGGCTGCAGCCATTTTAGGTGGTTTGCAAAAATTTAATCACATGTTGTACAAATTAGTTGGGTTCAATGAATTCCTAAAAATTCTACACAAATTTGATTTCCTGATCTCTAGCATTGAGTAATTATTGCTGCATAAGACCTATCCATAAATATGTCACCCTATCTGTATTATTCCTA
Organism: Phyllobates terribilis; assembly: GCF_046119375.1. Taxonomy (NCBI): domain Eukaryota; kingdom Metazoa; phylum Chordata; class Amphibia; order Anura; family Dendrobatidae; genus Phyllobates; species Phyllobates terribilis. Next base: position 487,574,130 of record NW_027362771.1, read on the forward strand.
TGCAATGTCTACAATTATGTTTAGATTTTATTTAGTACTTGCAATAGATTGACTGGTTGTACAGCTCAGTCCAATGTTGACCAAGAATCCAGCCATATAAAAGTAATATATTAATAATTTCTATCATTGTAATTGGGCTAAATCAATGTGAAATCTCCAATCCAATTCTATAGTTTGTACACAGGGCCGTCACATATAGTGACTAGTGGTTCATCCCTTTTTAGGAGTACAGACAAATTGTGGATTTTCAATAATGAATTCTACCAATTTATTTAGTTAAACCATTTTTTTTTACATTTTAAAACTTTACTTTTGCTTACTATCATCTCTCAGGAATACATAATAAGAATAATAGGCAATACAGTATATGAAATGGTATTTAATAAAATTAGTAAACTAACCCCAAAGATCTGGAGAAGTTCTGTCTTCTGATGTTTCTGGGATATTTCTTGGGAGATAAAGTTGAGTAAAGTATCCAGAACTTGAGCTTGAATCCCATAGATGTTTGCTAAAGAAAGGATTTGCATATCCTCAAAAAGAAGAAGGAGGATTATGGTGGTATCCACTGCCTGGGTGTACAATGTGGTGATACTAGGAGTAGACAGATTAAGACCAGCATTCTGTAAGTAGCAGATACTGATGGGGAGGAAACTGACCAGCGTGAGACTATTCCCTGGACATACACTGCTGAGGTCAACGCTGCAATTCCACTGTAGCTGTTCCTTATAGGTTTCACTTAGACACATGTCCGTCTCGTTGAGTACACTGGTGATAGAACAAAAGTGGATTACCCATATGGTCCTGGAATCAGTGGAAAACTTGGAGAGTAAAATTGAATTTATACAAACATGAGTAGTGAAGTTTTGTTTTTCTAGTGCAAAACACATTAGAGTCTCATCAAGATCAATGGGTCCAATTTCCCAGTTGGAATAATTGCAATTATGGTCTTGATGCCACCATCGTTGAATGGTATCGTTGCAAATTGCCTCCTGCTGGCTGTCACAGATAATGTACATATACATCTCATGATCGTAAGCGCTGCAAAATGCTACTATTGTGCCAAGAACAGAGGATAATACCCCCCACTCCTTGTACCTACACACGGCTTTTACTAAATTCTCAAACTGGTTGGGATTTTGGGTTCCACATACAGGTCTTAGCCACGAATTTTCAGAATACAGCAACAATTGAGCATAAAGGGTTGGATCTGAGCACACACCTGTCATAAAGTTCAACTGATCTGATGCCCAACATGCTTTCACTATAATCGGATGAACATAGGCTCCATGCCAGCTGTAATAAGAACATAATTCATTACCCCATGAGCAACTGCCATTTTTTGGTTGGAGTGTTGTGACGTTACAGAAGGTGTTCAGAAACATGTCCTGATCAAACTCAACACAAAACTTTATTAAAGAAATGTCCAGATTGCTTGGGCTTGAATACTGGTTGTGACATTGGATGACTGAATAGTTTAGAAGCCCTGTTGCCATTGTAGGGAGAAGAGGAGTACAAACGAACTGTAACCAGAAGTTTTGCGGCTGCATTTTGATTTGAGTATAAAAAGTTAAATTAGAACAAAGGTAATTAATGAAGTTTTCTTGATTGTACAACCAGCAGAATTCCACCATTAACGGGGTGAAGGTCATGGTTTGTGAATAGTCACATACATCCCATATTAGCATTTGTGTTAACACATTAGATGAAGATAACATTGAACAGAAATTTAGAGCCCATGAAAGGGCTGGACCTTCACTGATGGCGCTCAGGGTCCGGGAATTATTGCACACGTTCATCATGAAATTCATTGTATCATTTTTGCTGCATGAATACACAGTAGAGAAGTCTACTCGTCCTATCTCTCCTTCTGTACCGGGGAGCCACTCCTCATAATTGCACACATTTGATGTATTAGGTGGAAGGACGGAGCCAAAACAGAATAATTTTACCCAGGTCAGGTTTCTGTTTTGACTTAAAAATGTAATAATAGTGCTATTACTGCATATATACCGTATGAAGGCCTGAGTATCCCAGTGGGAACAATATTTCACTAAGGAACTCTGTAGAGTTGTTAAATCCCATGTTAAATACTGACATGTCTTATTAGGGTCACAGATTTGACTTTCTTGAATATTGCCTTGTTGTAATAACTCATCATACAGTTGAAAATTACTGCATAAAAAATCTGAGAGGGTTACATTGTCAAATTTCCAACAATATGATACTAAAAATGGTGGAGGAGCCAACGTCGCCCAGGAGGAATAATCACATAGATTCCACAAAATAAACTTTTGCACAATTGCTGATGTATCCCAAAAGAGAGCCAGAACTGCAACTAGATTCTGATTATTGCAAACTGAAAGGATTGAGTCTTCGAGTTCTGCCCGGACACAGTCTGGACAGGACTGTAAATGGAAGCTTAGAAGAGAATCTGTGCAGTTTGTGATAGTACCATTAATCTGTGCTTTGCAAAATATCGATACCCAACTCGTTTCGGAGTTATTTTTCAGCAATGTTACAAGAAAGAAATTCCCACAGATATATTTCTGAAAGTTGTGCGAATCTTGTACTGCACAGTAACCCAACATTGATGAGTTCAGCTCCGTCAGATTCCATATGTTGTAACTACAGACTGTCTTGTTGGTGCTATTTCCGGGACAGAAGACATTTGAGGCGCTATTAAGTTCAATGCTCTGGAGAACATTATTATTGTTGTTACAAAGGTACAAATTTAGTTGTTCTTGATCAATTATCCAGCATAAGTCCACAGTTGAAGACATGAGACTACTAGAGTTCCATGATGTGTAATTACATATGCGATTAATGCAAAATTGACGCACCCAACTATCGTTTGCGTCTTTGGACAGGATGAACAACAAGCTAAGATTATTACACACGTACAATACAAATTGGTCCTCCTCTACTTGGCTGCAATAAGTAACTACAGAAGGATCCACAAGTAATTGCAGCTGGGTCCCATTATCAGTCTTGTCCCACAATGTATAATTACACTCATTTGCTGTAGCTGGCATAACATTTTGACACAATATAGCAATCCATGAGTTGGATTCATCAATGAGCAACTTTTGGAGAAGCTCAAAAGATTTACAGACATAGTTTGTGAAACCATATTCATCTGTTTCTACACAGAAGGCCACGGTAGAAGGGTTTATTATCTGTAGGTGCCATTGTTCATAGCTGCAGAGTTCCTGTACCAGATTAGTACTGGCTATAACCGTTGGCCGTACAGTTGGGCAGATTGGGTCGAGCCATTGATTGTCCACATTTTCTTTCAGTTGAGCCAATACATTTGGATTTGTGCAGAGGAATGATGTAAACTGTTCCTGATCATGTAGCCAGCAGAATACAACCGAAAAAGCAGAGATAACTTGCCCTTCCCAGGAAACATAGTGACATATAGTCTCAAGACTAGCACTGTATGCACAATAGCCGAGCAACCAGTTATTAGCGGACGTGGCGGCAAGTTGATTTAGGAGCTTCTGATCTCCACAGACGGAGCGAATGAACTCATCTCGGTCACTTTCACTACATGTAGACACATCCGAAGGTGACACTGAGCTTGAATTGTACCATGTTGAATATGCACAATTGGCAGTGACAGACCCCACAGCTCTAACCATCCTGGTATTACATCGGTTACTAAGAAGATCTGACAGTGATGTGAAGAAACTCGTACAAAACTGAGTGTCCATTTGAGATGACTGAGGAAAAGTTGGCAAAACCGAACACAGTGATTGCAGGCTCTGGTTGACAGAATGGTTCGCAGAGTTACATATATTCTTCAATGTAGGGAGCAAGCGATCAGAGCAAATTTTCAAGAATGTTGGTAAGTCAGATTTCATGGATAGATTAAGAAATGGCGAATGAATGGAGGGTGTTGTGACCAGAGGCAAATTAAGAAAACCCCAGCTCAAGTTCTGAGACATACCCCTATAATGAAACAGAAAAAAAGGTCTTAAAAGTGATAATGACAAAAAAACAGAAGTAAAGTCTTTGATGGCATTGATGAAATAAGATAAAGCGAGCAGTTCACAATAACTACTCACAGGCTTGGACTGGCCCACTGGGAGCTGGTGAATTCCCCGGTAGGCCTCCAAACCAGCAAGTAGCCTTTCTAGTTTATAAGCTCTCCCGTTCTGTACAAATCAGCTTTTGCCTCTTCCCCTGCTTTGTGAGTACAAGGGAAAGAAGATGGCTGGGGCAAGAGTGCGCAGAGTGGGTTGACAGCAGCAGCATCAGCAGCCAATGCTAAGAACAGACCTATAGGAGGGTAGGGCAGGGAAAACAGGTCTAACAAAACTACAGGAAGATGGAGGTTACACAGCTTCCATCCTCTGCTCCTGGCCACACTGGAGACAAGACGAGAGAAAGCACAGACACCAATAGTCCACGCAGGGCTTCTGCAACTAGTGAACTAGTGAAGAAACTATAAGATAATTGCATGTCAGAGCCGTATGTGACTGTATACAGACTGTGCTGCTAGTACTACATGTACAGTACAGACCAAAAGTTTGGACACACCTCATTTAAAGATTTTTCTGTATTTTTATGACTATGAAAATTGTACATTCACACTGAAGCCATCAAAACTATGAATTAACACATGTGGAATTATATACTTAACAAAAAAGTGTGAAACAACTGAAAATATGTCTTATATTCTAGGTTCTTCAAAGTAGCCACCTTTTGCTTTGATGACTGCTTTGCACACTCTTGGCATTCTCTTGATGAGCTTCAAGAGGTAGTCACCGAAATGGTCTTCCAACAATCTTGAAGGAGTTCCCAGAGATGCTTAGCACTTGTTGGCCCTTTTGCCTTCACTCTGCGGTCCAGCTCACCCCAAACCTTCTCGATTGGGTTCAGGTCTGGTGACTGTGGAGGCCAGGTCATCTGGCGTAGCACCCCATCACTCTCCTTCTTGGTCAAATAGCCCTTACACAGCCTGGAGGTGTGTTTGGGTCATTGTCCTGTTGAAAAAGTAAATGATGGTCCAACTAAACGCAAACCGGACGGAATAGCATGCCGCTGCAAGATGCTGTGGTAGCCATGCTGGTTCAGTATGCCTTCAATTTTGAATAAATCCCCAACAGTGTCACCAGCAAAGCAAACCCACACCATCACACCTCCTTCTCCATGCTTCTCGGTGGGAACCAGTCATGTAGAGTCCATCCGTTCACCTTTTCTACGTCGCACAAAGACACAGTGGTTGGAACCAAAGATCTCAAATTTGGACTCATCAGACCAAAGCACAGATTTCCACTGGTCTAATGTCCATTCCTTGTGTTCTTTAGCCCAAACAAGTCTCTTCTGCTTGTTGCCTGTCCTTAGCAGTAGTTTCCTAGCAGCTATTTTACCATGAAGGCCTGCTGCACAAAGTCTCCTCTTAACAGTTGTTGAAGAGATGTGTCTGCTGCTAGAACTCAGTGTGGCATTGACCTGGTCTCTAATCTGAGCTGTTGTTAACGTGCGATTTCTGAGGCTGGTGACTCGGATAAACTTATCCTTAGAAGCAGAGGTGACTCTTGGTCTTCCTTTCCTGGGGCGGTCCTCATGTGAGCCAGTTTCTTTGTAGCGCTTGATGGTTTTTGCAACTGCACTTGGGGACACTTTCAAAATTTTCCCAGTTTTTCGCACTGACTGACCTTCATTTCTTAAAGCAATGATGGCCACTCGTTTTTCTTTACTTAACTGCTTTTTTCTTGCCATAATACAAATTCTAACAGTCTATTCAGTAGGACTATCAGCTGTGTATCCACCAGACTTCTGCACAACACAACTGATGGTCCCAACCCCATTTATAAGGCAAGAAATCCCACTTATTAAACCTGACAGGGCACACCTGTGAAGTGAAAACCATTTCCGGTGACTACCTCTTGAAGCTCATCAAGAGAATGCCAAGAGTGTGCAAAGAAGTCATCAAAGCAAAAGGTGGCTACTTTGAGGAACCTAGAATATAAGACATATTTTCAGTTGTTTCACACTTTTTTGTTAAGTATATAATTCCACATGTGTTAATTCATAGTTTTGATGCCTTCAGTGTGAATGTACAATTTTCAACGTCATGAAAATACAGAAAAATCTTTAAATGAGAAGGTGTGTCCAAACTTTTGGTCTGTACTGTATGTATTTATGTACTTGTCTATATGTGTGCTTGTACCTGTATATACTGTATGTGTGTATGTACCTGTATATATGCATGTGTGTCTCTGAATATAGGTAAGAGTCCATATATAGGTGTGTATGTGCCTGAATATACACTATGTGTGTATGTGCATTTACATATGTGTATAGGTGACTGTATGAATGTGTGCATGTGCCTGTATATACTGTAGGTATGTACTGTATGTGCCTGTATAAATGTGTGTATTTGCCTGTACATGTGTGTTTTTGCCTATATTACATTACATATATGTAACAGTCACAATACCGGTGTTGCAGGGTCATAAGGCATCTCATAAAAATGAATGAATGTCAGGGTCTTTGTAGTTATTGCCTCGCACACTGAAGCCACTCAAAAAAAAAAGGCTACTGCCATTCAGAGTCGCTGTTTCGAGCCCCGTACCCTTTGAAAAAAATATGTCCAATCTATCAAACTAATTGTCACAGAAATACAATTTAATATGTTTTTATCAGCCCCCTTTATTGGACTAAAAAATGTGAAAAATAGACATGTATTTCCTATTTTTTTTTTACATTTCGCTCAATATCAGCAAAAAAAAGGAATATAAAAATGTTATAAAAAATTAATCCATGTTTGCTGCAAAAAAAAAGAGGCAAAAATGATTTGAATATCAGAATGAGAACATTTTTTATAGGCGTTAAAAGGCCGTGTACTACTGTATGACAAAACTTGGAGACTGTATGACAAAACTTGGAGACTGTATGACAAAACTTGAAGACTGGCACGCAGTCTTTAATGAATCAGGACCATAATGCTTATGCTCACTGAAAAGTTTATCAAGCCCAGCTTTTTTCCAGTTACGCCCCCTCAGGTGTCCTGTCTCCTAAAAGAAGGAGAATGTTTTGCAGCTTTTACAGTGCAAAAAGTAACACGTAAACAAGACATATTTAGTACCTAAAAGAGCAAAAAACAAAGTAAATGTAACTATGTGAATGCTGCTTCCTGAAGGCCTAAGATTAACTCACAATATTTGCATGGAAATGTATGGAGAGCCCCCAAAGTCACTTCCACTGATGGGCCCCAGGCACCCCAGGCTGACATGGGTTACTTACCATACCAACAGATGCTTTAGATCTCCTGAAATAAAGAAAACAAGATGTTTCAGTTGAGTTTTTGATTTTTACCATTTAGATGATACAGTAATTGCGACTTTTACAGACTTAAAGTGAACCTGACAGCGGATACGTGGTGCACAATCTGTGGGCAGCATGTATCAGGCACTGGCTGTATGATCTCAGCTAGGTATGTTTGGCTCTGAAACACTGCGGAGTTTCATAGAAAAACATAAAAACCCCTTCACCCCAAGGCCATTTTCCATATTTTCATTTTTTTTCCTATCCTTCTTCGAAGAGCCATACTTTTTTGTATTTCCGTTAATATGTCCCTATAAGGGCTTGTTTTTGCGGCACGAGTTGAACTTTTGAATGACACCATTGATTTTACCATATAGTGTACAGGAAAACGCGAAACAAATTCCAAGTGCGGTGAAATTGCAAATAAAAGTACAATTCCACAATTGTTTTTTTTTTTTTTTTTATTTACCATGTTCACTATATGGTAAAACTGACCTGGCAATATGATTCTGCAGGTCAGTACGAGTATGCAGATACCAAACATAGTTTATTTTTAAGTGGTGAAAAAAAAATTCCAAAATTGGTACGTTTTTGCGTTTGTTGTCATTTTTCAAAACCCGTACCGTTTCCATTTTTTGGGATCTTGTGCTGGGTGGGTGATGGCTTATTTTTTTTCCCTGAGCTGATGTTTTTATTGATACCTTTTTGGGGTAGATACAATGTTTTTATCGCCTCTTATTGCATATTATTGCAATGTTACGGCGGCCAAAAAAACAAATATCTGAAGGTTTTATTTTTTTTCTCGTTACGCTGTTTAACGATCAAATTAATTTATTTTATATTTTCATAGATCGGACATTTCTGAACGCAGCAATACCAAATATATGTGTATTTTTTTATCATTGTTTTATTTTCAGACTTGAACTTTTGTGTTTTTTTTTTTTTTTTTTTTTCATATTTTTAAAAACCTCTCTTTTCACTTTTTATTTTATTTAATGGTCATCTTAGAACTATTAGATAAAGTAAAGAAGAGCTTCGGCACTGCTATATATAGCAGAAATCACAATCTCCTATGAACACCGGCCACAAGGCAGCGTTCACAGGAGTATCGTAATGTCAGGGTATGGTGGTCTTCTGCAGACAACCCATTGGCGCCCCGCGACCACGTGACAGGGGCGCCAATGAGCGGCTGGAATAACGCGCTTCCGATCGGCACAAGTTAAATCCCGCTGTTAGAAATTGACAGCGGGATTTAACTGGCTAACAACCTCGGGCAGACATCCAATCCACGGCTGTTAAAGGCACATGACAGCTGATTAAATCAGCTGTCATGTGCGGGGAAAGAACTCACACCAAAGTCATGGACACGACATACAACGTAAATATTTATGTTATTTATTTCACTTACTTAGTATATAGCGCCATTTATTTCACAGACATTATCGGCACTGTCCCCATTGGGGCTCACAATCTAGATTCCCTTTCAGCATGTCTTTGAAATATGGGAGGAAACTGGAGTACCCGGAGGGAATCCACACAAACAGAGGGAGAAAATACAAACTCCTTGCAGATGTTGTCCTTGGTGGGATTTGACCCCAGGACCCCAGCGCTGCAGGGCTGCAGTGCTAACCACCTTGCTGCCCCTAAATATACATCATATGTCATGAATGGGTTAAAAACAGATGAGGACCAACACCACACTGTGACTAGTCAGACAGCCGGGTCCCTGGAGGCTTTTCTCCAGATGCTGACCTAGAATAACAGATCTCTGCCTACGCGTGTGTATAAGCAGAGGCCGGTCAATCCAGGACATCAGGTGGGGAGAAACCGATAGATATAGTGTGGTTTCAGTCCTCTGAAGCTATTAAAGTATGTTTTTTTATGAAACATTGCAGTGTAACGAGCTTACAACAGAGTGCACTGTTAGTGCACGGTGTCAGAATACCTGGTATGCAGAGAGCAGCGCCGTCTCCGTAAATTATATAATTTGCAGGGGGAGACGCTGGTCTCTGCACGCCGAGTAGTCTTACAACACACACTAACAGTGCTCTGGTGCTGGCTTGTTACTGCTGATCTGAGCAAGTGAGAGAGCGCACTGTCATTGTGCACATCACACAGTGCATACTGCGCAGGGATTAGGCCAGCCTTTGAAACCATTGTCACTGATCACGCAGTGACCGAAGCCTCTGCCCCATAATGATGCTCCATTTGAGTATCCCAGCATGCACTGAGAGTTCTCAAATGAAGCGTCATCAAAAAGGAAGTTGTAAAAATAAAAGCAGTTTGATAGTGTAGTTATGGAACCAAGTATGTTAGAAAATATTTTAGATTATGGCACTAAATAATTAAGAGTATCATGAGTATCCCAGCATGATGACGCCTTTTTTGAGTATCCTAGCATTTGAATCTGCAAGGACAACTCAGCAATGTATGCATGGGATTTGGGGAATCTCATTCAGTTTGCTGACACTGGGAAATCCTTCATATTTTGTGGCAAATCTACGCAAAAAGGAAAGGCGTGACAAAGGCGCAACAAAACTGCAACGTGTGCACAGTCCCTTACTGGTATCCTTTCTTCTTTCTCCATATTTTTCACATACACACAAACAAAAAGAAAAGTTATTTTTCCTTTTTCTTAATGCTGATCTGTTTACAATAAATTCTTTGATTAGACTCCACCTTTTACTATTTAAACTCTCACCTCATACAGTTATATGAAAAAGTTTGGGCACCCCTATTAATCTTAAGCTTAATGTTTTATAAAAATTGGTGTTTTTGCAACAGCTATTTCAGTTTGATATATGTAATAACTGTTGGACACAGTAATGCTTCTGCCTTGAAATGAGGTTTATTGTACTAACAGAAAATGTGCTATCTGCATTCAAACAAAATTTGACAGGTGCATAAGTATTGGCACCCTTATCATTTTCTTGTTTTAAATACTCCTACCTACTTTTTACTGACTTACTAAAGCACTTTTTTGGGTTTTGTAACCTCATTGAGCTTTGAACTTCATAGCCAGGTGTATGCAATCATGAGAAAAGCTACTTAAAGTGGCCACTTGCAAGTTGTTCTCCTGTTTGAATCTCCTCTGAAGAGTGGCATCATGGGCTCCTCAAAACAACTGTCAAATGGTCTGAAAACAAAGATTATTCAACATAGTTGTTCAGGGGAAGGATACAAAAAGCTGTCTCAGAGATTTAACCTGTCAGTTTCCACTGTGAGGAACATAGTAAGGAAATGGAAGAACACAGGGACAGTTCTTGTTAAGGCCAGAAGTGGCAGGCCAAGAAAAACATCAGAAAGGCAGAGAAGAAGAATGGTGAGATCAGTCAAGGACAATCCTCAGACGACCTCCAGAGAGCTGCAGCATCAACTTGCTGCAGATGGTGTCACTGTGCATCGGTCAACTATACAACTCACTTTGCACAAGGAGAAGCTGTATGGGAGAGTGATGCGAAAGAAGCCATTTCTGCAAGCACGCCACAAACAAAGAGTCGGCTGAGGTATGCAAAAGCACATTTGGAGAAGCCAATTTCTTTTTGGAAGAAGGTCCTGTGGACTGATGAAACCAAGATTGAGTTGTTTGGTAATAAAAAAAGGCGTTATGCATGGCGTCAAAAAAACACAGCATTCCAAGAAAAACACTTGCTACCCACAGTAAAATTTGGTGGAGGTTCCATCAAGCTTTGGGGCTGTGTGGCCAATGCTGGCACCGGGAATCTTGTTAAATTTGAGGGACGCATGGATTCCACTCAGTATCAGCAGATTCTTGACAATAATGTTCAAGAATCAGTGATAAAGTTGAAGTTACGCAGGGGATGGATCTTTCTGCAAGACAATGATCCAAAACACCGCTCCAAATCTACTCAGGCATTCATGCAGAGGAACAATTACAATGTTCTGGAATGGCCATCCCAGTCCCCAAACCTGAATATCATTGAACATCTGTGGGATCATTTGAAGAGGGCTGTCCATACTCGGCGACCATCAAACTTAACTGAACTGGAATTGTTTTGTAAAGAGGAATGGTCAAAAATACCTTCATCCAGGATCCAGGAACTCATTAAAAGCTACAGGAAGCGACTAGAGGCGGTTATTTTTGCAAAAGGAGGATCTACTAAATATTAATGTCACTTTTCTGGTGAGGTGCCCATACTTCTGCACCTGTCAAATTTTGTTTGAATGCAGATTGCACATTTTCTGTTAGTACAATAAACCTCATTTCAAGGCAGAAACATTACTGTGTCCAACAGTTATTACATATATCAAACTGAAATAGCTGTTGCAAAAACACCAATTTTTATAAAACAATAAGCTTAAGATTAATAGGGGTGCCCAAACTTTTTCATATAACTGTATCTCTCTATAGCAGCTATGAATAAGGGTTGCTAACCCGAAATGCGTAAATTTATGGTTCCTTAATCTTTTTTATCTTTTTGTTTTTTTCTCACCATGTTTTTAATTTTCACACTAAAAGTTATGTTTTAACATGTTTTCATTGGTGCTGGAGCCCATTCCTTATAGACCTTCTCTCCCATTTTTGACCTGGATACCAGTCTGGTGTGTTCCTACACTCCCTGCATCACACCCTAACCAAACAAGGTCTAGCAGGGTTCCTATGCGAATTCAAGTGGTTTTCACGCTGAATTGTCCTCAATGGAAGGGAAGCTGATTACCATTTTTTCTCCTTCCCTTCTTTAAGGAGAACCAGTACTTCCCCTACATTGCAAAAAACTTATTCTCTTTGTTCCTTACCTTGGGTACTGCTCGTATTAACAAGCATTTCTAATGCCCCATAAAGCCATTCTGCGTGACCTCCACTTGTAATGAGCTGAGTTACAAATCCAAGGAGTTGTCTTATCCTTTTAAGAGCCACTGAGGTTGTCTGCCCACTCCCCATGCATCGAGGGTCTGTTCCCTGCAATAGTAAAACCAAGTCCTGAGCAGTACGAGGGGGCCAATTTGGGGACACAGAAGTAGCTGAAGCTCCTCCTGTGGCAGGTTCTGGATATCCAATGAGACCTTTGTAGAATATAATAATAATAATGCATATTATTATGCATATAGTATAATAAATAGAATTAATTATTACACATATAGTCAATAAATGAAAACAAATCAATTTTATATGGCAAAGTCAGCATTTGGAAAGGCACAACCCATGCTTATCAGTAGAGTATGTGCACATATCTAAAGGGGAGGGGCAGATCTAACAATACGGTCGCTGGAACGGTTTTGGTACTATGTAAAAAAAGATACAATAAACATCCCTACTCTGATATAGGGAATCGTTGCAAATAGGATACTTATCATTTTGGGTCTGTTTTATCAATTTAACACTTTTTAAAGGGAATCTGTCAGTAGGATCACCTTTCCTAAGCCGTCTATATGGGCATGTAGGTCATAGGGAGCTGAATAAAATAATGCATTGATATCTGCCATCTGATGTCTTGATCTAGAGAAATTCATGTTTTTCTTATATGTAAATAAGCTGTTAAGATCTATGGGCCAGATACTGATCTCCCTGAGAATCTGCCTCCAGAGATTATTTTTAATAAAAGGAGGCATTACCAGTGTGAAATATGTAACCAGGGCTGGCATTAGGGGGGACAAACTGAGCAATAGCCCAGGGCCCCCACTCCCCCAAAGGCCCCCAGAATCCACAGCAGAAATTAGATTGAAAATAATTCTGCATTATCAATCTAATTTCCAATGTTGAAACTGCTTAAAGACCTGTGGTGACATCATAGTCATGTAACCTTGATGTCACCACAGGTCCTGTACAGTTCTCAGGCTTAGAAAAACTACAGAAAAGGAGACTCTTAAGTATGGTATAGTGCATGTGTGTATAAATATATATATATATATATATATATATATATATATATATATATATATATATATATATATATATATATATATATATATATATATATATATATATGTGACTTGTGTATGTAGGTAATCTGTATGTAGGTGCTCTCTGTATGCATGCATCTGTATGTAGGTGTTTCAAGTATGCACATGTCTGTATGTATGTGCTCCGTGTATGCATACGTCTGTATGTATGTGCTCCGTGTATGCATGCTCCGTGTGTGCATGTATCTGTATGTAGGTGCTCCATGTATGCATTCATCTGTATGCAGGTGCTCCATGTATGCATGACAGATTGATCTATCAGTGATCGTTCTGTCCCCATTATTCTTCCTCGGCCAGTGAACGACCGCCAAACTACTTCAATATTGTCGATCACGCTCATTTAACGGCCTGAACTCAGCCCATGTAAATGTCATTGAAATGTTCTTTCTGGTGGTGCAATGTGTTGACATTTGGGGTCCCACTTTAAACTTTTACCCAGGTCCCCACTTTGTTTAAAACTGGCCCTGCATGTGACTCTGAGGGGTAACAGTTCTATAGGATAGGAGAATTGTGGCCTAGCAATGGGGGTGAAGAAGTAGCCATTGTACAAAATCTTTCTGCCAAGTAAGAAGCGATACAAATTATTAGAAATTGCTCCTGGTAGGTGGAGGGGCCTGGTACAGATTTTACGTCTGGACCCTGTATCTTTAAGTTACTGCTGCTCCTATGCATGCTATTTTTTGGAAAGATATGAATAGGGGGGTCTTTTAACTTAGAGCTATTTTCTTTACGCAGAACTTATAAATTGTCGATTTAAAAAGTAAACAAATGCTTCTATAAATATTTTTTTTTTTTAAATTTGCATTCACCTCTTATCTCATATTTACATGCCATCATATTTGATTATAGCAGCGAAACAACATGTTCTTCTTACCTGACAAAAGTCCCAAAAGAAGAAGGGAGCCCACTAGCTCCATTGACGTTTCAAAGATTTTCTTTATAAACAGAAAATAGCAAATTAGAAAATGTAAGGATATGAGGGCCATCTATTTGTACAGGATGTGAAAAAATGGCCTTGAAAAATAACAAAAAGATAGCTATTTTTAAGTGTATGATGGTGGTGTACCACTGCCATAGTGGCCGAAATCAGAGGCATTAGTGCATACTGTATAAATGCCCATGTATTTTCTTTCCTAGACTATTAAAGTAAATTATAAAGCTTTATGAAGCCATATGCAGTGGTACACAGCTATCAATTTACTCTGGAAGTATTCAAAAAGAAAAGTATATTCATATAAACATACATCCAAACAGACGCATAAATGCATATAATATATATAATTATTTATTTTAGTTACTATAATGTCTTTTTCCTATATAGTATCCCACTTTGCAAGAGTATGTTCAGAAGTTGAGGATATGCTGTTGGTTTCCTGTTGCATCATATACAAATTTTGATGGGGATTTGCTGTCCATACCCAGTGGAAAACTTGCATGTGTGAACGCACGTAAAGTGTTCAGTACAAAAAATATTCTTAACATTCTTAAAAAATATGTTTCATTGCATTTAAAAGGGTTTTTCTAAAGTCCATAAATGGGTAAAATTGCAAAGTGATTGTAAAAGTGACAAACTTTTCAATTTACCCCTTATTACAAGCGTCAGCGGACTATGCTTTACAGCCTACTCGCAGCACTTTGAGCTGCAATAATCCCTATATCCACACTGCCTCAGTCCCTCTGCGTAGCTCCCATGTTGCAGAGGACAGATGAGGCTGGGAGAGCACTCCGTTCAGACCAGTGGAGTGATCGTACCGCTAGCCCAAAATGTCAATCTACAGGAGTACACCACCCTCGGAACAGAAGAAAGATGGAGGCCGGGAGCAGTGTGCTCCTGATGATACAACTTGAAAACTTAAGAAAACCCTTTTCATAAATTACCTTAATTTTATAAAGCAGTCAACCAAATATATGCTTAGAATTAATTCACAATACATAAAAATCCCTATCAGGCGATGTGACCAGGCATAGTGATTTATTTTATACAATCATTAGTAATTACTATGTAACTTCTGACACTGAGTATGCAGAGACCACATATATTCCTGAATGCTGCGTACTCACCGTCTCGCAGAACAGTCAAAATGCATGCTCAGGTCCAAGATCCACTTGATGTTGTGCTTCTTTGTCATAGTATTTTGTCCAGGAGGTTCAGTAACAGAAATATCTTTGGTGTATCTGGAAACTATTTGTCGTAATGTGTCACCATCACAGGATCATAAATAATAAATCTGTTGGAGTGCCTAGGAGAGATGACACCAGAAGGAAGCAGCAATCCCCCAGCTCATATTGACCATGAGAAAGAACAGGACAGGTTACTGGATTACACAAAGGATTATTTCACTTCAGTAGGAAATTCTGTCTTGTGGAACTGAGTTACTGGTTTAGGTTAATATTAATAATGTTGAAATGTTAAAATGATTAGAAAAACAATGATAGTACCATTACTTGGAGGGCTGAGAAAAAGAAACATGGTCGTCTTAGATATTTGACGACAGATTTTACCCATTCCTACTACATACACTATGCAACATTGAAATTGCAACACAAAGAAGGAAAAATTATGGAATAATGGAAATCACAGGATACATAGACATGTTAATAGTAGGCAAATGAAAAATAAATGCAACATTTCCAAAACATCTCAATATCTACCCTCACCTACTGTATCCTCACCCATCCCTTGTAGATTGTGAGCCCTCACAGGCAGGGTCCTCTCTCCTCCTCTACCAGTCGGTGACATATATTGTTTAAGATTATTTTACTTGGTGTTTACTATGTATACCCCTTTTCACATGTAAAGCGTCATAGAATAAATGTTGCTATAATAATAAATAAATATTCAGTATTGAGTATAAGCGCTAGGAGGAATATTCTAGTCTGCTTAATGCACTTGAGCTTGCAAATCACCAAGATCTACTGCTGGTAGCTCCCTTTGCAATTAGTGGCCAATGATGTGCTTGATAGGAGACATATCCAGAGATGCTACAGGCCATGGTAGCACCTTTAGGCCACGCAGACTACTCACAGTATCACGAGCAACATGTAGCCCGGCGTTGTCGTATTGAAAAATGGCACTTTGGAGAAATGGCCGTACCACTGGTTCCATGACCAAATCAATCTAACATTTAGTTGTTAGTGTACTTGGAATGAAGACTAGAGGAGTCGTGCTACCATACATTATAACACCCCACACCATAATCCCAGGAGTAGGACGGTTGTGATGTTCCCTCAAGAAGACCTTTTTATGGTGTCACTCACATGGTGTCCAAATGGAGACTGGAGGCTGGAATAGAGCAATGGAAGCTACAATGAGGCCTTCATGAGGGAACATCACATATGTCCTACTCTCTCACTTCTGCACATGGAGCTCATACTAAATACTGAATAAATCGAGATGTTTTCAAAATTTCCATTTATTCAAAATTTGCATATTTCTATAATTCCATAACTTTTTCTTCTTGGTGTTGCAGTTTCGATGTTGAGGAGTGTCTGTTTTTAGAGAATCCATACGCTTTCAATGGGCAGAGGGAAAAAGTCACTGCTCAACAGGGAATATAAGCAGTCGCTTATCTCACCTGAATTTCATCTACCCTCATCTGTTGAGAGAGAGTTGGCAAATCCCACCTGTGATTTAGCACTTTTATCTAATTTAGCAAATGTGTCAAAACTTATACATATACAGTAGATGTATATATAGATATATTTATATACATATACAGTATAGATACACATATACTTTATACATATATATATATACAGTGCCTACAAGTAGTATTCAACCCCCTGCAGATTTAGCTGGTTTGATAAGATGGAAATAAGTTAGAGCCTTCAAACTGCAAACGAGAGTAGGATTTATGAACAGAAGCATAAATCTTACAAACCAAAAAGTTATGTTGCTCAGTTGAATTTTATTAAATTTTAAACATAAAAGTGTGGGTCAATTATTATACAACCCCTATGTTTAATATTTTGTGGAATAACCCTTGTTTGCAATTACAGCTAATAATCGTCTTTTATTTGACCTGATCAGGCCGGCACAGGTCTGTGGAGTTATCTTGGCCCACTCCTCCATGCAGATCTTCTCCAAGTTATCTAGGTTCTTTGGGTGTCTCATGTGGACTTTATTCTTGAGCTCCTTCCACAAGTTTTCAATTGGGTTAAGGTCAGGAGACTGACTAGGCCACTCCAACACCTTGACTTTTTCCCTATTGAACCAGGCCTTGGTTTTCTTGGCTGTGTGCTTTGGGTCGTTGTCTTGTTGGAAGATGAAATTACGACCCATCTTAAGATCCTTGATGGAGGAGAGGAGGTTCTTGGCCAAAATCTCCAGGTAGGCCGTGCTATCCATCTTCCCATGGATGCGGACCAGATGGCCAGGCCCCTTGGCTGAGAAACAGCCCCACAGCATGATGCTGCCACCACCATGCTTGACTGTAGGGATGGTATTCTTGGGGTTGTATGCAGTGCCATCCAGTCTCCAAACGTCACGTGTGTGGTTGGCACCAAAGATCTCGATCTTGGTCTCATCAGACCATAGAACCTTGAACCAGTCTGTCTCAGAGTCCTCCAAGTGATCATGAGCAAACTGTAGACGAGCCTTGACATGACGCTTTGAAAGTAAAGGTAACTTACGGGCTCGTCTGGAACGGAGACCATTGCGGTGGAGTACGTTACTTATGGTATTGACTGAAACCAATGTCCCCACTGCCATGAGATCTTCCTGGAGCTCCTTCCTTGTTGTCCTTGGGTTAGCCTTGACTCTTCGGACAAGCCTGGCCTCGGCACAGGAGGACACTTTCAAAGGCTGTCCAGGCCGTGGAAGGCTAACAGTAGTTCCATAAGCCTTCCACTTACGGATGATGCTCCCAACAGTGGAGACAGGTAGGCCCAACTCCTTGGAAAGGGTTTTGTACCCCTTGCCAGCCTTGTGACCCTCCACGATCTTGTCTCTGATGGCCTTGGAATGCTCCTTTGTCTTTCCCATGTTGACCATGTCTGAGTGCTGTTCACAAGTTTGGGGAGGGTCTTAAATAGTCAGAAAAGGCTGGCAAAAGAGATCTTTAATCCACACATGTGAAGCTCATTATTCTTGGTGCCTGAACTACTTCTTAATACTTTAGGGGGACCAAACAGAATTCTTGTGGTTTGAGGGGTTGAATAATAAATGACACTCTGAATTAACTTTTAACGTTTTAAAAAAAAAAAAAAAAACAATATTTGCGGCAGTGCATTTCCCACTTCCAGGCTGACTACAGTACAAATGTCACAATGCCAAGTTAATTCCACATGTGTCAACCAGCTAAATCTGCAGGGGGTTGAATACTACTTGTAAGCACTGTATATATATATATATATATATATATATATACACACACAGTGGAGGAAGTAAGTATTTGATCCCTTGCTGTTTTTGTATGTTTGCCAACTGACAAAGACATGAACAGGCTATAATTTTAAGGGTAGGTTAATTTTAACATTGAGAGATAGAATATCCCCCCAAAAAATCAACAAAATCACGTTTTATATATTAGATACATTTTTTGCATTTTTCAGTGAGAAATAAGTATTTGATTCCTCTGGCAAGCAACACTTAATACTTGGTGGCAAAACCCTTGTTGGCAAGCACAGCAGCCAGACTTTTTATGCAGTTGATGATGAGGTTTGCGCACATGTCAGGAGGAATTTTGGTCCACTCCTCTTTGCAGATCATCTCTAAATCATTAAGATTTTGAGGCTGTCGCTTGGAAACTCGGAGCTTCAACTCCCTCCATAAGTTTTCTATGGGATTAAGGTCTGGAGACTGGCTAGGCCACTCCATGACCTTACTGTGCTTCTCTTTGAGCCACTCCTTTGTTGCCTTGGCTGTATGTTTTGGGTCATTGTGTGAAATGCAGAAGTAGTGCTGCTGCAGAGTGTGACATGCAGAAGTAGTGCTGTTGCTTTAAAAGCATTCAGCAACTATTAGCAGTAACACAAACACATGAGACAGGAAGTGTTGTGCTCCAGAAGCATCCAGCTACTAGAGGGGTTAACACAGTCACAGGAGAAGGGGACTGTTTTAGCAGAGCCCTAGGGGGATTGTGGGGAAGTTGTTTACTGTCTGACTGGAGCCGAAGAGAAAGGTGGTGTGTGTTCTGCATCTGACAGAAGTGCCCCTGCAAGTGAAAAGGATTCAAGTCAGGAATGAAGCTAAGCACAGGTCAGGTAGAGTTCCTGAACTAGCAGTGCAGAGTATTGTCAAGCAGAAAGATAAGGACTGTAAGAAATGGTGTCACAGGGATCATCTCCCTCAACAAACCCTCCCCCTTCCTCCATCTCACTGTACTGTAAAGAATGCTGTGTTCATTAATGTGCCTTTGCATTAGAACTGTGCTGTCCTGTACTACTGGGAAGACTGTGAACAGCTTTGCTGCTAAGGAAACTGTACTGCTTGTTACTGGAGCCTTTTGCTCAGAACACTTAACTTGCACTGGCTGTGCAGCTTCTTATTAAATGCTACTGTTCTACCGCTTATGAGGACTCTTGTCAAGTGTGTCTGGTCAGCAAGTGAAACAACCTACCTGTCTGTGCCTGAGGGTCAATACCCCTGTGTGCCTGAGAGAAGCTGCAGCACATGGTCTATGGTCGCCCTGAGTAACAGTTCCCCCCAGGATTCCAAAGAATTCATGTAACGTGTCTCGCCCCTATCTGAACCTCGCGGCGTGCGTGTAACATTGGTGGCTGGTACGGGGAGTCCTGACTGGGAATTAGCGTGTAGAGGGAGAAGAGGAAAAGTGTCTGGATAAACACAGCAGCACAGCACCTCAACTCAATTCTGCTACACCAGTTAAAGGGGACCAGCCCTAAAGAAAACTCACTAGCAGCAATGGATGTGGAAATACAAATGAACAGAATTAGTGAGCTGCTTCTTTAGTTAACCTGTGAAGAATTGAGAACAGTAGCAGAACATATAAAGATGTCAGAAGAACAGATTTCTAAAGCACACAACCGCAGGCAACTGTTAGCTGCCATTAATGCAAAAATGGATGAGCTGGGGGAGAAAGAAGCTGAAGACGTCATGGGGACATTCCTCCAGGAACTAACACAGTTTCTAACTAGGTTGAAGTTGGAGGATGGAGAGGGGGAACTAATTACCAAAAGCGGGAATCTCCGTCCAGAAACTGAACTACAGGAATTGAAAGAACAATTCAAAGCCCTAACAACAGCCCTGCAGGAATCGACCAAAACCTCTGAATGGGTGACAGACTCAGACAGGACCCTTAACCTGCTTGGGTTAGATAAATCAGGGAGACAGTCCTCTCTAACACCACAAATCACCATAAGGAAAGAATTCAAGATCCTGGGACAGATTGGAGAGTGAGAACAGAAAGAGAGACTGTCTTATATGAACTTGTTGCACCAGATCGATGCAGGTTTACAGAAAGGCTACCAGACAGTTGAGATAATTGAGGGGGTGGTGAAAGCGATCAGCCCAGGACTGAACCTACATAGTATGATAGAAATGAAGAGTCAACTGACCTTGCAACAGCTGAAGATGATTTTAAAAGGGCACTTTAAAGAAAAGAGTACTTCAGAATTGTTCCACCGACTCATTAACCTCTCACAGAAAAATAAGGAATCACCCCAAAGTTTCTTTTTCAGAGCAATTGAACTGAAGGATAGACTGTTGTTTGCATCCAGAGATGTAGAAGCGTAAGAGAAGTTTGATGCTGGACTAGTCCAGAAGAAGTTCTTGAGATTATTGGGAACGGGGTTAATCAGCAAAGACATCAAGTTGCAGCTGAAACAGTACCTAGAAGATCCTGGAATTCTGGATGAAGTCCTTATTGAAAAAATGAATGAGGCAGCTAGTTTGGAGTCACAGAGCGAACAGAAGTTAAAGAAAGGCTCTGCTCCTAAAATCACCAAAATGAGTCAGCTGAAGTTGGAGACCCCCAGTGGCCAGTCCGAAGATCATCATGGAGACCCTCCAGTGCCGCCTCTAAGAGCGAACCTTAAGTCACCAACAAAAGAGAGAACCGCCAGCACTGACTTGGAGGAAGTAATAGGAGAACTGCGAGCCGAGTGGATTGAGGTGAAAAAGTTGATTTGTTCCAAGCCAGAACTTGTATCCCTCAGACCCAGGAGTGGGTTCCAAAACAGAAGATACCTGGCTTGTAAAGCATTCCATTCATCAAATCAGAGAACGGTGTGTGTCCACTGTCTAAGATGTGGTGAGGAAGGACATTTTGCCAAGGAATGCCAATGGTCACGGTCGTTTGGGTTAAAAGACAGGAGGTTACCAAAGCGGGGAAACTGGTAACCGCGACATGGAGGAGGCCCCAGAAGCAAATCCAATTCTCAAAAAACCCCAGAACGGCGCATGAGGTAAAACAGCTGGGTCAGTACTATCCCCAAGTGTGTTCCCGTTTACAACAGCTGCAAGAGAGACAGGGGCATCAGTTACTTAATGTCCAGTGCGGAGGTCAAACGATGTACTCTTGGGAGGAGGATTCCTCGGTCAGTAAAGATAGCCTCAT
Organism: Phyllobates terribilis; assembly: GCF_046119375.1. Lineage (NCBI taxonomy): Eukaryota > Metazoa > Chordata > Amphibia > Anura > Dendrobatidae > Phyllobates > Phyllobates terribilis. The sequence continues at coordinate 487,595,846 of NW_027362771.1, forward strand.
CAGCCTAATCGGTGAAAGGTGCTTTATACAGTGCCAACTAGATGGATTCCTGGTAAATGCACTGTGGGACACAGGAGCCCAAGCGAGCCTTTTGAATGAAGAATGGAGAAGGCACTACCTGCCACACACCTGCCTTCGGTCACTAAAAGAACTCTTAGGACCAGTGGAACTCCACAGCAAAGCTGTCAACCAGACCGAAATCGCTTTCATAGGCTGGGTGGAAGTGACTTTCCAACTCAGGGCCACGAAGAACAGCAACACCATTGAGATTTTGGTACCTTTTCTCTTGACCAGTGATCAGAACGTGGCAGAGGATCCTATCCTGGGTTATAATGTAATCAGTGAGGTCATCACGAAACACAAGTCAGGAACACTGGTGGTGGATGCAATTGCCACATCACTTGCCACACCCAACGCCGTGGCGGAAAATGTGATTCATACTGTAAAGCAGAGGTCCCCAACCGCCGGTCCGCGGACCAGGACCGGGCCGTTGGGGTTTTTCAGCCGGTCCGCGGCGCCGCTGACAGCTAGCTCCGCGGCCCTGCGCCTGGTCAGAGCTCGCTCTGTGTGGATTTATAATGTTTTCTGCCATAGCCGTGACAGCTCGCAGCTCCTGGCAGAGAACATTATGCAGGACGGGGTGGGGCGTCGGGCGGGTCTTAGTGACGCGGCCCTCCACAGCACAGCATGGTGTGTTCCTGACGGGGTGGGGCGGCAGGCTCTCCTCACTGACACGCCCCCGGCAGAACATGTTATGTGGGGCGTGCTGGGGCAGCAGACTGGCTTCAGTGACGCGGCTCCCGGTACCGGTGTTCAGTGTGTAGCGCTGCTAAGCAGCAGCGCTGTATACACTGACGCTCAATGTACAATGCTGCTACTTAGCAGCGCTGTACACCGAGGTCCCGCCAGCATCCTCCCCATACAGCTCCACCCCTCCATAACCCCACCCCCATATGACCAAAGCCCCGCCCCCACCCCCACCGGGCCATGGAAAACTGGTCTTCCTTATAGCCGGTCCCTGGTGCAAAAAAGGTTGGGGACCTCTGCTGTAAAGGACCTAAAAGAAGTCAAGATAGGCTGGCTCCCAGCCATCATCCCTGCAAACCAATTGGTGGGGGTGAGGTGTGGAGTCCAGGTACAACCGAGAAGAAAAGTCCAGAAAAGACTGTTCGTGCCAAAAGACTCCTCAGAACTTCCAGAAGGCCTAGTTCAAGGTGAGACTGTGCTTACGATTCCTACTGGTGGGTTTGTTCGACTGACAATACCGGTGATGAATACTACGAAACATGAAATTAGACTGCATCCTAAGACTGTGTTAGGTCTCATTGAAACCGTTAAAACAGTATATCAAGCCAGTGTGAGACCCGCCCAGGGGTCTACAGTGAATTCAGTCTCCCCACCAAGGAACAGGAGTTGCCCAGGGGAAGAAATTGTATGACCCACCTCGGAGTCCTGGGATCCCCCAGTACCTCTGGAACACTTGTGTGCTGAAGATCGAGCAGTAGCAAAACAGATGCTGAGAGAAGAGTGTCATGCATTCTCCAAAGATGACTCCGATATAGGCTGCATCCCATCGTTGCAGTTGAAAATCAATTTGAAAGACATGACCCCAGTAACCAGAAGTTACATGTCTGTGCCGAAACCATTACACAGTGAAGTGAAAGAGTATTTACAAGACCTAATCAACAGAGATTGGGTCCAAAAGTCGAAGTCATCTTATTCCTCTCCTATTGTTTGTGTTAGGAAGAAGGACAGTACCTTGAGACTCTGCTGTGATTACCGGGAACTAAACCGAAAGTCAGTACCTGATCGGCACCCAATACCAAATATCCAAGATATGCTGGATAGCCTATCAGGAAGTACCTGGTTCTCTGTCCTCAATCAGGTTAAGGCATGCCACCAAGGGTTTGTTGAAGAGTCCAGTAGACCCTTGACAGCATTCATCACACCGTGGGGATTATATGAGTGTATCCGCATACCGTTTGGGCTCAGTTGAGCTCCAGCAGAATTCCAGAGGAGCATGGAGACATGTTTAGAAGGATTGAGGGACGATATCTGCCAGCCGTACTTGGATGACAATGTGGTACACAGCAAAACCTTCCAGGAGCATGTTGAACACGTGAGGACTGTATTACAATGGTTATCAACAACACGGAGTTAAGTTGACCCCAAAGAAGTGTGAACTATTCAAAAGGCAAGTCCGATTTCTAGGGAAAATTGTGTCCGGAGAAGGATATACCATGGACCCAGGAGAAATCGCTCCGGTGCTGGCCATAAAAGACAAGCGGCCCTCTACGTCGGGGAGTTGAAGCAGATATTAGGATTCCTCACCTACTATCGTACTTACATTCGTAACTTCTCCAGGATTGCCGCCCCACTATACCTCCTCTTGGGGGGGGGGGGGGGGACAGAGACGACAGCACCCACAGAGAAAAAGAAGAACTCGGGTAGGACCGGGCTTAAAAGAAACAACGCCGTTTCGTCCCAACAGCACATTCTCTGGACAGCAGACCACCAGGAGGTATTCGAAGAACTAGTAGACTACATGGTAAAACCACCCGTCTTGGGATATCCCGATTTCGATTCACCATTTGTTCTTCATTGTGACGCTTCTCAAGTTGGACTGGGAGCTGACCTGTATCAGCATCAAGATGGAAAATTGAGAGTCATTGGTTACAGTTCTAGAACATTGACAGATGCCGAGAAGAATTACCATCTACATTCCGGAAAATTGTAGTTCCTGGCACTGAATTGGGCTATCTATGAATGATTTAGAGATTATCGCTACTGCAGTAAAGAGTTTGAGGTATATACTGACAGCAACCCTTTGACCTATGTCCTTACTACAGCCAAATTGAATGCAACGGGTCAGAGATGGGTCGCTGAACTAGCGGACTTCAATTTCAGCATCAAGTACAGGATGCTGACGGATTGTCAAGAATGCCACTAGAGCCTGAGGAGTTTATGCAAGAATGCTCAGAGGAAGTCAGTCTGGAAGCAATTGAGAACACTACCCAAGCAGTACAAGCTTATCAGGAGGAAGACACACCATTGTGGTGTCCGTTGATGGTGGAAACCACCATAAAAGAGAGAGAACAACATCACCCAAGGGACAACTACCAAAAGGGAAAATCCATAGAGCACAACGGGAAGATCAGATAATTGGTAGAATACTACTTTATGTGGACCAAAATCGGTTTCCAAGTAAACGAGATACAGACAATGAGTCACCAGCAGTATCTGTTTTAATTAAAGAATGGATGAAGCTCTACCTCAGTGAAGACTGTATCCTGTATCGTAAAAGAGGACAAAACCGACAGGTGACACTACCCAGAGTATTCCGTAGGTTGGTCTTCAAAGAACTCCATGAAAACATGGGACACCTGGGAGTGGAAAAGACAACCAACTTGATCCGTGAACATTTCGTCTGGCCGTACATGCAGAGAGATATTGAGAGGTACATGACCAGGGAGTGTGGGTGTCTGAAAGATAAACGCCCCAACACATCAACCCGGACACCTATGGGCAACATCCAAACTACACATCCATTTGAGATGGTCTCATTAGACTTTCTACATCTCGAGACGTGCAAGGGTGGTTATGAATACATCTTGGTGATGATGGACCATTTCACTCGATTTGCTCAAGCATATGCCACCACCAATAAATCAGGTCGAACAGCGGCAGAGAAGATCTTCAATGATTTTGCTTTGAGGTTTGGGTTCCCTACGAAGTTACACCATGACTAAGGAAGAAAATTTGAGAACCAGCTCTTTGCCAAGCTAGGAAAGTACTGTAGAATTCAGAGATCCCAGACAACGAACCTATCACCCAGAGGGTAATAGACAAGTGGAACATTTTATCCGGACATTATTGTCTATGTTATGCACTTTAACAGCTGATGAGAACAAAGACTGGAAGAGTTCTCTGTCAAAAGTGGTACATGCCTATAACTGTACAAAGAGCGATGCAACAGGTTACTCACCCTTTTTCCTATTGCATGGACGATCGCCAAGGCTGTCAATCGACATCATGTTCGATACTCCGGTTTCAGAGACTTACAGAACGTATCCGGAGTACGTTCGAAAATGGAAGGATCGGATGGCAGAGGCATATAACATAGCGTCCAAAGTGGTTATGCAAGGACAGAGCAAGAGTAAGGAGTACTATGATCGAAAATGTTATGGAGCAGAATTGGCACCGGGAAGCCGGGTGCTAGTCAAGAACGTACATGAGAAAGGAGATCCAGAAAAACTTTGTTCGTACTGGGAAGACAAGGTGTATATAGTCGTAAGGAGGAAAGCTGATGACAGCCGATTGGAAATCCGATTGGAAACGGGAGGCAAGAAAACCAGAATAGTCCATCGTAATTTACTACTACCCTGTGATTATCTCCCACCACAACAACAAGACTTCCCAGAAGTAGACCGACATCGTCCGAGATCGACTAAGGGACCACCACAGACTGAATCTCCAGAGGTGGATAGTGACCTTGAAAGTTCTGATGGAGAAGAACACACCGTTGTATTTCTTGGACCGGCAAGGAGAGGGCTGTACCATCCTCAGGAGAGTGAACTAAGTCCTGAGGCTCCAGAGTTCGTACCAAAGAGTATAGGTGAAGTCCAATTCAGATCTGAGGATCGAACACCGGTTCTTGAAGAGACCAATCGACACTCAGGACTAGCGGAATTACCAGACCGTGCGGAAACAGGTGACTCAGCAGAAGTACATGAACTTACAGACTCAGCTCCAAGAGCATCTGAGGAAGCACGGGAAATGAGTGTGTGGCGCCCCTGCGGGTTCAGTCGCCACAGAGGTACTGCATCTCACCCAGAGGTGTGGTATCTCTCTCAGGTAAGGATGGAGTACTGCCCGGGACCCAAACACCTGCATCCAACACTACACTACTCCAGATCAGCAGGAGGGGCAAGATGCACTGCTGCGCTGCTGAGCCCTGACCCTGGCTGGAGTGGGGGGAACCAAGAGAGGGGGAACCATGTAGTGGGTGTGGGTGGAGGAAGCAGATCAGGGGAGCACTTGAGAAGGAGGATATAAAAAGGGGAAGCCATCTTGGGAGTAGAGGTCAGTCAGACAGTCTGAAAGAGAGAGTTGGGAGCAGGAGCTCTGGAGGAGCTCTGCTCAGGGAAGAGGGCCTAGTGAGAGAGGCCCAGGACAGACTGAAGAGAGGAGAGGAGCAGGAAGGAAGGCTCCAGAACAGAAAGGATCCCAGGGGCACGGGCAGTGCGGATGCCACCCGTGCGTCCAAATCTACCAGGACGTCTAGGGATCAGGCTGCAGAGAGGGGACCGGCCCCTAAACTAGCAGAGTTCTTCAAGTTTCAGCTAGATAACTGGAGGGTGCAGCATTTCGGGTGCTGCAGCCAGCAGCCACATCTAAATCGCCGAAAAGGTGGCCATAGAGGACCCAGGAGACAGAGAAGACGTCGCCCGACAAGGTCCACGGTCACTGGCTTGGGACACTGGGTGTGAGGCGCAGGGCAGGAGAGTGAGAGCCAGCGCAGGAAGTCAACCAGAAAAGGCACACAGAACAAGGTCCCGTTTAAGTACTCCTGAGAGACGTGAGAGTTGCTGAACCCCTCCCTGAGTAGACACAGGACGACGTGGGAGGTTATACACCGGTAACTGTAACCTGGAATCTTGGCAAACTGTGAGTAAAACCCTGAAGACTGCACCCCACTGTCTCTGTGAATAATTGCTGCGCCATCACCTGCCTGCACTACACTGTAACAGCAACATCTATGACATCCCCACTACACTGCCCTGGAGCTAAGCTCTACCTGTGGAGAGCTAAACCAACTCTGCTGCATTAACAACAGCTCCAGAGGACCTGCTCCGCAGTGGCGGCTGCATATAGCCGCATACCACAGGTGGCGTCACGAACATTTCATAAAAACTATAATCCTTTTCTTTAAAACCCCCTTTTATTGGGTCACGGACCGGGTCACCGCCACTGTGACATCTCCCCTAGCAATGACCGGCCCGGCTACCGAGTACCCCATGGCCCAGGGGGCGCGTCAAGTGTGGTGGAAGAATATCCTGTGACCGAAGAACCCGTGGTATCTGAGGAACAACCCACCAGGAGGATGTCGACTCAAGAAGTGAGGTGGCCCGTGATGCTGATGTATGAGACACTTGGTGAACCGAGTCAAGTGCCAAGGACTATCGACTGGAAACAGGCATCTCTTCCGGCGGACCAGGTAAGCCCACTTGAGTGGTATTCACCACCAAGAGGCAGTATGGAAGATGTTGCCTAGTGAACAGACTTGTTTTCATGCTTTGATTTTTCTTCAAAGACTATGTAGAAACAAAGAACTGTTAAAGCATAGATAGAAAGAGCTGGTTGAAGACGTACGAAAAGCTCCAGCTGAAGAGATGCTGCTTGTTTTAATTGTGTTAATGGTTTATTTCTTACAGGCGTCGTACAAGAAAAAGGTCGTAAGAATAGGTTGTTATCAATGTTTATGAACTTTATACCAATTTGTCAATGCCAATTTGTATATAAAGCTATCCAACTTTCACCGCTGTCTCAGAATTGGTCAGATTGAACAATAAAGACGAATGTCAAGGACGACATTCAAAAAGGAGGGAAGAGTGTGACATGCAGAAGTAGTGCTGTTGCAGAGTGTGACATGCAGAAGTAGTGCTGTTGCTTTAAAAGCATTCAGCAACTATTAGCAGTAACACAAGCACATGAGACAGGAAGTGTTGTGCTCCAGAAGCATCCAGCAACTAGAGGGGTTAACACAGTCACAGGAGTATGAAAAGTATTCAGACCCCTTTGAATTTTTCACGCTTTGTTTCATTGCAGCCATTTGGTAAATTCTAAAAAGTTAATTTTTTTTCTCATTAAAGTACACTCTGCACCCCATCTTGACTGAAAAAAAAAACAGAAATCTAGAAATTTTTGCAAATTTACTAAAAAAGAAAAACTGAAATATCACATGGTCATAAGTATTCAGACCCTTTGCTCAGTATTGAGTAGAAGTACCCGTTTGAGCTAGTACAGCCACGAGTCTTCTTGGGAATGATGCAACAAGTTTTTCACACCTGGATTTGGGGATCCTCTGCCATTCTTCCTTGCAGATCCTCTCAAGTTCCGTCAGGTTGGATGTTGAACGTTGGTGAACAGCCATTATCAGGTCTCTCCAGAGATGCTCAATTGGGTTTAGGTCAGGGCTCTGGCTGGGCAAGTCAAGACTGGTCACAGAATTGTTCTGAAGCCACTCCTTGGTTATTTTAGCTGTGTGCTTAGGGTCATTGTCTTGTTGGAAGGTGAACCTTCGGCCAAGTCTGAGGTCCAGAGCACTCTAGAAGAGGTTTTCATCCAGGATATCTCTGTACTTGGCCGCATTCATGCTTCATTCAATTGCAACCAGTCGTTCTGTCCCTGCAACTGAAAAACACCCCCAAAGCATGATGCTGCCACCACCATGTTTCACTGTTGGGATTGTATTGGGCAGGTGATGAGCAGTGCCTGGTTTTCTCCACACATACCGCTTAGAATTATCACCAGTTCTATCTTCATCTCATCAGACCAGAGAATCTTATTTCTCATAGTCTAGGAGTCCTTCATGTGTTTTTGAGCAAACTCTATGTCTTTCATATGTCTTGCACTGAGGAGAGGCTTCCGTCAGGCCACTCTGCCATAAAGGCCTGACTGGTGGAGGGCTTTGTGGAACTTTCTCACATCTCCCTACTGCATCTCTGGAGCTAAGCCACAGTGATCTTGGGGTACTTTTTCCCCTCTCTCACCAAGGCTCTTCTTTCCCGATGCTGCGGCCCCGTCCTCAGAAGCCGGCGTTGAGCGGAGGCAAGGTTCCATATCCCGTATATCGTATATAGCGCTGTGCTTCGGTAAAATGGCCTCTGGAGCATGCGCAGATAGAGATCTCGTCTCCAGAGATCTCGATCTGCGCATGCTCCGGCGGCCATTTTGCCGAAGCACAGCGCTATGTACGGGATAGGGAACCTTGCCTCTGCTCACTGCTGGCTTCTGAGGACGGGGCCGCAGCATCGCCCCGCCACCACCGGGGCCCACAGCATCTCTCCGCCACCACCGGGGCCCGCAGCATCAGCATCGCCCCGCTACCGCCACAGCTGCCACCAACCGCTGGAACCCAAATCCGACGACGTCCCCCCAGATAAAACCGTAAGTTCGCATTAGAAGACGCTCACCCTTTTTCTTCCCAAATTTGGGGGGAAAAAGTGCGTGTTATAATCCCCAAAATATGGTATATATATATATATATATATATATATATATACAGTCATATGAAAAAGTTTGGGCACCCCTATTAATCTTAAGCTTAATGTTTTATAAAAATTGGTGTTTTTGCAACAGCTATTTCAGTTTGATATATGTAATAACTGTTGGACACAGTAATGTTTCTGCCTTGAAATGAGGTTTATTGTACTAACAGAAAATGTGCAATCTGCATTCAAACAAAATTTGAAAGGTGCATAAGTATGGGCACCCTTATCATTTTCTTGTTTTAAATACTCCTACCTACTTTTTACTGACTTACTAAAGCACTTTTTTTGGTTTTGTAACCTCATGGAGCTTTGAACTTTATAGCCAGGTGTATGCAATCATGAGAAAAGCTACTTAAAGTGGCCACTTGCAAGTTGTTCTCCTGTTTGAATCTCCTCTGAAGAGTGGCATCATGTGCTCCTCAAAACAACTGTCAAATGATCTGAAAACAAAGATTATTCAACATAGTTGTTCAGGGGAAGCATACAAAAAGCTGTCTCAGAGATTTAACCTGTCAGTTTCCACTGTGAGGAACATAGTAAGGAAATGGAAGAACACAGGGACAGTTCTTGTTAAGGCCAGAAGTGGCAGGCCAAGAAAAACATCAGAAAGGCAGAGAAGAAGAATGGTGAGATCAGTCAAGGACAATCCTCAGACCACCTCCAGAGAGCTGCAGCATCAACTTGCTGCAGATGGTGTCACTGTGCATCGGTCAACTATACAAGGCACTTTGCACAAGGAGAAGCTGTATGGGAGAGTGATGCGAAAGAAGCCGTTTCTGCAAGCACGCCACAAACAGAGTTGGCTGAGGTATGCAAAAGCACATTTGGAGAAGCCAATTTCTTTTTGGAAGAAGGTCCTGTGGACTGATGAAATCAAGATTGAGTTATTTGGTCATACAAAAAGGCGTTATGCATGGTGGCAAAAAAACACAGCATTCCAAGAAAAACACTTGCTACCCACAGTAAAATTTGGTGGAGGTTCCATCATGCTTTGGGGCTGTGTGGTCAATGCTGGCACTAGGAATCTTGTTAAAGTTGAGGGACGCATGGATTCCACTCAGTATCAGCAGATTCTTGACAATAGTGTTCAAGAATCAGTGATAAATATGAAGTTACAAAGTGGATGGATCTTTCAGCAAGACAATGATCCAAAACACCGCTCCAAATCTACTCAGGCATTCATGCAGAGGAACAACTACAATGTTCTGGAATGGCCATCCCAGTCCCCAGACCTGAATGTCATTGAACATCTGTGGGATCATTTGAAGAGGGCTGTCCATGCTCGGCGACCATCAAACTTAACTGAACTGGAATTGTTTTGTAAAGAGGAATGGTCAAAAATACCTTCATCCAGGATCCAGGAACTCATTAAAAGCTACAGGAAGCAACTAGAGGCTGTTATTTTTGCAAAAGGAGGATCTACTAACTATTAATGTCACTTTTCTGGTGAGGTGCCCATACTTATGCACCTGTCAAATTTTGTTTGAATGCAGATTGCACATTTTCTGTTAGTACAATGAACCTCATTTCAAGGCAGAAACATTACTGTGTCCAACAGTTATTACATAGATCAAACTGAAATAGCTGTTGCAAAAACACCAATTTTTATAGAACATTAAGCTTAAGATTAATAGGGGTGCCCAAACTTTTTCATATGACTGTATATATATATATATATATATATATATATATATATATATATATATATATATATACATATATACACAGTATATCACAAAAGTGAGTACACCTCCCACATTTTTGTAAATATTTTATTATATCTTTTCACAGAACAACACTGAAGATATGAAACTTTGATACAATGTAAAGTAGTCAGTGTACTGCCTGTATCACAGTGTAAATTTGGTCAGGGCTTTGGGCTTTGCAGTCCGTTGCTAAATACATATCTGCTGCACGTGACTACATTCTTTTTTTGGGGGGGAGAGGGGAATTGACTATATTGTCATCCATAAAGTATTATGTGCTTTGTGTTAAATTTCGGTGGTATATAACATTCCAAAAAAGCGTTCAAATTTTTTTTCTGGATTCAATTAGTTATCCGTAGTGTATTACGTGCTTTGTGTTACATTTCCATGGTATCTAACAGTCCAAAAAAGCGGTGAAAAAAAATTCTGGATTCAATTAGTCATCCATTCAGTATTATGTGCTTTATGTTAAATTTCGGTGGTATATAGCAGTCCAAACAAGCGTTCAAAAAAATTTCTGGATTCAATTAGTCATCCATTCAGTATTGTGTGCTTTATGTTAAATTTCGGTGGTACATAACATCCAAAAAAGCGTTCAAAATTTTTTCTGGACTGAATTAGTAATCCATACAGTGTAATGTGCTTAGTGGCGAAAAGGCGACAACGATGGCAGAATCCCGCAAGACTCCCGAGGGAGCGACCGGAGGAATATTGGAGCCAGACCAAGCTGGCGCGACAGCGGAGGTGGCAGGAGCCTGTGGTCTAGAAACGGCCACTTTCCCGGAACCACCAAGGCCCGAACCACAGCCTTCACAACTGGGGTTCTTGTGTACTGCAGACAGGGGAGCCAGGATCCAGCAAATGGTGAGCAGACTGCGGGGCCTAGGCTGGCTGGGAAGAGAGAAGGAGAGACAGGACTAGGGCTGGAGACATAGCTGCAAGGTACCAACAGTTGCCATCCCAGTGGGAGGTTGTTATGTACGAGGGTCAGTCAATAAGTAATGCCTCCTATTTTTTTTTCTCCTTTTAATTGGCAAGAAATTCAAATGCAATTACATAGGTTGAAAACCACAACATTAACGATTAATTTGTCACTTTTCAATATAATCTCCATCCATTTCCACAGTCTTGGTCCACCGTTTAACAAGGGCATGTATTTCAGTATGGTAAAAAGGCATTCTTGGGACCCACCGTGCACAAACTTTTCTGTATCCCAGTTGTCCAATAATTTTCATCACACTGCCTTTACTGAGGCAGATAATGCCACACAATTCATCTGCAGTCATCCGGCGGTCACCACAAATGATGTCATCGACTCGCTGAATGTTGCTTGGAGTCACTGCAGTTACTGGCCTGCCACTCCGCATTTTGTCAGCCAACGGTGATGGCCCTTCAGCTGTGTTACAGCGACGAACCCATCGTCTAACAGTACTGACATCCACTGTTGCATCACCGTACACATTTTTCAGTCTCTCATGAATTCGAAAGGGCGTTTCACCTTCTGCATGCAAGAATTCAATCACAGAACGTTGTCTAATACGAACATCGATGTCAGCCATTTTGCAAACGGATACAGTCCCGCCACCTGTTGGTGCAGGAAGTTGCAATTGCTGTGGATTGGAGAAGAAGGTTTGAGGAATTGTGCCAAATTCGAATATTTAGCATAACTACCTTATTTAAGGAGAAAAAAAATAGGAGGCATTACTTATTGACTGACCCTCGTACCATGCTGGAATACATGCCCTTGTTAAACGGTGGACCAAGACTGTGGAAATGGATGGAGATTATATTGAAAAGTGACAAATTAATCGTTAATGTTGTGGTTTTCAACCTATGCAATTGCATTTGAATTTCTTGAGAATTAAAAGGAGAAAAAAAATAGGAGGCATTACTTATTGACTGACCCTCGTAGTAATCCATACAGTGTAACGTGCTTAGTGTTACACTATGGTGGTATTAAAGGGAATCTGTCACCCCCTGACCTCTAATATGGGCATACAGATGATAGAAATGTGAATCTATACTTACCTGTATGCCTCATATTAGAGGTCTTGTTGCAGAGAAATGTCTTTTTATTCTTTCCAGGGGACCGGAAGAAATCCCCGCCTGCTGTTTTAATTAAAATATTTCCCTGCCCTGTGATATGCAGTTCCCGTGGCCGGATCCCGCGTCTGCGCAATTTACCTTGTTCGCAAGGCGCAGTAATTCCTGCCATCTGTGTATCCTTGTAGAGCAGGGATCTTGTGCGCAGGCGCCGGGAAGGCAGATTGACTAGCCAGCACCTGTGCACAAGATCCTTGCTCTACAAGGATACACAGACGGCAGGAATTATTGTCCCACTTTGCAGGGAGGCACGGGACACCACTTCTGAAGCCACACCAGTGCGAACAGGTGGTCGTTTGGATAGTAGATAATGCTTCCAGCATGCTTGGCAGCACCACCCAATCTTCCAGACAGTCTAGTCTCACCAGCCAACAGTCTGGATCACTTAATCCTCATCCTGATCCTCCTTCCTCCCACCATGTCACATCCCCGAGACCAGTGATCTCACACTAGGACACTCCGAGGAGCTTTTTACATCAACATTGATTGTGGCTTCTCACCCTGAATGTTCCAAGAGGAACAGGAGGAGATGAGGTTTAGTGATGCACAAAACTTAGAGCAGCCACAGTCACAAGAAAAGGGCGGTGGGGAATGACAAATTTTGTCTAAGGAAGTAGATGATGATGAGACACAGTTGCCGATAAGTCAGGTTGTTGTTAAGTCACAAAGCCAGGAGGATCAGGGAATGGCTGTGGTAGACGAGCTGGTGGAAATCACCGACCCAACCTGGGAAGCTGGCAGGCAGAGTGAGGCCAGCAGTTCTGAGGGGGAGAGATCGGCAGCACCGAAACAGGCAGGAAGAGGCTATGGGGTGACCAGAAGAAGAAGGCGGGCAACTGTTCCGCAGAGCCCCGACATTTGTGAATTTCTCTGTCAAAGCGTTAGGCGTTCCCCAGTGTGGGACTTTTTTAAAGAGAGTTCTGAAACCAAAAAAAAATTGTCATTTGCAACCTGTGCCATGCCAAGATCAGCAGGTGCCTGACCACTAAGAGCCTAACCATCACCAGCATGATCAGGCACATGTCATCTAAGCACCAGACTCGGTGGGCCAAACGCATGGGTCCACGATTAGTGCCAGCGGGTGACACCACTGCCTCTTCCTGTGTAATAGGTGCTTCCTAATCCCCTGTCCATGACACTGGCGCAGATGCCTCCAGCCATGCACCAGTTCTTGCACATTCTGATGCACCATTATCAAGCACTTCCAAATCGTCCCAGCACAGCGTTCAGCTGTCCCTAACCCAGGCCTTGGACCAAAAGAGAAAGTTTCCAGCGACCCACCCACAGGCCCAAACGTTAAATGGTCACATTTCCAGGCTGCTTGTCGTGAAAAGGTTACCGTTGAGGATCTCTCCGTCCCTCGGTACTCAGTTCCCAGCAACCCCTTTTTTACCCAGTGTGGTGTCCCCACCTTGTACCAACCCGTGTCTAGGAACATCACCTGTGCCCTTACCAACGCACTTACTGGGATTGTCCACTTAAAGGGAATCTGTCACCCCCTAGGACTTATCAGACCTCTAATATGGGCACAGGTGATAGAAATGTAAATCTATACTTACCTGTATGCCCCATATTAGAGGTCTGGTTGCTTTGAAAATTCTTTTCAGTAAATCAGTTTTCCTATGCTTGCGATCCGGGGGATGAGAAGAAATCCCCGCTTGCTTGCTTACTGAATTTCAATTTTCCTCCCCCTCCCAGTCACAGGGCCCTGTGACGTGCAGTCTTCTCGTCCAGATCTCGCGCATGAGCAAATGACCTATAACGCAACGTGCGTTTTTTTTCCTCCCAGCTATATTTTTTACAGTTGTGATCTTGTGAGCAGGTGCAGGGAAGTCACAGGAGGACGACGAACAGGAGCTGGTTGCTAGTGCAACAGAGGCTAGTACCCACACAACCTTCGTCCCGTCTTTTCTACGTGGATGGGCTGAGGAGGGGAATGAGGAGGAACAGAGGGAGTAGGAGATGTAGATTCATCATCATGGTGGAGACAGGGAAGTGCTGGCTGTAGCAAGCTTGGCACATGTGGCCAACTTTTTGTACTGCTGCCTTTCCTGTGACCCTCACGTTATATTTACAGTTGCGTGAAAAAGTGTTTGCCCCCTTCCTGATTTCCTATTTTGCATGTTTTGGAAAAATGCAAGAGCGCAATAGGGTCTTATCCAATTAATAAATGTTACATAAAAGTATTAAAAACTGCTCACCTAGTAGGGTTGTGTGGGACACGACACCTATAAAGCCTGGACTCCAAATGCTGTAGCTTCCTATGGATTTGTCAGAGATAGGTGCTGGGAAAGGAAGTTGTCACAGTATTATGTATGGTTGTCCTGAGGAAGGAGTCGGTGGACTCTGAAACACGTAGACAATAAACCTACATTTTTATCCATACTAATGGTTTGTCGTGACTCCAGAGAGCGCAGAAACAACTTCCTTTCCCAGCACCTATCTATTTTGCATGTTTGTCACACTTTAAGATCACAATATAGCTAGCTTTTAAGGATCTTTAGATTTACTTCACTTTGTCAGGCAGGTCCTACTTAAGTGATTTCTTGGTTGAGATTGTGTGTGGCAGTAATCAGGCCTGTGTGTGGGTAGGGAAATTGAACTCAGCTTCCCAAAGATGTGATAAACCAAAGTTAATTTATGTTTTAGGGGGCCGGGTGGCAATCACTTTTTCACACAGGGCCCTGTAGGTTTGGATTTCTTTTTCCCTTCATAATAAAGACCTTCATTTAAAAACTGCATTTTGTGTTTACTTGTGTTATCTTTGTCTAATATTTAAATTTGTTTTGTGATCTGAAACATTTAAGTGTGACAAACATGCAAAAGAATAAGAAATCAGGAAGGGGGCAAACACTTTCACACCACTGTATCTTTCACACCACTGGCCAAAAAAAAAAAAAAAAAGTACTGGTTGTTCACCCTGCTAGACCCACGCTTCAAGGAGAACTTTGCATCCCTCCTTCCTGAGGTAGAGAGGTCTTCTAAAATGGTGCAATACCAGAAGGCCATTGTGGAAAATATGTTACAAAAAATTCCCATCTGACAACGCTAGCGGCAGGGCGCAAGCTTTCTAGCCCAAGCAAGGAAGAGAGGTGAGGGAGAGACACAGCAGAAGCAGGGGTACACTGTCAAAGGCCTGGGGGGTCAATTTCATGACATCATCCCAGCATCCAGGGCCTGATGACCGGGTATTTTTGACAAGGAGGGAAAAGTTTTTAAAGATGGTCAAGCAATACCTGGCTGACCAAACCAGAGTACTTCCTAATTCCTCCGAGAACTTCAACTATTGGGTCTCAAAGCTGGACACCTGGCATGAGCCATCCCCCTGTGCCTTAGAGGTGTTGTGCTGTCCTGCCGCTAACGTCTTGTCTGAGAGGGTTTTTAGCGTAGTGAGGAGTGGGGGGGGGGGGGATTTATAACAGACAGCATTTTCTGCTGACAGGCAAAAGCGTCTAACAGGCTCACTCTGATAAAAATGAACAAAGCCTGGATTAGCTCCCACTTTTCCACACCACCAGATCACTGCGGCATATAAAGTGTTTTTAATGTTCAATATATGAGGCCCTCCAGTTGTTGCCTTCAATGGTGTATGGATGACCCTCCTAATAATTTTTTCCTGGCAACTACACTTTCTTAATATTTGAATGAGGCACTAGAGTTGGTGCCTTGAAGGGTGTATGGATGTCCCTGCTTCTAATTTTTGCCAGGCTTTGCACTGTGTGCAGAGCTGTTGAGATTGTAGGCTCTACCGAGAACAAGGAAAGTAGAGGGCACCACCATAAATAAAGTCGGGATCTACTTATCACATATCCAATAGAGAACATGGAAAATGCAAAAAAAAGATGGTATGCAAAGACAAGAATCACCTGACTAAAAATTATATTTATTTATTTAATGACATACAAGCCAATACAGAGTCATTTTAAAAACACTTAAAAAGCACAAATGGTCATAACAGTATAACTGACCACATCACTATAGTGTTGGAGTCTAATCTACCCGTCTATAACATGGTACATAAGGAACCAAATAAAGAATAAGCCATGGTATTATAAATGTGAGATTCTGTCAAATAAAAGTCTGGAGTCTGCATTAAGAGCACCAGGTACTACATAGTTAATATCTGAACTTAATATTGGAATGAGGCACTTCAGTTGGTGCCTTGAAGGGTGTATGGATGACCCTGCTTGTAATTTTTGGCAGGCTTTGCACTGTGTGCAGAGCTTTTATGAGTGTAGGAGTACCGCATCTAAACAAAAGAATGTTTAACTTTTTTTTTTCCAGTAAACTCCCAATTTATTGTCGATTTTGAATGTTTTATTGTCAGTCCTTGAAGTGGAGTATAAGTGTGACACCATTGTTCTCAGCAGCGATTTGGGATTCAGAAATGTTTCCAGGGGTCTTCCCCTTGCTGTTCTCCTTCCATTCAGCACTTTTTCTATCTATTTCAACATTTTCACTGCCCCCCAGACCTCCTTGTAGGGTCTGCCGGAAAAATGCTTGGATTTCCCATTGACTCCCATTATACTCGTTACTCAAAACGAGCATTAGGAATTGCTTGGCTCGAGTAACGAGCATTCAAGCATTTTAGTGCTCGCTCATCTCTACTGTAGACATCATGTCCCATAGACAATGAATGGGGCTGAGTTAGAGCATGAACCCCTTTTCTTCAATCAAGAGGGAGCTTTGCAGTCGGTTCCTGGGTTCCAGAGCCCTATTCTCAGGATCACTGGACATCTCAGCGGTTGGACTCCCGGCAATCAGTGAGGTATTATATGAATATGGGAAAACTTATATTGGGAGTAAGCCGATATTATGTATGGGAAGCTACAAAGTAAAGAACTGAAATCCTCATATGGTTACACAATAGTGTTGTAGCAACAAGCGGATCAATTGTGTGAGCAAAGATCTAATTACAGACTAGGTGATTAGAGTTTAGGGAGAGCCAGTGAAGTGTAGCACACTAGTAATACAAGAACCGAACTTCCAAGTTAGTTTTCTCAAAACATGTTTAGACACAAGCAGTCGCTTCTACTAATTACTGTATGTTTTTGGGATGTAACTTTCAGTGTTATTTTACAGTGACGTTTAACCAATGAGCATTGTAGATGCTACACGCAGGGCCACCATCAGGGTATTAGGTATTACAGTCCAGCCCCCCCCCCCTCTTGTGCTTCTGCTCACTGGGCCCCAGGGTGTAATAAAGTGCTGTGCGCTGGGAGCTTTCCCTGAGCTCCACGGCCGTCAAACCTGAATGTCTGCACAGCTCCAGCTCCCTCCGCCTTTTCTGGACATCTGGTGAAGAAATGAGAGGGTGGGACACAGGACTGCAAATGATGAAGTGATGCGGGTACAGGGGACTGCAAATGAAGAAGTAAGGGGGAGGAGACAGAGGCTGCAAATGATGAAGTGAGGGGGAAATGGAGGACTGCAAATCAAGTGAGGGGGGGGACTGCAAATGATGAAGTGAGAGGATGAGGGGGGGTTGCAAATAATAAAGTAGGGCGGGGCAACAGTCACCGCATTGAAGGGGACCATGGAACATAATTAGTACACAAGCATTGACCCTACTAATGAATAAGGGACATTAATATCTGTGTCTCTTGCTGCATAAGACATCTGGACAAAGGAAAACTGTTTTGACACCACCGTACACTGGAAAAATCGGCTTAACTGAGCGTTCCTGCAAATAATGAATTGAAGGTGGGGGGGGGGGGAGAAAATAATGGTGAATTTTGAGGGTGGGGGGGAGTAAATGATGATGTATTGATACTGGGGGATGAGGGACAGTAAATGATAATGAACTGAACAAATGATGAATTGGGGGTGGGCTAGAAAATAATGAGGGTGGGGGGAGAGTAAATGTATTGAATGTGGGGGAGAGCAGTTGATAATGAATAGAGGGTGGGGATGGGAGAGAGAGAAGACATGACATAATGAATTAGGGTGGAGGGGGGCATGAAAATATAATGAATCGGAGGAGTGGGAGGTACAGAATGGGGGGCGTTGAGGATGCAGTGACTGGTATTGAATTAGGGGAAGCAGTACAGGTGCTAATTTACATATTTATTAGGTGGGGAAAGTGGCTATTTATAGCTAGTGGGGGCACAGTGGTGGATTACAAATTTATATTTGGAATGGTGAGTTGTATAATAACTAATTATATATTAATGGTGGGTGCACGTCTGTATTCAGCTGTGTAGTGTAGAAGAAAGGGAAAAAGTGGGGAATGTGCTCTGGAAGTGGTGATCTACATAACTGTGGGCTATTTTATGCAGAGACGAGTCCTGGCTGAAAGAAGTGATGGCAGTCTGCACTGGATGAAATAGAAAAGTGAAGATGAAGGACTTCAACTAGAAACGTCACTGGTGAGTCAGTGTGTTACCTGATATTATACACTGTATACTATGTACAGAGCTCCCATGTATAATGTCACTGGTGATCACTGTATTACCTGTACACTGACCCTACATACAGAGTTCCTGTGGATAATGTCACCGGTGATCACTTATCTGTACACTGACACTATATGCAGAGCTCCTGTGTATAATGGCACTTAATATTGTTTTTGTTTTTTTTATTAATGGTCAGTATTGTAGTATTGGGTCACTATGTGGTGGTAATATGTGATCTGGCCATGGTGCGACGGTATTTGTTTCTTGTATGTGGTATTATTGGTCATTTTAAAAAATGTATGTGACACATTCTCTTAAAAGAAAAATAAATAAAAATATACCTAAAAAGAGTATTGGATATTTTAAGAAATTTTTAATAGTTTAGAGCAGTGATTTTCAACCTTTTTTGAGCCGCGGCACACTTTTTATACTTAGAAAATCCTGGGGCACACCACCAACCAAAATAGCACAAAATGACACTAAAACAGTCATATTATACATATAGTTAATAATATAGATTCTAAATTTATTTTACTCACTCAGTGTGAAACCTGGGCCTGTTTCGATAAACACAAAAGGGATATCCTGGCAGGAATGGTGGAAAGACACACACGAAGCTCTTCCTCAACAGTTCTCCCTGCTTTTAGTTTTTATCGCAGTCAAGCTTGAGAAGCCCAGCTCACATAGATATGTGGTTGAAAATGGGAGCAATGTCAAAATAGCTTTGTTGGCCAGAATGGGGAACTCCTTGGCAACAGATAACCAAAAACTGTCCAAAGGAATATCAGCAAACTTTAGCTTTAAACCGCGATCTTGCTTCAGTTCAACGAGTTCCTCTTGCTCCTTTAAAGTCATGTCCTTTCCAGCAACGGATAATGAGCTGTATGGGTCCCTAACCCAGTCAAGGCATTCTGTGAAGGCTGAAGAGAAATAGAATGATAACTTCTCAAGAGTTTTCAAATGTCTGCCAATCGCTTCGCACATTGCAGCAGTATTGTCATCATGCAGTTTCTCGGTGAGTGGGAACATCTGAAGGTTGCCACCCTGCACATGTTGTTGCCAGAGCTGCACCTTTAAACGGAATCCGTTCATTTTATCAGTGCTTGTAAGCAGGTTTTCATTTCGACCTTGCATCCGTGTGTTTAGTTCATTCAGATATTGAAATATATCAGCCAGGTATGCCAGCTTTGCACACCACTCATCACTTGCAAGCAGCTTTGAATAATCGGACCTCTCGTTTGTAAGAAATATTTTAAGTTCCTCTCGCAACTCATACACACGGGCCAGCACTTTGCCGCGTGACAGCCACCTGACCTCCGTGTGGAGCAATAAGATTTTATGTTCCGCTCCCATTTCTGTACACAAAGACGCAAATAAGCGACATCTCAAAGGTCGCGTCTTCACAAAGTTCACTATGCGCACAACATCATCCAACACAGGAGCTAGATCTGCTGGTGCAAGAAACAGTGGGTAGCAAGAACATCTGGGTTTCTTTCTTTAACCCTACTTACAAAGCCTTTGATGCGCCCGACCATGGCTGCGGCTCCATCAGTGCAGACACCTGTGCAGTTTTCCCATGTAAGTCCACTTTTATCAAGATATTCCGATGTGACTTGGAATATTGCCTCTCCTGTTGATTTTTCTGTCAGTGCCTTGCAAAATAGGAAGTTTTCTCTAACGGCTTCACCATCCACAAAACGCACATTGGCCAACAACTGACAATGTCCACTGATATCCGTCGACTCATCAAGTTGCAAGGCAAATTTCTTACTGATGCGCACCTTTTCCAAAACAACTGTTTCAATGTCCGCAGACAAGTCATCAATCCGTCTGGCAATTGCGTTATCAGAGAGAGGCACTTTAGCTATCTCTTTAGCTGCTTCAGGGCCAAGCATCTCATTTACAATAGCTTTACAAGCTGGTAGTATTAATGTTTCTGCCACAGTGTGGGACTTTTTTGATTTAGCTATGAGTTCAGCAACAAGGTAGCTAGCTTTGAGGGCTCTCTCATTTACCTTTGTGCTTTTTCTCAAAAAAGTTGCCCCTTTCTCATTGTTTGTACGTAAGCGTACAAAATACTCCATCGGTTTATTTTGAACGGAAGGGTGTTTCATTTGGAGATGGCGTTTAAGTTTGCTTGGCACCATAGCGCTATTGGAAAGCTTCTCACCGCACACCAAGCACAGTGGTGTTGGTGCTGTCGCATCCCCAGTGGAAGTAAATCCAAATGAAAGATTGCTTTCACTGTATTGCCTTGAGCTCACCGTCTTGTCTTTTTTCTTTTGTCGAACTCTCATACTAGGGCCTTCATTTGGGTTAGAATTGTGTCCAGGGTCCTGTTCGGCATTTGCCTTTTCCATTCTCAAATACTTCTCCATCACTGCTGAGATAGTGTGCGCAGCCACACACTAAAATAGAAGAGTATTACATTATCTGCCACACTTAAAGGACCTCTGCTAGGCATATTTCATGAATTAATGTACTTAGTACAAGAAATGCATTATGTAGGTTTATTGTAAACATTACTACTTATCTTATAACCACATCTGCATTGGACCTGGTCAATTCGGAACATATACACAATCCAAAACACAAAAAGAGAGCAACCGAACAAAAATAGACCAAAAGTAAACGGATGCATTAAAAAACCTTTATTCAATCATGGTTTGGCCATAGGTGGCACTGCATAGAGAGGCACTCACATATCTCTGGTACATTTAAAAGAAAGCAAGAAAGTATCATATCCAATTATGTATATCAGTGTAATAGCTAGTCATAAAATGCATATACAGTCAGACCTAAGAGTATATCCTGTATATCTAAAGTGCATAGTATATATCATAAGTAGAAAAATACATATCTATAGCTTTAAGCAATATAAATGTAAAAACCTAGTAATAGGTCCACAATATCGTAGATAATAGGACAAGACTTTACCAACCTAAATAGGTGCAACATAGTAAATCACTCATCAGCAAATGGAAAAAATGTTCAATGCATCATAATGTATTTGACCATATGGTCATATATAGTAATCCACTCCTATTCACCGGCCACTCAAATAGGAATGATAGAATATCATGGGTTAAATTCCATACTAACGGCTTGTCCAGTAAAGCTCATATATAAATAACAGGGATTGTCTGTGGCATACACATATATATCTATATACTATACCAGAGCACAGTGGCGCTCTCTTTTTGTGTTTTGGATTAGGCATATTTCATTCCTGAGGGCTTAAAAAGCAGCTCTCGTGGTGACAAGAAGCTGATTTAAACCCCCCAAGAGTGAACTTCGCGAGCGCTGTATGTGTGTGATAATAACTTATATTACTACGGTCTGCATTTCCTGCTTGAATTGACACTAGTGACGTAGCACTCAGCTTTCTCTATAAGTAGAATAGAGCCGGCTGCCAAGTGCTACGCCACAAGAGTCAATTCAAGCAGGACATGACTGCTGAAGAACGGTACTAATATCATTTATTATTCCATACATACAACTCTCACGGAGTTCACTCTTGGGGGTTTTAAATCAGCTTCTTACCACCACAAGAGCTACTTTTTTTTAGCCCTCAAGAGTGAAATATGCCTGGCAGAGGTCCTTTCAATAAATTATTTATTTTAAAAAAAGTGAAATAAAAAAGGATAACCCCCTCATATATTCAATCCCATGTAACCTCATAAATACAGTCCCACGTATATGAGCACATGATTATCAGCATCATATACTGTGGTGATGTGCACTGTACAGCGCCACAGTATATGGTGCTGATTATTATGTGGCTCATATACTGCAATATAAAGGGGTACAATGAGAAGTACTATGGCCATGAGGCCAGAGTACAAGTGCCAGCTCATATACTCAGCATATGAGCTGGTACTTTTAGTACTCCAGCCTCATGACTATAGTATTTCTCATTTTACATTTCTCATTGTTATATGCAGTATACTGCTGGAGTACTAAAAGTACCAGCTCATATGCTGAGTATTCTGCCAACAGTTCATATACTCAGGCAAAAGCTCATATAGTCAGCATTATTGGCGGGCATTACCTTGGCGGCGGGCAAATGCGAGAGTCTCTCCGCTCTCAGGATGACGCGCCGGCCTCGGTGACGTCATTAAGTCGCGCGGGGTTCAAAGCTTGCGCATGTGTTATTGTACACGTCTTCTACATTGTAAGAAGGCGTGACTGCGCATCGAGCGAATTGCCGGGAAACAAAACACAGGGGGCACCATAGTTTGGGGAACTTTCCCCGCGGCACACCCCACCATGTGTCGCGGCACACTAGTGTGCCGCGGAACACTGGTTGAAAATCACTGGTTTAGAGTATAGTAGGGCCCACTCTAAAGGGTCTACCTTGTCGTGGTGCAGGTTTTAAAAAAATCTTTTGGCCAAAACAAAGCTGATGGCTATGTATGTGATCGAGGAATTTTTGGTACTCACCGTAAAATCTCTATCTTGGAGCCTTCATTGGGGAACACAGGTAACCATGGGTGTATGCTGCTGTCGGTAGGAGGCTGATACTAGGAAAAAAAAGAATTAGCTCCCCCTCAGCAGTATACACCCACCGACTGGCACAAAGCTCATCAGTTAGAGATAAAAGCAGTAGGAAGAACAACAAAAAGATACAACTATGTACAGGCCAAACAGAGGCACATAGGCCAAACAAAGCGGGCGATGGTAGATTTGGAAGCAGGGAGACCTTTGCAACAACACTCAGGAATGACAAATATGGCATCCAAACGCCGAAAAGAAGCAGTTCTTGCAAGGTAGATGCGTAAAGCTCTGACAACATCCAGCTTGTGAAGAGACTTCTCAAGGGGATGAACCGGAGCTGAGCAGAAAGAAGGCAAAACAATGTCCTCATTGAAGTGGAAAGAGGAGACCACCTTAGGCAAGAAGGAAGATACTGGTCTGAGGACCACCTTGTCCTGATGGAGGATCAGAAACAGAACAACAAGAAAACGCTGCCAGCTCAGAAACTCTTCTGATGGACGTAAAGGCTACCAAAAAGGAAACCTTCCAGGAAAGAAGAGACGACGTGATGTCCTGAATGGGTTCGAATGTAGATTGCTGAAGAACGCCTAAGACCAGATTAAGGTCCCATGGGTCTACAGGAGGACGATACCGCGGTGCCAAGTGATCAACTCCTAGGAGGAAAGTTTTGACCTGGGTGCGAGAAGCCAAGTTTCGCTGGAAAAGAACTGAAAGCGCGGAGATCTGGCCTTTGAGGGTACTAAGAGAAAGGCCAGCATCAAGGCCTGACTGTAGAAAGGCTAGAATGTAAGGAAGAGCAAAAGACATCGGGCCCGCTTATTGTCGTCACACCAGCGAAAAAAGGCCTTCCAGGTCCTATGATAAATGTGAAAAGTCATGGGCTTCCTTACATTAATCATGGTGTGAATGACCTGTGGTGAGAAACCAGCTTACACACACTGGGATTCTTGAGACCTCCATGACAGACTTGCTGTGCATCCCACATTGGTGGTTTATGTACGCCACGGCCGTGGCGTTGTCCGACTGGGTCCGAACCGGAGATCCTGCCAGTGGGTCAGGGAGAGTTAATTGCCCTGACTTCCAGGAGATTGATTGGCAGGGAAGCTTCTCGAGGGTTCCAGTGACCCTGTACTGTGTGGTGAAGGAAAACCACCCCCCAGCCGAGCAGTCTGGTGTCGGTCATAACCACCTGCCACTGGAGAGGAAGAAATAATCTCCTGGGGCGAATGGAGGAGTTCAGAATCCACCATGCTAGTGACTGCCTCACGCGATGGGCCAGTAAGTTGGGTCAATCCAGGGATGAGATCCTCTTGTCCCAAGCAGACAGAAGGCTCAGCTAAAGAGGACGGTATGGAACTGGGCAAAAGGCACTGCTTCCATTGCGGCAATCATCATCCCCAGAATGCTCATGCAGAGACGAAGGGAGTGAGGAGATGGGTTCTTCAGAAGGCAAATTCCTTGACGGAGAGCAGAAATCTTTTCTTCTAGGAGAAAGATCTTGGCACGGGCTGTGTCAAACAATATGCCCAGGAAGGTCAGCCGTTGAGCTGGAATAAGGGAAGATTTGGCTGAATTGACAATCCAGCCTAGCAGGGCAAATGTCTAGAGTGACCTGAAGGCTTAGGCAACAGTCCCTGGAAGAGGGACCCTTGATCAACAGATCTTTCAGATAAGGGATAACTACCACCCCCCAGGAGGACGGGATGGCCATGACAGTCACCATCACCTTCATGAAGACCCTGGGCGCTGAGACAAGACCGAAGGGAAGTGCGGTGAATTGGTAATGTGTCCCTTGAACCGCAAACTGAAGGAATCTCTGATGTGAAGAGCAAGTCGGAATATGCAGGTACAGTTGTGCTCAAATGTTTACATACCCCGACAGAATTTTTCCATTCTTGGTCTTGTTTCAGAAAATATGAATGATAACAAAAAACTTTTGATCCACTCATAGTTATTGTTTGGGTGAAAGCATTTATTGTCAAACTATTGTGTTTTCTCTTTTTAAATCTTAATGAAAACCAAAAATATCCAAATGACCCTGATCAAAACTTCACATACCCCAGTACTTAATACTGTGTATGGCCCCCTCTAACATCAATGACAGCTTTAAGTCTTTTGTGGTAGTTGTGGATGAGGTTCTTTAATTTCTCAGATGGTAAAGATGCCCATTCTTCTTGGCAAAAAAAAGCTTCTATTTCCTGTAAATTCCTGGGCTGTCTAGCATGAACTGCGCGCTTGAGATCTCCCCAGAGTGGCTCAATGATATTGAAATCAGGAGACGGAGATAGCCACTCCAGAACATTCAACATGTTCTGCTGTAGCCAATGACAGGTCGACTTGGCCTTGTGTTTTGGATCGTTGTCATGTTGGAACGTCCAAGTACGTCCCATGCGCAGCTTCCGGGCTGAGTGCAAATTTACCTCCAGTATTTGCTGATAATGTGCTGCATTCATCTTTCCTTTAACTTGTACTGTGCTTTACTGTAGGAATGGTGTTCCTTTCATCATAGGCCTTGTTGACCTCTCTCCAAATGTAACGTTTATGGTTTTGGCCAAAAAGTTACATTTTGGTCTCATCACTCCAAATTACCTTGTTCCAGAAGTTTTGAGGCTTGTCTCTTTGCTGTTTGGCGCATTCTAGGCAAGATACTTTGTGGCATTTGCGCAGTAATGGCTTTCTTCTGGAGACTCAACCATGCAGCTAATTTTTCTTCAAGTGCCTCCTCATTGTGCATTTTGAAACGGCCACACCGCTAGTTTTCAGAGAGTCCTGAATTTCAGCTGATGTTACTTGTGGGTTTTTCTTTGCAATTTTCCTGGCAGTTGTAGCCGAAATTCTTGTTGGCCTACCTGACCGTGGTTTGGTTTTTACAAAGCCCCTGATTTTCCATTTGTTAATCACAGTTTGAATGCTGCTGACTGGCATTATCAATTCCTTGGATATTTTTTTTGTATTCCGTTCCTGTGTTATACAGTTCAACTACCTTTGACCATTCTTTTGCTTTCCCCATGACTCACCCTCCAGAAACGTCAGTGGCTGGTTGAAAGATGCAAGAGTCTGTCTGGATCCCAGAAACTCACTCAGCTTTTATGCACACACACTGATTACAAGCAAACAGGTCACAGGTGAGGATGTTACCTTTAGTAGCCAAACGCATTTGTGTCAAATTCTGTGCATGTTATCAGGCCAAAATCACCAAGGTATGTGAACTTTTGATCAGGGTCATTTGGATGTTTTTGGCTGTCATTAATATTTAAACAGAGAAAACACAGTAGTTTGACAATAAATGGCTTCACCCAACAAATAACCATGAGTGGAGAGAGTTTTTTTGTTATCATTCATATTCTCTGAAATAAGGCCAAGAAAGGAAAAATTCTGCAGGGGTATTTAAAGTTTTGAGCACAACTCCACCGAGCAGAGAAACTCCTCAGGAGAGATGGCTTGAATGAAGCCTGGGACCTGAGCTGGGAGCTTTGGGAGGCTGGACATGAAGAAAACCTCTTTCTGGGGGGAGGGGGGGGGAATTTGATCTTGTAGCCGGAAGTCAAGATCTCTCTGACACAGGTGGCGTTGACTACAGATAGCCACGTGTCTCGGAAGATGGCCAGGTGGGGGTGGATCGTCATGCTGAAGAGAATCTATTGGAACAGGAATGGGATCCGGAAGAATTAGAAGAGCGACCCCTTGCGCACCAGTTGGGGTTGGGCTTGAACAATGGTTTTCGCCTATCCCGCTGCGCAGGAAGGCGGTCCTGCTGAGAGGAGCCCAGTGAAGAGAATTGATGAAAGCGATGAAATTGAAGCGAACGTCTCCTTGTAAAGGGGCGCTTAGGCTTGGGCTGAGGGAGGGAGGTGCTCTTGCCCCTTGTGGCATCTGAAATGACTTGGTCTAACTTAGACCCGAAGAGTCTTGAGACCCGGAATGGCAGGTTGGTAAGGGACTTCTTGGAAGCCAGGTCCGAATTCCAGGCCTTAAGCCAAAGAATTCTCCATAAAGCAATAATATTGCTAGTGACACAGGCTGAGCAGGTGTCGTCTAGGGACGTGGTGAGCAAGTATTTACCTGCTTGGGAGATCTGGTCCGCCAGGTCAGCAAGTTCGTCCGGGGGAGCAGCAGCTAAGATGCCCTGCTGGAGAAGCTTAACCCAGGCAGAAACCAACTTTGCCACCCAAGTGGAAGCAAAGGCCGGGCAGAAGGATGCGAAGTAGGCCTTCAAGGTTGAATTGGCTAGAGCCTCGACCTGCCTATCTGTAGTATCCTTGAGGGAGGAACCGTAAGGTAGAGACCAGACCGTCTTTGCGGAAAGACAAGAAACGGGAGGATCCACCGCTGGGGACTCCGTCCACTTACTAAGGAGGTCCGAGTTAAAAGGGATACAGAATATTCACCGGCTTTCTGCCAGAAAAGCATTTTTCCGGATGCTCCCAATGTTTCAGAAAAATACCTTCAAACTCTGTCTGATTCGAAAAATACAGAGCGGGACATTTAAACATTTTAAAAGAAACAGAGTGGTCCTGGGAGGGGTCATCGTCCTCCTTAATGTCAAGGGTTTGGTTGACAGCAGAAATGAGGCTGTCAACCATGTCCTGGTTCTTTGAAGTCTGTTCCGAATCAGACTCTGACTCCAAATCTGACCTGGACTCGGGCCACCTCGGGAGAGGAGGCTTGGGATACTGAAGGCATCCTGGAGGATGTTGATGGGACTGGAGAACTGGACGAAGAGCTAACGTGAGTCCGCTTATTTGAGCGAACTCTTGATCTGCCCTGAGGAACATTCTGCTGAAGTGTAGATATAGACCGCTCTGGTAAAGTAACAGTTTTTAAGGTTGAAAGAAGACTAAGTCCATCTAGTTCAACCCATAGCCTAACATGTTGATCCAGATTAGTGGGTCTTAATCCCATGAGGAGGCGCCCTGTTCTTACTTCGGTACGCCTCCAAGATTGCCGCCTGACTCCAGTGAGCAATTGTAGCCCCCTCAGGTATAACAAAGAATCTGTCGTCCGGAAGTGGGCGGTCGTGGGAAGGTAAACTCAAACTGCCCTGACCAGGTCCAACCTGGAAAGTTCCAGAGGTTTTGACGGAGCAGGACAAAAGGAAGACGATGTCCTCATTGAGATGAAAGGTGGAGACCACTTTGGGAAGGAAAGGCGGCACCAGTCGCAAAACCACCTGGTCTTGGTGGAGAACCAGGAAAGGAGAGCGACAGGAAAGAGCCGCCAGTTACAACACGCTCCTGATGGTAGTGATGCCCACAAGGAACACCACCTTCCAAGAAAGAAAAAAAGACAGATACAGTAGTGTTCAAAATAATAGCAGTTCAATATGACTACCCAGATTAATCAATGGTTTTGTTTTCAACAGCTATGCCATCAAATCGAGCGACCAAGAATTCCGGTGGAAGATGGGGCCCTGGGAAAGCGGATCAGGCCTGTCTGGGACCTTCCAAAGGGCATTTGAGAGAAGATTGACAACCTACGCATACCAAGACCTTTTTGGAGCCCATGACAGCATCACGAGAGAGGATCCGCCCACCATGGACAGGAAACCTACAGGTTAAAAAGGGCAGCACCTCTCTCCCGCCTCAGTTTAGTTAACAGAGCATGAGAGGACAGCCAAGGTTAACAACAACAAAACAAATTAATTTTAAGCCAATTACTTTAAGTAACTTCCCCCGAAGGTGCAAAAAAAGAAAATAACTCTACAGGAGTGCAAAAAACATCAGTGTAGGGAGGGAATATAAGAGTGCTGTCATGGGCTCTGAAAAATCCCGTTACCGGTAAGTAACCAAATCCAATCTATAATGCCTATAGAAGTTGGAGGTAGAAGACCAGGTGGCAGCCTTACGTATGTCTTCGATGGAAACCCCTGTCTTCTCGGCCCAGGAAGTTGCTACTGCTCTGGTGGAGTGTGCTCTCAACCCTTCCGGTACTTCCCTATCCCCCGAGGAGTAGGCGAGGGGGATGGCCTCTCTAATCCACCTTGCAATTGTGGATTTTGAAGCTTTACAACCCCATCTAGCCCCCTGATGGCATATAAATAGGGAACTATCTTTCCTAAAACTGTGTGAAACCTCCAGATATTTAAGCACGCACCTTCTAACATCTAATGTATGTAGTTTCTCCTCTTTCTGATTTTTAGGGGGGAAACAAAAGGTTGGAAGATTTACTTCTTGAGTTCTATGAAACCGTGAGACTTTTGGGAGAAAAGCTGGATCAGGCTTAAACACAATTCTATCATCCATAATTTGGGTAAATGGTGGGGATATAGAAAAGGCCTGTATGTCACTTACTCTTCTGGCCAAAGTTAGGGCCACTAACAGGGCTGTTTAAAAAAAATAATTTTATGGGTGGCTGAATCTAGATGTTCGAAGGGGGGGGGTTAGTCAAGGCATTTAAGACCAGGTTTAAATCCCAGGGAGAGGGTTTGGATTTAATGATAGGTCTACATCTGAAAGAGGCCTTTGTAAACCGTGCTACCCAATAATTTGCTGCTATATCAAACGCAAATAAGGCTCCTAAAGCCGAAACATATACCTTCAAAGTACTAGTGGTTAGACCCCATTCTAACCCCTGCTGTAGAAACTCTAGTATCTTCCCAATAGGGATCCCATCCTCTAGTTTGAATTCTGCAAAGGACAGGAACTTTCTCCAAGTTCTAGCATAGATGCGGGTAGTAACAGGCTTTCTGCTACTTAAGAGAGTGTTTACTAAATTTGAGGAAAACCCTTTGCTGGTTAACAGTGCCCTTTCAAATTCCATGCCGTTAAATGGAGATTTGGGGCTGGAGGATGGGAAACCAGACCCTGAGTAAGAAGGTCCGGAATTTCCGGAAGGATCCAGGGGTCTGATATTGACATCCTGAGAAGACAAGAGAACCAAAAGTGGCATGAGGATCATTCTGGCTTCGTCTGTGCTGATCTTTCTTAGGACTGACGGTAGCAGGACCATAGGAGGGAAAGCGTACACCAAAGGAAACTCCCAGGGAATCATGAAGGCGTCCACCGCCAGGGGCTTTTCTCTGGGGTTTAGAGAACAAAATGTTGTCACCTTCCGATTAGACTTCGTCGCAAACAAGTCCACTGCTGGAAGACCCCACATTGCCACGATCTTGGAGAATATTCGAGGGTTCAAGGACCATTCTCCTTCTTTTAGGGAATTGCGGCTGAGAAAATCTGCTCTGATATTTTCTTTTCCTCTTAGATGAACCGCAGAAAGGGAGAGAAAATGATCTTCTGCTTTCTGAAGAAGTCTGTCTGCTACTCTCATTAAGTCTCTTGAACGGGTCCCCCCCTTGATGATTTATATACGCTACTGAGACTTGATTGTCCGAGAGTATACAGACATCCTGGCCCTGTAAATATACAAGGAACCCATTGAGCGCATAATCAACCGCCAAAAGCTCATTAACATCCGAGGAAAACTGTACCTCATTTTCTGACCAGGTTCCCTGAATTAAGCGGTTTTCAAAATGAGCTCCCCAACCTGTAGCACTTGCATCTGTAGTTAAAACTGCCGTAGGTTTACTTTCCCAAGGGGCTCCCCTAGAAAGATTAGTGTAAACTAACCACCAGCGAAGGGATTGTAAAGGAGCGAGGGCCCAAGGTAAACTCCTGGTCTAGATGTCCATCTAGGATTGAGTCATTATATAACACATCCCATTAAAGAGCCCTTGAATGAAATTGGGACAAGCGCACTGCCGAAAAACTTGAGTTCAGGGTCCCCAATAAAGACATGGCTTTGCGCAGTGTCATGGAGGGTCTATCCATACAATGTTTCACTAGTCCCTGAATTTTTGCAATTTTCTCTACTGATAAATGACATAACTGCCTATCTGAATCTAAAATGACCCCCAGGAACTGTTGGGCTTTTTGTAGAGTCAACCTACATTTTTCTAGATTTAGAAACAAACCTAGGTCTTGTAGGACAGAAATTGTTACCTGAAGGTGGGCCTCGCATTGTGAAAAGGAATCCCCCACTATCAGGAAATCATCGAGGTACGGGATTATCAAAATATATTTTTCTCTTATGTGGGCCATCACTTCTGCCACCAGTTTAGTAAAAACTCTTGGGGCTATAGCCAACTCAAAGGGAAGAGCTGTATACTGGTAGTGTCTTACCACCCCTTTCATTTCGATGGCTAATCTTAAATACTTTTGATAATCCCTATGAATGGGGACATGGTAATAAGCGTCTAAGATCCAGGACTACCATATAACAGTGGGGAAAAAGCAATTTTATTATGGTTTTTAACGATTCCATTTTGAAGGTGTCTATTCTAAGAAACCTATTTAAGGATTTAAAATTTATGATAGTCCTTAAACACCCATCCGGCTTGGGAACCAAGAAGAGCTTGGAGTAGAATCCGTCTCCCTCTTCTGTTTTCGGAACCTCAATCAGGACATTTTTCTTTGTTAGGTCTGGTATTTCCGATATGAGGACAGCCTGCCGCTCTGGGGAGGAACTAGAGGGAATAATTACGAATCTCCTGTAAGGAAAGGCTTGAAATTGAAATTTAAGACAAAACCTAATTAGGCCTAAAATCCAACTGCTATGTGAAATACGTTCCCAAGCAAGAAAAAAAAAAAAAAAAAAAACAACAACCTCCCTCCCACCTGGGTGGATTGTGATTCCCCTGGCTTCTGCTCATCTCTGGAAGAACCACATAAGAGTAGGCCTCTACCTTTGCGACCTCTTTCCTCGAATTTCTCCTGTTCTTTAAAGAATCGTCTACAAACTTTTTTCGAAAGGATTTTTTAAGAGAGGGTAGAGGTACAGACGGAAAGCCCTTCTTAGGATCTCCTGCTTTTTCCAACAGATCATCCATGGTTTGGCCAAAAAGATATTCACCCTCACAAGGAATTGTACAGAGTCTAGATTTTGTTTGTACATCTCCACGCCAGCACTTAAGCCAAAGGGCTCGCCGAGCAGCATTTGAACGAGCTGATGATTTCGCTGCTAGTCTGAGTCCGCAGATGCGTCAGCAAGAAAGGCCACTGCACCCTGGACTAGAGGAAGAGAAGAAATAATCTCCTTCCTGGAGACACCCTCTTTCAATTGGTTGTCCAGCTGTTCCAGCCAGACCATCAGGGCTCTGGATGTGCAGGTGGCAGCCACTGCTGGTTTCAAGGCTCCTGTAGTGGTCTCCCAAGTACCTTTTAAAAAGGTATCTGCTCGTCTGTCCAGGGGTCTCTTAAAGCTCCCATGTCGTCGAAGGGGAGGGAAACCTTTTTTGATGCTTTAGCAAATGACCACATCAAGCCTTGGTGCCTTTGACCAGGAGGAGCATGCGGTATCATCAAACAGATACCTCCTTTTGAAAGAGGGAGCGATGCTGCCCTTTCTATCCGGCTTTTGCCACTCTTTCAATGAGATCCTTAATCTTTGTATTCATTGGAAAGGATCTCTTCTTTTTTTTACCTAAACCCCCAAACATAACATCCTCCAGGGACTTCTCTGGTCTAGTGTCCACAATGCCCGTAGTAGAACGGACAGCTTTCACCAAGGCATCAACCTCATTTAAAGGAAAACATTGTCTCTCAGATTCGCTATCAGAGGAGAATAGGGAAGAGGAAGAAATGTCTGAGATGTCGGAATCTGAGCCTGGTCGAAGGTCCTAAGGGGAATGCCTGACCTCAGAATTCCCTTGCAAAGCCTTGCCCACTTCTTTAATTGGAGTTTTTAGGCCCAAAGAAAACCCTGGGGATTCTTCCACCATCACCTTGTCAATAGAAGGCTGGCACAACTTTTTAATATATGCATCAGGGAGCGGGCTGCTGCATAGGGCACATTCTTTATGCTTTGATTTAAACGAACATTTCTTGCTCTGAAAAGATTTCATAGACAGAAGAAAAAAAGAGAGGCAATTAGTAGAACTTTCACGAAGACTCCACTAACCCCCTGGCATATGCGATACCATAGAAGCAGAGGAATCCTTCTTAACCGGCGGAGGATCACGCCGAACGACAGGACCTTCCTTCCTGCTCTTAGCGGTGAACTTAGTCGAACGGCTGGACCCGATCCGGGAACGACGTTGCACCGCCTGTTGTGAGGGCTCCCCAGAGGGCAGCTCCTGCAGCATTTTTTGCTGAGGTGAAAGCTCCTGTGCATCTCCCATTGTTATGAAAAAACAAAGGGCTGGGAAGCACCTCTGCATGTAACCAGCCTATTTTATACTGGCCATGCAGGTACCTGTGTGGAACAGGGGGGGGGCCTCCTTTTCCCCCTCCCCGGGGTGGGCAGATCACTGCGCGTAGCAGTACTTGCAGGACACCCATACTGTTCCGGGCTCCGGCGTCCCCACTGCTCGCATGCGGCCTGTACTTCCTGGCCGCGCGCGAACTGCGCCCACTTCCGGTGAAGGCAGGCGCACCGGAAGTACGTCATAGGGCCGCGCCTGACACGTTCCCCGCCGGCGCGGCCCCGATCTCTTGTAGTGAAGCGGGGGCGGAAAGGCTTACCCGCATGCGGTTCCACACACACAGCGGACCATCCGGCTCCATCGAGGGGATGTCACGCTGACCGCAACAGACACGGAGGTGCCCCAATGAGCCGTGCCGTGGTGTCTCCAGGAAGAAGAGAACCGACCAGGGGAGGAACTTTACCGCTCCAGGTACCCCCTCTATCCCCCTGGACAAGAGACTGCTTCCAATTCATCCTGCAGGAACCTGATAGGTCTCCCATCATGGACAGGAAATCTAAACTGAGGCGGGAGAGAGGTGCCACCCTTTTTAACCTGTAGGTTTCCTGTCCATGATGGGCGGATCCTCTCTCTCGTGGTGCTGTCATGGGAGTACGAATAAAGAGTGTTTGGTGGGCTGGAATTGAACTCTATCTTGTATCCCGAAGACACTAGTTCCCTGACCCACCTGTCTTCTGTAATAGGCAGCCAGACTTGATGAAAGAGCGAAAGACGGCCGCCTACAGGTGGGGTGTCTTCCGGAGTCCGTGAGTCATGATGAGGAAATCTGAGATTTTCGTCCTTTGAACTGACTGGCATGCTCTTGCCTGCCAGGTCTTGTCCGACTTTTGCGTCGACCGCGAGTTGTCCCTGCGTGGGGCGTGGTTGCTATTTTGTGCTGGTCGAGAGACGGACCAGCCTGAAGACTTCCGAAAGGATCGGAATAGAGTTTGGTTACGCTTCTTGTAAGTGTGTTTGGGCTTAAATTGGGGGAGAGAGAGGTACTCATATACCCCCGGTGGCGTTGGATATCGTGTCCAACTGTTCACCGAAAAGTCGACCACTGAGGAACGGGAGGTGCGTGAGGGACTTCTTTGAGGCTGCATCGGCTTTCCATTCCCGCGAGGATACGCCGAATCGTGATGGCGTTTGATGCTATACCCGCTGCACCCCTTGCAGAATCCAGAGCTGCATGAAGCATGTAATCTGCTACAACTGCTATTTGGGCCGCTTGGTCCGACAGCTCTGGAGCAGATATTTGTAGGCTAGCTTGTAAATTTTGGGCCCAAGCCAGGATGGCCTTGGCAGCCCAAACTGAGGCGAACGCAGGAGCCAGGGAGGCCCCCGCGGCCTCGAAAATTGAACGAGCCATGCGTTCTACCTGCCCGTCTGCTGTGTCCCTGAGGGTTGAGCTATCTGGCAGTGACTGTGCTGCTAGCCTAGAGACTGGGGGATCCACTTCAGGTGGATCTGTCCATTATTTGGTGACCTCCTGTGGGAAGGGGTACCGCGCCTCCAGATATTTGCGATTGGTAAACTTCTTCTCAGGCTGTGAGAACTGCTTTTTAAGGATCGCCTTAAACTCTGGGTGGTCAAAGAAGACCTTAGGCGGTTTCAGAACTCCTTCAAAAGGAAATCTTATGTCCTGGAGCCTCCGGGGGCGGATCACAGATATGTCCAGCACCCGATGGATGAGATTATATCAACTAGCGCTGTATTGCTAGGGGGGATTGGGATTAGGGACACCTCGGTTTCCTTGTCTGAGTCTGAATCACAGATGTCTTCCGAATCCTGTGTATCGCTAAGGCGTCTCCTGCTGGATGAACCGGAGCGGAGGCCTTCTCTGGTCAGGGATGGCTGTGGAGATCTGCATTGTCTGTCCCTGGCAGGGGACGGTCTAGATAAGCTGGGACTACGGTGTCTCTCCCTAGAAGGGGATGACCGTGTGGTATGGGATGACGCAGATGAACGTGACCTGTGGGTCCCCTTGCGTCCTGACCTAGACGTGGATGTGCCCGGCTTAGTGCACAGGGGTGGCTATGCAGAGAGCCTTGTATATGCAGAGGAGCTTATAGGATTCACAGCCGAGGGAGAAAACTCCAGCTGTGATCTTACCCCACCAGTGTGCCTGTAGGTCTAGCGCCAAACATCCACAGTCCTGTGCCTCCCCGGAGACTGGCAGGCCTGTTCTCTATCTGCCAACCGGTAGCTGCAGGGTTAATTCTTTTCCTGCAGCAGATAATGGCCGCCGGAGTAAAACATGAGGAAGAAGGGGGGGCGGAGGGGTTTGGCGGAGAGCTGAAAAGGGCGGCAGTTTGCTGTGAAAACGCGCCCTTTCAGTCTGAATCCGCCCCTTCTATGACACTGTAGAGTGTCATATTTGTCATCCGGGGGGGGGGGGCGGCGGCTTCGGATAGGCCGGAGCCACGGTCTAAATTAGATACCTGATGCCCAAAGGGGCTCCAGGCCAGCGCGGAAGTCCGGGAGGGGGTCGGATCTGAACCTGACCCCCCCGGATTTAAAGGCAGGATAGCGGTGGGGGTATCAGTGGAAGGGGGGGCCCTTGAAGAGTCCCCCTGAGGCACCATAGCGCTGGTGCTGCCGCAGAGACAGGGCACAGAAGGGCCTGTGTCTGTTTTGTGCCATGCCTGCCTGCACTCCCCCCGGCCCCGACAGGAGTCCGCAGCAGGGCTGGGGTCCCTGGATTCAGCTGCAGTGTGCTGGCTACTGGGAGCTGCAGAGTGCTGCCTGTATAGGCCGTACCTGAGGCGTATCAACCTAATGCCCCCAGAGGGGGATTAGGGAGGGTGCTGCTGTCACCATCAGGGGGCTTTATCCTCGCCTCGACCCAGAAACCAAAAGGAATTGGGGAAGGAGAGGGGTCTCGACTTCGAACCAGCACCCGAGGTGCTGGGGAAGGAGCGACATGGTGAATAGTCATCTCGACTTCAACTGTGCACCCCATAATAGGGGGCAGAGGAAGGAGCCATGCCGGGAGTCTCGCAGGAGACCCACTTTTCTTCATCTGTAATCCCGTCAGAAAAAAATGGAGTAAAAATTTTAGGTGTGCCTCCTATGCAACACGAAGCAAAAACTGGAGAAGGCTGACGCCGTCCAGGGGTGTATACTGCAGAGGTTAATCTTTTTCTGATTATGCATAGTGTCGCCTCCTAGTGGACAGCAGCATAACACCCATGGTCCTGTGTCCCCCAATGAGGCGACAGAGTAAAATCCTTTGTATCAGATTTGATACATTGAATAAAACCTTGATACAAGGTGGTTCTGTGAGGAATCCCCAATCATGGCCTTTGCACTAAAGTAGAAAACAGGCTGCGCAAATCAAATAAGACTATGCATAAAACACACACGGAGAACAGAGTAAAAGATCCACACAGAAGAAAGGTTAAAATCTTCATTAATACACTGAAAATATGACAGAACTCATGCTTTTTCTTTAAAATCAAAAATACAAAAATTAAATGTTTTCCTAAAAACTTACTAAAAAAAACTCCTTACTTTAAGGAGTGACTTGAAAATGAACCCATGTGTAAATTTATACAATAAAATGGCATACAGTTAAACAGGTAATATACATAGAAACAAAAAGGATGAACAGCCTCCACTGTAGAGCTTTAATTTCCAATACTGTACTCTCTGAACAAGCTTACAAAATACAAACCTCTTTGTTTTCTGTTTTTAGAAAAGGAGGGGCAAAAAAAGGGAAAAAGAAAAAAAAAAGTGCCTTCTCTTCTTTCTTTATGCAGTAAGTGCACCACTGAAACATAGTGCACACACTGGAAACAGCAAGCATCCTTGCACCCACATCTTCTGCACTTCCTGCAGGACAGAGCACCTCATACAAAAATACCCACCATTCAAATTAGCTGCATCAGTACCAGAGCTGTGGATGGATACGTATAGGAGGGAGAGGCTGCGTGGATACATGTGTGAACGTAAATATATATATATTTATATGTGAGTGATGGGTGTTTGGATCTGCATGTACAGACAGAGGGGAAAGAATGTGATAACAGAAACCTGGCCTAGTCGCAGGTTACATATCCCCTCCCCCCCTGTACTGTACGCAGAGTCCACACCTTCTGTACAAGCCTCCATATTCCCACTCTCTCTACTTTGCCTTTTAAAAGCTTTTTTTTTTTTTTAAAAAAAAGGTACTAGAATGGATTACAGATAAAATATAAAATATATATGAATTTCTAAAATGGAGCTTACATGGATTGAACCTTAAGAATTAAATTTCATCTAAAAAAGAAAAGCAAAAAAAAAACATTATGCAAGCAGAGAATAGGAACAGCCAAACATATCATACAAAATAAAAAGTAAAATTTGGCTACTAGAACAGATTGAAGCGACTGAAATACAAGGAATGAATATTGAGTAATATACACTAATAAGGATCACTGTGTAGGAGGATAAATCAAAAAAAAAAAAAAATTGAGAAAAACTATCCGTTCCTGCCGACACAAACAAACTATTCAACAGCGGATAGGATGCAATCTGCAGCTCACAGACAGCGGGGTTTCTCTCGGAGACATAACAATTCCTGGGAGGAGGCCAAGCTGCCCAGTGATGTGCCACCAAACCAGTCACAACACGTCACGGTAAAACCGTTCCTTTTTTTTTTTTTTTTTTATCCCATATAGAATTTTTTTTTTTTTCTTTTTTGTTTGTTTTTTTTTTTTTTTTTTTTTTAGACAGCAAAGTAAAGAAATGCCTTCAGCAGTTATGGCAAATGTTTGTGTACATGAATGCTCAAGTCCTGTGGTTGTGCAGCTTTGCTCCCCTGCAGGTATCTGAAAGCTGCCCCCGTTAGGGGATCCTGCAGGTGCGTGATGTCCTCCTAATCTGGTGGCAAACAGTCATGTAAGCGAAATCTGTCTCTGATGTGAGGCCGCACATCCTCATTCTGAAAGAAAGAAAAAAATTAATAATAAATGTGTGGTTAAAGTGTAGGGAAGTCACAAATCATATGTCCAGGTTGAGAACACTATTTTACGGTGTTCTCCCTATATTTTAATGTAAAGAAAATTAAGAGGTGGGGTACTCCTATACATACTGAAAACTTGTGATACCAGAGACTGGAATAGCCACAAACCACCAATTAAAAAATGACAAGTTTATGAAGAAAATTTAAAAACCGAGAAATATAAAGCATATATACTGTAATATCAAGGTCTAGTAAGGAGGAAACATGAAAACATGCAAGGAACAGTTAAGTGCCCCCTCACTGCCGCGACGTGCGTTTCGCGCAACTGCTTTTTCATGACACACCCTTGAAAAAGCAGTTACGCAAAACGCGCGTCAGGGCAGTGAGGAGAGCATTTGTGGTCCTGGGACCCTATAGGCAAGCACCTTATATTTTTTACTTTGAACCTTGTACATACTGTTATCTATGTACTTTGATGCTAGGGGGCTCTTACCAGCATTGATTGTTCTTCTGACTTCTTTATGTATTTGTTGCTGATCTTGGCACATATGTTGGGGTTCCCATATTCTACACTGGACTTTGCCTTTCCTTGCATGTTTTCATGTTTCGTCCTTACTAGACCTTGATATTATATATGGTTTAAATTTCTTAATTAACTTGTAATTTTTTTAAAATTGGTGTTTGGTTGTTTGTGGCTACTCCAGTCTCTGGTGGCATCACAAGTTTTCAAAAACCTGACACTTTATCAGATATACCGTATATTCCGGCGTATAAGACGACCTGGTGTATAAGACGACCCCCCTACTTTCCTGTTAAAATATAGAGTTTAGGATATATTCACCGTATAAGACTACCCCTTTTCCAACGCATACCAAACACCGGTAAAAATTAAAAAAAAACAGATTTGAATTTAACATGGTCCTTTTTTAATTTAAATTCTTATGACATGCAGGTATATAGCAGGAAAACTGTCACTCATAAACATATTAAAATAGGGGGGACCCCACGTCATTTTTTGGGGGGGTCCCCCATTCTAATAGCTAGTAAAGGCTAGGTATTCAGCTGGGGGCTGATATTAGTAGCCTGGGAAGCTCCGTGGGTATTACCCCCTTCCCAGACTTCAAACATCTGCCCCAGCCGTCTGCTTAACCTCCGCTAGAGACTATAATGATGGTGGATCCCACGCCAATTTTCTTTTTAAAAAATCCTTTATTTTAACACTAAATGACAATTGAGGGGTTAATAAAGATGCAGTCCCTAAATTATTAATTTTGTAATTAATTTTTCCCAAAAATGTTGACGTGGGGCTTCGCCATATTTTTGTGTCCAGCCAGGTACAGCAGGCAGGAACGGGCTGCCCCCAACCACCAGCTGCCTATTTGTACCTGGCCGGACACAACAATATAGGGAAGCCCTTTTTTTTTTAATTATTTCATGAAATAATAAAAAAAAAAAATACGTGGGGCTTCGCCCTATTTTTGTGTCCAGCCAGGTACAACTAGGCAGCTGGGGGCTGGAATCTGCAGCGCAGGGAGGCCCAAGCTTTCTGGGCCCCCCCTGCTGCAAATTGCAGTCCGCAGCCACCCCGGAAAATGGCGCGTTCATAGAAGCGCCATCTTCTGGCGCTGTACCCAACTCATCCAGGGCCCTGGTGCGGTGGCTCACTGGGTAATAAAGGGGTTAGGGCCAGCTTGGCATTATCAGCTGGCCCTAAGCCCGAAATTCATGGGGTCACGCCAATATTAGACATGACCGCCATGAATTTCTAGTAAAGTAATTAAAAAAAACACAACACCCAGAATAAAGTCCTTTAATTGAAATAAAGACACAATTTTTTAATGTTCTAAATTAAACCATACTTACCATCACGCCCATTCCAGCTGAAGCCAACGATCTCCTGCAATAAAAGTAAAATAATAAAGCAACCTCATCCTTACCTCTCCATGGTTCCCAGGACAGCTCCAGCTCTGCTACATTCACATGACAGGCTGCACCACAGCAGAACGCTGCCGTTCAGCTTGCCATGCGGCAGACACTGAGAAGCGCAGGCATACTTGTGCTCCTCAGTGTCTGACTGTGACGGCATCCAGATGAGCCGAGATCATGTCCAATGAACTCGGCTCACCTCATGCACGTCACTGACAGCGTGGGAAAATTCTCCTGCTCCCCGCATGCGCAGTAGAAGTTTCCCACGCTGTCAGTGACGGACGTCCAGGAGGTGAGCTGAGTTCATTGTCGGCTCATCTGGATGCCGTCACAGAGAGACACTGAGGAGCGCAAGCATGCCTGCGCTTCTCAGTGTCTGCGGGATGACAGGCTGGATGGCAGCGTTCTGCTGCGGTCCAGTCTGTCATCTCGATGTAGAAGAGCTGAAGCTGTCCTGGGAACCATGGAAAGGTAAGGATGATGTTGGTTTATTATTTTTCTTTTATTGCAGGAGATCGTTGGCTTCAGCTGGAATGGGCGTGATGGTAAGTATGGTTTAATTTAGAACAATAAAGAATTGTGTCTTTATTTCAATTAAAGGACTTTATTCTGGGTGTTTGTGTTTTTTTTAACTTTGACTATGGGGTTAGTAATGGGGGTGTCTTATAGACGCCTCTCCATTACTAACCTGGGCTTGATGTCAGCTGGCATTATAAGCTGACATCAACCCCAGCCCTATTACCCCCTGCCACCGCTACAGGGCAGCGTGGAAGAGCGAGGCTAAGTGCCAGAATTGGCGCATCCTATGGATGCGCCATTTCTGGGGCGGCTGACGGCTGGTGTTTCTAGCCTGGGAGGGGGCCAATATTCATGGCTCCCTTCCTGGGCTATTAATATCAGCCCCCAGCTGTCTGCCTAGCCTTTGCTAGCTATTAAATTAGGGGGGACCCCACGTCATTTTTTTGGGGGGGTTCCCCATTTTAATAGCTAGTAAAGACTAGGTATTCAGCTGGGGGCTGATATTAGTAGCCTGGGAAGCTCTGTGGGTATTACCCCCTTCCCAGGCTTCAAACATCTGCCCCAGTCGTCTGCTTAACCTCCGCTAGAGCCTAAAATTAAGGGGAACCCCACGCCAATTTTTTTAATAATAAATCCTTTATTTTAATACTAAATGACAAGTACAGTAATCAACACTATCACTGTACTTCATATATATGTGACTGACATGTTTCTATCTATCTAATCTATGTGTGAAGCTCTATTCTGTCTGTTATAAATTGTCGGGTACAGATGCTGAATTGCCGGCCGGCTTTTTTAAAGAGACAGTGCATGAAAACACTATTATTTGTTTTAATAAATCCTTTACACTAAATGACAAGTACAGTAAGCAATACTGTCACTGTACTTCATATATATGTGACTGACATGTTTCTATCTATCTAATCTATGTGTGATGCTCTATTCTTTCTATTCTAAATTGTCGGGTGCCGGCTTATGCCGCTGCTGAATTGCCGGCTTTTTATATATTGTCACAGAAGCGATGCGAACTTCCCTGCTCCGGACACAGCGCAGCGCTTCTGTGACAAGTGAAAGCTGTTGGCACAGAAGTCCTGCCCTGTGTCCGGAGCTGGGAATACGCAGCGATGTGTCAGTTTCAGCACAGAAGCGCTGACTGTCTGGACGTACCGCCGCCGTATTTTAACTCCCTCCACCTTATATTAACTCCGACATGGCAGGGATACGGCCACGGCAGCTTATTAACACCCCCAGAGTATCCCCGCATGTCAATTTCTGAAAGTTCAAAAGCATTACCGGCGTATAAGACGACCCCAGACTAGACAGAAGATTTTTCAGTCTTCAAAAGTCGTCTTATACGCCGGAATATACGGTACTAAAAGTCGTCATTTTCACAAACAAACACAAATTCAGCATGTCTGCACGGCTTATATACTGAAAGGGATTGAACATGTACATTAAAAGTTGACTTCAGAATGAGGCCTAACTTTTCGAGAGTATTAAATCTTACCCATAACATTTACACTGCATTTCCTAATTACATTGCTTGGTTACCTGTTCACACTAAAGAAGACTTTACAGCTTCCCAGAGATGTCAGTCTTAGGCTGCGTGCCCACGATGCGTTTTTCAAGCGTTTTTGCTGCGGAATTTTCGCAGCGTAAACGCTTGGTAATCCGTCCTTCATGGTCCCCAATGACAATCCGTAATTTCAATGCCCATGCTGTAGAATTTTCCGCAGCGTTTTTCAGCATGAGGTTTTCCGGGCAAGGACATGCAGAAATGAAGCGGAAATTTTCCGCTTCAATTCTGCATCGTGGGCACATAGCCTTACTAAAACTGAAAAAAGAATCTGCAGCATCTTTTAAGAAACTGACAACTTGATTGCAGTTGTCAGTTTATTCACAACTTTAAAAGGCATCTAAGAAAAAAAATGCTTTAACCCCTTAAGCCCCGCGGGTGGTTTGCACGTTA
Organism: Phyllobates terribilis; assembly: GCF_046119375.1. Lineage (NCBI taxonomy): Eukaryota > Metazoa > Chordata > Amphibia > Anura > Dendrobatidae > Phyllobates > Phyllobates terribilis. The sequence continues at coordinate 487,638,359 of NW_027362771.1, forward strand.
ATGACCGGGCCAATTTTTACAATTCTGACCACTGTCACTTTATGAGGTAATTACTCTCGAACGCTTCAACGGATCCCCCTGATTCTGAGACTGTTTTTTCGTGACATATTGTACTTCATGATTGTGGAAAAATTTATTCGATATCACTTGCGTTTATTTGTGAAAAAAACGGAAATTTGGCGAAAATTTTGAAAATTTTGCAATTTTCAAAATTTGAATTTTTAAGCCCTGAAATCAGAGCAATATGTCACACAAAAGAGTTAATAAATAACATTTCCCACATGTCTACTTTACATCAGCACAATTTTGGAACCAAAATTTTTTTTTGTTAGGGAGCTATAAGGGTTAAAAGTTGACCAGCGATTTCTCATTTTTCCAACAAAATTTACAAAACCATTTTTTTAGGGACCACATCACATTTGAAGTCACTTTGAGAGGTCTTTATGACAGAAAATACCCAAAAGTGACACCATTCTAAAAACTGCACCCCTCAAGGTGCTCAAAACCACATTCAAGAACTTTATTAACCCTTCAGGTGCTTCACAGGAATTTTTTGAATGTGGAAGAAAAAAATGAACATTTAACTTTTTTCACAAAAATGTTAATTTAGACCCAATTTTTTTTATTTTCACAGGGGTAACAAGAAAAAATGGACCCCAAAATTTGTTGTGCAATTTCCCCTGGGCACGCAGATACCCAATATTTGGGGAAAAAATACTGTTTGGGCGCACGGCAGGGCTCGGAAGGGAAGGAGCGCTATTTGACTTTTTGATTGTAAAATTTGCTTGAATAATTAGCGGACGCCATGTTGTGTTTGGAGAGCCCATGTGTGCCCAAACTTTGGAGCTCCCCCACAAGTGACCCCATTTTGGAAACTAGACCCCCCAAGGCACCTTTCTAGATGCATAGTGAGCACTTGGAACCCCCAGGTGCTTCACAAATTGATTCGTAACAATGAAAAAGTGAAAAAAAAAACACTTTTTCATTTGTATGAATCAATTTGTGAAGCACCTGAGTGTTCCAAGTGCTCACAATGCATCTAGATAGGTGCCTTGGGGGGTCTAGTTTCCAAAATGGGGTCACTTGTGGGGGAGCTCCAATGTTTGGGCACACAGCGGCTCTCCAAACGCAACATGGTGTCGCTAACAATTTGAGCCGATTTTCCGTTAAATTTGTTAGAGGACACCATGTTGCATTTAGAGAGTCCCTGTGTGCCCAAACATTGGAGCTCCCCCACAAGTGACCCCATTTTGGAAACTAGACCCCCCAAGGCACCTATCTAGATGCATAGTGAGCACTTGGAACCCCCAGGTGCTTCACAAATTGATTCGTAACAATGAAAAAGTGAAAAAAAAAACACTTTTTCATTTGTATGAATCAATTTGTGAAGCACCTGAGGGTTCCAAGTGCTCACTATGCATCTAGATAGGTGCCTTGGGTGGTCTAGTTTCAAAATGGGGTCACTTGTGGGGGAGCTCCAATATTTGGGCACACAGCGGCTCTCTAAATGCAACATGGTGTCCGCTAACAAATTTAACGCAAAATTGGCTCAAATTGTTAGCGACACCATGTTGCGTTTGGAGAGCTGCTGTGTGCCCAAACTTTGGAGCTCCCCCACAAGTGACCCCATTTTGGAAACTAGACCCCCCAAGGCACCTATCTAGATGCATAGTGAGCACTTGGAACCCCCAGGTGCTTCACAAATTGATTCGTAACAATGAAAAAGTGAAAAAAAAAACACTTTTTCATTTTTATGAATCAATTTGTGAAGCACCTGGGGGTTCCAACTGCTCACTATGCATCTAGATAGGTGCCTTGGGGGGTCTAGTTTCCAAAATGGGGTCACTTGTGGGAGAGCTCCAATGTTTGGGCACACAGGGACTCTCTAAATGCAACATGGTATCCGCTAACAAATTGAATGGAAAATCGGCTCAAATTGTTAGCGGACACCACATTGCGTTTGGAGAGCTTCTCTGTGCCCAAACTTTGGAGCTCCCCCACAAGTGACCCCATTTTGGAAACTAGACCGCCCAAGGCACCTTTCTAGATGCATAGTGAGCACTTGGAACCCCCAGGTGCTTCACAAATTGATTCATAAAAATGAAAAAGTGTTTTTTTTTTCACTTTTTCATTTTTACGAATCAATTTGTGAAGCACCTGGGGGTTCCAAGTGCTCACTATGCATCTAGAAAGGTGCCTTGGGGGGTCTAGTTTCCAAAATGGGGTCACTTGTGGGGGAGCTCCAAAGGTTGGGCACAGAGGGGCTCTCCAAACGCAATGTGGTGTCCGCTAACAATTTGAGCCGATTTTCCATTCAATTTGTTAGCGGATACCATGTTGCATTTAGAGAGTCCCTGTGTGCCCAAACATTGGAGCTCCCCCACAAGTGACCCCATTTTGGAAACTAGACCCCCCCAAGGCACCTATCTAGATTCATAGTGAGCACTTGGAACCCCAGGTGCTTCACAAATTGATTCATAAAAATGAAAAAGTTTTTTTTTTCACTTTTTCATTTTTACGAATCAATTTGTGAAGCACCTGGGGGTTCCAAGTGCTCACTATGCATCTAGAAAGGTGCCTTGGGGGGTCTAGTTTCCAAAATGGGGTCACTTGTGGGGGAGCTCCAATGTTTGGACACACAGGGGCTCTCCAAACGCAACATGGCGTCCGCTAACAATTTGAGCCGATTTTCCATTCAATTTGTTAGCGGACACCATGTCGCGTTTGGAGAGCCCGTGATGTGCCTAAACAGTGGAGCTCCCCCACAAGTGTCCCCATTTTGGAAACTATACCCCTCAAAGATTTTATTAAGGTGTATAGTGAACATTTTGAACCCAGAGGTTCGGCACATTATTTGTTTACATTAGGTCATCATATTGAATAAGTTTTCATTATTCTTGAGCGCAAGTGCTCGCTACTTGAGTTTGCATCGGGTACTCAGGTATGCACCATGTACAGCGTGTGCTCGAGTGACATGCTCGAGTCCCTGCTCCGCATGTTTCACGGTTATTAGACACCCAAAAAAAAACATGCGGGGATCGCTCGTGCATGGCAGGCAATCCCCGTAAAGTTTTTTGGCCGCGAAGCATATGGGGCAGAGACTCGAGCATGTCACTCAAATACCCACGATACTCAATGCATACCAGAACACCCGATGCAAACTCAAGTAGCGAGCACTTGCTCTCAACACTAGTCGCCATATCGTCATCTTTTTTTCTTACTTTTGAAAAAAATCCCAACCCCAGCCCTAACCCCAGCACAACCCTAGCCCCAGCACAACCCTAGCCCCAGCACAACCCTAGCCCCAGCACAACCCTAGCCCCAGCACAACCCTAGCCCCAGCACAACCCTAGCCCCAGCACAACCCTAGCCCCAGCACAACCCTAGCCCCAGCACAACCCTAGCCCCAGCACAACCCTAGCCCCAGCACAACCCTAACCCTAGCCCAATCCTAACTCAAGAGTTTATTTTTGACGCCGTTCCTTGTGCGGTATAAGTGATTAGACGACTTTATTCTTCGGGTCGGTGTGATTACAGCAATGCCAGAATCATGTGGGGTTTTTATGACTGACAGCTGTCACACACTAAAAGACGCATTTTTTGTAAAATCTAGTTTTTGCATCGCCATATTTTGAGAGCTATAATTTTTCCAGATTTTGGCAGACAGTCATGTGACGGCTCGTTTTTTGCGGGATGACTTGACGTTGTTATTGGTGCCATTTTCAGGCACGTGACATTTTTTGATCGCTTTCTATTCCGATTTTTGGGAGGCAGAATAAACAAAAACCAACAATTCAGGAATTGTTTTTTTTTTTTTTTTTTATTCTGTTCCGCGTGTGGTAAAATTGATGAGGCAGCTTTACTCTTCGGGTCAGTACGTTTACAGCGGTACCACATTTGTATCATTTTTCTATGTTTTGGCGCTTATACACAATAAAAGCTATTTTATAGAAAAAAATATTTTTTAGTATCGCTTTATTCTGAGAGCTATAACTTTTTTATTTTTCGGCTGATGGAGCTATATGGCGGCTTGTTTTTTGCGGGACGAGATGACGTTTTCAGCGGTATCATTTTTATTTATATGCGTCTTTTTGATCGCGTGTTATTCCACTTTTTGTTTGGCGGTATGGTGATAAAGCATTGTTTTTTGCTTGGTTTTTTTATTTTTTTTTTTTTTACCGTGTTCACTGAAGGGGTTAACTAGTGGGACAGTTTTATAGGTCAGGTTGTTCCGGACGCGGCGATACCAAATATGTGTACTTTTATTGTTTTTTTTTAATTTTTTTTATAATAATATTTATTGATGGGTACATTATATTTTTATTTTTGGTGTATTATTTTTTTTATTTTTTTATAATATTTTTGCACATTTTTTTTTTTTTTTTTTTCCACTTTCACACAGTTTATACACTTTATTACTTTTTCCCACTCTGGGACTTTCACTTTTTTTTTTCTGATCGCCTGCATGGCACAGGAATGGAGCACCATCCCTATGCCATGAAGCCTGTCAGAAGTGCACAGTGTGAAGATTGCTTGGAGATGCACTGCGCATGTCCAAGCAATCTTCCTGCTCTCTGGTGACCCGGATGTTGTCATGACGACATCGGGTCGTCATGGCAACACCCGGGAAGCCTTTGCAGACTGCGCTGGAAGCCGGAAGAGGAGGTGAGTATCGCCGATCACCTCCCCTTGCCCCCGCAATGCCGCGATCGACTTCGATCGACTTCGATCGCAGCATCGCGGGGGTTAATGTGCTGGGAGCGGTGCGTGACCGCTCCCTGCACATAGTACCGGGTGTCAGCTGTGACAATCAGCTGACACCCGGCGGCGATCGCGCCCGCACAGCCTGTGTGCGGGCGCGATCGCGATGACGTACTAATACGGGTCTGGCTCTTAAGTCCCAGGGCACAGACGCGTATTAGTACGTCAGATGTTATTAAGGGGTTAAAATGGTATTCCTGGGGAACATCAGTATTTACTAAAAAAAAAAAAAAAAAAGACATTACTTGCAAGCTGACAGGTTCTCTTTACAAGTTCTCTCCGATCTTTAACCCATTCCCGACATATGACGTATGGTTACGTCATATGCTGGGTCCCTGACTTTGATGAGGGCTCGCAAGCTGAGCCTGCATCTTTCTTTTCCTTCATCAGTTTTATATAGTAAAAGTTCCTTGATGAAAAGGCAACATTGATGTAAGAAAAACAATATGGATAATGGCTAACTTTCTTTTCTTTTGCTCCAATTGTATCCAGCCCTGTAGAAAAATGGTGAAGCTTACCAGTTCTACAAGCTTCTCCAGGAAAGGGACAAGCTTCAGCAGCTCCTTGTCATTTTTATCCATAAACCAACTCTCAATGGGGATACCGTTTGAAAGCTAAAAGAAAGTAGATTATATATTAGTTCAGAGCACATTTGCTATAGGAGAACGCACGTCAGCCTAACCGAGACATTTCTCTGATAAAATACTATATCATCAATAGGGTCACTGTCATGTCAATCAAGAAAGAGCTGAAAAAGTGTCTAACACGTTACCATCCAAATGCACAACCGGTTCTACATCAGATGTAAATTTAATATCCAAAGGTATACAGTGGTGAAAAAAAAAAAAATAAATTAGTATAGATTGAACAGAAAATTTTGGGGCACTTTTCATTGTCAATTTGCTTAAAACGGACATACAGCAAGAATTAACTGGCCCAAACCTATGACCATTCAGTATGCAGGATGTGTTTATAGCTAGTCTTGCCACAAAGTATTAAAATCTCAACTATAAACACAGCATTGACTTACCTGGTATGCAAAGGCTTGTGGTGAGTTATCAATGATGATTGTTTTAGAAAGATCCCTCCCCAGGATGTTCAGGTCTTTGATGTAGTTCCCTTGGACACACACACAGTGCTCTCGGAACAATCTGTGTCTGGGAAAATCAGATATACAGAGTGAAAGACGGTTAACATGGGAAAGACACTGATTAAGCAAGACCCTTATCACCAGAAACCAGTCATAGAATAGTGGAAAGCTTTTTTCACAAGTCTTTTTTTTATGCCAGGTGCAGGCGTCATAACAGAAGTACATTTCTGACTCCGGCACACAGGTGGCTGCATGATGTGCCAAATTCTCAAAGACTTGTGCCACGTAAATGAATTTGGTGCATCTTACTCAAACAGATCTTGGATCAAATGCCAGTCTTGATGAATGCCCCCTATTATTTTTGAAGCTTTGCATGATATTGCTTAAAGGGGTTTTCACATGAACAAAAATTCATTTTAATCAATATCTCTTTTGGAGTAAAAAGTTTGACAACTGAATGTATTTAAATAAAATGTTCCTGTGCTGAGATAATCTTATAAATGTGCCCCTGCTGTGTACTGTGTAATGGCTGTGTCTGACCGTACAGGGACATGGTCTGATAATACCACAGCTACTGGGCAGGGGAGGACACAAAGTATACATATATTAAAAGCAGGGGATCACAGCTGATTCTTTCTTTGAAGTAAAACATTGTTTAAAAACAGGCAGGGAAATGTTTTACCTCACAAAGAATCAGCTGTGATCTCTTGCTGTCATGTCTGTATACTCTTTTGCTTCCTCCCCTGCCCAGGAGATGTGGAATGATCAGACCATGTTCCTGTATGATCAGACACAGCCAATACACAATACACAGCAGGGGCACATTTATAAGATTATCTCAGCACAGGAACATTTTATTTAAACACATCCAATTGTGCAACTTATTATTCTAAGATCTATTGATTAAAATGAACTTTAGTTTGTAGGAAAACCCCTTTAGGAGAGTATAAACTTACCTGACAAGTCGCTTTTTGGGATCCAAAATATTTAGTAATTTGTCTGCATAGACTTTCTTTGAGGCTGTAAAAAGGATAATCTGTAGAACACAAAAATAAGATGTGAAAAAAAAGCATGTAATTAAAACAAGAAAAATTACTGTATTTTGCAGACTATAATACATAAAATATGGGGAGGAAAAAGGCTTTTTTTAAAATAAAATGGTGGCTCGTCTTATAGTCCGATTTTACGGGGGTTACGGTTGTGTGGGGTCACAGGAGGCATGGTTGCTGCTGCAGGAGGCTGGTGGCAGCCGGTAAGCAACATTCAGATTATAAGACGCACCCCCCATTTCAAATTTGGGGGGGAAATGTGTGTCTTATAATACGAAAATTACGGTATGCATCAGCTTGCTATTAGCTGCAAAATAATAAAAAAAAAATATCTGTTTAATCTGGGCCTCAAAATAGGAGTCACAGCAATGAGTTACTCAGTTTGGAAAAACGAAGGTTTAGGGGCGATCTTATTACGATGTACAAAAAACGAGGGGACAGGGATCTTTTAAAGGTACTCTGTCAGCATTGAATGACTGTTCAAACTAAGTAAAGGCATTTGCTCGGTGCTTCATGTCGGGGCCAATCACTTATATACACCTTCCCATTTGCTTATTTTCCTTCGATCTCCACCCCCATCTTTGATTGACAGCTCTAGTGTCAGAGCCAAAGAAAGGTGTCGATAGATGGAAACCAAGCAGGGACTAACGTGTATTTAGATGTTTGGCCCCAGCATGATGCACCGAGCGCCAGTACTTGGTTTGAACAGTCATTCTGTACTGAGAAGAGTCCCTTTAAAGAGAATCTGTTGGCTCTAATGCCTCCATTTTTAGAAAATACTTGTAAACGCCAAAATATTACAATAGTGGGGGGGGGGGGTTATCGTTTCTTATAATTCTTGCTTTGTGCAGTTTCCTTGCCGTTTATAAATAAATTGATAACTGGGTGTTACTAGTATGGGGCATGTTACTGCGCACACTGATTGCGCTCAGTCAGAGTTGATAATATCAGACTTAAAACACCCTTTTGACAAGGCATCGCACACCCAGTTGCCAATGTATTCACACAGTGTATGGTGAAATAATAGGAGCGGCAGTACATACGAGGGGCGTTCCTTAAAGATTTCCCCTGACCCACTTCTATTTATCACGGGACGCTGAAACTTCACATGTGTAATGATACAAGTCTCTAAAAGATACGTGCCAATTTACAACTCAGAAACAGTCTTGATTTTACAGGTGCTGAAGTGGTGTGAGGTGTGATAATGGACCTAGTGGAATACAGAGCACTCATCAAGTTCCTTTACTTGAAAGGCCGCACACTAAAAGGAGATGTTCGACGAGATGAAAGAGGTTTATGTCGTTGATTCATCCAAGACCATCTTTACACGCATAAGGTATTCGCTCGGTGGGTTCCCGGCTGCTCACACCTTTCCAAAAGCAGGAATGAGTCGAATACTCTCAGGCTCTATTGACGATGTGCCATGGAAACCAGGAAGACTTTTTCAACAAACTGATTTCACAGAATGAAAGCTGGGTCCATCACTATGATCCCGAGACTAAAGTCCAGTCGGTGCAATGAAAGCATCATGATTCACCGCCTCCAAAGAAGGCACATGCTCAACCCTTGGCAGGCAATGTCATAATCACAGTATTTTGGGACTAGCACGGAATAGTATTGATGGATTTCCTAGCAGAGGGTACCATGATCACTGGGGCATACTAAGCTTCACTGCTGCAGGAATTGCGGTAGGCCATCAAAACCAAGAGACGTGGCATGCTCACCAAAGGTGCCCGCCTTCTGCAGGACAATGTACCAGTTCACAAAGCACATGTTGCCCAAATGGAAGCATGCTCCCGTGACTTTGAAATTCTACCGCATCCCCCTTATTCACCCAACCTTCCACCATCAGATTTCCACCTCTTTCCAAAAAGTAAGTTATTTTTCAAGGGCAAGCATTTTCCAGATGAAGAGACTCTGATTTCTGAAGTTACAACATGGCTTTTGGAGCAACTGTCGACTTCTACAAGCGAGGTGTTTACAGTTGCTTAAAGAGATGGGAGAAGTGTGTGTCCCTAGGTGGCACCTATGTACAGAAGGACTAATAACTGCCAAGTTTCATTGCTCTCAGTCCACAGGAAGTGGATCAGGGGAAATCTTTAATGAATGCCCCTCGTAGATACAGTTCTAAGGAGTGACAACAAAGTAAAGGGAGAAGATGAAACATTCAAAAACTCACCTCATAGATCTGAGACATACGTTCTAAGAACTCACGAAAGAAAGGTCTTAACCGTACATAAACCTACAAAAATAAGATAATGGGAAAAAGTTACTCAAGAACACCACAAAAGAATTCTGAGAACAGTAAGTCTGTGTAAGATGTACTGACAAGTGCAGGGGAGAGAACCTGTAACACCACACAATCATGTCCGCAACACACTTAAAATTAAGATAGTGTGGACAGAACAAGCTTCTAAAATATTTTTAGGTTTTAAAACACTCAACAGCCAGCCAACCATGTAATCTTCACAGCAACCATCTGGGCACAAGTTGATACTCAATAATTACCAGATTGATCCTCACCTGGTAAATGACATCTTGGAACAGCACAGGAAATGTCAGGGCAGCATCCTCCAGCTCATTGAGGCTGCAGTGAACCAGAGTCTCATCCTGTTAAAAGAGAAAAAAAAATAGTTAAACCAAGAATAAAAACAAAGACTCATGACTGAAAGTCCATAAATGTGATACCTTACCAAGTCCAGGACAAGAGAGAACTCAGGTGTACTCCTAGTCTTTAAAGGGAGAGCTGGCTTCCTGTTGAGCTGCTCTTCAGTCAAGGGTGGTACATGTTTAATGAAATAGTATCTACAGGAGAGAGAGCAGCCATTAGCTTATGATAGGCAATCACTTCTCATAAGCTCTGCAGGTTTTACCAATCACATGAAAACTGTGAGGGTCAGGCCTTACAGCAAACCGGTCACCAGATTTCACAATATAAATTGAACAGATCTTAGACCTGATGAGGTTGGTGTATATACTTTGAAAGAATAGATGTGAGAAAGGATTATACAGCCATTGTGAAAATGTAATTTAATCTCTGCCCACCTAGACTGATTGACAGCTCCTCAGTGTCCCTCCTGCCTGTAGAGATCGAACGTATCCAACGGGCGATGGTTGACTTGGAAGCAGGGAAACCCTTGCGATGCCCCTCAGGGATGACAAAAAGGGCATCCGAGCGCCGAAGGTAGGCCGTTCTAGAAAGGTACACACGTAGAGCTCTGACCAGGTCCAGTTTGTGCAGGGACTTCTCCCGTGGATGCACTGGAGAAGGGCAAAAGGAAGGCAAAACGATGTCCTCATTAACGTGAAAAGCGGAAACCACCTTTGGCAAAAAGGAAGGCACCGGCCTGAGCACAACTTTGTCTTGATAGAATACCAGAAAAGGAAACCAAAAAGAGAGGGCTGAGAGTTCTGCGACCCTTCTAATAGAGGTAACAGCCACCAGAAAAGCCACCTTCCAGGAAAGGAGAGAGGCTGGAATGTCCTGAATGGGTTGAAACAGAGGCTGTTGTAGGATGCTTAGGATCATATTAAGGTCCCATGGTTCCACTGGAGGGCGATAGGGAGGCGCTAGGTGGGCCACCCTTGTAGAAACGTCCTGACCTGAGGACGGCTAGCTAAGTTACGTTGGAATAGAATGGGCAAGGCCGAAACTTGGCCCTTGAGAGTGCTGAGAGAGAGTCCCGCCCCTAGGCCAGACTGAAGAAAAGCCAAAATGACTGGCAAAGAAAAAGACATAGGAGTCAGCTGATCCTGTTCGCAGTGACGAAAAAAGGCTCTCCAAGTTCTGTGGTATATGCGCGAGGTAGCGGGTTTTCTGGCGTTAATTAGGGTCTGAATGACATTGTCAGTAAAGCCCGCCGTCTTCAACACCGCGACCTCAACGGCCATACCATTAAATTCAGAGAACGAAAACTCTGATGAAGAATAGGACCCTGAGAGTGGAGGTCCGGACGGTCTGGTAGTCTCCAGGGGGAGTCGACAAGCAGATTTACCAGATCTGCATACCAGACGCGTCTGGGCCAATCTGGGGCTACTAGGAGAACTGGTACTCCTTCTGTGTTGACCTTTTTGATGACTCGAGGGATCAAAGGTAGAGGTGGAAAGAGGGCAGTTGGAACTGTGACCATGATAGGACAAGCGCGTCCTGGGCGATTGCTAGCGGATCGCGGGACAGAGCTACAAAGGACGGAACCTTGTGGTTTAACCGGGACGCCATGAGGTCGAATTCCGGTGTGCCCCACCGTAAGCAGATTTGGTGAAACACCTTGGGATGGAGAGACCATTCTCCTGAGGCGAGGCCCTGCCGACTGAGGAAGTCGGCCGCTCAATTGTCGACCCCTGGAATGTGGCTGCTGAGATTGCCGGGACAGTCTTCTCGGCCCAAAGTAGCACTCTTGCCACCTCTTTTAAAAAGGGCTTGCTGCGCGTTCCTCCCTGATGGTTTATGTATGCCACGGCCGTGGCATTGTCCGATTGTACACGCACTGGGAACCCTGCCAGGATCTTCTGCCAGTGACGCAACGCCAGGTAAATCGCCCTGATCTCCAGAATGTTGATGAGAAGGGAGACTTCGTGGGGACTCCACCGGCCCTGGACCGTGTGTTGTAGAAAAACTGCCCCCCAACCGATGAGACTGGCATCGGTCGTGACCACCTGCCAGCGAAGCGGAAGGAATGATCCCCCGGGTCTGAAGGAAGAAGGGCGGGACCACCAGGTTAGCGACCGTCTTACTTGACGAGGTAACTTGATGCGTCGATCTAGAGATGACGGATTCTTGTCCCAAGCTGACAGAAGGGCTAGTTGAAGAGGCCGGGTATGGAACTGGGCAAACGGAACTGCCTCCATGGCTGCTACCATCTTTTCCAGGACACTCATGCATAGGCGAAGGGAGTGTGGACTTGGGTCGGAGAGGATGTGGATTCCTTGTCGTAGAGAGTTTATCTTTTCCCTCGGAAGGAGGACCCGGGCACGGGTCGTGTGGAACTGCATCCCTAGGAAGGTTAAGCGTTGGGATGGGACCAGGGAGGATTTGTCTGTGTTGATCAGCCAGCCTAACCGGGAGAGTGTGTTCAAGGTGATCTGGAGACTGTGGAGACAGTCCCTGAACGTGGGGCCTTTGATTAACAGGTCGTCGAGGTAGGGGGATGATTACAATTCCCCTTGTTCGAAGAATGGCCATAGCTGTCGCCATCACCTTCGTGAAAACCCTCGGGGCTGTGGCGAGGCCGAAGGGGAGGGCAGTAAACTGGTAATGCACGTTCCTGAAGGAAAAGAGAAGGAACTTCTGATGTGACGCGCAGATTGGGATGTGAAGGTATGCATCCTGAATGTCCACTGAACATAGATATTCCCCGGCCTCCATGGAGGCGATAACCGACCTGAGGGACTCCATCCTGAACTGTCGGATGCGTACATGTCGGTTTAGCTGTTTGAGGTCCAGAATCGGACGCAGTGAGCCGTCCTTTTTTGGGACGACGAAGAGATTTGAGTAAAAACTGGAAAACCTTTCCTGAAAAACACTGTCAAATTCTGCATGGTTAGAAAAAGTGCGTGCAGGACGCTTAATCTTTTTGAAGGAAACTGAGTTGTCCCGGGAAGGGCTCTCGTCTTCTGTAACATGCAGAGTCTGATTGACAGCCGTTATAAGGCTGTCTATCTTGTCCTGGATCTTGGAATACTGGTCTGTTTTGGAACCAGAGTCTGAATCTGAAGCAGAGTTAGATCCCGGGGCGACCTCCGGGGAAGAGGTGTGAGACGCAGGGGGCATCTTGGAGTCTGGAGAGCTGGAGGATGAGCTTGTGCGAGTCCGTTTCTGAGAACGTGCCGTCAGTCTGCCCCTGTGAGGAGGGGGCAGGGGTGCCTGCAAATCGTCTGTGGGGACGTTCGGAGCGCTGGTGGCCGTGGATAACATAGGCAAAAGTTCTGGTAAGCGTTCTAAGACCTGCATCAGAGATTGAGAAACCTTGGTGAGGTCAGAGACAGACTGTGACATAGCAACAGCCCACTCCGGAGGGGAGGGGGTTACCACGTCCTGAACGGCAGGGGGATCTTGGGGTGCCAGCATGGCGGGAGGTTTGCAGGTCGAGCAGAAGGCCGTCGTAGTGAGACCCGCGGGCCACTTCGTACCGAAAAGAGCACAGGCGTAGTATGTGACAATGTGAGAGGGATGGACAGAGCTCCCCGTGTTTGGGCATATGTGCCTGACCAGGGATACTGCAGAGGAGGGCGCTGTGGGCAGGGAAGGGTGGGGGTCGGTGTCAGGACAGAGCCTACCCGATCCTGCAGAGAAGCGGTCCCGTGTCCCCCTGAAAGGCTCCGAAGGTGAGGCTGGAGCGGGTTACAGTAGGTGCCGACGGAGTAGGGAGCTGCGTGCGGCAGAGTGATGGTGTCGGTGTAGGGGGAGGAGCAGAGGACGCTGCGTTGATGACGGAGCGCGTCGAGGCTCCGATAGGCGGATGGGAAGGGGGGGCGGGCTTGAAAGGCCCCCCGTTGATAGGTCCGCGGAATGACGGAAGCGTCACTATGCTCCTCGGCCCTGGTTGGTCAAATAGGAGGGGGCGTATAGCCGGAGCGGGAAAGCCCACCGGACACGACCCCCACCCCCACCCCCGACGGAGAAAAGAAGAAGGAGGAAGTGGCCCAGGGAAGCGCTGTTAAGCGCCATGTTTGGTGAGAGGGGGAGGGGGGAGGAAGGCAGGCAACGCCGGGGAACTGGGACCTACAGCGGAAAGACAGGGAAGTACCTGTCTTAGCGGGTCCAGGAATAGTCTCTTCCTTTCTCCTTCTGAGGATGGTCTCAGGATGCCTTCCTGGATAGGGGGGAATCCTGGCTTTTCCTCCTTCCTGCACTGTCCGGTCCTGGACAGTGCAGGAGACGGTGTCAACCCCAGAAAACTGGGGGAAGGTCACCCGCAGGGACCACAGTCTCCCTCCCAGGCCGCTCCGAGGAAGGGGCTGGGGTGGGGTGGGGAACAGGCTAGGACTGGCCACCGAAATCACCCTGAGACACCCTAAGGTGACAGGGGATAGGTCCTGCCCAGCGGGTCCGAGAGTGGCCGATGTGGGGGTAGCCACATTGCTCTCTCGGTTTATAGTGGGTTAACAGGGGACGCAGTGTTCCCTGTTAGCCTGAAGAGCTGTATCAGAAAGAGAAAAAACAAGGATTAATAAACACAACAGGGTTGGATCTGTGAAGATCCAGGTCTACCACCTACAGACACTAAGCTTAAACTGGTGAGCTTGGTGCCTGTAGGCGGGTGCATACTGCGGAGGAGGAGCAATTTTCCTTTTTTTTGCCTAGTGTCAACCTCCTAGCGACAGCAGCGTACACCCGTGGTCCTGTGTCCCCCAATGAAGCGATAGAGACATAACGTAACGGTACACCTTAACACCTCCTCATTTGCATATTAGTGCCCTTCCCCTGCTTATGAATGACATTGCTTCCTTTCCTAGAGCAAGCACTGTCTGAAAGCTGCTGGTGTGTAAGCACATGCGCACTGCCTGCTCCCGGTAACGTAGTCCTCCTCTCAGAAGCCGCTCACTACACTCCCAGGTATAGACTACTGAGCAGCGCCAGCAGAAAGATGACGGGAGTAGGGACAGACTGACGCGTGCTAGCAGAAAGACGATGGGGGAGGAAGGACACGCCCAGCCGGAGACAAAATGCCAGTACACATGCCAGCAGCATTCGAACAGTGCTTGCGCTAGGAAGTGAGTACTGTCAATCAGAAAAGGGGAGAAGGCCCCCCAATATACAAATGAGGAGGTGTAATGGTGAACCAAATTCTTGGCCACACATTTGTACCGTAGCCTCCTCGTTTGCATAAGAATTAAAATGTATTTTCTCAGGCACTATACCAGTAACAGGTACAATGTTAGTATGGTTTATATAGGAGCTAAATCCCCTACAATACTGAATAAGCCTTTTAAAATACATTTTGGAGGTGGAGGACAATCTGTATTAAGAAATCTGGTAACCGATCCGCTATAAGAAACAGCAAACTAAATATAGATCCTTTTTTGGTCTTCTAAATAGTGTTCTGAATATGTATTGCAATCGAGTGCAAAAACAAAACAAAAAGCTAGAAATGAAAAAAAGAAAGACGCTGGAACTCACGGATCAAACACCTCCCAGTCTTCTTCATATGCTGCTTCAGCATGTGCGGAGGAGTAACCACTGTCTGGGGACACTGGGGCTACGAACAAGACAAAAATAAATTTTAAAAAATGAAACCACACATTAGGATCAGCAGGTTGAATGGACTAAATAAGTTAGAAGTGTTACTGGAGTATGAGGAAATGTATGATTTTTGTAAGAACAATTAAATCATAGATTTTGTAGATATTCTGGAGGAACCAATGCTTAGTGTTCAATGAATTAGAAGAAAATAAACTGTCCGATCAAGCATGCAACATCACAGTTAATATTTTATGCAAGAGAGAAAAGAATGACAAGATGGAACCTGGGTGAAAGCACCCAGGAATTGGGTTAAAGATGATGATATGAAAAAAGATGTTTTAATATGAAAAAACGTATTCTAGTGTAAGCTGGATGAAAAAATTGTGATAACTGGGCTTATTTGGGGGAAGTGGGGGTGGATTGGGAAATATAAAGAAAGCAGATAAGATGATATATTTTATAAAACTTTGTTGTATCTGAAATTGATAATTGTGCAAAATAGAAGTTAAAGCAGGCGATTGTTATATCAATGGTGGATGAGGAAAGTAAACTAAAACCTGCAGCAAATATGTAAATGTGTGTGTCAGAACATTACGGTTAAAGCAATATACATTAGAGAAAATAAACTAAGTGCAGACTAACCTGTTAATGTTGGGATTTCCCGCTCAGGAGCATTCTCACCAGCATCCAGCCAGCTAGTGGCTGCTGAACGGACAGGTGGCCCCTGACTGGGGTAGGATGCTCCATTAGTGGAGGTGGTGGTGCTGGTGCTGATCTCGTCCACCTGCTCTATTTCCAATTGTTTTACTATTTCCTCAGCTTCCACTGCTTGACCGGGAGAATCTGATCCTGACGTGCCTGAGATAAAGATAATTTGAGCCCCAAAATAAAAAACTAACTGTATACAAGACCAACAGTATGTAAAAGACATAATATAGTTTACATAACAAACTCACCATTTTTATTTGCTGGTGAGAAAAAGTTGAAGACGGGGGAGAAAATGGTCCCCAGCAGCGTGGTCCTGGGTGGGCTGGTTGCAACCGATGCATCGTCCAGCTTTCCATTTTGTTTTAGATGTTGAGGAGTCACCTCGTAACTTGCAGCCTCTACAATAAGAAGAGTCAGAATGCTAAACAAGTCCAAAGCACAAAAGCCAACGATCGTATTCCAGCAAACAGTATCAGAGCCCTCGAAAGCTGGGTTTACTGATACAATGTAGAACAGAGGGTTGCAACAGCTGACATTCTCCCAGCAATCTGCATGGGTGGAGTTGTAGTTTTACAACAACTGGAGCATTGCAGGCTGCTGACCGCTGCGGTAAAATGTGCCTCCACTGATATAGGGATCAGGAATTGGTCTTCCCTCTCTAGAGCACATTAGTTTGTACCATAGGTTTCACTTGGAATCACAGGATGAATTGGCTGTAATTTTGTGACTGGCACAGTAAGTATACACATGTGCTCAGTAAACCTGCTGGTTAAAGCATTGGCTCTACCTCCATTTACTTGACTTTTCCGCCGGACGCGTGCAATGGGCTTGCTTGGTTTGTCACCGGTACGTGGAGTTGAGGTGATGAGGTTGTTATCGAGGTCACGCTCCACCCTGCTCCTCTTTGCGGGGTTCTCTCGATCCTCCTAGTAATAGAAAGCTGTGCTGTTATCTCTTATTAGTGCATCACTACATCTCTGGGTTAGGCAGGCCATACACATTAGAAAGCTTTCTGTCATACGTTTGATCGGCTTACAGCCATCTCAGCTGACTGTCCCATACATAAGAGCGATTGTCTGCTCTATGAGAAAGCAGCTGGCTGACATGTTGGCTTATCTACGGGAGAACAATGCGATCAGCAATCCGAAATCAGACATGCGCAACCGACATCTCCCCCGACAGCACCCACATATACATTAGATTGTTCTCTGAACCTGTCAATATAGGCGGATACGGCTGACAGTCTAATGTGTATGAGGACCCTTAGGGTTGCTCTCAAAGAACAGCAAATTTATTTCTGATTAGCCTGTTGGAAAAATCGGGTACACATTTACAGAACTGGCGCTATGTCCATTACTGCCCCCTGTAATAGTCAGGATTAGATGCTGAAGTCAATAGCGACTTGGGGCAGAGAAGCAGCTAGGCATGGTTAAGTCCCCTAGAGGAACGAAGCAAAAGAAAATGTTAATGTTCAAAAATATAAAGGGGGTTTCCAGTACCAAGGTGACCAATATAATGCCTGTGGGTGCCCGACACCCAGCTACCTCACCGATCAGCTGTTACCAGTGCATGACGAGGTGCTGTGCTGGCCCAAACACTGTTTACATCTGACCACCACTGAATCTGCAAATCTGGGAACAACTAAAGGGTGAGGATGCCGGACCACCACAAATCTTATACGGATGGCCTATCTTAAGGACTCTTCAACAAAACCAGTAGTGGACCATTCTTTAACCCCTTCATGACAATGCGATTTTTCGGGTTTTTTGATCCCCTTCTTCCCGGAGTCATAACTTTTTTATATTTCCGTCAAAATGGCCGTATGAGGGATTGCTTTTTTGCGAGACGAGTTGTGCTTTTGAATGACACCATTGATTTTCACCATATAGTGTACTGGAAAAAAAAAAAAATAATTCCAAATGCTGTGAAATTGCAAAAAAAAAGTGCAATTCCACAATTGTTTTTTTTATTTATTTATTTTTTTATTTACCATGTTCACTAAATGCTAAAACTGACATACCAATTTGATTCCCCAGGTCAGTATGAGCATGTACATGCCAAACATGTATAGTTTTTTTTTTTTTTTTATTAATCCCTTTCCGACCTGGTCAGTAATAGTACGCACCAGGTCGGGAAGGCCGGTTCAGCGGGGGCTCCGGTGGTGAGCCTGCACTGAACCGATCACATGTCAGCTGATTACTACAGCTGACATGTGCCCGCAACAGCTGCGGGTGGAATCGCGATCCACCCGCGGCTGTTAACATGTTAAATGCCGCTGTCAATCTCTGACAGCGGCATTTAACTCGCGCTTCCTAAGCCCCGCCCATCGGTGACGCCCATCACGTGATCGCGGGTCACCAATGGGTGGGCATGACAACCCAAGGTCTGTCTGCAGCAGACCCCTGTGGTTGTCATGTCTCAATTGCTATGAGTGCCACCTACTGGTCAGCGCTCATAGCAAGTGAGCATTTCTCCTGCATACAAGCGAACTGCTCATCGCTTGTATGCAGTAGAAGCAATCAGACAACTGCTGCTTCTAGTCTATAGAAGCAAGCAGAAAGTGTAAAAAAAAAGTTTTTCAAAAATATATAAAAGTTTAAATAACCCCCCTTTCTCTCTAATATATATATATATATATATATATATATATATATATATATATATATATATAAAAAACACATACACATATTTGGTATTGCCGCGTTCAGAATCACCCGATCTATCAACATAAAAGAAGAATTAATCTGATCAGTAAACGGCGTAACGAGAAAAAAATTCTAAACGCCAGAATTACGTTTTTTTGGTCGCTGCAACATTGCAATAAAATGCAATAACGGGCTATCAAAACATCGGATCTACCCTAAAATGGTATCAATAAAAACGTCAGCCCGGCGCGCAAATAATAAGCCCTCACCCAGCCCCAGATGCCGAAAAATGTAGACGCTACGGGTCTCAGAAAGCAAACTTTGGATTTTTTTTTCACCACTTAAATAAAAAAGAACCTATACATGTTTGGTGTCTACGAACTCGTAATGATCTGGAGAATAATAATGGCAGGTCAGTTTTAGCATTCAGTGAACGTGGTAAAAAAAGGACCCAAAAAACAACTGTGGAATTGCATTTTTTTTGCAGTTTCACCGCACTTGGAGTTTTTTTCCCGTTTTGCAGCACACGATATGGTAAAACCAGTGATGGCGTTTAAAAGTACAACTCGTCCCGCAAAAAATAAGCCCTCACACGGCCATATTGAACGAAAATTAAAAAAGTTCTGGCTCTGGGAAGAAGGGGAGCAAAAAATGAAAAACAAAAACAGAAAGACTCAAGGTCGTTTAGGGGTTAAAGTGGTGAATTTTTTTTTTCCCCTTATGTCACCATTTTCCAAGACCCACAGCGTTTTGATTTTTCAGGATCTAGAGCTTGACGAGGGCTTATTTTTCGCGACCTGAGCTGACATTTTTATTGATAACCTTTTGGGGTAGATAAAAGGTTTTGATTACCTCTTTTTGCAATGTTGCGGCGACCAAGAGAAACAAAATTCTGGTGTTTTGATTTTTTGTTATTGTTACGGCATTTAGAGATCTGATTGTTTTTATATTTTGATAGATTGAATATTTCTGAAAGCAGAGATACCAAATATGTGTGTTTTTTAATGGTTTTATTTTCAATAGGGTAAAAGGGGGAGGGAGATTTGAACTTTTGTTTTTTATATATTTTTTGTTGTTGTTTTTACTGGTTTCAAATAGTCTCCTTAGGAGTTTTAAAGCTGCGATCTTCTGATCGCCTGTGCTACACATAGCAGGGTTTTAAGACTGATATATATAGCAAAAATCATGATATGTCCGTTTTTTTCCGGATGCACGGTCCGCAGAAGTGTCTCACGCTGAACACACACGGATGACATCAGTGTCTCATCAGTGTGACACATACAGGCGCTTGGGAATCAGCGCTACAGTTAGTGCTGTTCCCAAAAGCCGGGTGCTGAACGCTGCCCTCATCATTGTTCCTTGCTCACGGTGTGATCATGTTGGAAGTAGTAGTCTGCTCCCGCAGTGTCCCTGTGTAAAAATAAGAATAAAATAATAAGATCCTTATACTTACCGCTGATTGGGCGGTGCTGGGGCAATGCTGTGGGCCTTGTCCTTTCAAAAGAATTCGGCGGTGAGAGGAGGTTCCCTCTCCTGTACATAGCCCTGCGGTGGGCTTCGGGAAAATGGCAGCCAGAGCATGCGCAGATTTAGATCTTGAGAGACGAGATCTCTATCTGCGCATGCTCCGGAAGCCATTTTTCCTAAGCCCACGGCAGTGCTATGTATGGGAGAGGAAACCCACACTTATCGCCGACTTCTTCTGAGGGCGGGGCTCACAGGATCACCCCACTCCCACCACCACCGCCCAAGTCATCCTGAATCAGCGACCATGCAGAGAGGACGGGTTCTCAGAATTGCCCGACTCCTGCCGCAGCCAACCTCCTGTATCTGTGACCCTGGCTCCTGTGACCCGCTGATCCACCACCGCTGCCCCCCTCAGGTAAAACCGTTTAGAAGGCGAACCATTTTATTTAAAAATACATTTTTTCCTATTTTGCACCCCAAAATTTGGAGTGAGTTATAATCTGCAAAATACGGTATATTGATACACAAAAACATGCTTAAAAATTATTGAATAGCACAAAAGTCTTAAAGGAAAAAAAAACCCTATATTAATTTAGCATTGACATAATTGTAGTGGTCATTAGCGTAAATTTAGAGTAAAATTTACACTTGGGTTGCACTAAAACCCCTCTCAAAAAAAAAATAAAAAAATTCTACTTTCAAGAGCATTTCATATAATATATGTAAATGAAAAAGCCATGCTTCACAAGAATCAGAGATGGAGAGGAAACATTTTAACCACTTAAAGACATTTTTTTAATGAGTATTGCTAAGACAGACTTATGGCATATCCACTAGTTGTAAGCCACCATCGCACCGCTACATACACCAATCTTCACATTTTTCTATGCCTCCTCAGACAAGCCACCCATACCCACACAGGTCCCAAACTTACCTTTGTTGTGCTGCCTTTGATGAAATTTTTGATGGTGGACAGCAGACCAGTGTCTGGTTTAGACAACTTTTCTGCAAGAGGTGAGCTCTCCTCCTCCTCCTCTTCTTCTGAGTGCTTCCTCTTAGTGCGTGCAGTGCGCCCGGCAGGACCGTGACTGCTGCGCGGAGACCCCTTCCGCGTCCTTAGCCTCATCTTTATGATTGCCACATAAAAGCTACAACAAAAAGAAAATGAAAAAAGTTTAAAAGGCAGATCACACCCAACGTTGAATAACATTACTGAATAATAATTTAAAAAAAAAAAAAGGGGTAGGTGCCCCCATGAAATGGTCCTCTGATCATAGCAGAACAAAACCAAGTATATAAAAACAACTGCAAAAGGAAATTGCTTGTATGTCAATGGCAACTGGATAAGTCTTTCTTTCGTGTATTAATTTTAATTGGCATTAGTAACTGGAAAAAAAAAACAGGTTCCAATGGGAAACACCACTGTCCTACTTCACACCCTCCCAGTGCACGTCACTGATCAGAAGTATATATTACTGTTATCCTCAATATCTTCTTTGACATCTCTAGTACATGTTCTTGGGACAGCCGAAGGACAACTGATCTGACCACACAGAACACTCATACTTGCTCACCTATGAAGGGCAACTTATTCTACTTCGATATATATAAATAAATAATATTATTAATAATAATATATAGACAAACAAAGTTTTTGACAACCTTCTGTTGAAGTAAGACCCCACAAAGGTCACTGAAATTTTTAATTTAAATTTACTGAATATAACAAAAAAAAAAAAAACTTTTTTCTTGAACTACAATTCAAAAGCAAACTAATGAAAATTACCTGGACAAAAACGATGGTACCCCTAGAAAATACTGAAAATAATTTGACCACAGGGACATGTTAAACTAAGGTGTGTCCAGTAATTAGAATCACAGGAGTCTACAAAATAGTAATCAGTCAGTGTGCCTATTTAGAGGGTGAAATGTAGTCACTGTGCTGTTTGGCATCGTGGTGTGTACCACACTGAACATGGGTAAAGAAAAAGGTAAGAGTAGCGTTGTCTCAGGAGATTAGAAAGAAAATTATAGGCACACATGTTAAAAGGTAAAGACTAAAAGACCATCTCCAAAGCTTGATGTTCTTGTTACTACAGTTGTACATATTATTCAGAAGTGTAAGGTCTATGGGACTGTAGCCATCCTCCCTGGACATGGCTGCAAGAAGAAAACAGATGATAAGTTTAAGGCTGAGTGCCCACGTAGCATTTTTCAAGCGTATATGCTGCGGAATTTCCGCAGCGTAAACGCTTGAAAAACGCATGTGTATCCGCACCCCATGGTCCCCAATGGGATTCCGCAAGTTCTATGCACATGCTGCGGATTTTTCCGCAGCGTTTATGCCGCATTCAAAAATCCGCAGCATGTCATTTAATTTTGCGTTTCCGCAAGCGGAATTGCCTTTGTCCAATGCATAAAAAACGCAAGGCAATTCCGCATGTAGAAAACGCGTGATAAACGCGTGCGGAATTCCGCATGCGTTTTTCCGGGAGAGGACTTGCATTTATGCAGCAGAAATTTTCTGCTTCATAAATGCAACGTGGGCACACAGCCTAAGAGACGGATAAGGCTATGTGCCCACGTTGCATTTATGAAGCAGAAAATTTCTGCTGCATAAATGCAAGTCCTCTCCTAGAAAAACGCATGCGGAATTCCGCACGCGTTTATCACGCGTTTTCCACATGCGGAATTGCCTTGCGTTTTTTATGCATTGAACAAAGGCAATTCTGCTTGCGGAAACGCAAAATTAAATGACATGCTGCGGATTTTTGAACGCAGCATAAACGCTGCGGAAAAATCCGCAGCATGTGCATAGAACTTGCGGAATCCCATTGGGGACCATGGGGTGCGTGTTACCAAGCGTTTTTCAAGCGTTTACGCTGCGGAAATTCCGCATCAAAAACGCTTGAAAAATGCTACGTGGGCACACAGCCTAATAGGAATGGTAACCAAAGAGCCCAGAACAACTTCCAACGAGATTAAGGCCATGTGCCCACGATGCAGAAATGCTGCATATTTTTTACGCTTCTCCCTGGCAGGAAAAACGCATGCGGATTTTACATGGGGTTTTCCCGCCAGGTAGAAGCGTTTGTCAAGCGTCTTCACATGCATTTCTGGATGCGGGTTATCAAGCGCTTTTCCAAGCGATTTTAGTATCACTTGGAAAAGTGCTTGACAACTTGGTCACACTATATAAATCCATGCAACCGGCATGGATTTATAGTAGTGTGACCAAGTTAGTTAAAAAAAAGAATACGAATGGTGAAAAATAAAAAAAATAAAGTTTATACTCACCTTCTGGTGTCTTCCCAGTGTTTTGTCTGCTCCGCTGGTGTCTTGCACTGCTTGCGGTGGTGTGAAGGACCTGCGGTGACGTCATTGAGCCATGTGATGGGTCACATGACTCAGTGACGTCATGGCAGGTCCTTCACAACAACGCGAACATTGCAAGAGACCGGACGGAGCAGACAAAACACCGGGAAGACATCGGAAGGTGAGTATAAACTTTATTTTTTATTTTAAATTCTTTTTTTTACAGTTTCTATGGTACCCAGGTCTGGATGAGAGTCTCCTCTCCTCCAGGACTGGGTACCATCCGCACATTGAAACGCATATAATCCGTGAGTACAAATGTACAGACACGGATTATATGCGTCTCAATGCAAGTCAATGGCAGCGATTACGCCGCGCTTCCGCAAAATTAATGGACATGCTGCGGATTTTTGAGCGCAGCATAAACGCAGCGGAAAAAAACGCAGCATGGGCATTGAAAGTGCGGCTTGTCACTGGGGACCATGGGGGGCGGATTACCAAGCGTTTTTGAAGCGTTTATGCTGCGGAAATTCCGCAGCTTAAACGCTTGAAAAACGCATCATGGGCATACAGCCTAAAGGTGTACTCCAAGGTTAAGGTACATCAATCTCAGTTCGCACCATCAGTCACTATCTTGGCCAAAGAGGACTTCATTGACGACAGAGGAGGAAACCACTGATGAAAGCAAATCATAAAGAAGCAAGACATGCCACAAAGCTTCTGGGAGAATGTCCTTTGGACAGATGAGTCAAAACTGGAGCTTTTTGGCAAGTCACATCCGCTCTATGGTGAAAGACACAAAAATGAAGAACATTGTACCTACTGTGAAACATGGAGGAGGCTAGGTTATTGTGGGCGTGAGAATATGATTTGAAAGAGACCGTGTCATCGCCTGCTCTCTGTACATCTTGCACATGGTTTTCTTTCATACAAGTCATTGCACCTGTAAAGTCGGGTATACGCTTCTCAGCTTCAGAGGCGCACTGCGCATGTCTGGAAGAGGAGAAGCTTCATTTTCAGCTCCTTCATTGACGTCAG
Organism: Phyllobates terribilis; assembly: GCF_046119375.1. Taxonomy (NCBI): domain Eukaryota; kingdom Metazoa; phylum Chordata; class Amphibia; order Anura; family Dendrobatidae; genus Phyllobates; species Phyllobates terribilis. The sequence goes on from NW_027362771.1 coordinate 487,662,614, forward strand.
GCTTCTTCTCTGCTTCCAGACATGCACAGTGCACTTTTGAAGCCGAGAAGCGAACACGCGGATTCAGAGGCGCAATGACGTGGGTTAAGAAAGTCGCGCTCAGGAGAGTGATAACATGCTGAGGAGGATGACTAGTCTGGGGAAACAAACTCCACATCAACTAGTCAAAGGATTCATTTGCATATGATAAACTGACTTTCAGTCAAGGGAGCGAACAAGCATTTTTATCCAGGCCATCTTCATTTGTTTTTTTTGCCTTCATTTTTCCTTTTCCAATGATTTTAATTAACTTTTAAACATTAAATACAAAACATATGGGTATGCATGAAGGAAAGAGGATTTTTTGAAAAGGCTGTTATAAAGTGTAATACTTGGATGAGTATTATTATTTAAGCATATTTCTTGGTAAAGCCAAGCAGGAGAGATTTCCTGGTTCAACCAATATTGGCTTTACTTAATATTAGCCCAATAATATGCGTTAATATTAGGTAAGCCTAATCCTCCGTTCATTTTATTTTTATATAATATTTTTGTGGGCGTTCTTGGTTTTTTGTTTTTCCAAAAGAAAGAATTAATTAAATTTTGTATTTTTATAATATGGGAATCAGGGATTATAAGTGTTAAGTTCCTGAATATATATAACATTTTCGGGAGAGTGATGGTTTTAATTATTAAAGTTCTGCCTATCCATGAAAGGTCTTTATCAGTAAAGAAGAGTAGATCTTTTGTTACAGTTTCAATAATAGATTCCATGTTTCTGGTTATTAGGGTATTAATCTTTTTTGTAATGGTTATTCCTAAATATATTAGTTCCTCTTCCGTCCATCCAAGTTGTGATTCCTCTTTAATTTTTTTTATTTGAACGTCGCTTAGGTTAAACTGCATTATTTTTGATTTATCTTGATTCATTTTAAATTTCATTTTTCCATTGAACCACAATTCAAAAGCAATGTCTGATTTTCATTAGCTGATATTCAGTAAATTTAAATGGAATATTACTTTTGCCAGTTTCAAGTTATTTCAGTGACCATCCTGGGTTATTTCTTAGGGGTACCAACAAGTTTGTTCATGCGAGTATCACTAAAGGGAATCTGTCAGCAGGTTTTTGCTATTTAATCTTAAGGCAGTATGAGGTAGGGGCTGAGACACAGATTTAATGATCTTACCTGTGTGCGGTTTCCATAAAGTAAAGGTTTTATCACCAGGAGATTATCAATGCACAGACTAGCTCCCTCCTGACAAGTTGTCCGACTCCACCCCCTACTCTGATAAAAAAAAAAAAAACTCACTGTCAATAGACAAAATACACAGAAAGCTGTGGTGTGGGCCAGGTGTGATTTCTGAGCTCTGCTACATCTACAAACTCTGTGTCAACTGTTGCAGCCAGAAATCTAAGTGATACATCTTTGGAGTCAGGGTCTCTCTTCAAACATTATTCTGCTCAGATGAGGTAGCAAATTCTGGTGACAGATACCCTTTTTAAAAGGATATGTCACCTAATAGCCAGGAAAATTAGACGACATTACCCATAGGAGTTATAGTGGCAAAAATGCTGGTTTTCACCAAGATTTACTAGAAATGGATGTAACTAAGAAGTTTCCGAGCAGAAGTTATAACAAGCCACATGATCTAATAATACCAGAAAAGGAAAAACTATCTGATGTTTTATTTAATAGCAGTCAGACCAATGTTATTCTATGGGGCAGCGCTGATCAGCGGTTTTCTCATACCGATTCAGCATGGGGGAAAAAAAAAAAAAAACGCGCAAATCGAGTCACACTTGGCCATTCAAGTCTATGGATATGTGGATAACATCTGAGTGCAATCCGATTTCCACTGCCGCACAGAATGGAGAAGAGAGAAATTTCGTTCCCAATCTTCTCCTCACCTTTAACTCCAGCAAAATGGCGCCAGCACCCACGCAGTAGCATCCTGCATCCACGCAGGTTTCCTTATTGCAGCATGCACACAATGGCTTCTATTGATCACAGGCCCTCGGACAACTTTTCCTGGTTTGTTTACATTTTTCATATCAGTCAATAGGAAAGCAGAAAAACACACACACACACACACACACACACATTACACACTTCTGTAACCTTGCATAAAAAGGTGAATGTTGACAGTAACCCCTATCAGCACTGTGACGTACTATTATGCAAAGGCACCTATGGATTTAGCACAGCCATAATAGTATGTTGCGGTGATAGAGCTGTGGCTGCTCCACCAGCCGTGAGTGCAGACTGTTATACAGCGGACACCCCATTTTAGCAGCCAGGATTACAGAGAATGTTGAGCTCCCGCAGTCTTTTTATTCTTTAAGGCTACGTTCCCACAATGAGCTTTTGGTGCATTTTTGAAGCATCTTACATTTCCAGCAGAGTGGATGGGATTTATAGATATCTCATGTCCACTGTGCTTTTTAACGCAGCGTAAATTGATCTATGGTGCGTGTTTCAAGTCTGCAACAGGTCAATTTCCCTTGCGGGTACGATGAGTTTTCTGTGCAGGATTTCATCACAGATTTGCATTAAATGCGGAAATTCAGCAGGTAAAACACTCACGAATTTTTGATGCATTTCAGCAGCAGAAACTCATCAAAAATGCATGTAATCTGCACATTACTGTATCAATAGAGTTATCAAAGCCAAATACCAGTAAGTATCAAAAACAAAGCAGTTTTATTTAAAGCATGACATACCAAAAGACAAAAAACACAGGGTCAAAAAAATGCGATAAAAACGCATGTTAAAAAAATGCAAGTAACCCAATTTAAATAATAGTGCAGAAATTCAGCATCAAAAATGCAACAAAAGCTCCTTGTGGGAATGTAGCCTAAACTTGTTTCATTAAGGCTATGTGCCCACGATGCAGAAATGCTCCGGATTTTACATGCGTTTTCCTGCCAGGGACAAGCGGAAGTGAAGCGTTCTTCACATGCATTTCCACATGCGGGTTGACAAGCGCTTTCCAAGGGATTTTAGCATCACTTGGAAAGTGCTTGACAACTTGGTCACACTATAAATCCATGCCGGTTGCATGGATTTATATATAGTGTGACTGTAAAGAATGGTAAAAAAATAAATATTATACTTACCTTCTGATGGCCCCCGGAGTCATTTTCCGATGTGTCTCGGCTTGCCGGCAGCTCGTGGTGGAATAAAGGACTTGCCGAAGTCAGCGGTCGCGTGACCAGTCACATGACTAAATGACGTCACGGCGGGTCCTTTTCAGACCATCGCGTGTTTCCGGCAAGCCAGGACACATCGCTATGGAGACCGGGGCCCATCGGAAGATAAGTATAATATTTATTTTATTTTTTTATTTTTTTTTACAGGTTCTATGGTACCCGGGTAAGGAGGAGAGTCTCCTGTCCTCTACACCCGGGTACCATCCGCACATGTACAGATGCAGTGATACGGATTCCAAGCGTTCCAATGCAAACCAATGGCGGCGAAAACGCAGCGCTTCTGCAAAATAATTGGTAGTGCTGCGGATTTTTCCGCAATGATAATCCGCAGCGGAAATTTCCGCAGCATGTGCGGATTATCATTGGGGAACATGGCAGACCTTCTACCAAGCGTTTTTTAAGCGTTTCTGCAGCGGAATTGCCGCTGCGGAAACGCTTAAACACATAGTGGGCACACAGCCTAAAGCACACCTGTCAGCAGGATTGTGCTTAGTAAACCACATACACTGTCAGGTGGGCGACATTACACTGATTAAAATGATACCTTGGTTGATGAAATCCGTCCTGTGGTTCTTGTGTATTCTTTACTTGCAGTTTGGAGATAATGATATGCCCGTGCTCCGATGCAGCCTGTGGGGGGGGCGCTCTATCTGGTGCTCTGCTTACATATTCATCTGTATGCTCTTATGACAGCTCACTGATCATTCACTGATCTGCCTCCTATTTTACCTAGCCCCGCACTACTAGATGCATTATGTAAAATATAAGGCAGGTCAATGAAGGCACAGTGAGCCGTCAGCAGAGTACAAGATAGAGCGCCCCCCACAGGCCCCCCAAAGCACGAGCATATCATTATTTCCAAACTGAAAGTAAAGATTACACAAGAACCACAGGACGGATTTCATCAATCAAGGTATCATTTTAATCAGTGTAGTGTAATGTCACCCACCTGACAGCGTATGTAGTTTACTGAGCACAATCCTGCTGACAGGTGCGCTTTAAACTCACAACTTAAGGATAAAATAAAAGAAGCAACAAAATATACATATTACACAAGTTGTTTTGTAAGTATTGCAAACAGATTAACCTGAGGGTATGGGTCAAATTAACGACCTAGTATACAGAATACGCTGACAGAAAAGGTAATATTTTAACTAATCCAATTTGCTAATCAATGCCGATTGTGCCATATAAGTGGACAGACAGTGTTAGGGGCTCCCTCAGCATCCTAATCAGCACCCCCCTAATGCAATCTTGGGGTGTCGCCTACCAGTTGACATGTGACATGTGGTCTTACAACCATGCCGCCATAACTTTAGGCATTTGTTTAACACGTATGCCAGGACGTACGTATATGTTACACAGATGTCACTGACGGAAGATGTATAGCAGTGAGTGGGGAACCTTATTTCTGCCATGGCCCATTTGGATATTTATACCATCCTTTGGGGGCCGTAAAAATTGCGCACTAACTCCGCCTACAAAGTACGTCCTGACGCTGGCACTGGTAACAGGACATAATCTTTCACTGCATGCGCCTCAGCGTTCAGTAGTGAACACTGCGTGCGTATGCACAAAGCGCAAAAAGAAATTAATGGGCCAGCAGCAGCAAAATACAGCTGCCAACCCAAGCACTGCGGTCCCTGGGAGCTGGATAAAGGGTAATCAAGGGCCGTAAAGGGCCCACGGTTCCCCACACCTGATGTAGAGAGTCATCTCACCATAGAAATTCATTGTAAAATACATATATGAATGTCTATAATAATATATATATATATATATATATATATATATATATACACACACACACACATACATACAATAAAAACTACACCTCTTGCAGCAAAACAATAATAATTAAAAAAAAAATTACGATGGGGAAAGGAAAACCAATAGAATGCAGTGACACAAAAATGTATCCCCCCATAAAACAAGTTTTTATTGTTGGGCAGTACCATGACAGAGTTCACAACTGAATTTGTTATTTCTGTTCCGCTTCATCAAAGTAGAGCAAAGAAATAAATAGCTGTCATTGCAGTCACATGACGAAATCTGAATTAAATGGTGGTATGGAAACTATATGTAGTCGGCACTGTTAATCAGATTTTTCTCTAAATAAATTTAGGTGAAGTTTCTTTTTTTTTTTTTAAATAATTCATATTGTAAAACGATCTATATTGGGCAAAGTAGAAGAACATACGACATTCATTTACAGTAACAAAACTCGCTGTCTTTTCTACATGTGCCTTTATCGACTTTAGGAAACGAATGCATATTCCCACTGCATTTTGGGGTAAGTGAAGAGTCTCCGCGAGCTCAAAGAACACTGGATTTTGGCTGTTGGAGCTGAAAAGAGGACATCGGTAAACCAGGGGAGGAGTCCTGAGGAGATAATTTGCATATTCCCACTGCATTTTGGGGTAAGTGAAGAGTCTCCGCGAGCTCAAAGAACACTGGATTTTGGCTGTTGGAGCTGAAAAGAGGACATCGGTAAACCACACGCCTACCGGCGCGCGCATTTTGAAGCTTTTTTTTTAAGCTTTTTTCACTGTTTTCAGAACATTAACAATAAGAACATGGAAGAGTCCAGGAGCCATTTGGTGAGCTGCATATCCTGCTACATGTTCACAGACTTGCCAGTGGAAAAGCCAAACTTCACATGCCAGAAATGCAAGCTTGTGTCCCTGTTGGAGGAAAAGTTGCGAAATCTAGAAGAGAGGTTAACTACCTTGAAAATCATTAAGGAAGGTGAAGAGTTCTTAGACAGAGCAGAATTATCTCTTCATGATTCAGAAAGAGAAGAAATTCGAACTGCACCTGACGAAACAGAGGAATGGAAGCATGTGACCCACAGAAGCAGGAGGATCGAGAGGCAGTCAGCACCCATACTGCTCAGGAACCAGTACCAGGCTCTCACGCAGGAGAACCAGGAAGAAATACAGCAAAATAAGACTTTGCCAGCAACGAATAACCTTGTAAGCCCTCAGAATCCTCCTGGATGGAGAAAGAAGAATGTTGTGAAGAAAAAACGGAGAGTGGTGGTCATGGGGGATTCCCTGTTAAGAGGAACAGAGGCCGCTATCTGCAGACCAGACATAACCTCAAGAGAAATGTGCTGTCTTCCAGGAGCAAAAATTAAAGATGTGTCTGACAGGATATCAAGACTCTTCAGACCTACAGATCACTACCCATTCCTGCTAATACATGTGGGGACAAATGACACCGCAAGAAAGGACCTGGAAACCATCTGCAGTGACTTTGAAGACTTAGGCAAGAAAGTGAAAGAATTGGGAGCGCAGGTGGTCTTCTCATCCATCCTCCCAGTGGATGGCCATGGAACAATGAGGTGGAATAAGATTCTACAGGTGAACAACTGGCTACGTCGATGGTGCCGTCAACAAGGATTTGGATTTCTGGATCACGGAATGAATTACCTATACGATGGACTACTTGCTAGAGATGGGGTGCACCTTACGAAGACTGGAAAACATGTATTTGGAACTCGCCTTGCTGCACTCATCAGGAGAGCTTTAAACTAGAACAATGTGGGAAGGGAAGCAAATGGCCAGAAAAAGCCATACAGCTGACAAATACTATTGAGATCTCTGCTACTGGAAGTGGAAAGGAAGAACAAAGACAAAACAATTTAAATAATAAAAATATGGGAGGAAGAGAAACCAATCACAAACTAAAATGTTTTTATACAAATGCACAAAGCATGGGCAACAAACAAGGAGAATTGGAACTACTAATGCAGGAAAAGGAATAGGATGTCATTGGAATCACTGAAACTTGGTGGGACGATACACATGATTGGAATAAAAGGCTAAAAGGATACAACTTATTTGCAAGAAACAGACTTGATAAACGAGGAGGAGGTGTTGCATTGTATGTTAGAAAAGCGTATATCTGCACAGAGATTGAAGCTTCAGAGACTGGGAGTTCTGTGGAAACTGTTTGGGTAAGAATACAAGGAGAGAACAACGGAAAGGACACCATTGTAGGCATTTACTACAGGCCACCTGGGCAAGCTGAAGATATGGATGAACTCTTTATGTATCAAATGACCAAGTTCTCCAAAAAATATGACGTAGTGGTCATGGGAGATTTCAACTATCCAGACATTTGTTGGGAATCTCTCTCAAGTAAAACTAACAGGTCAAGCAAATTCTTATCCTCTCTTGCTGACAACTTTATCTTCCAAAAGGTAGGGGAGAAAACAAGGGGATCTGCTACTTTGGATCTAATCCTTATAAACAGGGAGGAAATGGTTGAGGAGGTAAAAGTGGCTGGGACCCTAGGAGGCAGCGACCATGCTATTATAGAATTTTGGATAACTAGAGGAGGAAGACATGTGAAGACTCAAACTTCAAGGTTAGATTTTAGAAAGGCAGATTTTAAGAGACTCAGAAAGAGAATAGGAGGGATCCAATGGCTGGATGTCCTTAAGGACAAAAATGTCCAGGAAGGATGGGAAATTTTTAAAAATGAGATTCTCAAAGCACAATCGTTAACAATCCCGAAAAGTAGAAAGAATGGGAAGCATTTAAGGAAACCAGGATGGATGAACACAGAACTTAAACACATGCTAAAAAGAAAGAAAGAAATGTTTATTAAATGGAAAGAGGGAGGCATATCTAAAAAAGATTATAATGCAGTCTGCAGATCCTGCAGGGCACGTATCAGGTTAGCTAAAGCTGACAATGAATTAAGGCTTGCAAGAGATGTCAAAAGCAATAGAAAAGGATTTTGGGGGTATGTCAAAAGTAAAAGAAAAGTCAAAGATGCTATAGGATTTTTACAGGATGAAAATGGAGAAATGGTAAGAGAGGATGTTGAGAAGGCCGAACTTTTTAATTCCTATTTTGCATCTGTTTTCTCTCAGAAAGAAAATGTAACATCAACTGATCTTCACTGTCCTTTTAAAGGAATAGAGGAATCCAAGTTATCTGTAAACAGAAAGATTGTGAGGGAATATTTAGCTAACATAAATGAGTTCAAGTCTCCAGGTCCAGATGAATTACACCCCAGAGTACTGAAGGAGATCGTAGAAGAAATTTTAGAACCACTCTCCATAATCTTTGAAAATTCTTGGAGAACAGGAGAAGTCCCAGAAGACTGGAGAAGAGCAAATGTTGTTCCTATCTTCAAAAAGGGGAAGAAGGTGGACCCAGGGAACTATAGGCCGGTGAGTCTGACTTCTATACCAGGAAAGATCTTTGAACAAATTATTAAACAACATGTATGTAAGTACATGGATAAGAATGAAGTGATTAACCAGAGTCAGCATGGGTTTGTAACTAACAAGTCATGTCAGACTAACTTAATTTCCTTCTATGACAGAATCACTGACTGGGTGGATCAGGGAAATGCTGTAGATATAGTATATCTTTACTTCAGCAAAGCATTTGACAAAGTATCTCACACCATCCTTATTGAAAAAATGACCAAGTATGCAATGGACCAGGCAACTGTTAGGTGGATTCATAACTGGCTTAGTGATCGGACTCAAAGGGTGGTTGTAAATGGCTTCACATCCAGCTGGATGAATGTCTCAAGTGGGGTACCACAGGGCTCCGTCCTGGGACCTGTATTGTTCAACATCTTTATCAATGATTTAGATGAAGGAATTGAGGGTAAACTGATTAAATTTGCTGATGACACAAAGCTAGGAGGGATAGCTAATACTAGAGAAGAGAGAGAGAGAGGATTCAAAAAGACCTAAATAAACTGGAGCAGTGGGCAGCAACCAACAGAATGGTTTTTAACAGGGAAAAATGCAAAGTACTACATCTGGGCAATAAAAATGAAAAAAGCATATACAGAATGGGAGGAATAGAGCTAAGCAACAGTACATGTGAAAAAGACTTAGGTATACTAATAGATCATAGACTGAACATGAGTCAACAGTGTGATGCAGCAGCAAAAAAGGCAAATACAATTCTGGGATGTATTAACAGAAGCATACAGTCTAGATCACGTGAAGTCATTATCGGTCTTTACTCCTCTTTGGTCAGACCTCATCTGGAATACTGTGTACAGTTTTGGGCACCACATTTTAAAAAAGACATAGACAAACTGGAGCAAGTTCAGAGAAGAGCGACCAGAATGGTGACTGGTCTGCAAACCATGTCCTATGAGGAACGGTTGCAGGATTTGGGAATGTTTAGCTTGCAAAAAAGAAGACTGAGAGGAGACTTAATAGCTGTCTACAAATATGTCAAGGGCTGTCACATTGTAGAAGGATCATCTTTATTCTCATTTGCACAAGGAAAGACTAGAAGCAATGGGATGAAACTAAATGGGAGGAGACACAGATTAGATATTAGAAAAAACTTTTTGACAGTAAGGGTGATTAATGAGTGGAACAGGCTGCCACGAGAGGTGGTGAGTTCCCCCTTCAATCGACGTCTTCAAACAGAGGCTGGACAGACATCTGTCCGAGATGATCTAGTGAATCCTGCTTTGAGCAGGGGGTTGGACCAGATGACCCAGGAGGTCCCTTCCAACTCTACCATTCTATGATTCTATGAAAGTAACATCTACCCTCTGAGCAGCAGATCCTCACTGTCAGAGCTCGGGGGGAGGGGGTGTACACATAGATTCAGGCACTTTTTTGCACCGTTGGGTGCCTTACAATCAGCTAATGGAATTGCTGACAGTAAAGGGTCTGTGCACATTAGGGAACACAACAGTGTCGGTCATTACTGGAATGTGCCCCTATATAAATGGGGAATACCTTGTACCATAGCAGAGCATTGGAAATAAAAAAAAATAAATAAAAATCAGAGATAACCCTGAAGACTGAGCACACAGTAGTACCCAACATGCCATGCAATGACTGGCAGCCTGTACTCAGCAGGTGATCTTGCAAGAAAATGCCAGAAACCACTCTAGCCTATACAGTAAGGTCAGATTGCAGAGGCCCACTGAGAGGACAATCCCAATTACATGCAACTCCTCAAATTCTTTTAAGTGGAAACCTTTGTAATGTGCTTTCTGCGCACCTCACCCTCAAAGTTTAAAGGCCCCAGGAAACAATATTTTCAGCGTGCAATGGATTTTCCTGAGACATTGTAACGACACACCACAGTACAATACCAAAAAGGGACTCGGATCTGCAGCACATGTGAATAACAGGAGGATGCCACCCATCAGCACGGTCACAATAAACACCTGTTTTACTGAAGCACCGATTAGTGTCAGCGCCTCCTACAGTACCGTGCGATACTACACGTTCTGTACAAATCTATACCAGTGTCAGGAGGAGCTGCTGTGGCTCCATGTTATTCTGGTACTCTGCCGTACTGTACGGGAACCTGAAGGAGCTCCTGTCCTCTGCATAGAGTGATATCCAGCACCCATCTCTCTATTTGTAAAGTTGCTTTATTTGCTAAATATTTTTTTCTTCCCCCTTCTCAATTTTGGGGCTTCAGAACAATAAGTTCAGTAAAGTCACAGTCTCAGGTTACACTTGCAAATTATAAATGATCAGACAAAATTGATTACAAGGTTTCTTTCAAAATTATCAATTCTGGGAACGGGGCTCGGCTTGAATGGAGCGATGACCAGGCATGTGCTCCTCCGTTCCATTCAATCTCTACGGGATTACTGGAAACAGGCGAGTCCTGAACGCCACTATCACAGTCAGCCTCATAGAGCCGGGTTCCCCAACTCCAGTCCTTAAGGCCACCAACAGGCCATGTTTTCAGGATTTCCTTAGTATTACACAGGTGATAATTCCATCACCTGCACAATACTAAGGAAATCCTGAAAACATGGTATGTTGGTGGACCTCGAGTTGGGAAACACTGCCATAGAGAATGACTAGAGCAGAGGTGCACATGCCGGACCACCACTTCATTCAGACAGAGCATTTCAGAGCCCGGTGGTCGGATCCCCTTCAATAGGTGTTAACTTCTAAAGATGGGAGTGAGCTTGTAATACTGCAGCCAGTGCACAGGTTAATCATACATAATGTATGGCTATGAATGGGAGAATCACTTCAAGTCCTGCCGAAATTCACTATGGCCCAGACCTATTTATCAGTGTAACTGCCCAGCTGGGGGGGGGGGTAAACATTATAGGATGTGGATATACAACGTGGTGCAACTTCCTTGCAAAGGCAGAATCACAGGGGTGTAATGCCCAACAGGCTGAATGTAAACCCATACATATATTAGAAAAAATGTATTGGAACAGCACCATTTAGTAAATACTCACAGTGGGTGCCAGGCCTCTAAACAATCTGTCCATAGTGTAGCAGAATAAAAAATAATAAAGGAAGCACTCGAAAACAAGATAGATTTTTTGAAAAAAAAAATAATAAAATTATATAATATACATACACATACCTGGATACCAGTTACTACATACAAGTACATGGATAATATATGTACACCCTATTACACACATTATATAATGGGCACACATGTACCCGATGTTTACATCCCCCCATACATAAACATTATGTAATACATTCCACGCGTCCATATAGATTTATACTACACACTTAGCCCCGTGATAGAGAGAGAGAGATATATATAGATATTTTACAGACTTACCCCAATACACACATTCTACAGTACATACATTGTATAAAACATACACAATACTTGCATCCCCTGTACATAAGCATTATGTACAGTAATATCCCATGTGCACACATATACAGTTATACACACATTATATATAAATTCCCATATACACACATACATACGTCACTCGCCCGCCCGCTCACAGCCATGTCCGGGTTATCACAGGTCCCGCACTGTACACGGCCGTGTCCTCACCGGAGGAGGCGGGATACCTGTGCACACACCGACCATTCCCGGGCCTCTCTTCCCCGAAGGCCTCTCCCCATCCCCAGCCTCTATTACCCCATACCTGGAGTGTCCCGGCGTCCTCCGGGTGATAAGCGGTGAAACCACAGGGTGCTGCTGAGTAGTTCTCGGCCTCCCCGGGGCCGGAGTCCTCCGTATCAACGGACCGCGGCAGCTAAATCCCGGGCGCCATTTCCCGCCGACCAAGGGAACGCAGGACCCGGATACAAGGTAGTGCGCATGCGTGTAGAGCCTGTGAGTAGGGAGGGGGAGGAGAGAATGTGGAGAGGGGTCTGTAGTGTGAGGAGGAGGATGGATACAATGGGCAGGTTGTGTGCGCGGCGCCGAGCGGCCACTAATGTGCAGCACCTGTGGCCACCTCTATGGCTGTATACACTGCAGGGCCACGGCCGCTGCCACCCCAACACCACAGCCTGGCGCCATGCAATCCACATCATTCACTCTCACCACTTACAGGTCGCGTAATAAAAGTCTAGTGATGTCTGCAGTCCACTAGTGACGTGTGGAAAATACCACAGCCAAATTGTGCCAGCGAAGTGTTGGCATAGGTGTCCGTCCTGGTGAGCCTGGGTGTCATACCTGTCCCCTTACCTGAGGCGCCCGCCAATGTCGGCATAATACGGCGGTGTTCACACCTGGTGCAGAATTTACACTGTGTATTTGGACGTAAATCCACATTTCACCCCGAGCCAGCCGTCATGCACCCCCCCCACCCTCCGAGCCCGTCGTCATACACCCCCCGCGAGCCCGCCATCATGCACCCCCCCCTCCGAGCCCGCCGTCATACACCCCCCACGAGCCCGCCATCATACACAAACCCCAGTCCCGCCGTCATACACCCCCCGCGAGCCCGCCACCATACACAAACCCCGGTCCCGCCGTCATGCACCCCCCCCCCTCCGAGCCCGCCATCATACACAAACCCCGGTCCCGCCGTCATGCACCCCCCCCTCCGAGCCCGCCGTCATACACCCCCCCCGGGCCCGCCACCATACACAAACCCCGGTCCCGCCGTCATGCACCCCCCCCCCTCCGAGCCCGCCATCATACACAAACCCCGGTCCCGCCGTCATGCACCCCCCCCTCCGAGCCCGCCGTCATACACCCCCCCCGGGCCCGCCACCATACACAAACCCCGGTCCCGCCGTCATGCACACCCCCCCCTCCGAGCCCGCCATCATACACAAACCCCGGTCCCGCCGTCATGCACCCCCCCCTCCGAGCCCGCCGTCATACACCCCCCCCCGGGCCCGCCATCATACACAAACCCCGGTCCCGCCGTCATGCACCCCCCCCCCTCCGAGCCCGCCATCATACACAAACCCCGGTCCCGCCGTCATGCACCCCCCCCTCCGAGCCCGCCGTCATACACCCCCCCCGGGCCCGCCATCATACACAAACCCCGGTCCCGCCGTCATGCACCCCCCCCCCCTCCGAGCCCGCCGTCATACACCCCCCGCGAGCCTGCCGTCATACACCCCCCCGGGCCCGCCGTCATGTGCATGCAGATTTTTCTGCTACATGTGAACATGCTTCTAATGTGCAAAACCCAACCTGTGAACCCTGCGCTTGTGTACGTTCACGCCAAGTATTTTTTGAGGCAGAGAAATCCACGTGTTTTTTTTTTTATTTATGACATTTTCAGATCGGCTGAGGTTTTTGCAGCCTTTTGTCTCCATCGTGTGAAGGTTTGAGCCAAAAAAAAACAAAAAGAATAAAAAAAATTCACATTGACGGCAAAGTGTATTTCTCCAGTGAAACCAATCAGAGGTGCATATTGGGCCGTGTTTGATGAGGATGGTGAATCAGATTCACTTCAAAATCCACAACAAAAACCTAAATGTGGGCTTGCCCGCTTGTTAGGGATTTTTCCACTGCAAGACAAAATGACGTGCAGCAGATTTTAACATACACAGTACAGGAAAAAAAATTCTCCGCAAATCCATCACGTGAGGACATGGCTGGAGGCTGCATCCACACATCTATGTGTAACATCCGTGGTTTTTCTATCCAGCAGCTCACGGACTCATTGGGGCCAATGCACCAATACTGGTGTAGTGCTTGCTCACGCCAGGCCAGTCGTGATGGAGTAGAGGAGGCGCACACCCCTTTATGAATGTGGCACCTCTTCTGGGTGGCGTACTCAGCGGTGCGCCACGCCAGAAATGCCACTCCAGTCTGGGGGGCAGCAGCATTTCTGGGGTAAAAAAAAAACAAAAAACCGCCACCACTTTTCATGAATTGGACAGGTGGCCATGAAGATGGCAAGAGTTGCAGTTTTTTTGTCCAACTCTAAGCGTGAAAGTTTTGATTAAATCTATTCACACATCCGTGAAAATTCCAGATCTGAGTGTGAGTTCCGTGAGACTTGGAGCGTAGCCTATTCTCATCCGTGTTTGTGGATCAAACTTGGCCATTGAAATCTACGGGGATCTGTGAAACACGGATGTAAATCGGAAGGCTCCCAGGGGCTTCCATGTCTAGCAGGTCTGTTACTTCATGATCAATTAGAATAAGGCTGATCAAAGTGTGATGACTCCTTTTTCTCCATTCTGTCAGACGTGGAAATTGTGCTGCACTTAGATGTTATCTGAGTGCAGTCCGATGGTTTCCATGGACTCATTGACTTGCATGGCCGAGTGCGATCCAAATATCAGATCAAACTCGGGACACGCTACGATATTTTCCCTCAGATCAGCTATGTCCAAGGAAAAAAAAATTGGACATGTGCACAGTCTCATAGAATAACATTGGTCCAAATGCAATCTGATGTTCTGTTGGGTCGCACTCAGACCGATAATACATTCGTCTGCACGAGCCCTAAACCGTGATCTTCCAAGGGTCTTTTTAGTTTCTTGGAAGCAAGCACATGATTTTTTTTCAATGTGCTGGATCTGAATCTCATTCATTTTTGGTCCAGGTATCCATTTTCACCATCAGTGTGACATTCATTTTTCTTGTGTGCAGGAAAAAAAAAAAAATTCTTATCTTCTACTACCCAAAAGTGGGTGGAAAAAAAACAAACACTCCAATGAAAACACAGATGTTATCTGCGTGCTGTCCGTTTTTGTATTTTTCATGGACCATTGACTTGCTTGGGTGCATTTGATTTGCAACACAGATCAAAAATAGACTTGTCTGTTTTTGTTTTGTTGAGGACACTCTGTCCTGAGTGGAACCACACACGTGTGAACGAAGCCTAACTATAATGATCATGGTGACATCAGTTATAATTAACGGTCATGGGTGCAGATCCCACAACAAACACAGGTATACTATTGCACGTGCTGGAACGAGCCGTGCATCCGTGTGGCCATCACATCACCAAGACATATGTTTTTCTACTGGGAGGAAACTATGAAGGTTTCTGGTGAACGACAGCAAGCAGAGGTCTTTAAAACCACAAGAGGATAAAACAAAAAAATGCATAACTTGTACTGTACAACGAACGCACTTTATTTGGGGAAACTAATACTCTTTTAGGCCTCATTCACACGTCCTTGTTGGGTTTTTCTCATTGATAGAACAGGTTCTCATTATAATCTACGGAGCTATTCACATGTCTGTGTTTTTCAAGTCTATGGGTTCGTGAAAATAATGTAGAGCACACGCATGGCATCCTTGTGCTGCCCATATTTAATATTGCAAAGTATATCCCAACATTTACAGCAATGAAGAAAAAAAACATATTTTCAACAATTAGAACCATTCTGCATGCTGCATATATTTTGGTTAAGGCCACTATGAGTATTAAGCACGTTTTGGATGTTGCAGCGAGAACTACAACCCCTGGCAAAAAATTATGGAATCACCGGGCTCGGAGGATGTTCATTCAGTTGTTTATTGTTGTTGAAAAAAAACAGATCACAGACATGGCACAAAACTAAAGTCATTTCAAATGGCAACTTTAGGGCTTTAAGAAACACTAAATGAAATCAAGATTAAAAATGTGGTACTCAGTAAGGGTAATTTTTTTCAGACCAAGCAGAGGGCCAAAATTATGGAATCATGATAAACACACAAAAGAACACTCCAATACATCACTAGTATTTTGTTGCACCACCTCTGGCTTTAAGAACAGCTTGCAGTCTCTGAGGCATGGACTTAATGAGTGACAAACAGTACTCTTCATCAATCTGGCTCCAACTTTCTCTGATTGCTGTAGCCAGATCAGCTTTGCAGGTTGGAGCCTTGTCATGGACCATTTTCTTCAACTTCCACCAAAGATTTTCAATTGGATTGAGAAAGGGACTATTTGCAGTCCATGACATTGACCTTATGTGTCTTCTTTCAAGGAATGTTTTCAGTTTTTGGTCTATGACAGGATGCATTATCATCTTGAAACATGATGTCATCATCCCCAAACATCCTTTCAATTGATGGGATAAGAAAACTGTCCAAAATATCAATGTAAACGTGGGCATTTATTGAAGATGTAATGACAGCCATCTCCCCAGTGCCTTTACCTGACATGCAGCCCCATATCATCAATGACTGTGGAAATTTGCATGTTCTCTTCATGCAGTCATCTTTATAAAGCTCATTGGAATGGCACCAAACAAAAGTTCCAGCATCATCACCTTGCCCAATGCAGATTCGCGATTCATCACTGAATATGACTTTCATCCAGTCATCCACAGTCCACGATAGCTTTTCCTTAGCCCATTGTAACCTTGTTTTTTTTTGTTTAGGTGTTAATTATGGCTTATGTTTAGCTTTTCTGTATGTAAATCCCATTTCCTTTAGGCGGTTTCTTACAGTTCGGTCACAGACATTGACTCCAGTTTCCTCCCATTCGTTCCTCATTTGTTTTGTTGTGCATTTCCTGTTTTGGGGACATATTGCTTTAAGTTTCCGGTCTTGACGCTTTGATGTCTTCCTTGGTCTACCAGTATGTTTGCCTTTAACAACCTTCCCATGTTGTTTGTATTTGGTCCAGATTTTAGACACAGCTGACTGTGAACAACCAACATCTTTTGCAACATTGCGTGATGATTTACCTTCTTTTAAGAGTTTGATAATCCTCTCCTTTGTTTCAATTGACATGTCTCCTGTTGGAGCCTTGAATCATGTCAGTCCACTTGGTGTAACAGCTCTCCAATGTGTGATCACTTCTTTTTAGATGCAGACTAACGAGCAGATCTAATTTGATGCAGCTGTTAGTTTTGGAAATTAAAATTTACAGGGTGATTCCATAATTTTTTCCTCAGAATTGAGTGATTCCATATTTTTTTCCCTCTGCTTGGTCTGTAAAAAATTAGCCTTACTGAGTACCACATTTTTAATTTTGATTTCTTTTAGTGTTTCTTAAAGCCTTAAAGTTGCCATTTGAAATGACTTTAGTTTTGTGCCATGTCTGTGATCTGCTTTTTTTCAACATTAAACAACTGAATGAACATCCTCTGAGCCCGGTGATTCCATAATTTTTGCCAGGGGTTGTAGAATGATCATGAACCAGTTCGATTCTTTTAGACTTGCTTGTCGCAGTACCTTACCGTCCCCCTGTAGTCCCAACTTAGAGAAAGTTTTCTATAACCAGCACCATGATAGAAAGAATAAAAAAGTCAAAATACTTTACATATTGGATGAACGTGACAACCATGGCAGGGTTATGACACATACTGCGTTATTACAATGGGGGGGGCTCGTCTTGAAGCTCATTTATTAAAATAAATGGCCTCTTTTTATTCCAGTGCAGGACTTCATATTCTCTGCACCCAAAACAGGTTTCATTCAATTATTCTCCATAGTAAGGTGAATATTAGATTTATGGTCTTTTTAAAGGGGTTATCCTAAAATCAAGACTCACATCTATCCACAGAATAGGTGATATGTGTTTGATCTCTGGGGACCCCAACAATCCATTTAAAGACTATATGATGTAGGTAGATGGCCAAGTGCTGTACTCCTCCTCAGCATGCATGACTAACAATATCTATTCGTATGGAGGACACAGAAGTCTCCATTCCCATGACCCCCAGTGATCAAACACTTACCACCTATACTGTAGATAGGCAATACATTTTGGCACCGATTCATCATGATCGGCGTTGTTCACACCGTTCTTGATGAGGAGGTGTGCTGGAGTCGGACGAGTGGTGTATACCTCTGTGTGCTCCCTGGCACAAATCCTACTCCAGTACCTGCTGGAGTAAGATTTAGAGCATAGTGAACGCCGCCACTTGTCATGAATTTGTTGAGCGGTAATCGTCACGCCCCTGTCAGAGCTGGGTATAAATGTCTTAAGAATGCTAAAAGTCGCAAAATTTAAGCGCAGTCTTGAATTGCGCCAAAATTTTGCAACTTTTCAAAGCTTTTTAGAATACCGACATCAACGCTTTGAGGAATAGGGAAAACCATTTTAACTTAATAAATTCTAGTTTTATGCAAGCAAAAAAAAAAAGTTTAATCTCCTTATATTAAAAACGAAAAAATACTTTTTAGGAGATTGTTCATTCACTTTGCACCAGCTTTAGGATATGTGTATATAAAAAACAAAAAGGAGGTCACAAAGTTTGGTGCACGCATGTCACGTTTGTGACTTTCTACTCATTGCCAATTTTGAAAACTGCTAAAGTGGGCAGCTGGCATTGTGAAATACTGCAGAGACTGGTGCCAAGTGTAGCGCATATCCGTGCCCGCTCAAGGCAGGCATAGAATCCAATTTTTGAGCCCCCCTCTTTATACATTTGGGCATTTTATATCAGGACCAGTTTAATACTGGCCTATGAAATGCCAACCTTAGTAAGTTTCAATTCCTCATTTTCCAGATCTTAGTTTGCCTTTGGTGGATTTCCATACACATCCATGGGAATGGAAACACAAAGTATAGAATGGCTGCATTATTTCATGGGTGAAACCTTTTTCAGCTGGTCATACATGACAATATTTTAGCTCTTGTGCAGAGACTGCCAAGAATAAGGGCCAACTCATCTAACAATACAGCGGCTGTATATTTTCATCCATATTGGGGCCACAGGTCCCAGCCATGTGTAATGGGGGAAGAGGGGTCTGGATCACTCATCCTTTTCTCAGCCTTTGGTCAAACCCAACTCAGTCTACATGACTGAAAGGATGCATTCATTCGCTTTAAAGTGCAGTGGAATAAGGCACACACGGGAAAGAAGAACCTTTTTACTACCTTTATTAAGAACGTCCTTCACAGGTTGCTCTCACACACTGCAGGACAAGGACGCAGGTTTCAGGGCAAATTGTAGACAGCACCGATGCAGTCTATGGCCCGTGGGCCAGATTACACACAAAAACATACAAATGTTAACACAACCAATACCAAATCTTCTTGAATCGTAAGGTTAACAGAAGAAATATGTATTTCAGACAGGTATTGTCAGGGACAATAAGAGCTCAGCAATAGGACTATAAACGGGTCTTGTCTGTTTGGCCACAAAAATATGTAAAAGTCTTATTGTTAAGATCGACGTTCGGAAACTAAAAATACTGCAATTTCAGCTTTTTCTTTGGCTGCTACCCAGTTTTTCTGCAGTAATAATTTGCCAGTGAACCAGGTGACATCCCCTGCATTATCTATATTATCTTCTTGTCACTTACCTAGCCTAGAAAAAACAATGATTGCATATGATAGTCTTAAGAGGAGTAAGATACGGGGGTCTGGAAAACAAGGCAGATGATTCCTTTAGTTCTTCTTCAATATTTGCATTAATGAAAGTGTCCTTGTGATGAAAGATAACTCAATGGTTGCCGTACCAGTATGTTACACGTTCATTAGTGGTGAGCCAATTAATCAATTGGGACAACGAATATTCAAAAGGCCTAAAATAACACTGACCGTTCAGTCGGTGCCAGATCCACAGAAAACCAATAAATACACATAATGCTTTCCTTAGGGTTTACGTAAAAAAAAAAAAGAAAAGCTTTCCCAAACGACAAGGTCTTCATTTTCCCCACCTCTCCAGAATATGGAGAAAATAACCACAGAAAAGAAAATACGGCTCAGATGAAGTCTGTGTGTGGGCAGCGAGCGTCGGCCAATTGTACAGATGCAAACAGCATGGGCACAGGGGCTCCAGAACTAGAAGTCTATCTCTACTAAGAGGTGCAGAACGTTGTGAGCAGGTTGATCCCTTTTTTCAGTATTCAATTTCTAAATCCTTTCCTATTCATGCACTGGAGTTAATTAAGGCTGTATGTGATGTCCTGCAAAAATAAAAAGTTACCAAACTGCTTGTGCCATCCAATCCCCAGGGGGGAATACAAATAATGTACTATGCGAAAACATTGATCCATGTCCCGATGCAGAGAAACCCCATAGAAGAACACGGCAGTCCGTAAGTGGGCATTCGCAGTGAGTCGGCCATCAGCAATACTCTCGAACCCTAATGACATCTAACGATATGTAGAACGTGAGGGCTGATCTGAGTTAGTCTTAAAAGGTGCAGGATCTGCTTGATCAGACGTGTTACATGGTACAGTGCATCAGTCTATTTACACATATTACATACAAAATACAAATATTATATAAATATATTTGCAGAGAATCTAGTACTTGGCTGCACTGCTTACACTAGGAAGATTGGACACGGTTTCAGAAAGTTTCCTACGACGCGGCCCTTCAATTCACACAGAACCTGTCATAGATATCCCATGATGTGGGGGCTTGCATCAGAAAGTCAGAATCCATAGGTCACGATTTATCAGACGTACTGGGAGAGCAAAAATCCTAACTTGTCCGACAACGTGATCATGTGTGCAGCGGATCCTCTACAGGGGACGTTCCTGGGAAGATGATATGTACATGACAGTCGTCAGCGACCAGGGATTTCATTTAAGAACTTACTCGTACTCAATCCAGAATAAAATTTCCAGCAAAAAGTTTATATTTACAACCCAAGGGGAGGGGAAAAAAAGATTATTAAAAGTCAATCAATGAGGAAGCTCAACTTCTACAGCCACGAGTGGACTGTGATGGCCTTTGTAGGAGTAGACCCAACTACAACAGCGTGATGCCCCATCCAACAAAGAAAGAGGCAAGTAACTAAAGAACAGGTCTGGTCCTCCTGGCACCAGTATGAACGTCATATGCTCCTGGTCTTTGAGCCTCCTCTTACAGCACAAATCATAGACTAGAGAAAGACCCCAGCACTTGGCACGTTTCATTCCATTCTTCTGTCTATCCAGTCCACAGGTTACAGGGTCTCACCAAAATGATCTTTTCTGTATTCGGCTGCATCCACTTGTCCGTCGTTTTCATCATCTAAATAAAGCATAAGAAGATGTTATTTCCTCCAAAACAAATGACAAGTGTTAAAATGTTAAAAATGCAAGAGTCACACGCAAAAAAAACTAATGAAAGCTAACACTATTTTATCTGTGACATATATCAGACTGATAAATTGCAATCTGTGGACTCAGTGAGGCAGCATGCAAATATGTTTGGGCCACTTAAAGGGAATCTGTCACCAGGTTTTTGCTACCTCATCTGGTAGTAGCATAATGTAGAGAAGCTGAATCCAACCATGTATCACTTAGATTACTGGGTGCAGCCATTATGATACAATCAGAGCTTTAGATTTAGAATGAAGCAGAGCTGAGGAAGCTAACCCCACCCCCAACACAGCTAACCCTGCCCACATTAGGCTCTGTGTATACAAAGTCCATAGACGGTGAGTTGCTATCACAAGAGGGGGCGCTGCGGGACTAGTGTAGTCCGGCAATGTTAATCTCTTAGTGATAAATCCTTCACAGTTAGTAAACAACAGTAAGCATTTTGACAAGTGACACATCCCTGAATTCTGTGTCTCAGCCTCTATCTTCTGCTGTCTCCAGATTACATAGCAAAAAAAAACTGCTGATTGATTCCCTTTAAAAGGAGAGTTTTTTTCAGGACTTTTTGAAGCAGAAACCCTTGAAGGCTATGTGAACACAGCGTCACCCAAAAGCTGGCTGAAAAAGTGCCCATACAATGAAGATAATGCAGAGCAATGTCAGAACGACAGTGCTGTGTCTAGAGTCACTTTTTTTTTTCTTTTTTTTTTTTAACGGCTTCAGGGTTTGTTAAAACAAATGATCAGGCAGTTTCTACTAGGAAGCCGCTTGCTTTGTATATTTAATAGTATAGCGTGGAAGCTGACGTTGGCAGAGCCTCTGCTAGAATGACGACACGGCCGCCGAAGAAGAAGAAGCCGCCTCAGGATAGCAACTGCCGGCGTTGCATCTAAATGATGCTGTGCACATGCCCCAAATATCCAAGCAAAACTCATGTTTTTTCAACTCCTCGTTTTTGGGAGAGTTTTTGCTCCAAAACCTCATGGGGGAAAAAAAATAAAAAAATCTGTATGAACATACCCTAAAGGAAGCGAGCATATAGTATTTTATACACTAATAGTTCATAGAAACAAAGGTTGACTAGATCATATCTCCCTGCAGATCAGAATTGTCAATGGGATTATAAATTCCCCATGAGACAGAAAGTCTCTTTTTCTTCTATAGACACCAGTCTCCTGTACATCTTGTGCATTAGTGGTCGTATGAGGACATCTAGTGTACATATGCCCAGTTGGCCAGAGCAAGTGACCAGCATGAATGGCCAGGCTGTAATACTACCACTAAGTCCATACGTGGACCGTAATGCCCAGAACGAACCACGATCAGTTTTAGATGCCATTATAAACAGATGCTCCAGTTTTGAGAAAAGGGGTTGCGTTCATTGAACAAATAGGGGTTATTCAGCATCTTCTATCTGTAGCGAAGATTTTTTTTTTTCTTAATAAATACAGATCTTTCTCCTCGGTGGTGGTGCAGGAGAACGATGTATGCTCTCACTGAGCCAATATTGCTCTAGCCATCTTCTGATTGGATGAAGCGGATTGTCCTATAGCCAGACTACATGAGAGGAGATGGCTCACGTCACTGTCCTCTTCCAATACTCTAAACCTGAGCCTCCATGCGTCATTTGGGACATGACTGGAGCTAAGAGAGAACAGATTTTCCCTTTATGCCCCTCAGGCTTTCAGTCTTTGGATATAAAAGCCAATCATACCTGTGACAGGGATGCCCATGTTCACTACCCATTTTATTTTTCCATTCCAGCACTCAAGTTTCCCCAACATGTGGTGGCATCAATATTCTTTACGCATGCAGCCAAGACTTGGCCCATCATGATGGCCAATAGCCCCACGATATTGTTTCACAATTGTACTGCCATTATCTGGCCACAGGTGAGCAGAGCTTCTTAGGTGCTGCGACTGCACTCTCTTGCCTTACCCTTAGGCTATGTGCCCACGATGCAAAAATGCTCTGGATTTTTTCATGAGCATTTCTGCATCTCCCTGGCAGAAAAAACGCATGCGGATTGTACATGCGGATTGTACATGCGGATTGTACATGCGGATTGTACATGCGTTTTTCCTGCCAGGGACATGCGGATGTGAAGCGTTCTTCACATGCATTTCCGCATGCGGGTTGACAAGCGCTTTCCAAGCGATTTTAGCATCACTTGGAAAGTGCTTGACAACTTGGTCACACTATAAATCCATGCAACCAGCATGGATTTATATAGTGTGACCGTAAAGAATGGTAAAAAAATAAATATCATACTTACCTTCTGATGGCCTCCGGAGTCTTGATTTGATGTGTCTCGGCTTGCCGGCAGCTCGCGGTACACTGCACTGAAGGACCTGCCATCACATGACTAAATGACGTCACCGCAGGTCCTTTAGTCCACCGCAAGCTGCCGGCAAGCGAAGACAAGCGCACCGGGGGCCATCAGAAGGTAAATATAATATTTATTTTATTCTTTTTTTTTTTACAGGTTCTATGGTACCTGGGTCTGGAGGAGAGTCTCCTCTTCTCCAGACCCGGGTACCATCCGCACATTGAAACACATAGGATGCGCATCTACATATACAGTGATGCGTAATCCATGCGATCCAATGTAAGTCAATGGCGGAGAAAACGCAGCGCTTCCGCAAAATAATTGGTAGTGCTGCGTTTTTTTCCGCAATGATAATCCGCATGTGCTGTGCACATGCTGCGGAAATTTCCGCTGCGGATTATCATTGCGGAACATGGCAGGCCTTCTACCAAGTGGTTTTTAAGCATTTCTGCAGCGGAACTGGCGCTGCAAAAATGCTTAAAAAACGCATCGTGGGCACACAGCCTTAAAGGGAATCTGTCAGTAGGATCACCCCTCCTAAGCAGTCTAGATGGGCATTTAGGTGATAGGGAGCTGAATAAAATGATATCTGTGATCTGATGATTTATTCCAAAGAAATCCACGTTTTCTTTGTATGTTTAGTTGAGTTGTTTAATACTACGGGCTGGACACTGATATGCATGAGAATCTGCCTCAAGAGATGATTTCTAATAAAAGGGGAGGTACCAGTGTGAGACAAGAAACTAACACAGAACAGGAGAAATTACATTTGGTTCTTAAAAACACATTTTTTGCAGCTCTCTGAGCTTTGCTGTATTGTAATACTGTGTGAGCTAAAGGTGAAGCACTGAGAGGAGATGTGTCAGTTATAATCACAGACAGCTCTGCAGTAAGATCAGGCGAGCAGGCTGTCAGTCATTACATGTCTCACACTGGTAAGGCCTCCATTCATGCAAAATAAGCTCTGGAGGCAGATTCTCATGCAGATCAGTGTCCGGCCCATAGAGCTTAAGAGCTCATTACATATAAGTAAAACGTGGATTTCTAAAGATCATGACATCGGAACGCAGATATCCAGGAATCATTTTATTCAGCTTGCCCATATAGATTGCTTAAGAGGGGTGTTTCAACTGACAGATGCCCTTAAATATTGAATATAATAATGAGAAAAATCAGGAATTGCCACTTTGGAATTGTTCTATGTAATTTCCTCAAATCATGAGCTGTTGGTGATACTTGAAGCTTGGAGTAGAGTAACCCCCGACTTATGCCAATTTTACAGATCAGTGCTCGCTGTACCTTACTCCGGCTGCAATGCACAGACTAACCACTGGCGTCCTCACCCCAACTTGACAGTCTCGTAAAACACCCACGGCCAGTCCGTGCATCACGCTCCAAGTGCAGACCGCAAAACTAGGGCTGTGGAGTCTGAGCCCATTTTGGTGGAGTCGGTATAAAATGGACCAACTCCGACTCCTAAAATATATAATAAATTGGGTACAGTAGTTCAATGCAGTTTGTGGGGAATATTTTTATATAAGAATTTGGAAAAGTTATGAAATGTCCTATAAATGTCTGTCCTATTCCTGATCTAAGGGTCTAGACTTTTAGCTGAGATGACTCTGTGCTACAGTAAATTTATCACTTAAACATGAGCCGTGTATGAGGGAGTCGGAGTCAGAGTCGTGGAGTTGGTGTCATGAAAATTGAGGCATCAGAGTCAGAGGTTTGGCTTACCAACTCCACAGCCCTGCACAAAACACAGATGTGTGAGTCAGGCCTTAGAGGATCTGTGTCTTTTCATTATTTCCAGGCATATTTTCATGTTCTCTCTCAATATGCGAGGGACTGAAAGTCAACTTGAACTTATAAATATGAAATAAATCTGAGAGAGTCAAAATCTATAATTTACCCCAAATCACCGGAATGTGATGGACTAAACACCTGGCCCATATTAGCCTACACACTGAACTTCTCAGTGGGAGCAGCTATATCATGCCTTCCTTTACCTGGAGGTATTCCTAACCACAAGACACGCTGATTGCAGAATATATTTCACATGGGTTAATCTGCAATAGGATGGGAATATGGTAGCACTTTATGGGGGACCTAGCCCTCAACGTCTAAAAACTATATTGATTCATTCTTAAGCTGTTTTTATATTACACAATTTTATATTCTGCAAAGACCTTTGACCATTGAGTATAAAAGGCTAAAAGTATGCACAATAAAAAAAAATCTGATTTATGCCCCCGGGGAGGCGACAGACTAGTCTCGGATCTTTAAAGTATATTTTCTCTGAAATGCCGAAGTGTCTCGGAGAAAATCGTACAGCCAGGATTTAATTCATGCTGCCCGTGGTTTAGGCCACATGAATCAGATGACAGGTTCCCTTTAAACGCCACGACTTTCTCAGGTTAAGGCTACTCCTGTCATGTGTGAGACTACCGCTCCTCCATCTTGGATAGGACCACATTAAGGCATGTAATTGTATTTCATACACCATCAGGGCTGGACAAATCCTAGGAGTTAGACAGCCAATACTTAATCCCTCTCCAATTTGAAAATTACTCGGCCAAGCATACGTTTTTGGTGGCGTAGGGAGAAATAAGATGGAAAAATGCAAATAGCCAACAGCTATCTTACAGGGGGTTTCCAGGCAATAAGTGTCTTCATAACTCATTTTAAATAATAAAGTTGCTATATCTACTCTTTACGCTTGGTTGTAACATGTCATCTATTTTTGGTAGTTATGATTTTGGACACACAACGCCCATATATTATTATTTTATATATATATATATATATATATATTGGGTAATGAGTGTCTTCAGTCTATCAGCTTGTGCAAAGTTTAAATAAATAAATAAATAGAAAGAGCAGTTATTCACCTTCCTCTGCTCCAGTGCTGCTTCTTCGCTGCTGCTCTGGACTTTGTCAACAGGCTGCTGGGGTGATGTCATGGCTAAAGCTCAATCAATTACTGAGCTCAGTGGCTCTGACAATAATATAAGCTGCTGAGCTCAGTGATTGGCTGCAGTGGTGATGTGGTAAGCAGATGTAACTTTACTGTCAACCATGACCAGAGCAGAGGCAGTGCTAGAGCAGAGGAGGGCGAATATCAACTCTTCATTATTTCAATCTAGCACATGCGAACAGGTTGAAGAAACGTATCCCTGTCCTGTAAAACCCCTTTAAAGTGTAAGGCCACCTTTTCTGGATTACTAAACAATAAAACAAAAAGGTCCAAATGGCTAAAAGGTGAACATAAACTAAATTTGATGAATATTGGGTCATTATTGTCCCTAC
The DNA here is from genome assembly GCF_046119375.1 of Phyllobates terribilis. NCBI lineage: Eukaryota > Metazoa > Chordata > Amphibia > Anura > Dendrobatidae > Phyllobates > Phyllobates terribilis. The sequence goes on from NW_027362771.1 coordinate 487,689,588, forward strand.
TTGAAATGACTTTTCAAAACTTGTATCCTATGCAAAACTGGTGACACAAGTTAGGAAAAGCTTCTAATTATCAAGTACATTGTCTGTGTAACACTATGGCAAATTGCTATCACAGCAAGCAGGCGCGACGCTAAGTAACACGATTAGCTCCGACGGCAGATACTTCATGCTGTTTCTAATGAATGCAGAGCAAGATGAAATGGCTGTGACACCACAAACCAGACGAGCCCTTTACACACATGACTGATGGCGGGGAGTAAAATGCAACATACGGAGATTAGCAGTAATACAGAAGAAACATGCAGCCTAATACTAAAGGTGCAGAGGCACAATACTAGGCAGCCGGTGGTGGAGAAGTCATGCACAGAAATCGGGCATGCAGAATGAAGCACGAAACGCCAGTCAGTCATCCAATGTCTCCAGCAATAAATGTATAGAAAGCCATAGCTGTGAAACGGTTATAAATAGCAGACGCTCTTGTGCCAGGAGCCACGTGATGTGGATAATCCGGAGCTGGATTGTATAGAACATGGGGATAATATGACGCAGGCAGAGCCCACGCTCACCTTGTACGTCTTCTTCTCCCCCATCACCATCCTCTTCCTCATTGTAGGCCAGCTCTGCCTGCTTGTCTGCCTCGTACTCACCCACGTTACCATCATCCCCGTTATAATCTGCCACTTTAGAACCATGTTGAGCATCTACGGGGGACTCATTCTCATCAAAAAACCGACCTGGGAAGTCGGGAGCAGGAAGGAGCAAAAAGGGATGGAAGGGCAGGAGAGAAGAAAGGAAAATGTGAGAAAAATTAGGAAACATCAGCAAAGACAGGACAGGACGTTATCCCAAAGATTAACGTGAGATCACTGCACTTGTCAAAGCAATACCGAAACCCAAAAATGAGCAGTAAAGTCCCATCGCACCGCTTCATCTCAAAAAACTCAACTGGTCTGATAAGGGGAAGGGATAATGTCACGAGGGTCAGCAACCAGCTCCACTCAAATTGTGGAGAAACTACAACTCCCATCATGTCTTTTATAAAAACTGGGGTGTCGCTGGTTGCTAGCCCCCAAGTTTAGCATAAAATAGCATTCTGAAATTAATTGATTAGTTACATGAAATAGGACAAGCACAGAATACAATAGTGTAAATTACACAAAGTGATCATTCAGTTCTAGAGAAAAAAAATTATATTGAAATCAATCGAAACAGCAAAGAAGTTAGTTGTAGATAGTGGGGTCTCCAGTTGGGGTGCATGCCAAAACCAAGGAAAAATCGCACAAGCATAGTAAATTAATAAGTGGATCATGCATTAACAGTAGGCTGTGCTGCCACAAAGGCTACTTAAGGGGGTTGTTTCATGAGAGACATGGTGTAACCGACCACCAGCGTAAAGGGCTGCTGGAGCATGTGATGGTTCTGTCCATTCACTGCTGTGAGCGAATACAGCAACTCCTATAACAATGAATGGAGAGCGAGACTGAACGTGCACAACTAACCCCCACTCACAAGCGTGGGACGGGGGATTGGGGGACCCCTATTCTGGAGATAAATGTGAATCACAGATATGGAACCTGCAGATATCAGACATTTTGTCTGTTGTGAGATAAGCCCTTTAAATATGTAAAAAATGCTATTCTAAAATAGTAGTGAATAATGATGAACATCAGACAGCAAGCACTAAGGATCTCTTGGCATTCCCAAAATGTTTTAGTAGATACTTGTATTCTCCATACAAGACTTCTGGAGCAGCTTTTCTTCGGTCTGCATTGAGGTACTTGTGTGTGTCTCCTTGGGGGAGGGTCCCTTACCTGTCTAATACTGTCCAATCAATGCTGAGTGTGAATGGACACGCCCCTTTGATAAAAAGAATGATGATAACACCCAGTTGTCAATGTGTTCATATATTTCTAAAAAGAATAACAGGAACGGCACAACACAGATCTAAGAAAAGATGCTGGAGAACGGTTATATGAGCAGTACAAGTATTTGTCAGGAAAGGGGACAGTTGTTTTTCGGCAGTATAGAGGCATGTTTGTGAGCTAGGAAACGTTCTGTACAGCTACATCCATGCAGGGAGGAAAGAGAAAGATCACAGGATAAGAGTTACCATTGGTTAATTTATAACAGGAGTGAGAGAGGTATAAAATACTGGGAAAAGGTGAGAAAAAGCCAGCACGTCCTCCATCCCAGATCTACCAAGTGGCCATAATCCAGGGATCACACTGAACAGATCCTAGACTGTGATAAATGGCAGATAACCATCAGGATCGGAGCTCTGCATTTACAGAAATAATGTGCTGGGGGCGATCCTCCTGGTAAAATAAACCGGCTAGTCTCCACTTCCACTGCTGGATGCACCATAGTGTTCATAATAAATCCTGCTTTGTTTTACACCGGGAAACCTGTTGGACGACATTCCCATGGACAGCGGAGGACCCGCAGTGATAGCCGCACCAGTAATGGCCGCTGTGTACATCATTGTGAAGAGGGTTCAGGAGAGCTGCACATTTCACTCTTTGCATTGCAAAAGGGGGAAAGTGGCAATGACGTCCACAGCTTCAGTTCACACAGTGCAGATCTCATTCTTGCAGCTCGTCAATTTACAGTTTTTTTGCAGAGTGCATAAGATAACGCAGCAGATTTCCCGCATGCGAGTACAAAACAGAAGATTAGCTGGGAACATAGCCGGAAGGTGGGTTTACACCTGACTTGGGGCATTAAACAACTCATCGGCTACTGGTTAAAAGCCCGGTTACACAGGCCAACCACGTGTGCGCACAGAACCATCAGTAACAGACTGATCCATGCGCATAGCCTGCCATTGTTCTCGGCAGCACAGGACCCAATTACACGGGATGATGCAATACCGAGAACAACAATCTATAAGCAAACCAAAAGATCATTTCACCCATCAAACAAGAGTTGTGCTGGTTTATTGCTGATCAGAATCCTGTTTAGGGTGCTTTTACATTGTGTTTCTGCACCCGTTCAGTGGTCCCACAAAACGGGATCCGGACGTATGTGCCGACGGGGCCATGGACTATAATGGTATCGGCAGAGTGAATGTGCGCTCCGACGTGCATCATTTTCGGAAGTGTGGGCCTACTAGAGACGGATACTCACATGTAGTAGACTGCGTCTGGGTGTCCACCTCCAGTAGACATATACACCCAAAAATGATGCACAGTAGAACGCACGTTCGCTCTCCCGACACCATTATAATCCACGGCCCTGTCGGCACATACGTCCAGATCCCGTTTTGCAGGGGGTCTGGACGTAAACCCCAACGGGGCCACTGAATGGTTAAAGAAATGCAATGTCAAACCAACCTTAGACTGCACGATTATTGGGAAACAAGTCCAGGAAGGCTCGTTTCTGATAACTGTGCAGTGTACATAAGCATCAAAGGGAGTCTGTAAGCATAAATGACTGTTCAAACCAAAGCACAGGCACTTTAATGTTTGGCCACGCCAAGAGTGCACAAAGTGCACCACCTTCTTGTTTTCTCTCTCTCTGCCCCTTTCTGGCTTTATAAAGCCAAACCTATCAAAGAAGAGGGGTGAGGGGTGGGGAAGAGGTAAATATGTAGGTGGGAAGATGTAGTTAAATGTCTGGCCCCGCACTTGGTTTGAGCAGTCGTTCTGTGCTGATAGACTCCTTTTGACTCGTAGTGGTAGAGAGTAGTGACCATACAGGTCTCATTAACACAACCCCATTATCTTAATGACCAGCCTCATCTATCAGCATATTTCTGGTTCTGGTTTCTGAAACCCTCCTCAAGCTGCTGATATATCAAAAAATGCAGTTCATACCCGTCAGTATTCTGCTGCTTTGCATGTTTTGGAAGGTGTGAATACTGCCGGAGGCCACCACTGCCGATATTAGTGAATGCACCCTACCTACGTCAACTATATGGAGACCTGGCTTCATTACAATCAGCTTATCCATTTTTTCTTTCTTTTTTTTTTATGTGATGCGAGAATGAATCTGAGAGGGTGTATTATTAAAAATAAATGGTTGTGAAGAGACGTGGCATAATAAAAGGGCTGATGCATTTCTGTGGTGTCTGATCTGGCGAGGGATGTTTTCTCATGACAGAATGTCCCCGAACCAGCGACATCCGGAAAAGTCACCTTTTGATTGTGTAGTAAACATGGCATCAGTTTCCATTAATCTGCCATGCTGATAACTGCGGCGTGCCAGCGTAACTCCACACTCCATATATTATTTCTACATGCCTAAATTATTAATGACGAGAGGCCAAAAGTTTAATTAACCACCTCCAGGCATGCGTGATATAAGTAGCTATCGTCAAGATGGGATTAAAATGAAACAGAGGGAGGACCAATGGGCTATACAACAATATACACCCACAGCCATAACATTAAAAGTCTAACACCGTATAGTACCCCCCCACCCAGTGCCACTAAGATAACTCTGACCCTTCCAAGAGTGCACTTCACAAGACCCCTGGAGGTATCCTGTGGTCTCTGACACCATTGATCTTAGCTGCTGGGTTTTCTCAAGTTCTTAAATGGATAATATTACAAAGTGCTTGTAAAAACTAACAACTGTGCAGTTTAACTCCTATTAAAAATCATGTCCTTAGGAATAGAGGGACTTTACATTGTTTACTGCTCATTGTCTAGATTCGGCCACCGCTGCAGAGGTGGCTGGTTTCTTAGGCAAGGAGTGCAGCACCTCCAAGTGCTGCTCTGATGCTGGCTGGATCTCTGGAGCTTCAGAGTCCCTGCACTGCTCCCACGGTGGGGCTTCAGCGTCCCTGCACTGCTCCCACCGTTGGGCTTCAGCGTCCCTGCACTGCTCCCACCGTTGGGCTTCAGCGTCCCTGCACTGCTCCCACCGTTGGGCTTCAGCGTCCCTGCACTGCTCCCACCGTGGGGCTTCAGCGTCCCTGCACTGCTCCCACCGTGGGGCTTCAGCGTCCCTGCACTGCTCCCACCGTGGGGCTTCAGCGTCCCTGCACTGCTCCCACCGTGGGGCTTCAGCGTCCCTGCACTGCTCCCACCGTGGGGCTTCAGCGTCCCTGCACTGCTCCCACCGTGGGGCTTCAGCGTCCCTGCACTGCTCCCACCGTGGGGCTTCAGCGTCCCTGCACTGCTCCCACCGTGGGGCTTCAGCGTCCCTGCACTGCTCCCACCGTGGGGCTTCAGCGTCCCTGCACTGCTCCCACCGTGGGGCTTCAGCGTCCCTGCACTGCTCCCACCGTGGGGCTTCAGCGTCCCTGCACTGCTCCCACCGTGGGGCTTCAGCGTCCCTGCACTGCTCCCACCGTGGGGCTTCAGCGTCCCTGCACTGCTCCCACCGTGGGGCTTCAGCGTCCCTGCACTGCTCCCACCGTGGGGCTTCAAGAGTCCCTGCACTGCTCCCACCGTGGGGCTTCAAGAGTCCCTGCACTGCTCCCACCGTGGGGCTTCAAGAGTCCCTGCACTGCTCCCACCGTGGGGCTTCAAGAGTCCCTGCACTGCTCCCACCGTGGGGCTTCAAGAGTCCCTGCACTGCTCCCACCGTGGGGCTTCAAGAGTCCCTGCACTGCTCCCACCGTGGGGCTTCAAGAGTCCCTGCACTGCTCCCACCGTGGGGCTTCAAGAGTCCCTGCACTGCTCCCACCGTGGGGCTTCAAGAGTCCCTGCACTGCTCCCACCGTGGGGCTTCAAGAGTCCCTGCACTGCTCCCACCGTGGGGCTTCAAGAGTCCCTGCACTGCTCCCACCGTGGGGCTTCAAGAGTCCCTGCACTGCTCCCACCGTGGGGCTTCAAGAGTCCCTGCACTGCTCCCACCGTGGGGCTTCAAGAGTCCCTGCACTGCTCCCACCGTGGGGCTTCAAGAGTCCCTGCACTGCTCCCACCGTGGGGCTTCAGAGTCCCTGCACTGCTCCCACCGTGGGGCTTCAGAGTCCCTGCACTGCTCCCACCGTGGGGCTTCAGAGTCCCTGCACTGCTCCCACCGTGGGGCTTCAGAGTCCCTGCACTGCTCCCACCGTGGGGCTTCAGAGTCCCTGCACTGCTCCCACGGTGGGGCTTCAGAGTCCCTGCTCCCACGGTGGGGCTTCAGAGTCCCTGCACTGCTCCCACGGTGGGGCTTCAGAGTCCCTGCACTGCTCCCACGGTGGGGCTTCAGAGTCCCTGCACTGCTCCCACGGTGGGGCTTCAGAGTCCCTGCACTGCTCCCACGGTGGGGCTTCAGAGTCCCTGCACTGCTCCCACGGTGGGGCTTCAGAGTCCCTGCACTGCTCCCACGGTGGGGCTTCAGAGTCCCTGCACTGCTCCCACGGTGGGGCTTCAGAGTCCCTGCACTGCTCCCACGGTGGGGCTTCAGAGTCCCTGCACTGCTCCCACGGTGGGGCTTCAGAGTCCCTGCACTGCTCCCACGGTGGGGCTTCAGAGTCCCTGCACTGCTCCCACGGTGGAGCTTCAGAGTCCCTGCACTGCTCCCACGGTGGGGCTTCAGAGTCCCTGCACTGCTCCCACGGTGGGGCTTCAGAGTTCCTGCACTGCTCCCACGGTGGGGCTTCAGAGTCCCTGCACTGCTCCCACGGTGGGGCTTCAGAGTTCCTACCCTGCTCCCATGGTGGGGCTTCAGAGTCCCTACACTTCTTCCATGGTGGAGCTTCAGAGTCCCTACACTTCTCCCATGGTGGAGCTTCAGCGTCCCTACACTTCTCCCATGGTGGAGCTTCAGCGTCCCTACACTTCTCCCATGCCACAGAAGCAAAGCTGCCTCTGCTCGCACACTGCAAGAGCGCACAGTTCAGACCAGTGGCATGACCATGGTGCTGGCCGAAAATATCAAGCTTCAGGAGTGCGCTATTTCCAAAGCTGGGAGGAAGAGTAGCAGCGTATTCTGGAACACAGAAGATGAAACAACTCCATTGATCCATGGAGGCCATCGCTCACAACTTACAGGGCTTAAACTTTTTTAGTTGTTGTTTTCTAGCAGATCCCACAGATGCTCGATTGATGACTTGGCCTACGAATTCTGTCTGACTTTCATTACTGTTTGTCATTTTCCTCACATCATTCCTAAAAAGTATCATTAGTGCCAGGACTGCCCGCAGAACATTGGCCAGAGAAGCACACTGCCTCTGCCAGCTTGTCTTCTTCCATGGTGCCATCTCTTCTCCAGGTGAACAATGTACACAGGTCTCCTTGTTCCAGTGCTCCATGATGGAGTTCTGATACTCACGTGCCTATGTCGGCGCCTTTGGCAGTGGGCAGGATTCAGCATGGGCACTCTGACGGGTCTGCAGCTATGCGTCCCATATGTACATAGTTCTACGTCTGACGCCCATCATAGCCAATACCACCAAAGAACCAAAATAGGTGTATAAAGTCTCATAAAATACCAAGTTTATTAAATTAGAAAATTAAAAATCAATACATTGTAAACAGAGTAACCCAATGGAGGACGACATTTAATAGAATAACACCATTATATGTTGAACTTATCCAAGCTACATTATGTCATTATTTGTTCACTTGAATATATAGGATTTTGTAGTCCATGTTGGTCAGATCAAAGACTTAATGGTTACAGCATGCAATTTTGTGAAAAGAATAACACTTACATGTCTGTCAGGCTGATGTAGCATGTGGCCCTGGCACCCCAACGCACGTCTCACCCTTGCTTCATCAGGGGGCGTGTCAGGGGCCCCCTGACAAAGAAAGGTTGAAACGCTCCATTGGGTTACTTTGTTTACAATGTATGGATTTTTAATTTTCTAATTTAACAAAATTCATATTTTAAGAGACTTTATACAACTAGTTTGGTGGTATTTTATATTTGAAAGTGTGTTTCCAGTCACATTATTTTGAGACAGATGCTCGCATATGTTGGTAGTGACCTATCATAGCCAGCCTTAAAAGTATATTCCCAACATGGCCATTTACAACATGTCCACAGCATATACCACAAAATGTCCAAAAGATAAGGGTCCTCCCTACTTACCCAGTTATCTAGCCATCGCAATTCCACCCTTGAGTCGCTCAGATCCTTAAACTTGCCTATTTTACTTTAAACATATTGACCCATACTCAACAAGAGCGGCGCTCCTGATTTATTAAGAGGCGCACTCCTTGTAATGAATCAAGCGCCTCTGTCGGGGGCTGGAGTAAAACTTGTCGTGTAAGGAACGCAGCGGCTCATCTTGAATTTGATGAGCGGGGTTTGCCATGCACTTTGTAGGATCTGGGTGAAAATGGTTTGAGAATGCCAAAAGTATTAATATTTAGTGCAACCTCGTGTTGTGCCAAAATTTTGCAACTTTTCAAAGCCAGAATTCTAGAGTAAAATCTTTGAATTGGGTCAATTTACTTCAATAACTGGCTGCTCACTTGCTGCCTAATATATGACCCCTGGACAAGTGCCATTATCATAATAAACGGTATCCCCTTCACCTGTCAGTGGTGTTAATGTTATGACTGATCGGTGCCCACCACACATCTTATGCGGATAGTATACAATATTTAGGAACAGGATATAATAGGGGGTCACCAATTTGGGGTTTTTTCGCCTGCACATATCTTTTGGTTGTATTTTGGCAGGGTGATATTGTATTTTACTGAGCAAATGTTACACTGTAGTTTTATGCTTTTTAAGGTTGAAGGTAGAGTCCATAGAGTCCAACCTATGGCCTAACATGTTGATCCAGAGGAAAGCAAAAACCCCATGGGACAGACACTAATCGCTCCATGTTAGGGGGATATTCCTTCCAGACTCCACATACGGCAATCAGACTAGCTCCCTGGATCCCATCACAGAATCTAGTGTCCATCCTGTAATATAATGTTTTTAAGGAAAGGCATTCAGGCCTTCCTTGTACTTTAGAAGTGAATCCACCATTACAACATCATGTGGCAGAGTTGAATATTCACTCTAAAGATATCCAGCTATACATTCTTTTGTTCTGCACCATTTTGCTCATGTTTAGTTTTCCACTTAAAGGGAATCTGTCAGCAGGTTTTTGCTACCTCATCAGAGAGCAGTCTGATGTAGGCAAAGAGAAGCTGAATCCAACGATGTATCACTTAGTTTACTGGGTGCAGCGGTTCTGATACAATCAGAGCTTTTAGATTTAACAATGCAGCAGAGCTGAGAAAGCAAACCCCGCCCCTACCAGGCTCCCTGTGTACAAAGTAAATAGACAGTGAGGTGCTTAGTTGGACTAGTCCAGCAATGTTAATATCTTCATGATAGATCCCTCACAGTTCATAAACAACAGCATGCACTGTGACAAGTGACACATCCCTGAACTCTGTGTTTCAGCCTCTATCTCCTGCTGTTTTCAGATCACACAGCAATAATCTGCTGACAGATTCCCTTTAAGGGAGTTGTGTTTTTTGGAAACATTGAGGAATATGCCCGAGTGGTATAACATTATGCTAACACTACCATGAAGGCCTCTATTCCTATTGTATCAAAAGACCATTATGACTGATCCTATTTACTTCAGGGTTCTGGGTTTTTTGGTTATACAGTGGGTATGTTGTATAGTGCTGCCGATTACACTATTCTGGCTGGCAACAACATGGGAACCCAAAGTGAGACAAGCCCTGAACCCAAAATGGATAACAGCAATTCATTGTGCCTCTGAATTCAAAAACCTACAGAGATTATACATTTATGGCTACACATGTAGAATAATAAATACTCGACCATAATAAATGGGTGGGTGTGGTCGCCAAGGAAAGAGGCATTTTACTGCATTCAAGGAGGACCTGTGCCGGTTAAGAAGCCCAAGTCTGCAACATTGTTACTTCACTAAGTGGTCTCATATGTAATCTAAATATAATTAATTCTTCTCTGCATAGAAGATTTGTGCCTGTACCTCCTTTAGGTTCCCAGAACTTGACAGAGAGAAATTAAATGTTAATTGTCCGGTCGCTCGTAACTAGTGATGAGTGCAAGTGCTCATTACTCGAGTTTGCCTAGGGTGCTCGAGTGACATGTTCGCGTTCCCGTGCCCACATGTGTTTGACAGACAATCCCCGCATGTTTTGTGGCTGTCTAACTCGGGCAATCTCTGCATGTTTTGTGGCTGTCTAACTCGGGCAATCTCTGCATGTTTTGTGGCTGTCTAACATCCCTGAAACATGCGGCCACGGGGAAGCGAACATGTCACTCGAGCACCCGCGATGCTCTGTGAATACCCGAGCACCCTAGGCAAACTTGAGTAACGAACACTTGCGCTCATCACTACTCGTAAAAAAACACACATGAATAGTAGAAATGTAGAAACTTAGACAAGAAACTATATATTCTTTATAATATTAGTTTTGGGGAAAACTAGGTGTCAACCAATTTATTGTCTCTTACTATTGGCAACCACGTTGCATGTCACTAAGCCTTTGATAAAATGGGAGCAGAATTTTTAACAAATCACCCAAGGATAAAACGTGTGTAGATAAAATTTTTACACCAAAGAATTATGTAAAGGAAGTGGAAAGACGTTTGATGTATACTGTGTCGGTATAACCATTTGTTGTAATACCAGCGCAAACCACAGGATGGCAGCACATCCCTCTGCCACAGCTTGTTAGGTTTCTTACTGTCAGAGCCGATATTCTACGCTTCTACTATAGGAGAGGCCGTGCTTGCCGTGCCGGGGGTGACAATGCTGAGGAATGACGATTAGAAGACACCACGAATAGCAAACATTACAAACATCACTGATCGCAATTACATTTTTTTTCATGTTTCGTTAAACACTATTGCTGTCCTTTCTGTTATAAATGGAAGGATTGTAGTGATCACATGAGGATTTCCTAAGCAATTCATCATATACTCACTCTGCTTTATATTGGGGAATATCATGGACTTTGGCTCTTTGGGGACTGGCTTCTGAGGCAGCAGCCCCAAGTGCACAGCGTTGTCCTCGATGGGGGACGCAGGATCCTTATTGGCACCAGGAGGAAGATACTTAGCTGTGGCAGAAGCGAAAAGACCAATTACAACAATGCCTTTGTACCCCAGTGTTGGTGTGCCATAGGAAACTGTGATTTCACAAGGAGCTTACAGTTCTCTGGACTTTTTAATACTTATTTTCTCCATTAATGTGCAATTCTGCATCAGCTTTCTTTAGGATTTCTACGTACGCTTACTCCCTTATTAAAAACTAACAACTAGTTGTTACAATATCCCCTTACAAGGAGAATAATTACACTGAGTTGTTCTTACATAGCAGGGGAATGGGACATATTCATTTCTACTACAGCAGACTTGTCAGAAGAGCGGACAGGTCTCAGCAGTAAGAATACAGAGCGGAGAAGCATTACCAGATATTCATCAGCTTTATTGGATTTTCTCCTCCTCGTGAGTTACTTACAAGTCCCTGTCTTCCTCCACACACTGTCTAAAATCTGAAATTCACTATGACTTCACCCCAATTATCCCAGTCTTTATACAGACGCCCATTTCATTTTGCCAAAAATTGGAAGTTGCAGAATCCCATGCAGATATAGGTACGACCATGGAGTGTTGCATGTGAAACTTAGCTCATATGTCAGCCCAGTTCACAGATACCATGGCCCGAGCAAATACCTACCTTGGTCATTTGCAATAGCGTCTGGTTGCAATGAAGGTTGTTTGTCAGACTCCCCAATTTGATTTGGCAGCGCACCAAACTCCACCTTCTTCTCTACTATATAAGGGACATGAATGAATAAGTAACTGCAAAGAGGAGAACAGATGGAAACATCAGCCCCCATTACGTTCTCGTTAGACTCACCGGTGGGGACTGCGTCTGGTTTCGCTGGCTCACTGTCTTCTATTTCTGGCATTCCTGCATCCCCTCCTGCTTTGGCAGCATCTAAGATAGAACATTCATAGTCAGAATTATACAGGTTTTTGCCACCTTATTAGATAATTTCTTAATGGGGTTTTCCAGGTTTTGGGATGAAAGAGTGACTGCAGACTTTGGAGTCCTCACAGTGTGTGCAATGCACGCAGTCAGGATTCTCCGGTGCTGGCAACGAGAGCGGAAGGTCATACGACCGCAAATATGTGAACGGCATACATGTGCTCATGTGCCGAGTAGATGGGCTCGGTCCCACTAAATTCTATTGCATTGAGCGAGGCTGAACACATGTAGTCAGAATGTAGAAGGAAGTATGCCCGCTATCGACGTAGCCACCAGAAAATCCTGACAGTGTGCTGTGCACACGCTGTGAGGATTCAGACGTCTGCAGTCACAGAGTTACTGCAAACTTTCATCCCAAACCTGGACAATCCCTTTAATGCCTGGTGTGTATTGAGAGCTATATTAACTAGAGAGTCACGAGGACCTAGCACATCAAAGCAAACCGCCCAAGGGAATTTTTGTATTTGAAAGGGTTTAGGAATTGGAAACGACAAGGATTAAAATATGCATACGAACTATATGCAGAAGGGTGTTTTTGTTCTTTTGAATATTCGAAACAAGAGTTTAATCTGAATAATTCAGAATTTTTTTAAATATTTACAACTAAGACACGATTAGATCACAGGAAAATATCTCAGATCTCACCATCTCATTTAATGGGATAATTGATTATGTGGTATGTGCTAAAGCTACCAAGGGATTGATTTCATTATTATATAATGCTCTGTTGATAAAATTCTTGGGAGATCTCATGGCCTCTATTAAAGATAGATGGGAGAAAGATGTGGGAAACAATTCAATGGAGGAGTGGGAAGATGTCCTTGAATGGACAGGGAAGGTCTCGGTCAATACGGCTCAGAGGAGGTCTCAATTATTTCTGGTTCACAGAGTCTACAGCACTAAACAGAATGGGCCTTAAAAGTGACGATGTTTGTCCGAGATGCAGGGAGGAAGGAGCGGACTTAAGGCATAGGTTCTGCTTGTGACCTAAACTGGTTGAATTATGGGAAAATATTGGAAAATTAGTTATGAAAGTTTATGGTCACCAAACTCTACTAAACCCCAACACATGTATTTAAGGTCTTGTTGGAGAGGAGAAAGGCCAGAATCCAATTCAGTTGGCCATTAAAAAATACTGCATCATGCCAGGAAAGCCATAGCCAGATACTGGTTAGCAAACGATCCAGCTTTGATGGATGAAATTATATGATACTTGAACAATACGATATTGATGGAAAAGAAGGTTTATATTAAAAGGGAGCTCTAGGGTGGTCTCTGAGGAGTTGGCGAGGGATGTGTTATTTAATTTATTAATGCTATAATAATAAAAATAGATTTAGCAATGGGCTGCACACTAGAAAAGGGGAGAGGTGGGATCTGTTGGTTGTTGGGGTAAGGAGGGGGCATATTTGGTTTTAATATAAGGATCTTTTCTTTATAGAAAATGTAACAATTTGTTTGTTTTATATACAATGTCTATGATGTAATATGACAGAGTTACATTCGTTTGCAAACGACCAAAAGCACTGATTTTTGGTTTAAATAAAAAAGTTTCTTGCTTTAAGAATGGGGTCCTGGGTTCAAATCCCACCAAGGACAACATCTGCAAGGAGTTTGTATGTTCTCCCCATTGTTTGCGTGGGTTTTCTCCGAGTTCTCCGGTTTCCTCCCACACTCCAAGGACATACTGATAGGGATCTAGATTGTGAGCCCCAATGGGGACAGTGATGATAATGTCTGTAAAGCGCTGCGGAATATGTTGCTGCTATATAAAAATAAAGTATTATTATTATTATTATTATTAATAAAAATAAACAATTAGAGGACCTGTGTAATGGTGCTGTGCAAGCTCCATCAATCCCATGGAGAATGGATGGAGCTGAGGCGTGATGTTCCACCTCCTCTACATTCAGACAGGGCTCTTCAGAGCAATGTTCTCAGCATCAGTCAGGGTCCCAACAGTCGGACCCCCACAGATCAGGATATTAGTGCCTATCCTATAGATTTTGGGATATCTTCAAAACTTCGTAGAAACTCTTTAAACACTCACTGCCGGATTCCCTCAAACATAACATACGCTAGGGTTCCTGGCAGAACACTGGTATTACTTTATTTGTGGGAGACCATTCTAACAAGAGAAGATTGTCCTAAATGAACACCCCCTTTAAAAGAGAAACTCGGCCATGGAGGGCATAGCTTGTATTCTCTGTGCTAAGTAACTGGCTGAATAAGTTTGGCCAGCTTTGTGATGAGCATGGTCAGCAAACTACTCATTGGTGTTCTATTCCTTAGTATTCACAGAGTATCCACAATGAACCTCTCCCACTGCTCTGATATCAGGCATGCAGATGCCCCTGTATGCTGGGTGGCACAGATGCCAAGCGAGTACTGTCGCCATGTCCTTTTCACCTTCTCAGACCAGACGAAAGAGACTCGGTGGAGATACACTTTACAATTACATATCCGGAGCCTAGAAATTCTACATAGAAATGTGGAGAAAGTATAAAAGTAGCAGCCAAAGCATAGAATGATTCCTGCCCACATGGACATGTGATAAACCCTCAGACATGCAAATCCAACACTATGCCGGTTATTTTACCTCTGTCGAAGTGTAGGCGGTTACTAGAAGGGTCCTCCACACGGTCCTCCTTGGCTATGTTGGCCATTGTGAGCGCCTTGTTCTCAGCCGGGGCTTCACCTGCTGTCGCCTTGTTGGACGACTTCTCTGCCTCCTCCTACAGGGAAGAGCACAAGGTTTAGTCTACACCGTCGTGCTGACGTATGATCGGTTCACGTTCACAAGTGTCCATAAAATATTTAATCTAAATCTCCAAGTGAATTTGAGCCTACAAGGAAAATAAATGGGGTGACCACTTTTTTTTTTTATCTATCATAGTTTGGAAAGTGGTCACTTATTTAAATACATTTATTGCTTCCTGTACTCCTTTCTAGTGTTTGTGTTACATTTTCAAAAAAGAAAATGTAATGAAGTGGTTTTACAATTAAAAATCTGATTTAAAAAAAAAATAGATGAAAATGGATGGATTAGCGCTTCCTGGGAATCCGCACCAGACATTTCCAACTCCCTAATCATCCACATTTTTAAAGAACCTGCGATGTGAGTTTTTAAATCCGCAACATTTCAATTCCTGTTATGGAATAGATCTGCATTTTCCACATTACATTCAATGGGATCAAACCTTTGCAGATTTTGCTGCCAATTCCCTACAGATCAGCAAATTTAAAATGGTTAACAATTATACAATTAGAAAAATAAATTAAAAAAAAAAAAAAAAAAACCTTCTGCAGCTTTCCTGGCAGCACTAGCCTGGTTCCCAGCTGGTCCCTGCACCCCAGCCAGCAGCAATGACGTGTTGTGTAGACACATATCCGCTGCAGCCGTCACGAGTTTCAACACAGCATCAATGGAAGCCAGGACACAAATAATTGTTAGGACCAAGAGAGCCTTGAAGGGGTTATTCAGTGCCTCCGAATTTCCACAACAGAAGGTAGGGGGCGCTACTAGCATTGCACTGATGGATGTGCAAGAGATCTGTCAATACCGCGACACCACCGTGTCAGATGTGGAAGTCAGAGATGCTAAATGACCCCTTTAACAAAGTAGCGCCTAAAGAGCAGTATATTATTTTCATTTATTTTTTAATCTTTGCAGTTAGAAATCCAAGATGGCTGATCCTTGTTGAAACCCACATTTGACATCAGACTTACATAGGTTGTCCACTATTTTAGCAGTGATGACCTATCCTTAGGATAAGTCCTTAATGTCTGATCGGTCGGGGTCCAACACCCGGCACCCCCGTAGATCAGCTGTTCTCAGTGTCGGCGGCGGCTGCCAGACGGAAATGCTCACTTGTGGATCTGGCCGTCTTGACTGTGGCCGTGGTTTAGTACTGCACATCCGCCTCCTGTTCAAATCAACAGGAAGCGGAAGTGCAGTACCCCGCCGTGGCCACCATCAGAAGACAGCCAGCTCCGCAATGGAGCAGTTCCGGTGCCACTGCAGACACTGATGTAATGGATAAAAAGAACAGGAGGACTCTTCATTGGAAAACTTGCTTAATAATAGCTGCAGTGGAAAACATTTTTTCTACTAATAATATTTCACTAATAGAATTCTCTAACATTTTATCCAAACTTAGTGTATGTACAGACCACGTCTTTTTCAAGCAAATTCTGCCTGGAATGCACCTTGAAAAATGAACACAATGCACAGCAATGTAAAATTAATGCTAAATTTCCTATCATAAAATGACACATTGTTTAAATTTTTTTTTTTTTTACATATCACAATCTGTATTAAAAATAAAAATTAGAAATGTTGCATGCAGTTTTCACATTGGCCACTGGGGGCTTTTTTTTAGACTAACTTCATTTTGTTTCAGACAATAACCCTTGCCATAATGGTCAGAGCGCGACTATATCTTTTGTACTGAATTGTCTAAATAGCCTGTGAATAGATGACTGTGAAGGTGGGGGAGCATGGTCCCCTATTGTGATTGATGGCTCATGTGTCATCAGCTGTATATAGAGGGGTTACCTGTCAGTGTGGACCTGATTGAAACAAAAGGTGATGTCCAGATGACCCTTTAAGTAATAGGAATACATCAGTCTACATGTAATTGTACCATAATCCGCCCACCTTGTCTTTGTCCGTCTGCTGGAGTCTCTTTACACTCTCGTCGTATTCGCGCTTCTGATCCCCCAGCTGCTTTGCACACTGTAGACTAATATGAAGATCACAGAATGAGCGAATCATCTAATGCCGGGGGTCACCATCTAACTGCTACCGCTACATAAAAAGCTTTGTGCCAACCTGTCTTCCTTCAGCGCCTTCTGCAGCAGGGTGTTATTGTTCTTGATCTCGTGTAGCTGATCCTCCTGTTGCAGAAATTCTTGACGAAGCTCGTGTAACTGTTCTGTAAGAGCAGGAGCATATTACAGCGGGAAGAGGTAGAAAGAGACAATATTCCCAACTATTACAGCAGTCATTACAGTACAGGTCATTAATATCATAAAGGGAACCTAACAGCTGATCAATGCAGCCCGATCCACAGGCAGCATGTATCAGACACTGGCTGCATGATTTATAACAGGTCCTGTTCTTGGTCTAAAAATATCAACCCAAGTGGTAATGGGCTACAATTTGTGTGTCTCACTCAGGAGTACCTGCCCATTCAATGACCGCCATGCAAATAGTCCCTTCAGATAAAAAGATGACTTGAACTCTAGCGCCATCTATTGGATGTAACAATCTAAAAAGTCAATATTGACCCTTTAATGAGCCTTGCCACGTGACATTAAATAACGCTTTTAGGGTTGCTACATCTAGTAGGTGGCGCTAGAGTTCTAGTCATCTACCTCTCTAAGGAGGCTATTTGCATATTTAATTCCCCAGAGGAGCATGCATGGCCTACAAGTCTCCTTACACAGGCTTGGCACACTCCATAATGACCATCATGTAATGCTTCACTTTCGCCTGTGGGGGAGCTGTTGGGAAATTGAGTCATTGCTGCTCGGATCGGTGCAGATTACAGCTGATCCCCGGTAGGATATGTTGCCTATTTTCTAGAGTTATAACAGAAATCCTTTGTCTGAAGTGTCAGCTTCATTTTAGCTGAGGTGCCCTAAAAGTCCCTGTCCGACCCCTACTGAACCTTTCCACTTGATTCTGAGATTAGGCATCTGGTGGACATTTGATGACGGCAGCAAGCATAGTGGAATAGTCGCTGTCCTGTAAACCCACACTACACTGACAGACATTCATATGGTAGTGCCAGGGCATACAAATATCTCTTACCCTTCAGACGAGTGATGTCTGCCATCTGGAGCGACACGTTGGCCAGCAGCTTCTCCTATAAACAGACAGATAATATTTACACAATGAAGCGGGCGCTGCGCCGTGATTAATCGTCTGCTGGTGAATTCTCCGCGCTCGCACAAAACGGCTGCCGCTCACAAATTAATTCTCTTGTTAAATGTGCAGCAACATGGGAACATACAAAGGCTGATTACTGACGATTGTGTACATCCAGTTGCGGCACATTAATTACAGCACACAGCCAAGACTGCGCAGATTACGGCTGTAAACATACCAAAATCGTGCCCCATCAGTCGCCTAACATCATCTGCTCTGGAACCTGTGACCTGTGGGTTATCGCCAAAAAAAACAAAAGGCTGATCGCAGAGGGTGGCCCTGAGATTGGGACACTACAGCCCAGTCTTGAATGGAGTGGAGCAACCGTGATTTTTCCATTCATTGTCAATGGGACTGCTGGAAAAAGTCAAAGCACGGTGATTTCTCCGACAATCCCATAGTCAGTGAATGGAGCGGAAGTTAAGCATGTGCACATTCATGAAACAAGGAGCTGCCTAGGGGCGCCGGAGCCCCAATCTTGGGATCGCTGTGGGTCTCAGAAACCAGTCAATTACGCACTATCCTATGGAGAGGGGAGAACTTGTTTTTAGGGAATAATCCTTTAAAAAAATAATCAAAATAAACCAAAAACACTATTTTACTAAGACGACCCCATACTGACGTCATTGAGAGGAGGGGGTGTCTATTTTATGCAATCTGGAACCAGAGTCTGCTGGATTAAGGTCTGCCCAATGTATTAAGCCTTATTAAATTTACCGCATCTTTTCTGCCATCAAGTGAAATTAACGCTAAGAGTTGGAATAGATTTATGATATCAAACTGTATCATAATGTATATATACCATATCATGATGTATGCTACTTTTTGGCATACATTACAGTGAATTTGTCACTGTGGTTGCTCCTGCCCCTTTAGCTAAAACCCTGCCCACTTTTAGAAGAGTAACAGGGCTGAAGCAAAAGGGCATAAATTTGGCAAATATGCCAGAAAAACAGTAGAAGTGATAAATTCCCTCCCAGTGCCTGTTATTTTGGCAGGCACAGCCTGTCCATTCAATTCATTACAATGGCCGACATGTAATACAACATTTCCCAGGAGATTCCTCCAGCAGCTTACCGCTAGGAAATTCTGAAGTTAGACCCAAAGTAACGTGGGCAACAGCAACTTAGAAATAAAGTTTTAACAGGTTAGAAGTCTGGCCAATTTCTCAGGGCCCCCCAACATTTATATTCTAAGGTTAAGACTGCTTAAAGACCAAGATGTCGCCAAAGGTCCTTTAACTGGAGGAGTCTAAAGGAACTGAAGAGGAGACAGGAGGGGTGTGTGTGTGTGATATACACACACACACACACACACACACATACAGTACAGACCAAAAGTTTGGACACACCTTCTCATTTAAAGATTTTTCTGTATTTTCATGACTATGAAAATTGTACATTCACACTGAAGGCATCAAAACTATGAATTAACACATGTGGAATTATATACTTAACAAAAAAGTGTGAAACAACTGAAAATATGTCTTATATTCTAGGTTCCTCAAAGTAGCCACCTTTTGCTTTGATGACTGCTTTGCACACTTTTGGCATTCTCTTGATGAGCTTCAAGAGGTAGTAAGCGGAAATGGTTTTCACTTCACAGGTGTGCCTGTCAGGTTTAATAAGTGGGATTTCTTGCCTTATAAATGGGGTTGGGACCATCAGTTGTGTTGTGCAGAAGTCAGGTGGATACACAGCTGATAGTCCTACTGAATAGACTGTTAGAATTTGTATTATGGCAAGAAAAAAACAGCTAAGTAAAGAAAAACGAGTGGCCATCATTACTTTAAGAAATGAAGGTCAGTCAGAGCGAAAAATTGGGAAAACTTTGAAAGTGTCCCCAAGTGCAGTTGCAAAAACCATCAGGCGCTACAAAGAAACTGGCTCACATGAGGACCGCCCCAGGAAAGGAAGACCAAGAGTCACCTCTGCTTCTGAGGATAAGTTGATCCGAGTCACCAGCCTCAGAAATCGCAGGTTAACAGCAGTTCAGATTAGAGACCAGGTCAATGCCACACAGAGTTCTTGCAGCAGACACATCTCTACAACAACTGTTAAGAGGAGACTTCGTGTAGCAGGCCTTCATGGTAAAATAGCTGCTAGGAAACCACTGCTAAGGACAGGCAACAAGCAGAAGAGACTAGTTTGGGCTAAATAACACAAGGAATGGACATTAGACCAGTGGAAATCTGTGATTTGGTCTGATGAGTCCAAATTTGAGATCTTTGGTTCCAACCACTGTGTCTTTGTGCGACGCAAAAAAGGTGAACGGATGGACTCTACATGCCTGGTTCCCACCGTGAAGCATGGAGGAGGAGGTGTGATGGTGTGGGTGTGCTTTGCTGGTGACACTGTTGGGGATTTATTCAAAATTGAAGGCATACTGAACCAGCATGGCTACCACAGCATCTTGTAGCGGCATGCTATTCCATCCGGTTTGCGTTTAGTTGGACCATCATTTATTTTTCAACAGGACAATGACCCCAAACGCACCTCCAGGCTGTGTAAGGGCTATTTGACCAAGAAAGAGTGATGGGGTGCTACGCCAGATGACCTGGCCTCCACAGTCACCAGACCTGAACCCAATCGAGATGGTTTGGGGTGAGCTGGACCGCAGAGTGAAGGCAAAAGGGCCAACAAGTGCTAAGCATCTCTGGGAACGCCTTCAAGATTGTTGGAAGACCATTTCCGGTGACTACCACTTGAAGCTCATCAAGAGAATGCCAAGAGTGTGCAAAGCAGTCATCAAAGCAAAAGGTGGCTACTTTGAAGAACCTAGAATATAAGACATATTTTCAGTTGTTTCGCACTTTTTTGTTAAGTATATAATTCCACATGTGTTAATTCATAGTTTTGATGCCTTCAGTGTGAATGTACAATTTTCATAGTCATGAAAATACAGAAAAATCTTTAAATGAGAAGGTGTGTCCAAACTTTTGGTCTGTACTGTACATCTCAACTCAAATGGTCTTGAGCAATAAGGATCAAAGAGCAAAAGGCTTAGCAAGAAACTAAATGATGTAGGTTCGGTCTATTGTTCGCCTGCTCATGTGCCGATATGTAAATGCCTGTAAGGTGTGTACCGTGCAGTGACCTTTATTGTCTAATTTTAGCTGCTTTATCTCAAACAAAGAAACATTGAAAGTAAAGACACACCTTTCCACATTACTATTGAAAAGTATTCCTATATGGTGCACCCTACTGAAAGAGCCTAAAGGGAGAGCAGAGTCTTGCCCAAGCTCCAGGTTCTTCTGCCTTACTGAATGGGGCAGGACACTAATCCTTTCAGGCAATGACACCTGCTGATGCACGGCATTAAAAGACCGCCAATCACAATATAAATGCTGGTCAGCGGTCGTTAGATAACCTGTTTTCACAAGCCAATATAATAGAAAGGACCTGTGCTGCCGAGAACAATTTACAGAAAATGATGCGCGGCCAAGAACGATGATCTTTTGGCCAAACTAAAAGATCATTTCACCTGATGAATGCGTGTTTTGCTTATTCGTCGAGTGATTGGCAGTGTAGTCGTGCAATGCAAATGTACCTTAAGATAGTGCTAACTTAAGCTGAGTTTACACCACCCGACACGCAGCACTAAACAATCGCCGACCAGCTACAT